>NC_136419.1:21417500-22617500 GCF_052625555.1 Lactuca saligna | reverse complement strand
GACTAAACGTTAAGCCTTCACATTATAACGCCTTAGTAAAATAACTATATATACGAAGACCCATACATACGAAGACACAAGATTCTTCGTAACAAACAAACTGACTCTTCGACATATTACAACATATTAGCCCTAACAATCTCCCCCTTTGGAATCAAGGTCGAAGTCTTCAAGTATTCAGTGCTTGAATGGCATACATCAGCACTCTTCGGATCTCCTTATAATAAGAGATAACCTTCTTTATCTCTTTCTTATCTCCTTCTGAGTTTTTCTTGCAGTGGTTCATACGAACAATTAAGTTCGTATATTGAGAATTGTTGTATCTCTCCACTTCAAAAGTTTGGAACAAAAATCTTTTAGCTCTTCCAGCTTTATCTTTCCCAACAAAAACTATCCCCAATGGTTTTAAGCAAATTTCACCATCTTCATATTTGTTCAGCTCAATTTGCTTCTTTGTTGGTGCCATTGGTGCAGTTATATCAACTCCTTTGACTATAGAAAGTTCCACATCTGTTTAAGCCAAGCACTCGAAGTAATTTTCCAAATAAATCTTTATGTGCTTGCACCCAAGGCTAAAAACATCAGACTCAGTATCTTTCAGAAATGAAAATGATTTGTCTTTAAGCATCAAGGCGACATTGATGAGATCATAAGTATTCATCAAAGGAAAGTCTGCCACTGTAAATTCTTGAATTTTTCCACTTGCTCTTGCAACAATGTATTTGACGTTTTCAAACTTCCCTTCAAAAATGACATCTCTTTTGATAGATATCACTTTTCTTATCTTCTCCAAAAACCAAACCTCTTCCTGAACCTTTGCCAACACCGCATGAAACCTAATTTTCATCTTCTTTACCTCTTCTGTTTCCAATGACTTTGATTCAGCTTTAAACTGTGGCATGACAAACATCATCTCATTGATTGGAAAATCAAGTTGACAAAAATCAATGTTAGTCACCACGAAGCTTTTCTTAGGGATCTTTTCAAACGAATACATATGATCAAACATCACCCTGGATTCAATGGTTTCGTAATTATACACTTTTAATGGATCACCCTTATCAACATTCGATCCTTCCAGAGCCCTTTGTCTCATTATGCTCTGTACATGTCTCATTCTTTCTACTTCAGCTGCCACCTCTGCTTTGTTCTCTTGTTTGGACTTTTCAATAACTATCTCTTTGCCCTTATCCTTTATTTTTGATAAGTCAACTTTTTCTCAAGAAGATCCTCCTGTTTCCTTCCCAATTACTACTCCCTTTGAGATAGGTTTTCGAATTGGAACTGTTGTGATCACAGTTGAGGTAACTGGACCAGCAGAAACAACAGTTGCCTTTGCCACCACCTTCGAAGGGTATATCTTTCCAACTACCTTCGCATCTTCTGTAGTTGTCTTCATTCCTTCACAAGTTTTCACTTGTTCCCCAGCCTTTGTTTGTTCTATCTTTTCTCCCCCTTGCACCCCTGTGAAAGCAGGTGGGGCATCTGATACTGTTGGTAAAAGGCTGGAAATGCGAAGCAATGGAATAAGATTCTTGTGTAGAATTGCTTCGAAGTGGGAAAACTTTTGAGAAAGAAATTCTTGTGAAATTATCGGAGAGACAAACTTCGAAGATAAGACTTTTAATTCTTTCAACAAACCGACCAACTCTCCAAAGTTTTGTTCTTCTTTGGCAGAAAGAGTTTTCAGCGTTGGATTCATTTGTTCGAAAAGTTTGACACATCTGGTAACAGCATCACAAATGATATCAATTTTTTGATTAGCTGAAGCGTAATCCTGTTGTACGATTTGAACTTCCTTTTGCATTTCTTCACGAAGTTCTCTGATTTGAATATTAACATCCTCCCGTACCTTTTTAACTTCTTGTACGAAGAGCACATGACGCTCCTTCGTAACCATCTTCAAATCTTTCACTTCTCGTACAAAATCAGCATTCTGAGAATTAATTCAATTCTCAGTAGAAGTATGATGTTGATCAACTTTTTCAAGAACTCTACTTTCTGAATCCCGAATTAATCCAGAAGCCTTCGAAATTACGCGCCCTTCCATCAATTTCATTAACGAATCAACCTCCAAACTCATCACCCCAATAGTACCCACATCTGATTGTGATTGCAAGATTGAATTTAATTTTGAATTCAGAATCTTGAATTGCTTCATCGTCATCAGCATGTGGTCTAGAAAATCTTCTTCGGAAGTATCAAAGTGAAGAGCTTCGAACGTTCCTCCAAAGCCTTCGTTATCAGTTCCAGCATCAGTAGCCATGGTTTCATCAACCGGTGAAGATGGGTTCGGTGGATCAGTAGATTGAGTAGAAAAAATTGTAGTGAACGGTTGATCCATGATAGATTGAAAAGTTGGAGAATCAGTAGTTGATGTAACCTGGGGTAAAGAAATAACATGACCTTGTTCAACGGGTCTCGAATCAACAGGCTTTGAAAGAGTAACAGGTGGACTAGTCTTTCCTTCTTCTTGAATATGGACTTCAAGTGTTTCAGGAACTTTCTCTTCTTCCTCAGTCCTTTGGTTCTTCTTTATAAACTTTGCAAGATCCTCAGCCCTTCGCTTTTTCGACAATGGAGAAACAGGGGTTGGAATTTCACGAACCATAACACCTTGATGTGTGATTTGAGTTTTCTGAACAAGCCGAGACGAAGATTTTCGCTTGAATTTGAGTCGGCGAAAAACCCCCATCTTCGATGGAATTATCTCTTTCTTCTGAGAAGCTTCGACGGTTGGTGTAGCAGCAACAGTCGTCGAAATGGGAGAAATAATTTGTTGAGAACTTTCTTCGACTAAAGCTGGTTTGACTGTAGGAGATTTCTTCTTCTTCTCAACCTTCACTTTTCTTTCCGAAGACCCTACATCTGTCTTCTTCGATTTCTTCGTTTTTGCATCATATAAAACACCACTAACAATGGTTGTGTCAATTGATTGAAGATATGACACCAACACGTTATTTGTTGGATCCACCTTTTTGAGCATCGCATCCGGAATACGAGCAACAGATGTAAAAATTGCAGGATCATCAACAACCTCCTTCGGACTGCCATACATATGGAAAACAGCTTTTTCTTCATCTTCAGGAACTGCAATCATCTCCTTGGCATAAACATACTGAAGAATAAGACTCCAATATCTGGTACATGAAATCCCCTGCCTAACATTGGTCTTTGAAATACTTATCAAGAACACTGTCCATAACCGTTCAGAGTAATCAACTTGCAAACCATAATAAAGCCCAACCACCATTGCATAGACTTCCATTCTCCCTTTATCTAGACCCATTGTTCTTCCAGTAAGACAATGAAGAAAAATTCCAAATAAAAAATTCCATACCGTAGGTAAACCAGATTTCTTAAAATCACTGATACGCGTCAATGGAGGTTGATGACCCATTTCGTTGAACATGAACACAACTTGTGAAGAAGTGACTTCCACATATGGACTAGTGTTTGGAATCCCCAAAATCTTGCAGAATAACCTCTTGGACACCCGAATGCGTGTTTCATTCACCATTGTAAACTCCACACTTCCCGTCTCTTTATTGTACGACGCTGTTGATCCGGCTTTAGACAGCCAAGACATTGGAACCGCAAACGAATTAAACATGGCTTTGGATAGAACTGAATTTTGTAAAGCAACCACCAACATCTTGAGTTCATCCGGATACTTGGATAAATCAGACTTCACTTGATAATTTGAACCTTGTATCTTCAATATTGGAACAGAAACAACTTGTTCAGTTGTTGGTGATGATGGAATTGAATCTTTCCTGTGAGTCGCCATTGTTGAATGTGAAGAAGATGATTTTTGAAGAAGATGAATTTTAGAGAGAATTTGTAAGAAAGAGAATATTTGATCGCATAAAACGTTATGGACCTCTGAGTTCCATTTTTATATGTAACCCTAGAATTTTGAATTTCAAGCGGGATGCATTAAATGCTTGCTGACATGTCACCTTGAAATACGGACCTCACTCATCAAAAAGTAACAAACGTAACTGTCAGCACGCCTAAAACTTGTATCGTATTCCATACGTCAGCAAAAGACAAGACTGTTTGGTTTTCCCCAAGAGAAGTGTAACCGTCGGAACCCTTCGGAATGAATAGAGGTAAGGCTCTTTCACTTTTGGTTTAAAAAGCGAAGTCATATGCCAGAGATTCGAAATCATCAATCTAAGTTGGTAATACTCAAACCTCAAGGATTTCGTGTGTGCAGTGATCCAAAAATTTAGATAAGAAACAAATGTAATTTTTTATTTGGAAAATGGTGATGTCAAAAATTTGATTTGACACAAAAGCAGTTAAATCCCGGGCAAAGATTTCTTCGAAAATTATGAAGAGAGATAATCAACAGCTTGCTTGGTTTCCCATGAATTACAATCGAAAACTTGTAGAGAAGTTTCGAAGGGTTTCTTTTATAAGGCTAATGGGTGGCTTTGAAAATTTCGTTACATATCAACCTTAACATAAGGTGATTAATTGTAACCGAAATTATTTGTATGACCAGTGTAGTCAGTGACAAATTGGTATGGAATGATATTCAACGTAACTAGGATTTTCGAAATATACTCACACGGAAATCATATTCATGAAAAAATATTATGCTGAATCTTGTTGGGAACAAACATCGTAGGTTTTGAATGTTTGATCAAGACCACTCAACAAAAATGAATACAACTTAGAGTATAAAAGGTACTGAAACAAATGTTTCGTAAGTTCTGGAACAAAGTTCCCCGTCAATTCCTTGATTTCTTGGATTTTAGGGTTTCACTTTCATCACGGACTCATGATTTCAGATCATAAACTTGGAGTTTTTTTGTATGTCTAGATTTCAATTGGTTTAATCAAAAATCTCCGGGACATACGTCATTGTGTGTGAATTGTGTAAAGAAGTTTAGGATGAAAAAGATTGGTTTATAGATCGAATGTACCTCTGTTATATGTGGACAAAACACAAAACTCTTAACTCATATGAGAAGATTAAGGTAACTCTGTTGACTAATGCGAATATAAGCCTTGCTGGGAAGAAATTTTCATGAGATAATTTCATCAAGGCTTTCCTTTCACACATTGAGTCATATGAGGCTTGAGTCAACATGTAGCAGCATGCTTCTAGGGACATCCTAACTATTCCAAAGTCTATTGAAATCATACCTTTGTTGAAATGTGTGTGAATGCGAAGATTTTGAATTCAAAGCCATGCAAATATTTGATTTAGAACAATGACCTCTGAATAAGAATATCTGCAAAGAACAAAACAAACGAACACGAAGCATTCGAACAGTTGACTTTGAACAGTAGTCTCTGAATATAGACTTTATCAAGGAACAAAACATACGAATGCGAAGCATTCAAAGCGTTGACCATGAACAGTATCCTCTGAATGCTGAACACCTTTCGCTTTTGTCATTATGACACATCGAACTTCGCTTTTGTCAAATGAAATTGAATTTCCATGAAGCATTCCCAATCCTTCTAGAATGCGAAGAAATGATTTTTCATCCAATGCCTTTGTGAAAATATCTGCGAGTTGTTCCGTTGTTTTCACAAAATGAACTTCAATATTTCCTTCTTCCACATGGTCTTTTATGAAATGATATCTAAGATCAATGTACTTAGTCTTCGAATGTTGCACAGGATTATGACAAATTCTTATTGCACTTTGTGAATCACAATATAAAGGAATCTTTTTCATATTTATATCATAATCACGTAATTGACTTTGAATCCAAATAATTTGTGATGTACACGCAGTTGCAGCAACATATTCAGCTTCGGCTGTAGAGATCGAAATACATGTTTGCTTGTTCAATTGCCAACTGACCAATTTTCCATCTAGTAATTGACACCCGCCAGTTGTGCTTTTTCGATCAAGACTGCATCCTCCCAGATCCACATCTGAATAAGCTTGTATAAAGAACCCTGTTTTTGAAGGATACCACAAACCTAACGAAGTGGTGCCTTTCAAATATCGAAAAATATTCTTCACCGCTGTTAAATGTGGTTCACATGGATTCGATTGATACCTTGCACAATTACAAACAGAAAACATAATATTAGGTCGACTCGCAGTTAAGTACAATAATGACCCTATCATGCTTCTATACAAAGTGATATCAACAGCAGATTTGTCTAACGAAGGAGTTAACTTGATGCCCGTTGCCATTGGTACTCGTAACCTTGTGCTATTCGTCATTCCAAATTTTTCTAGCAGATTCTTCGTATATTTCTCCTGATTAATGAAGATACCTTCTCTGCTTTGAAGAATATTCAAACCCAAAAAATTATTAATTTTTCCCATCGTACTCATTTCGAATTTGCTTTTCATCAAGTCTTCGAATTCTTTAGACAAAGAAGGGTCAGTAGAGCCAAAAATTATATCATCAACATAAATTTGAACAAGCATCAAGTGACTCCCAACTTTCTTTTGAAATAAATTTGGATCAACTGATCCTTGTTTAAATTTAGATTGTTTCAAAAATGATGTTAATGTTGCATACCATGCTCGTGGTGCTTGCTTCAACCCATACACAGCTTTATCTAAAATATAGACATGATCAGGATGTTTGTTATTTATAAAACCTGGTGGTTGTTCAACATAAACTGTTTCTTCAAGTTCGCCGTTTAGGAAGGCACATTTTACATCCTTTTGATAAACGTCGAAATATTTATGAGCTGCATAAGCCAGAAAAATACAAACAACCTCGAGTCTTGCGACATGGACAAATGTTTCCTCATAATCAATTCCTTCTTGTTGAGAATATCCTTTAACAACAAGTCCGACCTTATTTCGAATAATATTTCCATCTTTGTCAGTTTTATTTTTAAAAATCCATTTAAGTCCAACAATTGAAACATCAACAGGTTTAGGAATTAATCTCCAAACCTTGTTTCTTTCGAATTCAGACAATTCAACTTGTATAGCAACAACCCAATCAGAGTGTTCCATAGCAACCTTAACAGTCTTTGGTTCGATTTTGGAAATAAAAACATTAAACATGCATAGCTCTTGGTGAGTATTTAGTACCTCATTTCTTGCATGAAGTTGAGCCCTTGTCAATACCCCCGCTTGTGGATCTCCAAGAATTTGTTCTTTTGGATGATTTCTTGTCCACTTATCCAATGGTGGATAATCAGGATCAAAGTCCAAAAGGTGCATCTTCGAACATAGCATCAGTTTCTGATCCATTTATTGAACATGCATCCTCAGCATCATCAAAATGCTCCTCTTCTAATATTGGATCCTTCTCAAGTATTGGCTCCCCCTCAAGTATTTTCTCCTCTTCGTGTATTGGCTCCTCTTCAATTATTGGCTCCCCCTCAACATCAATATTGATGGACATATTATCTGCTTCGTAAGAATGCTCCCCCTCAACAAAAGTGTTTGAATCTAAGTGCTCCCCCTCCACTGGACCATCAGATATTTCATTTGGGTTTAGATTCGAAAGCGAGATTGATTCATCATGAAGCTTCGAATCTTCTAATTGTTGATTGTCTGGTGCATTTCTCTCTGCATCAATTGCATGATCTGAAATACCAAAAATCGATTCATAATCAGCATCATCCATTTCTATTCGTTTTCATTTGAAGAATTTTGCAAAATAGGATAATTTGCAAACTGATGATCAGTCTTTTTAATATAATAATCATCAAATGTCAAATTGAATGTTTCTTCCACTTTACGAGTTCGCTTATTTAACACTCTATAAGCTACAGAGTTGTGTGAATATCCCAAGAAAAATCCTGTAACATCCCGAAATATCAAGAGTAGAGTTGAAGGGCTAAAAGAGTAAATTGGGAAATAGTGACTCGGTGAGTCCATGTGCGGACTCGGCGAGTAGAGTCGCGACTTGGTCGCGTGTTAAGTGGCCGACTCGGCGAGTCAGTGTAATGGACTCGGCGAGTAGGCGCTGAGTGGAGAAAACCCTAATTCTCGGGGTTGAGCCTTATATAAAGATCACTATGTTTTCCTCCCAGCCTCTTTATCACCCCTTGAGCCCCAAAAACCCCTAAATCACGGAGAAGCATCATTGTTGAGTGGATTGGAGCTTGGAGAAGTAATGGTTGAAGGAATTTTGGGAAGATTGAAGGCTTGGAGCAAGGGGCTTTGCTTGGATTCGAATTGCATTGCAGTTGGGGCATCACTTAGAGGTAATATCTCGTTATTGACCTGTTGTTATGTTGTTTCTTCATTTTGGGGTTTGTGAGAAATTGTCTATGGATGAAATGGGAAGTCTAGAGGTTAGATCTGAGGTTGCTACCTCAGATCTGGAAGGGAGAAGAATCAGAGAGCATGAAAGTCCCTGTGTTGGAGTGTTTAGTGAAGCTTACATGTCCCAAACCCTAGCCCCAATGTGCAAATGGCTTAGATCTCTTTGGATTCACGTAAAGTTTGCCACTTTACGTGATGGATGAGTGGTAGGAGACTAGATCTATGTTTTGGATCAATTGCATGGCCTGAGATGCTTCTGTATGGATTCAGACCGGTGGTACTCGACGAGTCACATGGGGCGACTCGACGAGTTGCTTGAAGATGGTCTGGAACTCGACGAGTTGGAAGAACAACTCGGCGAGTAGGTTGAAGATAGCCTTGGACTCGACGAGTCCATTTGGACTCGGCGAGTCTTGTCGAAGAGTCCCAAATATTCTCTGGTTGAGTCGAGAATCGGTGAGTCGAGGGATGACTCGGTGAGTCGTGTGCGAGTGGACTCAGAGTTGTTGGACTCAGCGAGTCTCGGGGTGACTCGGCGAGTTAGGTCGCAAATTGAGTGAAGTTCTGATTATGGGAACTCGACGAGTCACAGGGTTGACTCGGCGAGTAGGGTCAGTCAGGGGTTGACTTAGACTGAGGACTTTGATTTCGACCAAGGGTCGGCCGTTGACTTTTAGGGTTTGGTCAGCGATGTGGCCTTTGGGCCAAGAGAGAGGTAAAATAGTCTTTTACCCATAAGAGGGTGTTATGAGAGGATTTATTCTAGTCTCGAGAGTTATATTCATGAGAGTATTTGCCTTACGTGTTAGGCGGTGGCGAGTTCGAGATTCAAGTGTGGGGATATCTGCTTTCTGCTTGCCAGGTGAGTCTTCTCACTATACTTTTCCTTGAGTAGGTAACCAGAGTTATGTGATCAGAGTATTTGTATGCTATATGTACGTGATGTGTTGTACTGCATTATTCTATGTGATTTATGCTGTGCATGTTTATAGAGTTGGAACCGGAAGGTTCCCAGAGTTAGAACCTGAGGGTTCACAGAGTTTGGGTGCACGGACCCATAGAGTTATAGCCTCGAGTGGCTAATATGTGTTATGTGTGGTATTTTGGAGAACTCACTAAGCTTCGTGCTTACAGTGTTTTGTGTGATGTTTTTCAGGTTTCTTTCAGTATCACGGGACGGAACCGGCTTGATTGTACACACCAGAGAAAGAGTCATATTTTGGAGGATCCTGGTTTTCAATGCAAGTGAAAATGGAGTCATGTTTTGTAAATCGACTATGAATGAGATTTTAAACAAGTGTTTCTAAGAATAAAATGATTATTTTAAATGAAAATTTGTCTTGAAATTTACGGTGTTACAATTCCTTCATCAGCTTTGCCCTTTAAGTCCGCTGGAATAAACAATGTCGGGTAATGCTCGCGCATCTCCGCCTCTGGCTCCCATGTCCACTCGGATCCCCTCCAATGTTCCCACTGTACCTTTACTAAAGGTATTTCCTTTTTCCACAGAATCTTCTTCTTCCTTTCCAAAATAGCCACAAGCCTCTCCACATAGTTCAGGCGCTCATCGACCTGAATATCTTCCAATGATACCACTGCCTCCTGGTCCCTAATGCATTTTCGCAATTGCGAAACATGAATGTGTTGTGGATTCGGCAAAGGTCCTCCGGGAGCTCTAGCCTATCAGCCACCCTACCAATCCTGGCAACAATCCTGAATGACCTAATGTAATGGGGACCCAATTTTCCCCTCTTCCTGAAGCGGATCACACCCTTCTAGGATGAGACCTTTAGGAGAACCATGTCACCCACCTGAAATTACAGCTCAGACCAACGTCGGTCAGCATAGCTTTTCTGCCGACTCTCTGAGCGGTCTGCCGTCGCTGTCTAATCCATTGTACCATCTTGGTAGTTTGCAGAACTACCTCTGTCCGACCCATGACCGTATGCCTAACCTCGCTCCAGCAGACTGGGGTCCTACACTTCCGCCCATACAACAACTCAAAAGGCGGGGCGCCAACACAGGAATGATAACTATTGTTGTAGGCGAACTCTGCAAGCAGTAGGTAGGACTCCCAACTCACTCCGAAATCAATGACACACGCCCTCAACATATCCTCGGGGGTCTGAATGGTCCGCTCACTTTGCCCATCAGTCTGCGGATGGAATGTCGTACTAAAATGCAGTCTCGTACCCAGTTCCTCGTGGAACCTATTGTTGGATTAGTGTTTAAGTCCATAACTATTTTGGTATGTACTTGACCCGATGGTGCATGGTCCTTTTGGGTTACCTTCACCAAAGCAACTTGTTGGAGAAATAAATAAAGAGAGAGAGGTTATTATGATTTATTAATATGTTATAAGAATAATATATTAAAGGAGAAATCATATTTGTTTAATTAATATTGGTCAATAATTAATTAGGAATTAATTTTGTGATCAAAGTGTAATTAATTAAACTGAAGGGGCTGATTTGTAATTATGTGATAGTTACAAAATAAGGTAAGGATTATCTTAAATATAGGGTGAACGAATTTAAGGAGATAATGCCTTAGAATTCGACTAGGATAAGGGTTTCTAAGACTTATCTTATGGTTACTTGGTGGGCAAACAACTAGATAAGGATAAGGACTAAAACCCTAATCTTTACACCTATATAAACCCCCTAAGGCTCATGAATTCGTGTATCCCTTCCCAAGAAGTCCTAAGGATGAATTCCTACCTCTCTCCTCTCTCTTTATACCTTCTCCATTTGCTCTCGGTGTTTGTAAGCCATTAGAGGAGTGACACTTGTGACTCTAAGCCTTCCAAAGTCAATTCAAGGAGGAATTGGGATTGTTATTGCTACATAACAATCAAGGTAACATCTTAAACCTAATTATATGTTAATATTGATTTCCATATGCTAGAATTAGGGTTTATAGTCTTGGATTCAAAGCATGTACAATAGAGAAACCTAGATCCAAGCATTAGGGTTTGTATGAGCACATAGGATGTCTTATGACCAAAACCCATCACTTATGCCAAAAAACGAGAAGTAAATCTGACATCCCGATCAGAAACAATGGAAACTGGGACCCCATGATGATAGACAATCTCGCTGACGTACAAGTCGGCCAACTTCTCTGCCGACGAACTCTCCCGTATGGCTAGTAAATGGGCACTCTTGGTCAATCGATCCACGATGACTCATATAGCATCGAACCCATTTGCCGTATTCGGAAACTTCATGATGAAATCCATTGCGATCCGTTCCCATTTCCATATGGGAATCTCCAGAGGCTGCAGCTTACCTTGCGGCTTCTGATGCTCGGCCTTGACCATCTTACAGGTCAAGCACCTCTCAACAAACCAAGCGATATCTCGCTTCATACCAGGCCACCAATAACTTGTACTCAAATCACGGTACATCTTGGTGTCCCCCAGGTGAATAGAAAAACAGACTTATGAGCCTCCTCCATCACTGTCTACCGGACCCCTCCGAACATTGGCACCCAAACCCGACCGTAACTAGTCAACAATCCACGACTATCCTGAACAAACCGGGTGCTTTCACCCTTAATCCTTTCCAACTTCCAGTTCTCTGGTCTCATACCCTCAATCTGAGTATCCCTAACCAAACACACCAGTGGGGAATCCACTGCTATCCTCATACACCTGGCTGGGGTAGAGGACCCAACTGATTTGCGGCTCAGAGCATCCGCAACCACATTCACTTTACCAGGATGGTAAAGGATCTGACAATCATAGTCCTTGACGACATCCAGCCACCTGCGCTGCCTCATGTTCAGGTTCGGCTGATCCATGATGTGTCTCAAACTCTTGTGATCCGTGTATGTAGTGCAACAGACCCCGTGCAGATAGTCCCTCCAAATTTTAAGAGCGAAGACCACCGCTCCCAAATCAAGATCGTGTGTGAGTATCTCATCTCATCCGGCTTCAACTGCCTCAATGCATAGGCTATCACTCATCCCCTCTGCATGAGGACTGCCCCTAAGCCTGTGATGGATGCATCACAAAATGCCACAAAATCCTCAACTCCCTTAGGGAGTGTCAAGTCGAAGGGTATTAAATTCCCTCTGCTGCTCGGGGCCCCACCGTAAATCCACCCCCTTCCTCGTTAGACGAGTGAGGGGTACTGAAATATTGGGTAAATCTCGAATAAATCTCCGGTAGTACCCTGTTAAGCCCAAGAAACTCCTGATGTCTGAGGGAGATTTCGAAGTCTCCCATTGCATCACCGCCTCCACCTTGGCTGGATCGACCAAATCCCCTCTTGGTTACCAAAACCTCCATCAGCTCCCTAAGGTGCTCCTCATGCTGCTCTCTAGTCTTGGAATACACCAAGATATCATCTATGAACACAATGATCGAGCGATCGAGCATTGATCTGCAGACTCGGTTCATCAGATCCATGAACACCGCTGGCGCGTTGGTGAGCCCAAATGGCATCACCACGAACTTCTAATGACCATAACGAGTCATAAACGCGGTCTTCTCCACGTCGTCTTCCTTCACCCTGACCTGGTGATATCCTGATCTCAAATCAATCTTGGAAAACCAAGATGCACCCTGCAGCTGATCGAAAAGATCATCTATCCTCGGAAGCAGATAACGGTTCTTCACCGTTAGCTTGTTCAGCTCCCTATAGTGAATGCACATCCTGTGCGAACCGTCCTTCTTCCTGATGAAAAGGATCGGTGCTCCCCAGGGTGAACTACTAGGAAGAATAAACTGCTTACCCAGCAGCTCCTACAACTTAGATGATAGCTCCTGCATCTCAGGCGGTGCCAGATGGTACGTCGCCTTGGCAATAGGGGCTGCACCCTGCACTAAGTCAATTTTGAACTCAATCTGCCTCTCCGGAGGCACTCCGAGTAACTTGTCCAGAAACACGTCAGCAAACTCCCTAACCACCGGGACTTCAGAAACTGAGAGCTGCTCCCTAACCCTCGTATCCACCACATACGCTAAATAACCGACACACCCGTGCTGACTATACTGTCGAGCCCTGGTTATTGAATAAAACCCCAATCCCAACCTGGTGCCCTCACCATATACTACAAGTTCTCCCCCACTTGGGGATAGGAATCAAATCTATCGGGAAGGATACCCCCAAAAATCTCTAACTCTCATCCCCGGTAGACCGAAGAAGTAGAAACCCCGTGCTCGTTGGCGATCAAAACTCGCAACGAACACTCAAGATCATCTATCGGCACATTGAACCTTCTAGAGAAGGTCTGAGATACAAATGACCGACTCGCCCCCGAGTCAAATAATACCAAAGCAGGCAAGGAATTTACTAAAAACGTACCTAAACACAGGTACAACCAATAAGCATATTACAAATATAATAACTAAAATGGAAATATAGAAACATACCAGCAACCACATTCGGTGCTGCCTTGGCCTCCTCGCCCGTGAGCTGGAAGACGTGACCCTGGGCCATCGGAGGCTCCACCTTGACTGGCCTCCCATCTCCAATCCTCACATTAGTTGGTGCGGGACCCTGCGTCAGCTTAGCGGCGGGCTGCAGACAGTTGGTCTTCATGTGACCAACCTAATGACAATGGAAACAAATCCTCATATCTACTGGAGGGGAGGACTGACGACAGTCCCTGGCATAATGCCGCTCCTTGCCATATTTGTGGCAACCTCCTCCTGCTCGACAAACCCCTGAGTGACCTCGACCGCACTTTCCACAGGTGCGACTCTGCTGACCCCCGATCTGAGTATCAACAGTCTTAGACCGCTTAGGTGTCGGCTGGGACTGTGCCGGAACCTAACGCTGCTCCCTCAGCTGCAGCTCAATCTCTAACTCACGTCGCCTTGTAGCTTCCTAAAGGTCCAGGAGGGTATCACAACATTGTGTAGCCACAAACTGTCGTATATCCGTCTTGAGCATACTCAGATAACAAGTCATCTGAGACTGCTCTGATGCAAACTCCGGGCAAAACATAGCCCTCTCAGTGAACATCCGGGTAATCTCCATCAGAGACTCCCCATCTTGCCTCCATGTCAAAAACTCTTGAGCCAGTCGCTCTTGTTCCACGTGGGGAACGTAGCGGGTGCAAAACATATCCTGGAACTGCTCCCAAGTAACAGCAGCCCGCTGATCATCAGTGTATGACCCAGTCGTCAATCTCCACCAGTCCTTTGCCCCAAGACTCAAAAGGTTCAGGGCACACCTGACCTTCTGGTCAGCAAGACATGAGCACGTGAAGAAACAACCCTCCACGTCAGATAACCACCTCATAGCCCTAATCGCATCCTGTGTACCATCAAACATCGGGGGCTTTGTATTATTGAAGTCCCAGCTGGAAAGCCCTACCGGCTCCTCCTCCAACCCCTGCCACAGTTACAGCCGAAGTGGTTGCAGCGGCTGCTGTCTCTGCCAGAGCTGCATATCGCTCATCAAAATACTCAACCATCGCGGTCTTGATCGACCCAAACATCTCTGGTAGCTGCGCTCGGAAAGCCTCAGCGACCTCATCGTGCAGAATCTCCAGGATCCTGGCATCCAGCTCCTTAGTCCCTATCTGAACGACGAGCTTAGGTGCCACCGGCACCTCCGACCCTCCGTCTCCCATCCCCGATCCTGACCCGGATCCATCTACAAAACGTCTTGTCACCACCATTCTGAAAAAAAAATACTCAAGACGTCAGATAAACAATATAATATTGGGGGACCAATACCCTCAAACCCTAAGGGTTGTGACTCCCTTGCTACGCATATGGGTCATGTGCTTCCAGTAGTACGGGCCCATACTACCATCCACACCTACCCATATTTGTCTCAAGTATCACCACAACGCCCTAATACTATACTCAACATAATATGCGCTCAACCCTCTCTACTAGGGGACATCGCCTATCTCACAACTGATCCCACAGCTCTGCACAACTCACACATCCATGAAACTTCCATCATCCCCTACAGCGCTAGTGTACGCTACCCGCACATAACGCTGGACCGATAGACTTTCGAATATCTAATCCTACACTAAGGTCGAATCAGACATTCTCAGGCTATAAGATCTTGACTATACACAGTCGTGATGCATACACTAAACATCTACAGTTATGATGTTAATTCCATATACAAGAAACCCTAGGCTAATAGGCATCATATAATCATGCAAATCTATCATGCGATTCCTAAAGATCCCTAGCCTAGCACTAGCATGATGTTCTAACATATCAGAATATCAAATAACGGTATGGTATTTTGGGGTTTACTTATAGACTTCGGCTGATCGTAACCTCTGCACCCTCCATCCTTTATTTTGAAAACCATTTTAAAAACTTACTTTCCAAAAATCTCCTTGATTTGAGACTGGATTCACACGAGTATTCCTCCAATTCACTCAAACTAAGGCTCTGATACCAAATTGTAACATCCATAAATTTTACACCAAATTTAAACTTTTTCAATCATAAATAAAATCAACAGCGTTTGTTTACAAAAATGTTTTCAAATTAATATCCATCAGAGTGTCCCAAAATCATAACATAAGGATGAGGAGAGGTACGGTCACGCCTTCGCCTTGCCATGATCTCCTGAAGTACCTGACACAATAAACTGAAAACTGTAAGCCTGAGGGCTTTGTGAGCTACCCCCAAAATACCAATATCACACCGCTAATACCATATCAATAACAGATAATCAACAACATGTATACTAGGCCTTCGGCCTGACTGGACTGCCCTACAGGGCCCACAGTCTATCTGGATCTATCCCGAGCCTTCGGCATGACTGGTCCGCCACGTGGGCCTACAGTCTCCCCAGACCGCTCATAGGGTATGTTGGCCTTCAGCACAAAGCAGGACCGCCTTAACCCAACCAACAAGCAAATAACCACGTGCGCATAACTATCATATACTGGCATATACAAACATCAAACACA
The DNA here is from genome assembly GCF_052625555.1 of Lactuca saligna. Taxonomy (NCBI): domain Eukaryota; kingdom Viridiplantae; phylum Streptophyta; class Magnoliopsida; order Asterales; family Asteraceae; genus Lactuca; species Lactuca saligna. Next base: position 22,601,377 of record NC_136419.1, on the reverse strand, counting down.
TCTATCTCACTGATCATCAATCATAGAATTTTCTCGTAACTAGAGCACTAACCTAGCAGGTCACTAACATACCAATCCCTACAGATCATAAGAGCATAACATACTGTCTACCCTGATTTCGATCTAGCAGATCATAACCCCATGTAGCATACCATAACAATAACAACTAAAAGGGTCGGCCTTGGTGTCGAAGACCTTATCGATATAGTGAGGGTAACTCACCTCGCAGATGTCGACTCGAAAGGTAAACTCCAACTCTCGGATCACTTGACATAGGCTCCACCACCTATTATCATAGTACAACATACTCATAAGTCCTTTACCTTATAAGGTACTCCATAACCCACTAGTCAACCCCCTGGTCAAAGTCAAAGTCCTCAATCAAGGTTAACAGTCTATGTTGACCGTAACTCGCCGAGTACCCTTAACTACTCGCCGAGTTCCTTGAAGCACTTTCCAACTCGCCGAGTCATCGGGGTGACTCGTTGAGTCCCTTCGATTCTCGATCAAACTTTAAGGCCACCCGTCAAGTTTCCTCCTTGCAACTCGACAGATACACACGCATACTTATCCTTGAGAAAACTCATCTGACTCGTTGAGTTATTCTTGAACTCGTCGAGTTTATGACAATCTTCATCGGACTCGTCGAGTTGTTCATCCAACTTGTCAAGTTCACGGCCGTCTTCATGTGACTCGCCGAGTCAGCCTTGCGACTCGCCGAGCCCATTCGGTTCTTTTTCCATACAGACTTGTTTCGAGCCATGCAGTGGCTCCAAATCACAGATCCAAGCTTCTAGGGCATGCTTATCACGTAAAGTTGCAAACTTTACGTGCATGCATGGCTATAAAGGCTCTAAATGCCTATTTTAAGTTCTTAATGGAGCGTCATGTTCAAGAGGGACCTCAATCATGACCAAAACTGCAACTTTATGCTTCTAGAACCCAAGGAGGGTCCAGATCTAAAGTTACAACTTCAGATTTAGCCCATAGCTCATCTTGTCAACTTAATATTCCGTAAAAACGCTAAAACTCAACCAATAGAAGAGATCTAAAGGAAAATGGCAATTTGGGTACCTCTAGAAGAGGATAACTGAGATAAGTGTTGATTCTCACACTCTACTTGTTCCAATCTCCTTCTCCTCCAAGCCTTCTCCCTCCAAAGGTTCTCTTTTCAAGCTTCAAACACACAATGGGCACACACACACACACACGTATTAGGGTTCTCAAGGACTCTCTAGAACTGTAAAGAGGCCCAAGGGAGGCTAAGGTTCCTTTAAATAAGGTGCAAAACCATGGGATTTAGGGTTTCATCTGCCAACTCCTACTCGCCGAGTCCCAATATGGACTCGTCGAGTAGGTCACTTAACACGCGATCTCACCCCGCTGCTACTCGACAAGTAGGGCAACCAACTCGTCGAGTAGGGCTTAACCCAAGAAATCTTATTTAAAACAATACCTGATAATCGGGGCGTTACAACTTGCATTAAGGATAACATATTATTATATGAGTATAGTATTGGGATAAACTTTTTTTTACAGATTACACTTGTTTTCTATGACAACGTTTAGTAATTAGTAATGAGACAAAAGTGGACTCGACAGGACAAAATTGAATTGGACACGATAGAATAAGAACAAAACAAATTGTTTATATATTGTTTGGTAGAATTAGGACAAAAAAAGAACACAATATTAAAATTACCATATTGTCCTTGAGACAAATAATATAAAATACAAAACAATACTTTAAAGATAACTATTTTTTTAACATAAGTTATTTAGATTTTAATCTTTATTTTGATATGTTGGCAAATTTACTAATTCAACTTATTGTTTCACTAGATGTCAATCAAACAGAAAAGGAAGTCGGTGAAACCTATATTCCAACTAAAAAATATATATTAACAATGGTGAGTTTTAAGATACAAACTATTTGGATTTAACAATAAAATTGATGAAATAAAAATAACAGGTTGTCAACAAAATACATATCGAGAATTGTGCTATCAAAAATATAATAGATGAGTTGTTCATATAACCCAATCGGCCAATCCTAAGTTTTTGTTTTTAATCATCACAAGACTGCAAAGTGCATGACTTGAAGGTTCAACAAAAAATCATAGAAGCTTATGGCGATTTCATAATAAATCGCAAAGCAACCACCAATTGCAGAAGAAGATCAACTATAAAAACCTAACCTACATTCTTTTTCGTACAATTGATTCTTTTGTAAAAACTAGATCGCCTGCTTTCAAAATGTAAATCGATATTTTGGAGTTCGACTCTATTTAAACAAGTTTTCAATAAATAATAGCATTTGTTATCTGTAATACCTAAGCATATGAGAGCTCAAGGGAAAAAAACTTCGAGGTTTCCAGAAAAGAAGTTTAATTAGACAAAAAGATTGAGATGCAATAAAAATCAATACCAGTTTGCCAGACAAGATGAACAAAAGAGATCCATCAACAGAGGCGGTGGATAAAAAATTGAGTTTGCTCAGATTTTGCGATTTGCACAAGAAGAGATAGGAGGTGAGGGTATTTTGGTCATTGTAAGCATTACGTCTTTTTGTCCCAGTCAGATCCACCATTTTGAGTGGGACTAATTTTACAGATTTTAGTCCTATTGATCAAGTTCAGTTCTGTACAACTACAATATACTAAGCGCTACCTAAAAGATCAAACTAAAATTATCACAAATGATGGTGGAGCTAAAATTTTTGATACGTGGATACAAATATTATCAATTTATGTAGTTATCCTATCACAATTTATGTAGTTATCCTATCACATACATTAAAAATATGATACAATCCGGTTAGTTGGATGTACAACAACATAGAACATATTTACAAATAATATTTTTATATATAAAAAACAAGTTTTTTGGAGGTGTTGTAGTACCCTCACCGGTCTATATAGTTCGGCCACTGAATGATAAAATGAAACATTTTATATCATGCATTATGAATACCTAAACGTGAAATTATGGCTTATGGATTTTGATCTTAGCCCCGTGTGGACAAAAACTATACACAGAAACAAATATATATTTTGGTGATTTTCTGCATGACGAATATTCAATTTCTTGGAGACGACATATGCCTTCTGTTGCCTTTTAAACACACTAACATGATGTTGCTCTCACGATGATACCATTTGTCGTGTAAAACCACCAATTCAAAATCACATTTTTAACTGGATATGCCAAGGTATAATACTCTAGGACAATCGAATTTTTCTCAAAACCATCTTTTAAGATCTAGATGCTTTTTCTAGTTTATTCCATTTGTCTCTAACAATACTAATTCAGGCGTCAATTTCATACTCAACATTGGTGTAGTGAAAATGAAGATGAAAACATGTCATTGTAGCAATTGTAGCAGTATCGAGTCATTGAGTTCACATGTCATATACTCCTAATAGGGCGTATACACCTAATTCTGATTACAAAAAAAATTGTTAAAGTTAAAATAAATGAAATGTTTCCGGTGTTGCCCTTCCTCCTTGAGGTTGAGGGTTCAAGTCGTGTCGTCGACATATGTGGATTGAAGGAGTAGTATGATAAATTTGCAGTTTCAAAAAAAAAAATCACAATATTCGTTTGTATAGGATTCAACTTTCTCTATTTTCCTCATCTTTAGGACACCCATCAAATTGTAAGAATATATGCTTTTTGTATTTATTTTGTTTTATTTATTTCTCATTGTGATTTCATGTACTTAAAATCTACATGCTACATGACTTAAGGCAATGAAACCTGATACCAATAATCATCTTACCGATGTCTTTAGGTGTCTCTTTGAAGGTCAAAAGGTCGCTAAAACAAATTAATCTAAATGATAGTTTGTGTAGAATCCATATTATCCATCAATTATCGTCGATCTTGTGACAACATTTACACATAATGTATATAATAGGTTGACATCGTGAGAAATATATTTAGGATATTCTATATTCTATATGCATACACATCTCCAATTGTTTTATCTGGCTATAAATAGCTTTCAAGTGAACAATATCATCTGATAAGTTGCGTTTGAATAAAGACTTTTAAATGTATGTATGCATTACGGGGTAATTACTCCTTGGGCAGTAGACCATTCTTTTCTACCGCCAAGGGAGATTTGCCCTGCAATTCATCATTTACAACGATTCAATTAGCTAGGCAAGGTAAGTTTCCTTCTAAATGTTATTTAATATTGTTTGGCTACTATGTAAGTAAAGGATATAGTCATTTGTATTACCATCGTGACTAGATTTTGATACTACTAATACTAGTGTATTATTTATTTTTATTGAAAACAAAATGCAGTAGAACTATATATATATATATATATATATATATATATATATATATATATGGCTATGGACACATATTTAGAAAAAAAAAATATATGCAAATGTATATTTAGTTATTCTTCTACCCTCTCTTTAATCAAACTAACTTGATGTTTTTCATTGGATGTTCTGCGGTGAACTTTCTGTTGTTCCATGTTATTCATCATCCAAAGGAAGATGCTGACACACACGAAGGTCACTGCCACCCATTCAAACCACGATTTTACAAATTATAACTACGGAAACAAATTAGTTTTTTTAATAATAATAATAATAATAATAACTAGTATAGGAAGCCATGCTTCGCATGGGTCGGAAGACATTTTTTTTTCCAAACTTGTCGGAAGGCATTTTTTTCCAGACTTCAAGGAAAAAAAAGAAAGTACCATCTAAGTATGTAACCGCAAATACAGCAACTGAATCAACCAATATCTATGATGATTTCCTTGAAATACAAGTAAAACAAAAAAAAAAAAAAACAACATATGATTTAAAAGCGAATGCCTAGATCAGGAAAAAGAGACAAAACGATAACCCAAAAAATGCAGAATTCTTTCAGTGCTGACTCTTCTTCTGGTATGAATCATGTTTCAGATTTCCTTTGCAAAGTATGCCTTTGGTTGTGGTCTCTTAACTGGAAGGAAATGTAGAAATTCATTCTTTTTAAGCAACCTACTTACATATTTCTCATAAAACCAACATACTAATAATTTCTTACTAATAATAGCAACCTACATACATTTTCTTATTAGCACCCATAATACTAAAAAGAAAATCTATTACTATTTTTTCTGAATAAGTACGTTGCTATTATTGAGAAGAGTAGAGGTAGGTATCTTCAACATCAGGGTAAGAAGGCCATTTTATACATAATTCGTTCAGCCGCTAACAGCTTTTGCAAACTCAAAACCTATCACCTGAATTAAAATAGATATAAAATAAGTTTTTGTGATGAAAATATGGAAATTAAAGTTATTGTATGTGATTTTGTTACCCGTATTAGAATCGGTTTGCCTAACTTCACCAAAATGCCTTGACTTGCTAGTAATTATCTCCACCAACATTTCCCGATTCCAAATCTACAACTAACAAATTCTCTTACTATTTTCCATCATTCAGTACCTCAATCTATAACAACTTTAACAAAACCATAATTTTAATCTTATGACCCAAGATCTAGACCTCGTGACAGGACCAGTGCTAGTGGCTGAAAAAGCCGTGAACTCCCCTGTAACCTAGCCTCCTGTTTGCAGGAGACTAAACTAAGCTATTAACCTAATATTACTCCATTGATTGTTTTCAAATTCCAGCATATCTTATTTCATGAATGACTACCCTTTAAATATGGATAAACAAAAGACTCAAATCAAGAAACAAAGACTTCTAGAATCCACTCAAATAATAAAAGATCCTAATTGCCAAAATTAAAAACGGAAACAAGATAACTTCCTAGAATATAAAATACTTATTATCTATTAACTTAAAGACCTATCAAGTATGATTCATAACATTACTCCCTTCCTTTGCATTGAGCTTGTCCGCAAGCTCAAAACATGGGTACGTGTTGGTAAAAACAGCACGATCATCCCAAGTAACATCTTCTTCATCCTCCAACATGATACCAAATAGTTTCGCACACTTATGGCCAATCGAGAACATCTCATCACAGTTAAAGCATAATCCTTTTGCTCGCCTTTCTGCCATCTCTGTAGCTGTAAGTCGTTTCAAAGCCGGGTTCCGCACTTCAGATTTCACTGTTCCGGCTCCACCACCTGTTGATTCTTGGTTTTTGCTTCCTGTCGAGGGTTGATTCCCAGCTAATAGAGGCTCTTCAAAACTCCTTGGTTGTCCCTCCTCCGCAAGTTTGAACTCAATCTGTCTGGACAGGCTCATAGCATAGTATAGTGTGATGGGTCTAGCAAACTCTACTTCATAACGGATAGCATTAGTCAAACCTGCACAAAAATGCCAAATGCTTTGCTCCGGAGTCACACCCGTCGTTCGCCCTAACAGCAACTCAAAGCCTTCACAATAATCCTCTACTGTACCTGTTTGCCTTAATCGAGTTAACTCGCCTAACGGGTTCATGCTCATCGGGGGTCCAAATCTGATTTTGCACTCTTCTGAGAACTCAAACCAATTCAAGTGGGTCTTCATTCTTGGCAGGTTATGGTACCACCCACTAGCCCGACCTTGTATTGAAAAGGTGGCCTGCCTAACCCAAGCTTAAGTGGGGGTCTGTTGTTCTTCAAAGAAGTCTTCACATCTTTGAAGCCATTCGACTGGATTACCCTTCCCATCATAGGTGGGAAACTCCATCTTGGCGAATCTCGGTACTCTTCCCCCACGGTATCCCATATCTTCCAATTCTATTTGACCCTTCTGGTTTGAGGGAGTCCCAATGGTGTTTGAAAGGTTGGTGTTCACCTGTCCGCCATGTTTCAAAAGCCTTGCTTGATCCTTTTCCTGCTCCTTCCTGGATCACACCCTTTCCTCTTCCAGTAAAGCCTCCTTGGTACAAAAACTTACTGTTTGGATTGGCACCAAAGGTGGCGCCACGTCCTCTTCGACGCACCTGTTCCGATGGGTCATCAAATCTATCAGACTCGAACATGTTGTCCACGTTTTCATCTTCTTCTTCTTGTCTGTTGGATTTGTTTTGGGTTAGGGTTTGCAATCTCTCTTCCATCGCTGCTTGCTTGGTCTGCAAGGTTGTCATAGTCGCCTTTAAATCATTGGTACTTGTCTTCAAATCATTGTTGCTTTGTGTTTGTTGGATCATGAACGCTTCCAATTTCTTCATCAGCTCTTCCAGTTGTGTCGACATCACGAGCGTCTCTGATACCAAATTTGTTATGACCCGAGATCTAGACCTCGTGACAGGACCAGTGCTAGTGCCTGAAAAAGCCGTGAACTCCCCTGTAACCTAGCCTCCTGTTTGCAGGAGACTAAACTAAGCTATTAACCTAATATTACTCTATTCATTGTTTTCAAATTCCAGCATATCTTATTTCATGAATGACTACCCTTTAAATAGGGATAAACAAAAGACTCAAATCAAGAAACAAAGACTTCTAGAATCGACTCAAATAATAAAAGATCCTAATTGCCAAAATTAAAAACGTAAACAAGATAACTTCCTATAATATAAAATACTTATTATCTATTAACTTAAAGACCTATCAAGTATGATTCACAACACTTCAGAATACTAAAGAAAGGCAATAAGGTAAATAAATAAATATCATTTCGGATTCATAATTTGACATACTGTGATCAGATATTTTGTTTACTCTATTTGTTTAGGTATAAAACAAAAGTCATGTCAAGAAAACTCATCATAAACAACATAAATATCATTTTAAGATATGAACAATAATGAATATTTAAGGTATAAGATATTAAAAAACTGTGAATATATATATATATATATATATATATATATATATATATATGTGTGTGTGTGTGTGGGTGGGTGGGTGGGTGGGTGTGGGTAGCCATTTAGCATAATGTGTGTGTGTCTATCTATGGTTGTTTGGTGGATGCAATCAAGGCTTCAGCCTCTTTTAACCGACCAAATGGAAAGAATAATAAGTGCAAAACCCAAACTATCAAAATATTTACCCCAGATGAGAAAAATTCTGTCAAGGAAAAGAAATTTCAAGACAATTTCACTTCATAAAAAACATAATTCTTCATGAAAATTCAAAATAAAATATGTAAAAAAAATCAAAATCTACGTAAAAATGTTGATAAAACGGTTAATTTACCCCCATTGAGGCCCTATGGGTCATTTTCGGGTTCCAAATTACAAACTCTTTTGTCTTTCTCCTTTCTAAGGATGTAAAATACAGACAATGGATACATAATATAAATTTAAAAGACAAACAAAGGAATAGAGATAAATCAGCTATTTCATATAGGTTGCAGACCTAGTGATTTAGTAAGCTTAACATCAATGGGATTGTATTGCCATACCTGGATTATCAGTTTTAGTAACTACGATTATTCAACATAAATTATAGCACAATTTGTCGCTGAAAGGATCAACAAACCTCATAAGTTGCAAGCCGTTTGAGGAGCTGATATTTGGGTGTTTACAAATTTGGAGTGTAAGGTTTAAACAAAAAAGAAACTAACACTGAATCTTTGGGAAACGAAAACCAGAAGATATATATATATATATATATATATATATATATATATATATATATATATATATATATGAGGAAGATAGAGCAAAAGAACCTGTGAACACATAAAGAATCCGTTTATCCTTTTTTTTTATTATAAGAGTTATCAAGATTCAAGAAATATGATTACATTGGATTCTTTGTACAGTGTAATTTGCATCTATGCTGGTATGTGGTAGCAACCCCTTTACCCTCCTATCCTTCTCTATCAAAGCATCAGCAGTGAAACCTTGATTTCCCTATATGCCCTCCTTATAGAATCAATATTAAACTAGGAAGTGTATATGTGTATTTGTATAAAGTCATGTGGATAGTTATGGTTAATACTCTACAATAACATTCTTACAAAACAAAAAAGAGAAGTTGAAAAAGTTGAAATAACGAAAATATCAATAAGAGAATCACCTCTTCTAACCTCGACTTGTATATGCACCATCACTATCCTCCTTTGTCAAAACATCAGCACAGCAATCAAACCCCGATTTCCCAATATGCTCTCGTTGTAGAATCAATGTCCTCAGGTAAAATAAACATGTTCATTTCATTTGTTGAAACAACTAATAAAATTCCTTATTTGTTAAACCATATACAAGGAGACACCTGAAAAATGAACTTTTTAACAAAAGAAACATAAGTCATTAACATAGAGTTATAAAGAATTCTATTTAAAAGAAATAGTCGGATAATCATTCGTAAACCACCCTCATCATCAATAATTTTTAATAAATTAAAACAATCCATATCCCAAAATTTAATTAAAAATTCATCAATGAAAAATGCAGCTTGTAGCTGTTGTTCCTATTTCTTTCAACTTTCAACCTCTTCTCTTGTTGCAAAGTTAAGGCTATGTTTGACTGAGATCAATAAAAACTCCATGATTAACTAAAGATATGAATGTGTGTTATTATGAATTTTGATGTTGGTTTAATTAGTTCATTTACACCTTAAGATATCATGGTCCTCGTTTGAAATTAGAGTAAAAATAAGGTTTCTTCTTTACTCCAAATCTCAATCAAGCTTTAAAGCAGTCTCTAATCCTAAGATGGTAAAGTTCTTCTGATATGCGAAAACTGCTTCCACAATTTCCATCAAACAAAGGAAAATTAAGTATAAAATGGCTAAGATTCAAAAGAATTCATTGAAAGAGATGATTTTGTTCACCTTATAAGAAGCATTGAATTCGTTGAAGCTTCATATGGTCCTGTTCAGGATCTTTGAAGAACATATGGTTCCCAGATTGTCTAGTATTATGAAATAATCAGATTCCTTTTCTTTAACATATCCTATTTCTCTGTCTTGATCAATTGAAAAAACAAATGATAATAAGTTCCAAAATGTATAAAATTTAAAAGATAAAAGTTTAAAAAGCATTCAAAACAGAAACGATAGTCGTGAGTAGCGAAGCTCACATGAGTTGACATGTCTATTGTTGTTTACCTGAAGTTGTAAATTTGCATAACTTTAGAAGAAGCGCACAAGTCAAGTTTGGGCACAATTTCAACTTTTTACACCCTTTATGAAAGAAATATTAGTTAATTTCATATAACAAATTATCTAGGGTTTATAGAATTACCATTCAATTTATGTTGGTGGAAGAAATTAAGAATTAGTGGTTGTTTCCCATAAAAATCCGAATTAATACTTCTCCTGCGGTCTGTCGGATTAGCTCTGCCGATGGCCTGAACTCAGTTGGCATCAGATGTTGAAGAAGAAGCGAAGCTGAAGAGCAAAGTACCTCAAGTAGCGTCATAGCCAGTAACAATGTTGAGGATGGTTGTTCGTTGACGCTAGTGTGTAGGGTTAGATAGAAAGATGATTGAGAGACGGAGGATGGAACCTGATTGGATGCACTGGTTGGCTGAGGAGTGCGAGAGAGTCAACGTAGCCTTGTCAAAAGGCAGCTTCCTATGGATACTCTTGTGTTGGTCCCAAATCTCTATCGATGGCAGTGGTAGGCACGGTGGCGACGGAGAATGTAAAGAACACCGACCTGATGGTGTGTTGGTGATTCTGACAAATTTTCTTCATCGGAGTCTTCAAGTGGTGGAGATGACAACAATTTGTGGATTGAAGAACCAGTTTCAATGCAAGGCACACTGGAGATCGAGGGTAGTCGGTGGTGGTGTGGTGGAGTAATTTAATTGGGGAACAGAAACGATGGAGGACACAAGACAACGCATCAGCTCCACCGTAATTTTTTTTTTACCGAAACCACTGTTCATAAGAATCGTTGTGCTTTAATTGTACGTTTAATAAATAGTAATAATAATAAATAACTTGATTGCATCACAAACTGAATGGAATGATCCGCCATACCATAAATATGTGGTTTGAATCTCTATAACCCTGATATCAAAATCAGACTTATATTAAGACTCTAAAGCTTGACATTTGGGTTATCTATTGTAGGGCTTGAATCTCTATAACCCTAATATCAAAAAATAATAATAATAATAAATAAATAAAACATTCTGTCAACCAATAATATATGTGGTATACGTTGGAGTGAAACTAATATATATTATTATGTAAGTACGAAAATGAGATGGAATCAATGATATATTTGAAATGAGTTTGAAAAGCTCGGGGTTTGGAAATGGGTTGACTTACCAAAGGGAAAAAGGGCTCTTGACACGGGTTGGGTCTATCGTAATAAGCAGGATGATTCGGGTGTAATCTTGCGAAATAAAGCAAGGCTGGTGGTTCGCGGGTTTCGAAAAATTAAGGGTCTTGACTATACTGAGGTATTTGCTCCCGTGGCTCGGTTGGAGGCTATTCGCTTCTTTCTCGCATATGCTTCCTACATGAATTTCACGGTCTACCAAATGGATGTCAAGACTGCTTTCTTGTATGGCAAGGTGAACGAAGAAATTTATGTTGATCAACCCCCTGGGTTTGTTGACTCAAAGTTCCCTGACCGTGTCTAAAAGTTTGACAAAGCTTTGTATGGGTTACATCAAGCTCCTCGAGCATGGTATGCGACTCTAACGAAGCATTTGCTCGAGCATGAATACTCTCGCAGAACCATTGATCAAAATTTGTTTATCAAGCATTTGGGTAATGATCAGATACTAGTTCAGATGTATGTTGACGACATTATTTTCGGGTCAACCTGTCCACAGCTTTGCAAAGAATTTGAAGGCATGAGGAAAAAAAGGTTTGAGATGAGTTCTCTAGGAGAGATGGCCATGTTTCTCGGGCTTCAGGTCAAACAATCTTCTACCGGAATCCTAATTCACCAAGCAAAGTATGTGGATGATATGGTGGAGAAGTTCGAGTTCCGAGACGCGAAACCTACTCTTACACCCATGGCGGAGAGACCTATATTGGCTCCTGATCTTGAAGGCGAATCTGTAGATCAGACATATTATCGATCAATGATCGGATCGCTCGTGTATCTAACTGCTAGTCGCCCAAATATAATGTTTACGGTCTGTCAATGCACACGCTTCCAGGCCAATCCTAAACTTTCTCATCTTATTGTTGTTAAACAGATTTTTCGGTATCTCAAAGGTTGCCCAAAACTGGGCATTTGGGATCCGAAAAATCCTGAATTTGACCTTTATGCTTTTGCAGACAGCAACTATGGCGGGTGTGAGCTTGATAGAAAATCGACTTCAGGAGGATGCCAATTTCTTGGAGATAGACTGGTCTCATGGCAATGCAAGAAGCAGCATGCGGTCTCAACCTCAACAGAAAAAGCGGAATATGTCGTTGCGTCTACCTGTTGCTCTCAAGTCATATGGATCCAACATCAGCTGTTGGACTACGGTTTGAACTATCTAGAAACCCCAATTTATTGTGATAATGAGGCTGCTATACAAATCGCTATAAATCCAGTCCAACATTCCAAAACCAAGCACATTGACATCAAAATTCATTTTATCAGAGATTGTCATGAGCGCTCGCTCATAAGGCTAGACCATGTTCCCACTGACAATAATGTGGCGGACCTGTTCACAAAGCCTTTTCACAAAGCTCGATTCGATGTGCTTGTGGAATTTTAAAAAATGATTCGTTTTGAGGATTAAACTTTTTGGTTACGCTTAGGTAAAATTTGCGCATTTTAGTCGTTTCATTTTCTCTCATGCACAAATTTAGGGGGAGAAATAACCAAAAATCCAAAAATATTTTGTTTCTGTTTTATTTTTTTCGGAAAAACATTCAAAAATCCAAAAACATTAAAAAAATCAAAAATCCAAAAACATCAAAAATTCAGAAAAATCAAAAACATTGTCGCTAATAGTTCTGCTTGTGATTATTGTATTGGGAAGTGATATTATCTAGTGATAACAGGAAATCTAAGTTTGCGTAACGTACCCAAAGTTGCAGTCTAAGTTTGCGTAACGTACCCAAAGTTGAAGTGTTTATGCTCTTTGATGCGTCGGTAGGCACAAAAGATTCTAAATGGACATAACTAGGAAAAGCTGAACTTAGGAAATCTATAGACTTGACAAATCTTGACCTAGTTAGATCCGTTTAGCCTGACAATACGACGCTTGGATAGGTTGAGCAGGGATATATATATATATATATATATATATATATATATATACATATATATATATACATATATATATATATATGTATGTATATATATATACATATATATATATATACACACACACACACACACATATATATATATATATATATATGGGAATCTACTCGTCACATTAAATGAACTCGTATCTGGAACCGTGGTTAAACTTTTCCTCGATGTACGGATTCTGTCCTTAATTCCGGTATTGATGGGTCGACTAGTAAATTCCGATGAATTAGGTCTGCAGAAAAATTGTTTTCTTTCTATATGTCTGTTAGTCATATGTTATCTCGTCTGCGTAACTCAAAATCCGACCTCGACTGTAACATATGCAACTCTATTTCTCTACATATCATATCTATGAAATTCCTTTTATCTGTTAGCCATATGTTGTCTCATTTGTGTGACTAACAATCCGACCTGTTACACAGCATATGCATCCTTCTACTTCTCAATCCCTCTAAAACTATAAGTGATAATAATCTGAATCTATCCTCTCTCCTAATGATTGTCTGCTCACCCGATGTAAGGAGTACTCTGGAAGTCTTTGATTACTGGGGCATATCAGGAAGCGGGAAACATGTTCCAGTACAATTAAAATTGAACACTCAAAGATTGTCTATAGATCTCAGTGCTCAATTTAGGTGGATAACAATTTCCCTGGTCGTCGTCAGATGAATGGTCCTTAAGATATAGTATCTAAGAACTTAGGATCAGATATAATATTTAGGATCTTAGGATCTCTTTGTCTTACAATTATTATTATGTCCTAAAATTGTCACAATTTTTCGTGTTTAAGTGGACCACAATACCGACGATCGACCAGACAAAGATGTGAATATGAAAGGTACCGACAAGTGGATTAAGGTTGTCTAATAACTTTGATCCTCGCATCACAAGAAAATATTAGTAAATCTTGAGAAAAAAATTTGTATGCATTTACTTTTACTTTTATTTTTATTTTTAATTTGATTATTTATTTTTATTTTTATTTTATTTTATAATTGTCAAAATTTAATTTTTAAAATATTTTAATTCTTAAATTTTAGAAATTAGTTTATTTTATTTTTAGGTTAATTTCATTTTTATTTTTATTATTATTTTTATGTCCTCAAAATGTTTTATTTTTGGAAGTTTAATCGAATTTAAGATTGTGATTACACTCTGTGGGAGACTGGTATTTTCGAATGGAGTATAAAAAGAAGAGTTTACTTCTGTAAACCTTTTCCACTCCCTCCTCTCCTCTTTACAACCGCAAATACACACTCTCTCTCTACCTCGAAAATTTTTGTTAAAGTTCTGAGAAATCGGCCTAGTACACCTCGAAGGTATGTCAAAACTGACCGGGAATCTGCTTTCTATTCGCCATTCCAACCAAAATCGAAGGAGTAATCGGAGTTTAAAGAACTATCGACATTTACTATTCATGAGGAGTTTACGGTTTAAGAACATTCAAGAACCGTAAACTCCATCTGGCCTTACGACCGTAAACCCCAGTTTTGGTCGTACAACCGTAAACTTAGGTTTTGGTCTTACGACCGTAAACCCAGTTTATGGTCAGTTAACCAATTTTGACCGTAAACCCCAATTTGACTGCCTTTGTCCGTAAACTCAATTGTTTGACTATTTTGACTGTAAACTCTAATCATTTGTAGTCAAATTAATTTTTAAAGGCCAAAATTATATTGTTTAATTAAGAAAACTAAATGATTTAAATTGTTAAAATTTTGTGTTTTCTTACTTGGCTTGTTTAGTGCAGAAAAATGGAAAATCTTAAGTTTGCAGACATGTACAACTTGGCAATCGTGCTAGATGATCCTCCGGTCGCTCATGCAGAGTTCAAGTCCATGATCTATAGGCTGAGAGAGTGTTGTTTATCCTGTACCATCACAGTAAATCCCATCATCTATCAGAATATCATCCGGGAGTTTTGGCAGACAACTAAAATGGCTAAAGTCAATGGAGAAATTTCAATTGATGTTGTAGCCAAAGGTTGCAAGATCAAGATTACAGAGCAGTACATCAGAGATACTTTGCTGGTCAACGATGAATCCAATTTCCCTACTGAAATTGGAATTGATGATGTACAACGGATCCTTCAGAGGATGGGATATGAGGGTGTCTACCCTCCCAGAGTGAAGAAGCTCCTGCCTCCTTACTGGCGATTCTTAGCACACGTGTTCGTGAGTTGCATTTCTGGCAGGAGATCACGAGCTGATGAGATCTCCCTCAGGAACACAGTGGAAATTGTCTCCTTGGTTGCTGGCATAAAGTTTAACTTTTCAAAGTTCATTCTCGATGAATTCCTTGTGAACATCAACGCCATGACCCGGGGAACCAGAGATGTATTCTTGCTTCATCCAAGGTTCATTCAAGTATTCATTGATGACCCGTTTCCATAAATGATCAAGGATGGTGACAAGTTGGATATAAAATCCTTGGGCCCTCACACAGTTGTTCTTATCAAGCAAACTAGAAAGGGCAAGGTTGTATTTCAAGGTTTACATCCCCTGGTGAAGTTTGGGAATTTTGCTGAGATTAACGAGTCCTACGAGTCCCATGGAACGTTCCAAAAGACTTTGTCCGAGCCGACTTCCTCTGAAAGAGTTATTTCTGAAGATATCATCTCGATTTCAGATCATGATGTTGACGAAACTCAAGCTCCAAGTGCCCAAATCAATGAGTAATAAGATCTTCAGTTTGTTCGGGTTCAGAGTGATTATAATGAGGGATCGGGGAACAAGAAAGAAGTGTACAAGGATGTCGACCTCACGGGATTCGAGAAAGATGATATTCCATTGAACTTTGACAGTAATGATGATTTTATGACTGGAGAAAACCTTGACAACTTGCTTGACGATGTCGATGAAGCTGCTCATACGACAACAGAAACAACGGAAAAAGAAGACGTTTTCGTAGTTGCACCTCCTGTTTCCAATCCAACGGCAGATATAACAACTCCTATGGTGATGGTGTCAGGGATTCCTCCCCTTTATGTCGTTTTACCTACATCTACGCCAATGGAAAGTGATCACACCACCACACAAGCCTCTCATCCACCAAGCAAAAGACACAAAATCGTTCTGAGATTGGCAACTCTACAACTCAAAATGTTACAGCTCCACCAACAATCACACTTGTTATTGTTGCAACTGAACCTTTCACTAAAGGCCCTAGTACCGTATTTGAATCTGATGGCTCTTTATTCCAAACAAATCTCTCTCTTCCCAGGCCAGATAACGATGAAGCATCGGTTAGGCTTGACAGGCTCTTGGCAGAGGAACAATTTTCTACGCCACCTTCTCGCAACAAAGGAATTTTTATCGGTGGTGATGGGTCAAGAGAAGAATCCCCTTCACTTCATGGACTCCAAAATCAGGTTAACGTTCTAAATCAGAAGAATGTTGATCTTGATCAAAGGAATATTGAGCTAGTCATCAAGGTCGCTGACCTTCAAACTGAAAACACAGAGCTCAGTATTCAAGTGGTCGAGCTTATCGAAGACAATGCTCTGAAGACGAAGCAAATTACTGATCTTCAGACACAATTTGGCCTCTTAACCGCCAACTTCCTCGATTTGAAGAAGAAACTAGAAGATAAATTTGGTGATGATTTCAAGTCACCTGTTGACGAATCACAGATCAATCCTCCCATTCAAGATGCTCCAAGTGATGACGCTCCCGTTGTTTCTCAACCAATCAGATCCACCATCATCATGGATCGTTTTGAAAAAGATCTGGAACAAGCTTCAAGGGCAGCAGCATCAAAAGGTGCTAAAAAGAATAAGGTTGCTAACAAGTTGGCTAACAAAGGCAAATGGTTATTCAAGAGAAGTGTGGATCATAGGGCACCTTGGGATAAGCCCCAAATCATCTTCACAGAACTGAGCACTCATACTTTCAGGGATACATATGGTGATAGGTCAGGAATCGTTTCGTGGGGATTCCATGACACTATGGACATGTTTATGGTGAGAAGGAAGAACGGGAATAAGGAACTATACAAGGATGCTCCTGATTTTCACTCCTTTACTAAGGTTGACCTTATCAAGCTATCCAAAGCTCACTTCTCAAATCCATCAGGAAATCCCAGAGCTAGTCAGTTCAAATCTTTCTTGGATGATCAAGTGGCTAAAGGCTTTCCATCAATGAAGACTGCAAAATCTTTTGTTGAAGTTCACAAGCGTGTCATTGATCCCAAGACAAGTCAGCCTCTTCGTACAGTGATGTGGCCTGCTATAGCTCAAGTCAAACATATCCCTATTCTTCAAAATTGTCCTGATGGCTCTCTTTAATCCATGCAATATTGGGTGTATGATGATTCATCAGATGCTGCTATTATCAAGCTCAAGGAAGATTGTATCTGCTTGTATGACAAAAGGGATTTACTTCAATTTGGAAAGCGGGACATACATCAACTTGCAAATCATCAGATTATGGTAGCTAAAGAAGTTTTTGAGCCTGCTGCAAAAGAATACACGCGGATGGTGGCTACGATCATTGACAAGAGAATATGGAATGGAGCAATAGGAAGATCTGATGTGCTGGTGGTCGACAAGGACTGAGTTCAAGCTAGCACCAAACCAAGGGGGAGATTGAAGGGTCCAGTTAATGGTTTGGTCGAGGCTTTTAGTGTATATTGTTGTGGATAGAGTCTGTAATACTGTTTATGAGTTGTGTATGCGTTTTTCAATGTCTGTGTGTTTAAGACTGTAAACTGTGTTTACGGCCGTAAACCCGTAAACTAGTTTAGGGCCATAAACCCGTAAACTGGGTTTGCTACCGTAAACAGGGTTTACGGCCGTAAACCCTGTTTACGGTAGCAAACCCAGTTTACGGTCTGGTCTTGTATATATAGAGGAGGTGTTAGTCTTTAGTGGTTGTTGATTCCGTTGCATTTACACAGAGTTCATCGAATTGTACCTAACGATTTATTGAATATAATCTTGTGCAAGCTTGGTTCCTTTTCATTCTTCTTGTGTGATTGATTGTTGCCTAACTACTAGTAAAGATCCATATTTGGACCTTACATAACGGGGCTTCGGGGGAAGTCAAAATAGTAAAAATATGTATTTAGGGGTGAAAAGTGGCAATTTCTAAACTTTACCCGGGAGATCTTGCGGCTACTATTTATAGTATCGAGGTTTGGAGCCTCGGCCGAAGGGGGAAGACACGTGGCAGCAGCAGCGAGGTTCGGATCTCCGTAGCGAGGGTCGGCGACACGTGTCAGATTGCGAGGCGAGCTGGAATCGGACGAAGCTTCACACGTGTCGCTCCTTGGATGCACCATGACCCAGACACACGACTGCTGACTCACCGAGATCGAACATGGGGCAGGCTCTTTGGCGAGGTGACGTGGCCGATTCCAAGCCATGCATGCGAAATTCCTGAGATTTTGTGTAAAAATCTTCCAAAATTCATAACTTTTGAATACGAGCTCTGTTTTTGATGTTATTTATATGCACGCGTAGGCGAGAATATATTCTACAACTTTCATGTGGATTTTGTTGGCTAATTTTGACTTTATTTTTAATATTATCATTTTTAACAGAGCGGGACGGGTAAATCCGTTAAAAATTCATAACTTCTTCATCCGACATCCGTTTTTGTCTGTCTTTTTACTGTTGTACTACTATTGATGAGACATTCAATTCTCCTTTAGGTTGTGTCGGTTAAATATCGTTTGATCTTTATTTCGAGTTTTTAGCTGTCAACCATTATTCTGAAACTTAGAAAAATCATAACTTCCTCATACGAAATCAGATTCATACGTTCTTTTTATGAAAGCTTGTAAGTTTAACGAGTACTACGACTTTTATTGAGATCACTAAGGATAAAAAGTAGTTTATCAAAAACTCACTTTTTATGCTAAATAGTGTTTGCCGGTCTTGTCACGGATCTTCGATTGGTCATAACTTCTTCGTTATAACTCGGATTTCGACGAGGTTTTTGTCTAAATGTCTCTAACGAGATTATTTAAAACTTTAAATAATAAAATTTTACGTATTTCAAATATTATATTTCCGTTAAATTTCACTATTTGGCTTTTAATTGGAATCTCATTAAACTTCCAATATTTTCTGAGTGATTCTAAACATAGTTTTACTTAATTTCTAGCAAAAGCTATCTGTTAGAACTCAATACTCATAATTATATAATATTTAATAATATTACTCACTTTTTAAATTTATAAAACACAATTTCAAAATGTGTATGTTACACGTAGCATTCGCTAATGGTCAATTAGGATGAAAGTGTTGTAAGGCTATGGGGGAGTCATAGCATTCACTAATGGTATGTTGGAGTGAAAGTGTTTTAATACTATGGGAGAGCCGTAGCATTCACTAATGGTTAGTTAGGATGAAAGTGTTGTAAGTCTACGGGGGAGCCGTAACATTCACGCATGGTTAGTAGGGTGAAAGTGTTGTAAGACTATGGGGGAGTCGTAGCATTCACTAGTAGTTAGATAGTGTGGAAAGTGTTGTAAGACTACGGGGGAGACGTAGCATTCACAAGCGGATAGATAGGGTGGGAGGTGCTAAAAGACGACAAGATAGTTGTGGCACGCACGGACTTGTTCAGATGATTTAGGCCCGGGTGGGCCAGTTCACGAGGTTGTGAGTAGGTCACAACATAATTGAATCAGGAAACGGTAGGTCAAAGGAGATCGGGTATGATGTAAGACTACAGTTATTCTTGTAGCATTCACCTTTTTTTTTTTCAGATTCAGTGATGACAGGTTGTCAGCCTATCATGACCAGATGGATCAAAGGATTGAAGGAGCCATGAGTAGCGGTATAGATAGGGCAGTTACTGTTAGAAGAGGCATCCTTCAAAGGTCATGTAGGACTATTGTGCATGCGGTGTTGGCTCAACAATAGGAGGTCCCGATTCCAGACAAGTAGGGAGTAGGGAGGTCCCAATTGCTCTTCGGGAAAGCAACTATGTGGCAGCAAGATGAGCTGGAGTGATTTCAGTGACTCGGGATCTGTGTGTGGAGTTGTCTGTCATTCGGGGTATACACTATGTTGTTTGTAGTTGGATTAAATAATTTCATAGTGGTTGATTTGACCCTATTGCGCAACTCTCGTCTAAGTCTAACCGTTGCAGGGGTGGGTCTCCTACTCGGAGGATTATCTGAGCCTACTGACGAGTGAAGTGGTCTGCAGGGATAGTTGGTCAGTGATTCTGTTCCGAACATGAAATCCTTAATATCAAAAGCCAAGTAGTCAGTTGGGACATTTATAGGATGGATTCAGCTTGGGTTCAGTATGGGCGTCTGTCAGGGAGACATACCATCTCGTGACTTCAGGTCTCAGATTGAGTAAACGGAATTATGTTGCAAGGAATTCGTTTTATCTCTAGGTTTTAGAACCCTGTGATGTTAGTCTTGGTTTCCTTGGAAAGGCTAGGTATGCTTGTAGCTATAGCCGTGGCTCAAGTTATTTGGCTTGTCAGGAGTTGTAATGAACGATTTCGAAGACAAAATCTAATTTAAGTGGGGGAGAGTTGTAACATTCCATTTAAAATTAATTAAATAAATAATAAACTCAGAGCCCCAAGATGTAAAATTATAATTTATATTATTTTACAATCGCCCTAAAACCAATAATATTTTGCGAAGAGTTGGTTTTAGGGAGCCAAATGATATATTTTAGAGTTTCGGCGGTCAAAATGTAATTTTAAGATGCATTTCGTAAATACTTTTAGAAATTAGGGTGTGTTTGGTAAGTATTGGACTTACTTTGAAGAGATTTTGGAGGCTTAGGGGTTGTTTGGTAACTTTCAGACTTAAAATGAAAAGAATTATGGGAACACAGGTATGAAAAGTAAAGTATGGGCCTTGGTTTGTAAGGATGTTTTTGGTGAGGGACCATTTATGCCATTATGGTAATATGTTTCATGGAGCAGGAGTATATAAATCCTACGAAACCCTAACCCTAGGGGAAGAAGTGCAGCCGCCATCGCCGGAAGTCCAACAACCCCCACCCTTATGTCTCCCATCGATCTCTGCCACACACGCTCTTCCGGTCAGCCATGACTACCAAAGGACTGCTGTTCCCAGTCGATAACGGTGGCGTTAATCTGAACCGTCAACCTCTAGCTTCCTCCTCACTACCTTACACCACCGAATCGCAGATAAAACCACCGTCGGACTTCCGACCGCCGTCCTCAACAACGTCAGTTTCTCCTTTTCGCTTCAGTGAAGTGACTAAACCTTTTCTGCCTTTGTTTTTGTCGCTCGCGATTCCAACATTCTTTCCTTCCGTCGGAGATACGTTTTAGCCGAGACCACCACATCAGCCACCGCTATCGCAGCTTGTGTTGTTGCGCCACCAGGTGGGTGGCTAGGTCCATTTTGAAAGCGAAAATGTGTGCATGTGTATTACTTCTGTGAGTGGGTTATTTGGATGAAAATGCGAGAAAAGCCACAGCCACCACGTACCACCACCGGCCACCACAAGGGTAGTTGTGTGTGTGTGTGTGTTTATTTATTATGTATGTTTATGTTGGAATTTGGTGTTGTATATTGTAACCGGGATAAAATAATGAAAGTAAAACTCATAACCACCACCGTGAGGTGGTGGCTGTCGCCTCCTACCACCACTGGCCTTCGTGTTGGGTGGCGGTGTGCTTTGCATGTGTTTGGATTACTTTTGGGATGCTTTGACAAAATGGGCAAGAACCATAACCATCATCATGATGTGGTGGCTTCCGCCGTGAACCGTTGTTGACCACCACTACCCAATGTGGTAGTGGGTGGTGCCTAACTTGTGTAACCCTAATGGGCCCAAGGAAGCCCTAATAATAGACTAGTATTGGGTTGGAAACCCTAAGTAGGGTTTAGAAAACCCTACTGCCATGAAACCCTAATTTTGGGGTTGATCAGGACAGCATAGGAATTATTTAATAAACGTAAAATATTAATTAATAATCATCTGCAATTAATTTAATGCAATATTGGACTTAGTGGATTAAGTCTTTAATGGGTTCAGTAAGAAACACTTAACCACTAATCATCATTTCATGTGAAAACCCTAATTTCACTTGGGCCTTTCTTTTGGGCTTTGGTAATTAGGTACTGATGGGCTATCCAAGGACAAGTAAATGGACTAAAATATTTAGATGGGCTTTAGGATAACGCCTATGTGAAGGGCTTGGACCCAATTTGGAAAATTGGGCCATAATTGGGCCTATATGATTATGAGATATTAGACCATTGGAATGCCAAGTATTTAGACCATAATAGGTGGTCAGGCATTAAGGTAAGGCCCGTGTGAAGGGTTGGGCCCAATTTGGAAAATTGGGCCATATGTTGGGCTTTAGCCCATTACTTGAATATTAGGCCTTTAGAGTGTGAGTTGGACCTTGGGCTTAGAACCCAATTATTAACTGGGTATTGTTTGGTGTTGGCAGTTCAAGAATTTGTCAACCTGCAGCTGGAGTTGCATCCGCAGGACTTCAGTAGTGCCAGGTGAGTCTCCTCACCATATCAATGGGTCGAAGGCACCAACGCCGACCCATTTTATGATATGTCATACACTAGCTGAAGTTATGTTATGTGGCATGTTAGTTGATTATGTGATAGGGAGTATGCTAGTGATTATGTGGTATGCTAGTTGACTATGTGGTATGTGTTATGCTAGTTGTCTTTGTGATACTTGCATGGAAGACCATAGGAGAGCCCATGGCACCTGGATGTAAGACCATTTGGAGAGCCCATGACTTTCCTACTAAATACCATGTGGAGAGCCCATGGCACCTGGATGTAAGACCATGTTGAGAGCCCATGGCTTTCCTACTAAAGACCATGTGGAGAGCCCATGGCAACAGGATGTAAGACCATGTGGGGAGCCCATGGTTTTTCCAATTAAAGACCATGGAAGAGACCATGGCACTTAGGTGTAAGACCATGTAGGGAGCCCATCGCATCCTAGAGTAAGAATGTGACATCCCCATTTTCACGGCCAGAAAAGAGCGATTTTTTTATGCTTTATAAAAATTAGAGTACCTATTTTAATAAAAATGTTGCGAAAATTTGTTCCCAGTAAAACATGATAAATACGTTATCAAATTATTTCCGAAGAAAAGTATTTTTATTCATTTTAACACATTTGGGATGTTATCATCAATACAGAAACATAAGCATAAACAGAACTTACTTTCATTATCACTAGTGATTTATATCTCCTTAATCTCTCAGTGTAATGTGACATCATATCAACACCTGTGATATAAATAAACTGAGTGGGTTAGGTTGGGGAACCTAGTGAGTACTTAGCGTTTTCAACCCACAATAAATAAGTTTATTAACTTTATCAAACCAAACAAACCCGATTACTCGTTCCCTTTATCCTCACTTTACGTCCCTAAAACATCTAACACAAGGGACCTAGTCTAAGGACTTTCATCGGGGTGACAACACATGCTTCGGGGGTTCCTCAGCAATTCATGTCAAATAAGGCAACCATGTGGGGGGGGGGGGGGGGTGGAGTACTATTGGTGAGCACACAGTTCAAATAAACACCTACAGGTTGCGAGCCTACTAGCGTTCCACTGGACTGTCTAAAATAGTTTGTGATCGTCATTTATACTCCGCTAGATGACTGGATCATCAATAACATCTATATTAAGGTCTCTCATTATTTTATTTGGCCACACAACAACTTTTACATCTACCCATGTTTTACCCAACACATTTTGTAGATATAAATTACATATACAGTTTAAATCATTTAGAACATGTATAAAAATATTTCACCCAACATAGACAGCAAGTATTCAGACAATATACACACATGTCACATAATTTATATTAAATATTTCATATCTATGTGTAAGATGAAAGGGACCATGCACTCACCTGAAAAGGTGGTGATTCTGAACTCAGACAGCGCTTCGTTTCTTAAAAATAATTTCCTTCGACGAAACCTAGTATTATTACCACTAGAGTTTAGTCTATTATCCGCCGAGACTAATTAATCATCTAGCTATTATTACTATCATATAAGTGTTAAACAATACTTATATAACTCATAATAATAGCCCAAGTACTTGCTATAAGGTCCTAATAACGTTACTATATTTAAATAAAGTTATATTAAAAATAGCGTTTGTGTAGCTCACTTACAGCGAGTGTTATAGAAAACCAAACTTTGCTTGGATTAGCATTCCCAAGCTGAAGAGCTCTTCTTCTCGGAGCCGTCGAGCACTCTGGGGCTTTTGCCTCGTACTAGGGAGGTTCCGTAGGCTTTTTGGGGGGTTTCGGGGCTAGAGAGAAGTTCTAGAGAGAGAGTAAAGAGAATAAAGAATGGGAAAGGTATGAAGAAAATGAGGGTGAGAGAGGTTCAATTTATAGGGTGAAATATGCATGAACTTGGTGCAACATGTCACCATCTAGTAGCAAGACTTGGGGAGAAAGCAATGGTCAAGATTGTATCACGTCACCCATTTTCGCACAGCACACTTCCGACTTCTAAAATTTGTAACTTTCACATACGAGCTTCGTTCTTGGTGTTATTTATATCTATGCATAGATAAAAATAAGATCTACAATTTTCATTTTAACTTCGTTGGCTAATTCTTGATGGATCTTAAATTTAACAGTACGAGGAGATTATACGGTTAAATGTCCGCGTAAAATTCATAACTTCTACATACGAACTCCGTTTTCATCTATATTTTTACTGTTGAGTTCCTATTAATGAGATCTTCAATTCTCATTTAGGCCACTTCGGATAAAAACTGCTCGATCAAAAATTCGAGTTTCGGGTTGTGCACTGTTAAGCCAAATCTTATAAATTTCATAACTTCCTCATACGAAGTCAGATTTGGGCGTTCTTTTTTTTCGTATGTTCTCGGTTTAACGTATACTACAACTTTTGTTTATATTAATAAGGCTAAAAAGTCTTCTATCGTAAGTTCACTATTTACGTCTCCCGGTGTCGTGTCGGTTTTGCCGTAAAACTTAGATGGGCCATAACTTCTCCGTTATAACTCGGATTTCGGCGTTCTTTATATGTACGGAACCCTTGTAACATATACTACAACTTGGTTAAGATGAATCCTTCTAAATAATCTTTCATCAAAAACTCATTTTTGATGCTCATTGTCTCTAAATTGACTAAGCCCGGATCTGAGTGCGTTACAATTATCTCCCCCTTAGGATGATTATGTCTCGGAATCAACAACGAAACAGGGCTTCTATAATGATTTCATATGTTATCTCTTCATCCTAAGTAATAATCGTAACTTCGATGTTTTTTCGAACGAGTATCTAACTCTAAGACTTCCTGACTGCAGGCGGTGCTCGATCTTGCACTTGCTCCCTATCTCATGTTAGACTCCAAATTATGACCTTCAAGTCACAATCTCAATCCTTACTAGAGACTGCTTCTTCTTCTTAACAAACATAAGATAAGTTATTTTATTACTACAATGGACCGATGTGTCATGTTCTAATGACTTATCATCGTATGTTCCCAATCTTAGACTGTGGTCTCTTAGAGTCTTCCAGAATAGATTATACATTTCTTCATGTTTTAATCACATCTTAAAAGGTAGCATTTCTAGCTACAAGCAACTATCACGATACCTCTACCGATCGCTTTGGTTATCTTTTATTTCAATCTTTCGGCTTAAGTCAAATGCTACATCAAACTTGGTTCGCTGAACCAATTAACATACTCATCGTAGTCGGGTATTTCAGGTATCTTTTTTGATCGGTTATACAATGCATTATATTTCTTCACCGTGTCATTTTTAGGTTTTTTTGTAATAATCTTATGTTTTATTAAGATAGTTTTGTCAAAGAAATGTTTATAATGCTTTCTGAAATAAACACACTGTGATGTAGGTATGACCGGTAGCTATTTTGAGTGGTTAACATATTAATTGTAAACATTCTTTAATTTTACAGAATATGATTAGTAGTTATTTCGACTAGTCGGTAAAGATCTTAAAAAACTTCATATAAAAGCACATATTAAATGTATTTTCCTCCACCTCCGCATATGTTTGCGAGATTATTGCTATGATTTTATAATTTGTATTGAATCATAATTTGATTTTTTTTTCCCAATTTTATGTAAAAGCATCACTTTAAAGATTGGCCACATGCTAATACATTCAAGAAAGTTGGCGGCATCAAGGAGACATTGATTGAATGAGTAAAACCATTTAAATTAAAGGTATAAACTTACTGGAATTTGGTTTGATTTATACAGGACTTTTAAGCAAACTCTTGAAATTTATAACTTGGAAATTATATTTTTCTCATTTATGCATACTGGAACTTGGAAATAAGAGTGGGATGGGGTTATTTTTATAAGAAATTTACTGATTTATAATAACTAAAATGGGTTGATTGAAAGCATTTTAACCATATTTATTTATCAAATGTGAAAATTTTAGTTAATTTATAATTTGTTTCTTTAAAATATACTAAAAACATGGTTATTTATGCTAGAATTGTACATGTGCTTGTAAACTTGCTTGTGTATTATACATGGACATTAATTGTGAATTTATAATATCATTACTGCATATGAAAATCGTTAAAATCATTTTTCATGAATATTTTATGGAGAATCATGATTATGAAATTTGTTTACAATAAGCCATAACGATCTCAAGTTAATTCCTCTAACTATTTTCCATCTAAAGGTGGTGTGTTTTAGAAACTTGAAACAAGTCAAAAAAATTTACCATAAAATTATATTGAGAACTTATTTTAAGTTGGTATAACATTGTATTTTAAACAAAATCGCAAATTATTGCACTTTCATTCAAATAAATTATTATTATTATTATTATTATTATTATTATTATTATTATTATTATTTTATAACAAGTCATTTACAATGTATTGTTACCAGGTGGTGCAAGCTTTTTTCAAATTTTTTTCTAAAATGGCTATTTTAATTGCATTGTACTTTAATATATATATATATATATATATATATATATATATATATATATATATAATAAATATTTTTCACCCGTATAGTATACGGGTTATAACTTATATACAAGGAACTCTAAGTAACTTATGAACAACTCTAATCTATTACTAAACTCTACTATAAATAAGTAAGTTAAATTACATAAAAACCATTGAGTATTCCACTTTTGAATGCATATGCGATTATGATTTATGACATTTAGATTGTTGTGAATGTTCTTACCAACTATCAAACTCTACTAAAAATATGTAGTTAAATTACATAAAAGCCATTGGGTATTGTAATTATCGATGCTAATGTCAGATTATAATTTATGACATTTTAGATTATTATGAATATCCTTAGCCCCACGGAGTTAAACGAGTCCGAGCCGAGCCTGACCAGGTTTGGGCTCGGTTCGACTCGTTTGCACCCCTATAAATGACAAAGGAATATTAAAATTTAAAATATAGTTTTAAGTGGTAATACACGGGAATAAAGCCAAGTCAATGAACTATTAAGTCACATTGAAGCAAACTTACCTTTGGTTAAGTAACTTGTTGTAGACGATGAATTGCAGGGCAAATCTCCCTTGGCGGTAGGACTGTGTGTCTTACTGTCCAAGGAGTAATTACCCAGTAATGCATCCATACATTGTTTGTAAAGTCTTTATTCATATGCAACTTATCAAATTGTATTGTTCTCTTCAAAACCATTTATAGGCAAATAAATCAATCGGATATGTTTATGCATATAGAATATCCTAAACATATTTCTCAAAGTATCTACATATTATACACATTGTGTGTAAAAGGTTTTGTCACAAGGTCGATGAAAATTGATGGAGAATATGGATTTTGCGCAAACTAGCTTTTGGATCAATTTGTTTTACCGACCTTTTGACATTCAAAGAGGCAAAAGAGAAACTGACACACAAATATAAGATGATTATCGGTACTGTTTCATTGGCTCAAGTAATCTAACATCTAGGTAGATTTAAAGTACATTAAATCGGTACGGAAAATAAATAAAGTTAAATGAATATAAATGTTAATATTCTTACCATTTGATGGGTGTCATAAAATGAGGAAAATGGATAAAATAAAATACATACACAAGAGAATATTGATTTTTTAGTAGTTTTACTTTCTCATCTTTTATTTGAAAATATACGAATCTAATATAGTAGGATTCTTGTCATTTTGGATTCATTTGTGAACACTTAATTTATTTCATACTATAAAATTTTCTTTTTGTAACCACAGTTAGAGGCACCCTATTAGGTGTATAGGACGTGTTAACTCAATGACTAAATAAGTAAATAATGCCACAATGACAAACTTACACTAATAATCAGTCTTGAAATTGAATTCTCTTTGTATTGTTTTGAGAGAAATAGAATAAACTAGAAAAAGCATCAAGATCTTAAAAGATGATATTGAGCAAAGTTTGATTGTCCTTTTAAGAATTATACTTTGGCATATCCAATTAAAAAGGTGAGAAAATGGTTATTGTAATTAGTTGGGTTTACATGAACAACGGTATCTTTTGTGCTAGCGACATCATGCCAGTGTTTAAAAATATAATACAAGACGTATGTTGTCCCCAAACAAATGAATATTAGACATTTAGAAAAAAGAAGTATATATATATATATATATATATATATATATATATATATATATATATATATATATATATATATATATATATATATATATATATATATATATATATATATATAGTCCATGGTAGAAGTGGCAAAAATTGACACGACACGAAACCCGACACGAACTCGATATAAAATAAACGGATTTGGGTAAGATATTTCAACCCGTTTAAATAAACGGGTTGACACGACACGACACGAAAATTAAACGGGTAAGGTTAGGGTTGACAATTTCAACTCGAATATCACTCGAAAATGACCCGTTTATTTATATGCAAATTTTTTGAATTATTTGAATAGACTAGAAAGATACAAAACCAAAACCATAAGTAAAAGAAAACCTTCGAATTGAGTTGTTTTGTAATGTTGAAATGACTTGGTCGTCTAGATCAAGACTTAATTTCAGTTTTTTCATTATCTCCCAAACTACCCAGTCTCTTTCACCACTCACATCCTCGCGACCTTTTCATCCGCCTCTCCAACTCCCATTTTTTTAATTTTGTCATCTGAACTTGCTATGACTTCATCTATTCTGCCTCCAGACTATTAGTTTTTCCTCTCCGCCTACCTAACTCCTACTTTTTCAACATGCTCAATCTTTTAACATCACATGAAACGACATATTTCAAGGTATAGCCCTAACCTGAGACGAACTCGACACGAAAATAAACGGGTTGACACGACACGACACGTTAATTAAATGGGTCGGGTTAGGGTCAAACACTTTCAACCTATTTAGTGTTTCGACACGATACGAACCCGACACGACATGACACGATTGCCACCTCTAGGTGATAGTCGTTGTGGAAGGTGCGGAAAGGTGCACGAGGGAACATGCATAATGGGTAGTTCTGGTTGCTTCAAGTGCGGTCGGACAGGAAATATCAACAGAGATTGTACTGCTACCACTCCCGTCACTCAAATATCCGCTATGATTTGCTTTTAGTACAATCACAGGGGCCACAAGATGGCCCATTTTCTAAGTTTGGTTACGGCAAGACCGGTGTTAGCACCATCTCCTGTAACATTGAGGATTACTGATGGCCGTCAAGGCCGGGCAGATGCGCCAGCGGCAAAGAGAAGGGCATTCTAGCTGACGGCAGAGGAGACGCGTGCAGCTCCCGACATTGTGACGGGTATGTATCTTCTCCTAATCTCTTTATTTTTATTGAATTGTTGCTTATATTTATGTGATTTATTTTTAGGATCGTTCCTCGTGAACTTTATCTCTGCCTTGGTATTATTCGATTTGGGGGTAACCTATCTTTTGTATCTCTTGCGCTTAGCAAGAGATTTGATGGAACTCCAGGAGAGCTGGATCATCCTCTTGATGTGGAGATTGATGAAGATAGGACGGTAAGGGTCGTGAGGGTTCATCGAGATTATACTCTTCAGTTGTTCACCGAGCAGTATCTAGTGGATTTTGTTCCCATCCCTATATGCGGGAACAAGGTTATCGTAGGCATGGATTGGTTAAGCCTTAATGGGGCAGGGATCGACTGTGAGCACCCAAGTGGGGAGAATTGGTGATTCAGGGAGAGAGACCACAGCGTGGGCCAGTCATGTGTTATACAGCGAGAGCCAGACACTACCTTCAACAGGGTTGTGCAGGTTTCCTTGCCTAGGTCATTCATATAAGGGATAAGGGTAAGGAGACTGTAGGAAATGCGCCAATTGTGCGTGAGTATCCAGATGTATTCCCATAGGATTTTCCTGGGGTACAACCGAAGAGGCAGGTGGAGTTCATGATCGATTTGGCTGCAGGTGTGGCTCTGATATCCAAAGCACCGTATCGGCTGGCTTCTCGCGAGATGTAGGAGTTGTCTACACAGCTGTAGGAGCTATTAGACAAGGGATTCATGAGACCGAGCAATTCGCCTTGGGGAGCCCCAATTTTTTTGTGAAGAAGAAGGACAGATCCCATCGGATGTTGTGACAACCCGAAATTTATTCCGTCATATTTAACCCCTCCTTGCATTAATAAGCCTCGCTTT
Organism: Lactuca saligna; assembly: GCF_052625555.1. NCBI lineage: Eukaryota > Viridiplantae > Streptophyta > Magnoliopsida > Asterales > Asteraceae > Lactuca > Lactuca saligna. The sequence continues at coordinate 22,570,696 of NC_136419.1, read as the reverse complement.
ATCAATTATCCATTAACCTTTTTGGAAGAGGTTAATTAAATTGGGAATTTTATAATAACTTGGTAAGGATTGAAATAAATTAGAAACACCACAAGATTCCTTTGAAATTTTTTAGTTTCAACCAAGTCAAAATACGACCGTTTAATCGGGTGCGACCAAAAGCCTCGTTTAACAGCAGTATCGGGTAGATTTCCACTGAGCCCCATCTCAAACCCCTATATAAGGGAGAGTGGAGTCCATTTGAGACTTTTTCACTCTCTCTCTACACTCTTTCTCCACAACTTGTTTTCAAGCCAAAAACATCCGTTTCGAGCCCCAAACGAGTATGTAATCTACCCTAACTTGTGGTATAGCTTAGTTAACACACAAATTCGTGTTTAAGACATCAAATAGGGGCAAAATGATGTGTTTACGACCCAATAACACTCTTGGACCGTGAACACCATTAAATGGGGGGGGGGGGGGTTTAAGCCCCAAACCCCTCTAAACTACCCCTAAGGCTTAGATATGGCTAAATGACTTATGGAAACGGACTTAGAACACATTGAACTTAACTTTTGGGGAGTAAACTTGAGTTTACTACCCAAGAACTTGCTTGGGCCGTAAACTCCTCTTCATGGGGAGTAAACTCAAGTTTAAGTGTTAGAAATGCCCTCAAACACCTCCTATGGCCTTGGATAATATGTAGAACCTACCCCCATTGAAGTAAAGGTTTTAAACTTCAATAAATCCAAGGAAATAGGAGTTTATGACCGTAAACCCCCTAGGAAAGGTCTGTGGGCCGTAAACTCCTAAAAGGTGCCCAAATGATGCCCTAAACTCCCCATTTGTCTTGGAAAAATGCATATAACTTTATTCTCTACCATTTAAGACCTCAAAACACAAAAGGAAAGGGTTAGTAGGAGTTTACGGACGTAAACTCCCAAAAATGGTCCATGTGAGGCCTTAAACACTTCATAAGCCCTAGATTTGAGTCTAGCCTAATTCCTTGAGTGATATAAGACATTTTGGCATCCTAGAACACCCTCACCATGAGTTTACGGCTGTAAACTCATGGGGAGTTAGTCCCAGGACCGTGAACTCTGTAAAGAGTTTACTCTTGAAGAGTAAACTCCCTATTTAAGCCATACACAACCTTAGCTGTTACCCGGGACACTCCAAGCACTTAACCAAAGTGTTTTCCGCACTTTAGGATGCGTATACGTGTCTAATTAGTATTATATTTGCTAATTGAATGTAAACATATGTCATCATATGTTAATAGGTCACTAAGTGTGTTCAAGTCTTTACTTGACACCGAGCACCCAACCGGTACCTTTGTCGGATCCACTTACATCAGGTGAGTTCATACCCCTGAATTAACCTTTTAAATATTTTTACATGCTTTTGGGGGGGGTGAATACAAGTTAAACATGCCAGTTATCATATCAATCACATGTGATTGATAACCCGCATGTACAAGGATTCATTACACTGTCAACTGTTTTACCAAGTATGATACTATAAATGGTTTTCTAAAATGTCTTTATGTGTTCAAAGCTTTTCTCAAAATGCCTCTCGTGCTGTATGTTTTATTTCAAACTCTGTTACAGTAGCATTTTAAATAAAGGTTTTCTCTACTTTATCAAGGTTATAATCAAAACTTGTATATGAATGATTTTCTTAAAGTATAAAGGTTTTCCAAAGATTTCATCAAAGTTTTCTTCCATGTTTTTATACTCCTACTTTGTTAGATACTACTGCTTCGTTATACTTCTACCTAGTTAATGCTCCTACTTAGTTAGACACTACTACTTTGTTAACACTTTTACTTCACGATACACTTCTACTTCACGATACACTTATACTTCACGATTCACTTATACTTCATGATACACTTATACTTCACGATACACTTATACTTCACGATTCGCTTATACTTCACGATACACTTATACTTGACGATACACTTATATTCCACGATACGCTTATACTTCACGATACGCTTCTACTTCACGATACGCCCCTACTCGTTAACACTTATACTTTGTGAAACACTTCTACTTCGTTAAACACTTAAACTTCGTTAAATGCTTCTACTTAGTTAAATGTATGACTGTGCTTGTATAAGTTATATAAATAATGTTTAAAGGACTTAGGAAGGCTAGTTCGCCCTATTTCCTTTTCTTCGTTGAGATGTGGTCTGGTGGGATCGGATATCCGTCCAAAGGTCGTTTAATCATTAGTTATACATTATGTATATAAGCATAGACATATAGGTTTACATCGGTCAGTTCAGTTGTGAGTCTCTATCACTTGTCCAGTATTTTACACTAGATCTCACTATTCGAGATGCATCTTCAGGACACAGCCTTCTCCGTCGTCTAGTTGGTAACCAGAGTCTCTTGTAGGGAGAGCGGGAATTATGTGTATAGATCTATACTGGATTGACACCCCTGCATCCTGACTGCTAGCTATAGTCCACGGCCTACCAAGCCCAAGGGGTGACAAATGTCACATTATTTCCGACGCTTGCAGGGCGTCAAGTTCTCTAGTGTCTATCAGTATGGTTATGAGTATCTCGGGGTTACCTTGTAATTCATGGCCTTAAGGTAATGGAAATTAACATTGTATTCACTGTTTTTAGACCTTGCTAGACTTATCATTCATTTGATACTGTTTGGGGTCTGGATTCACTATTTTAGACCTTGCTAGACGTAATCTTTCATTTGATACTGTCTGGGGTCTGTGTTTCCTCTCGTTAGACTAAGTCAGGTGCGTTGTTCATTCGATACTCTCCCGGAGTCTATGATTTCTTTTGCCTTAGTTGGCAGTCTTCACTGCTGAGGCATATGTTGTTTTCCCTGATATTCTCCTACTTTCTTTACAATCAATACCCTATTTTAATAATGATAGTGTTAAGGGACAAATCACTTTTTACAACATAACTCTGTCCAGTCTTGGTAGAAGACTGCTTTTAAATTAGAAAATATAGGATTTTTTGGAAAGGACTCTAATTCACCGTGTATTCTAAAACTACTACTTGTATAAAGTTATTTGAATTAAAATGACACTAAATACTTATGAACTCACTAGCATTTGTAAAAATGTTGATACTCGCTTTCAAATAACTTGTATTCTCAGGTCAGCGATAGACAGGTACATCTCAGGCACTTTTTGTGAAGACCGTTTAGTATCAAGCTGCATCTACATTATTACTTGTATTACTTTGAAGTTTCTATGTAATGTAAACCATGTAAAACTATTACTATTAATGCAATGGTTGTTGTACTTTGATTACTATACTGCATATGTTGTGATACTTGATATGACGTCATCCACCCCAGAATGTTTCCACCGTTCCGGTTTTGGGGTATGACAGATGTGTATTGACTACCGGGAGTTGAATAAGGTAATGGTCAAGAACCGTTATCCACTCCAGAGGATTGATGATCTTTTCGACCAGCTTCAGGGTGCATCTTGGTTTTCAAAGATTGATTTGCGATCGGGCTATCATCATATGAGGGTCAGGGACAAGGATGTACAGAAGAAAACTTTCCGGAGTCGCTATGGCCATTATAAGTTCGTGGTGATGCCATTTGGGCTCACAAATGCTCCTTCCATGTTCATGGATCTCATGAACTGCGTATGTAGACCGATGTTGGATCGTTCTGTGATAGTATCCATTGATGATATCTTGGTTTATTCCAAGACGTAGGAGGAGCATGAGGAGCACTTGAGGGAGATGTTGGAGACTTTCAGGAGGGAGACACTTTACACAAAGTTCTCCAACTGCGAGTTTTGGTTGTGCGAGTTGCATTTCCTGGGGCACCTTGTCAATTAGAAGGGTATTATGGTCGATCCAGCCAAGGTCGAGGCCATGATGTAGTGGGAGGTTCCGAGGTTTCCATCTGAGATTCGAAGTTTTCTTGGTTTTTCGGGTTATTATCGGAGATTTATCCAGGATTTCTCCAAGATTACTTTTCCATTGACCTGACTGACCAAGAAGTCAGTAACATTTCATTGGGGGCCTGAGCAGCAGGCTGCTTTTGAGACTCTTACACAGTGATTGTACGAGGCGCCAATTCTGACCCTGCCTAAGGGTGTCAATGATTTTGTGGTCTATTGTGATGCTTCGATCATAGGTTTGGATATAGTTCTTATGCAGCGGGGGCGTGTGATTGCATACGCTTCGAGGCAACTGAAGCCTCATGAGGCGAATTACCCGGCACATGATTTAGAGCTAGGGCGGTGGTTTTTGCCCTCAATATTTGGCGACATTAGATCTATTGGGTTCGTTGTACTATTTACATGGACCACAAGAGCCTGAAGTATTTGATGAATCAACCAAATCTAAATATGAGGCAGTGTCGTTGGTTGGATGTGGTGAAGGATTATGATTGTGAGTTCCTGTACCACCCGGGGAAGGCCATTGTATTGGCCTATGCTCTTAGCCGTAAGTCGATCACGACTCCGATCATGGATATATGTTTGAGGATGACGATGATTACTCCATTGCTGGAACAAATTTGGGAAGCTCATGTCTAGGCTATGAAGGAGGAGCATCAAAAGTGTGAGCGAATTGTGGGTCAGGTGGCTTCCTTCAATTATGATAGATGTGGATTGTTGACCCTACATCGGAGGGTCTGGGTTCCTTATTGGGGCGGTGTGTGCCAACTTCTGATGGATGAGGCTCACAAGTCAAGATTCTCCATTCATCCTGGGGTGATGAAGATGTATAGGGATCTCCACCCTGATTATTGGATACCCTGCATGAAGCAGAATATAGTGTGGTTTGTGGAGCAGTGCTTGACTTATAGGAAAGTTAAGGCCGAGCATCAGCGACTTCAAGGATAGATGCAACCATTGGAGATTCCCGTATGGAAATGGGAAGACGTCACTATGGATTTATCATGAAGATCCCTAGGACAACATGCAGAGTGGATTCTATTTGGGCCATTGTGGATCAATTGACCAAGAGCGCGCATTTTATTCGTAGCCAAGAGAGTAGTTCCACCGAGAAGCTAGCCCAGATTTATGTTCGGGAGGTGGTGGCACATCATGAAGTGCCGATATTAGTAGTTTTAGATGGGGATGTCCGCTTTACTTCCAGGTTCTGGAAGCGGTTTCATGACAAGATTGGCACACGTCTCCATTTCAGTACGGGTTTTCATCTGTAGACCGATGAGCAGAGTGAGCAGACGATTCAAACTCTAGAGGATATGTTGCTTGTGTGCGTATTATATTTTGGTGGCAGTTGGGATACGTATCTTTCATTAGTGGAATTTTCGTATAACGGCAGTTATCACGCTAGCATTGATCGACCTCCCTTCGAGATACTGTATGGGAGGAAATGTAGGACCAGGATTTTTTGAGGCGAGGTCGGCCAGCGAGTCATGGGGTGTACTGAAGTGGTACTCAAGACTACTGAGTTGATCCAGCAGGTTCGGAGCAGGCTCTAGACAGCTCAGAGTCGACAGAAAACCTATGCCGACAAATGTTGATCAAAATTGGAGTTCCAGGTGGCCACCGTAAGCAGCCACTGTAAGCAAATAATCTCATTTCGCACTTTTGTTATCACAATGCAAGGGAGTAGATGAAGTAATATGAACTCCCATATCCGCAAGCAGCCACCGTGACCAGATAATATCACATGTAGTTATAGTCATAGCATGATATTCAGCCTTTGTGGAAGATCTAGAGACAATGTCCTATTTCTTGCTCTTCCACGAAATGAGAGACTCTCCAAGAAATACGCAAAATCCAGTGGTGGACTTACGATCATGTTGATCACCATCCCAATCAGCATCACTATATGCATGTAACTAAAGAGAAGACGTCGAGGAAAACAACAAGGTCTAGAACTGAGTGCCACGAAGATATCTCAGAATACAGAGAACAACTCCCTAATGAACAAAGGTAGGGGCAGTAACAAACTGGCTGACAATATGAACAGCATGGAAAATATATGGACGAGTAACTGTGAGATAGACCAAACTTCCAACAACGGTGCGATAATGGTTCAAATCGGACAAAGGAACACCATCAGTAGGAGAGTAGCGTGCATTGGTTTCAAGGGGAGTATCAACAGTCTGATTGTCAGAGAGGCCCACCCATGTAAACAAGTCAGATATATATTTAGTCTGAGAAAGAAGATACCCTTTCTTATACTGAGCTACCTCAATACCCAAGAAATAATACAGCAAGCCCAAATCATTCATAGCAAATCGATGAGCTAGATCATGCTTCAAAGACTCAATATCACCATGGTCATCACCTGTAATAATCATGTCATCCACATATAAGGATAAAATAATTTGTCCTGCACTCGAGCATCTAACAAACAAACAGAATCGTGATTACTCTGGACAAATCCAAGAGATGTAATCACTATGGAGAATTTATCAAACAAAGCACGAGGGGCTTGCTTGAGACCATACAAAGCTTTGCAAAGCCGACAAACCTCACCCGACCGGTGCTGAATTCTTGGGGGAGGAGTCATATAAACCTATGATGGGTTTTGGTCATAAGAACATCCTATGTGCTCATACAAACCCTAATGCTTGGATCTAGGTTTCTCTATTGTACATGCAAGTTATCCAAGACTATAAACCCTAATTATAGCATTCAAGTAATCATATTAACATAAGAATGAGTTTAAGATATTACCTTGATTGTTATATAGCAATAACAATCCCAAATCCTTCTTGTATTGACTTTAGAAAGCTTAGAGTCACAAATGTCACTCCTCTAATGGCTCACAAACACCAAGAGCAAGAAAATGAAGAGGAGAGAGGATAGAGGCTACCCAAAACCATCTACAAACCCTAAAGAAGTCTTAAACACGTTTTTGGGTCATAAGGGATCCATATATATGGGAGGCAATTAGGGTTATCTAACAAGGAAACCCTAATTTGGATGCTTAAGCCCTAAGCAACCCATGGAGCCCTTTCCCAAGGCCTTGGGCGATTTCATATGGGCTTCCCCCATAGAATTCGTCCACCTTATAATATAAGGCAATCCATGGCCCAAATTGCAATTATCTTATAATTACAATTCCAGTCCCTTAAGTTTAATTAATCTCTTTTACTCACAAAACTAATTACCAATTAATTATTGACTAATATTAATTAAACAATATGATTTCTCCTTTAATATATTATTCCCATAATATATTAATAAATCATATTTAATCCTTTCTCTCCATAATTCATCCTATCATGTTGCTTTGGTGAAGGCAACCCAAAAGGACCATGCACCATCGGGTCAAGTACATACCAAAATAGTTATGGACTTAAACACTAACCAACAACCTCTTCATGGAGATCACCATTCAAAAAAACATTCTTGACATCCATTTGAAAAATCTTCCACTATCGAACAGATGCAACTACAATCATAGTATGTAATGTAGTCAACTTTGCAACTTGGGCAAATGTCTCCTCATAGTCAAAACCATACTGTTGAGAATACCCTTTTGTTACAAGCTTGGCCTTGTACCACTCAACAGACCCATCAATTTTTGTTTTTATGTTGTACACCCAACAACAACCTATTGTATGTTTCCCAGGAGGAAGAGAAACCAAATCCCATGTGTGAGTCTGATGAAGAGCCGTGAGTTCCTCAGCCATAACATTCTGCCAAAGATGATCTAAAACAACTTCTCTATATGATTCAGGTTCAGAAAGATGATGGATATTGGATATAAATGAAGCAAATGGTCCTGAATATGTAGAGTAAGTAAAATCTGGAAGCTTGGTGGACTTGACAGGACGAGTAGATCTCCTGAGGGGTGGTGGTGGAGGTAGATCCTCAATTTCAACAATCAGAGGAGTGGGCTCATGAATAGGGAGACTTGAGGAACTCTCTGAAGAGGTGGGTGTATCATGAGTTGAAGGATCAGGTGGCGTAGATGGATCTTGAGCCTTTATCTCTTCATTAAAAGGATCAATATGCAGAAGATCGGATTTCGTTACATTGTGGGCTGTAGTAGGAATTGAGTAGAAAGGAATACGTTCCAAAAAAGTGACATGTCGGGAAAGATATAACTTCTGACTCACAGGATCATAGAAATGGTATCTTTTCTGTCTAATACCATACCCCAAAAATACACAAATAGCAGATTTCGGCCCCAACTTGTTCCTCTTAACATGAGGACGAAGAACAAAACAAGTACATCCAAAAACTCGTAAGGAAGAATAGTCTGGTAGATAAACATATAGCTTCTTAAAAGGAGACATTCTTGAATTCAATGAAGTAGGGATATGATTAATCACATACACAACAGTTAGGACTGCTTCTCCCCAAAAGGCACTAGGGACATGTGCAAACAAGAGCAATGAACAAGCAGTCTCAACAATATGACGATGTTTTCGTTATGCCACACCGTTTTGCTGAGGTTTGTCAGTACACGAGGACTAGTGTATGGTACCATCAGAAGCAAGTAACTGAGTAAAATAATTAGAGGTATATTCATCCCCTAAGTCAAACCTGAAGCACTTAATCATAGCCGAATGTTGAGTTTTAACAAGAGCTCTAAAAACTGTAAATATCAAAGAAATCAGATCTGCGTTTCATACGATAACCCATGTATATTGAGTATAATCATCTATAAAAGATACATAACAGGTTTACCCACCCTTTGTGGATATTGGTGCAGGACCCCATACATCAGAATGAATAATGTCAATAGGAGCAGTAGAACAAGACATACTTTTATTGAAAGGTAAACCATATAATTTTTCCAGTTTACAACCACTGCAATCAGAAATATCACAAGTGTCTAAATGACCTAATATACCACTAGATGCTAAAAAAACTCAAACGTGATACAGACACATGTCCCAAATTAGAATGCAAAAGATAAAACTCAGACGAAAAAGAACTTAACCGGAAAGAAGATAAATCAATGTTGGAGGCAACAACAGCAGATACTTTAAGAGCCTCCAAGACATACATTTCCCCCACCCTACAGCCGATACCAATCACCTTTTGGGTCTGTTGATCTTGTATAAAATATATATAATCAGAAAAGAACACCCAGTTACCAGACTTACATAACTAACTAACTGAGGCAAGATTCAAAGTAAGTTTGGGAACGTAATAAACATCAGTGAGAGTGATATGAGAAATAGAGACAGACCCAACACCCTCAACTAACATTGATGTATCACTAGCAGACTTAACATAAATAGATGACACTTGCGACAAAGAAGTAAATGATGAAAAATGAGGGGTCATGTGATGGGTTGCACCAGAATCTAAAATCCACAAAGATGTAGGAATACCTGATGTACCAGATGAAGTAGGACCAGAGTAAGACACATATGCAGACATGGCAGTGGGATTAGAAGCCAATTACTGTCTGAAGCTCTCAAACACCTTAGGATCGAATGCAGATGAGGGCATGTTTCCATTAGAATCTGTATCAACTGGTGGGATAGTAGCAGCAACAAACTGTGGAGGATGAGGGGTCCATGGAGGAGTACCAGATGAATGTGGTTGAAACTTTTGTTGACCTTACCTATTTTGTTGCCTCGACTGAGGTTGACCAGATTTACCCTTGTTGACTAACAATGGACACTGAGCTTTCCAATGATTCTTCTGTTTGCAGAATGCACACTCATCATAAGCAACCTTTGGAGTTTGTCGGGATTTATTTGAGGAGACAACATGCACAACAAGAGCGGGAGTAGAAATAGAGGATTATTTAAACCCTTTATCTGCATGAGACTTGATACAAGTCTTTTCTGCAATTAACTCATGGACAACAGAATCAACTGAAGGAAGAGGATAGCGATGAAGAATTGTTCCACGTAGACCTTCAAAATCAGAACGTAAGGCCATCAAGAACTAGACCAAGCATTGTTCTTCCCTCATACCAATGTAAGGCTCAAAACCTTTTAAATCTTTAGATTTAGTAAGAGCCAATTGATCCCATAGATCAGATATAACAGTATAGAAATCTTGAATACTCTGGTCATTCTGTTGAAGGGTACGAATATCATATTCTAACTGATATTGTTTAACAAAATTGGACTAAGTATATAGTCTCTCCAAGTGATTCCAAACTTCCTTTCTGTGTCATACTTAGCAAACTGCATAACAATGGACTGAGTAATAGAGTTATTAATCCAAGTGATAACCTTGGAGTTATCAGTCTCCAAAGCATCAAGCAACAAATCAAAATACTTAGTTTGAGGCACTGAGGGTTTGGCTTTAGTCCTAGTCATATAGCCCCACATATTCTTCCCACGAAGGAAGTTCTTTATCACGTAACTCCAATACGTATAATTCTTTCCATCTAGAAGAGTACCGATTGACTGAAGGGAATCATCATTTCCATTCATGTTGGCAGTGAATAAATAACCACAATAACAGTATAACAATCTTAGAATGAAAGGAATAACAAACTAGCAAAAGCAATCAATCGGACAACGAATCAACGTAACAATGAATACTGACAACAATGAACGAATTAGCAATAACAACGAACGAATCAAAAACAATAGCAAAACAACAAATCAATCTGCTACAGGAAACCTATAAAATTTTGATCGGGGGCGCGTAGCCTTTTTATAATACTTAAGGAAGTTAAGAGTTAAGTTAGGGAAATAGGGCTTCTCGTATAAATTCATGGCCTTTTCAAAATCTGCCTTTTTTTAAACACCATGAAGCATATATTCCCTGCATGTGTCATCGTGGTGTTGGCAACAGAAAAGGTATGTAAATTTGGTCCATTCATGATCCAGTTGTTATGTTATTGTTGTTTAATTGCTATGAATCATGAGTGTATAAAAAAGATGTAACTTTCAATTTTAAGGATAATGATACATAATCCATTTGACCATGAAGTCACAATTTGCTTAAACTTATACTTATTCACTGATGTATATATGTATGTATCTATGTATGTATGTATGTATGTATGATACATTATTCATTTGACCATGAAATCAAAATTTGCTTTAACTTATACTTGTTAACTGATGTGTGTGTGTGTGTGTGTGTATATATATATATATATATATACACACACACTCTACTGACGAGTTCCTACATTTATATTCATAATCGGTTCCAAATTCTCCCTTGTAAACCCAGCCTACAAATTCGGTGCCAGAGAAATACTATTGACTATCGAGAACCAAAAGACTCATGGCCTTTACCTTTCTAACTACTTGGAGAAATTAACCCAACCATAGATTTATTACCAAACAAGCCTCTATACAAGCAACTCAATTCCGGATAGCATATGTCGATTACCCTGTCTTTAAGTTTTAATTGTCTTTAATTTTTAATTGTTTGTATGGACAGGTTTTTGGAAGTACCATGACTTAGATAGAAATTTCTTGAATTACAAAGATGCAATTGAAATAAATGTAAATGTATTACTAAAATACAATGCATTTGCACATTTTTCGTATTAGCAATGCATTTGATGACAATTCAAAAATTCTCAAATCACCTTCCATGGACCATGGTTAGCATGAGCCTCAAACTTTTCTAATATATATATATATATATATATATATATATATATATATATATATCCATATATATATATATATATATATATATATATATATATATATATATATATAAGAATAAGTTATTTTAGGGCCCCAAACAGTGATGAGGCCCAAGGCCCTTGTCTAGCTTGTCCCCTTATTGACTACCGTATTTCAAAATTGACTCTAACTGTTCGAAATTTGTGTGTGTGTGTGTGTGTGTATATATATATATATATATATATATATATAATACTAATAATAAATTATTTTAAGCCCCAAACCGTAATGAGGCCCTAGGCCCTTGTCCAGTTTGTCCCCTTATTGACTATCGTATTTTAAAATTGACTCTGTCTGTCCGGAATGTTCGGTGCCAAACTCTGAAATCAAACCTCCACTTACCACCAAATTGATTCGGAATGAATATTGTGTCTCCAAATATCCTATTTGGAATAAATTATCATTTTTCCAAAAAAAAAAAAAAATTAAAAGTTAGTTATTATTATTATTAAATTACTTTTTACATGGGTTAGACCACTGGATTTCTGAATTTCCTTTTGAAATAACTCTGCCAAAGTTCGTTAATCTTTTTATCAGATTCTAATCCTTATTGCACCACTACGATCCCTAAATCAATCCACAAACCAATGTTCAACTCTTTATTCTGCACATTTCTAGTTTAAATCTGGTGGAAAGAAAGTGAAACTCGAAACCCTAGATTATTTATAGAAATCATATTTTCTATAGGGAAAATGACTTAATTACTTTTCAATAAGCTCACATTTGGGTAACTACCTTTTTTTGTACACATCTAGGTAACAATCTTGTTAGAAGTGTTCACATATGACCATTATGAACGGTTGTAGCAGGTTACATCCTAGATGTGAACACTTCAACAAGTTCATTACCTAGATATTTAAAAAAAACAGTTACCTAAATATGTGAGGTCTACTAATTTTTTAAATATATAAAAAATAAATACATAAATAAGAAAATTAATTAAAAACTAAATTAATAAGGACACAATAGTCTTTTTAGGTAAGACAGAGACTAAACGTGTAAAAAAAAGCAGTAGGGACCATCCGAGTTAAAAAAAATAAGTTATGGACCAAAAACACAAATTCCCCCAAACCACAAGGACCATTTGTGTAATTTACTCTTACTTTTCGTTTTGTTCATATTTGGGTAACTAGTTTTTGTACACGTCTAGGTCACGAAGTTATTGAAAGTGTTCAAATCTACGATGTTACTTGCTACAGCCAGTCATAATGGTCGTATGTGAACACTTCCAATAAGTTTGTTACCTAGATGTGCACAAAAAAAAAGATAGTTACCCAGATGTGAACTTACTGAAAAAGTCAATTACCTTCCCAAATCATTTCCCTTTTCTATATTACTTTTCATAAGAACTAATGTGCGGTAATCATTGATTCTGCCTCCCACCCTTACGACCACAAGCCTAAACCATGTAGTTCTTTCAATTTCACTTCTTCGTCCTCTGGTTTGGCTTCCGCAATGATATCATCAATTTCAGAATGGTGATGAATTGACGAGCATCGAGTCTAGATGGATGGCAAAAACTCCACTAAGTTGGTCGTCTATGGAAAAGAGCTAACCCTTCAATTCCTGTTAGCATTTCTTCAGCATCAATGGAGATAACGATTTCGTTCTATAACATCAATTCAGTTCTTGTTTAAGGGGTAGGGTGGGTGTTGGGATCATTCTGTGCCCGTTGCCATCTCTAGCACATGATCCTTCATCTGTAATCAAAGACGGAGTTTACTATTAGGCTTTTAGAGATTCAAGCCACAAATCTATGGTATAGCAGATTATCCCCTTAAACTTTGCAATGCAATAGTCTTTTTTTTTTTTTTTCAAACTGATTTGTTTCCGTATTTCTAATTAATCTGTACAAATCGTGGTTTGAGCCAATGTGAATATTAAAATATAGAATAAATTGCATGAATGGTCCCTATGGTTTAGAGTAATTTATGCGTTTGGATCCTAACTTTTTTTTAACTCAGAAGGTCCCTACTGTTCATTTTTGTTAATCGCTTGGTCCATACTGTTTGTTTTTGTTATGCGCTTAGTCCCTGTCTTACCTAAAAATACAATTATTAAAATAGGAAAAATGGTATGGTATGTAAGGTAAGGTGACTGGGGTGGGGTTGAGGGGCTATTTATTTAAATAAATTAAAAAATCAATGGCAAAATAGTCTTTTTTTGTTAGACAGGGACCAAACGCGTAACAAAAACAAACAGTAAGGTCCTTCCGAGTAACAAAAAATAAGTTATGGGCCAAAGGTACAAATTAACCTAAACCATAGGAACTATTCGTGTAATTTACTCTAAAATATAGTTATTACTAAAAAAAACATGTATGACCGTATGAATATTAATTTAGCTATTCGTAAAAAACATAAATGACCAGGGATGCAAAGGAGCCAAGCTACTCGCGAGCTACTCGGGATTGGCTCGTTAAAATCTTGACTCGAAACCAGTTTTAAACGAGCCCGAGCTTAATATTAAGCTCGTTTATTAAACGAGCTCGAGCTCGAGCCTATGTCACTAAGATCGATTAGGCTCGGGAGCCTAAACGAGCCTTTATATAATATAATTTATATTATTTTCTTATATTAAAATAAAAACATATTTGGGAAATTTTGGATTTTGGGTATTAGTAAACGAGCTTGAGCCGATCTTAAGCTTATTTAGGCACATCAAATGACAAATGAGCCGAGCTCGAGCCCGAGCTGAGCTTGTAGAATTCTTTACGAGCTTGAGCCAAGCCCAGTAAAAGAAAACTCGACACGAGCCGAGCTCGAGCTCGAGCCTCGTATAACTTAAACGGTATCACCGTGTTGTCCTTCCGGCCTATAATCAGATACCTTAGGCCACTTTCCAAACCCTCAACACTCATAGAAGAATCTGGCTTCCTTTTCCTTTCCATCTCCAAGTCAATATCCCTCTCTCTATCCCTTGCTATCATGTCTTCTAGCATCTTACAGTTGGATTCACTCATAAACGGTTGGATATCGCTCCTCAACATCTCGTGGTGACGGGCCTTCCTCATTTCCTCGTCTGCCACATACTTCATAACCAACAGTCCCCTCTCCCTGAACATAGCGGTGATCTCAATCACTGTCTCGGTAATCTAACAGAGATCCTGAAACTCTCTTGTCAGCTGCTACACCTCGATCACCGGTTCAAACTCGGTTTAGTATTTGGCTGAGAAGTAACTCCAGGTCATTGAATCAATAGCATCACCTCCCACAGCATGCCCTACCTCCTCCCACCAATCACGAGCCCTGTCCTTCAGGAGGCAGGATGCTAGTCTAACTGTGTCCGCCTCAGGACAACGACTAGTAAGAAAGGCATTGGCAACATCTGCCAATCACCTACTACTCGTAATGGGGTCCCTAGCCCCATGATAGTCTGGTGTTACATAAGCCTGAAACTCCCTAAAGGTAAGAGGGCGCATCCCAATCAAAGCCACAATCTCAGCGATAAAGGCTCTTAATCTCTCATCCATAATTTCCAGGATACCCTCCTTGACCGTGCCAAAGATCACATTATTCTGGTCAAGGATGTTGCACGTAATCTTAGACGAGATGAACTCCTTTGTCTGGTCGTCAAGTTGCCCGACTCCAGAACTCGAGCATGAACCCTCCCCGACATTGGGACTGCCCACTGGCCTGCCTTGCAATACCACCATATTGAAAATAGACAAAAAAAAAAAACTATTACAATAAGCATAAATGTGCATATAGGGGAGATCTTAACTACGCTATCTCCCTGGCTTCATTACAACCCTCCTTGAGTCAAGTACAGATCCTCCACTTCCAGTAGTGTGGTCTCGTACTACCTTCCACATCAATCCATACTTTCCTCAAGAAGTGCCTTCACTCAGCCAAGTTACTCTATAACCAACAAATCCCTTGCACCTACAGCTCCGAACACTAAATCTCATCATAGTTTTTCCTAGGGCAGACTCCAAACCGCTATCCGCCATCATCTGCAGAAGTATCTCATGTTAACTAGCTCACTAATACAATTACATATTACAAAAACTAGATAATTATTCGAATGAGAGGTCTCTCCCTACAACAGTTGGACTCAGATAAGAGCTGCGCAACAGAGCTTTACCTAACCTTCTGAAATTATTTAGTTTTCATAATATGTAACTTAGCATATTCTCTTACTAACTACCTGAGATTAGCAAGAATTCCTAAAATCACAGAGCAAGCAACATTCGACCATCAAGTAAATAGAACAGAGCATAACCTAATTAGGACATCCTATCACTAACTGATCAATACTGGCATGCAAATCTATAAGCTCATACATCAGGCATACAAAGGCATCTCTCCTAGATCCTTAGCCCTAATCTAGCATGTGATTCACAATTCAAAATTCATATATATATATATATATATATATATATATATATATATATATATATATATATATATAACATGCATGGGTATTTTGGGATAACTTACTTGAGATTGGATGATTGCACGCACCACACCCTTTTCTCTTTAATAAATTCTTTTTATAAAAATGTTTCCTTTTGAAATTTTTTACCAAGTCCTTAGTTTGAGTTCAGACACACCCGAGAGTGTGCCGGAATCCCCCCAAACCAATGCTCTAATACCAACTTGTAACATCCAAAATATGGTCGCAACAATTTTGTTTTTAATAATAGATAAAATTGTAATTCCAGTAACATGCAATCATCTCAAATAAAAACTAATGTATTAATTGTCATAAAATCTGAGTAAAACAGCGAGTGCGGAATCTAATGGTGTGTGCGGTGTAGTCATCTCAAGCACTTCTGAAAGACCCCAACTTTCGTATTTTTGAAAGACCCAAACTTCCATACTTCACAATATTATTACTTCAAAACATGCTACTTGCATATTCATAAAAGTAATATTTTACATTAATAAAGAGATTACAAATTACTGGATACAAACCGACTATTACAAAGTATTATATATTACATAACTACCCAGGATATTGTAATGTATACAAATATAAATTGAAGTACAAAAGTACTATTACAAACTATTCTAAATCTTTCAATAGTATGTGATCATACTAGTTACTTATCACCTACAATTGTTAAACATTGATAGGGTAAGCGGTGACGCTTAGTGAGTTCAATAATAGATACAATATAACGTTATGCCATATATATATACTTCAATATGGCAGAAGCAAATAGAAACAAGGAGCAACAAAGGCATATGTGAATCATGTGTTAAGCTTTTCATATCATGCGATGATTTGATTCAAAGATATACTATCAATGAGACATAACAATTTCCATACTTGATATACATCAATAAAACTTTCGCCCAAATGGCATAGAAGACATACAATTTCTGATTAACATCTTGTTAGATTTCAGGCTTATAGTCCTGTCTAACCATTTGTCAATACCATAGAATAGAAGTCATTCTCTTACGGAGACATGCTCTACATGGTCAGAGGCTATGTACCAGTACCAATGTGAATCTAAGTCCTTCACTGATCACATGGTCAAAGGTGTTACTTTTACTACAAAAATAGGGAACAAAATAACACAGGAAAATAACCCGGAATAATAACACTGAAAAGCACATAGCACATATAACACATAACATACAATTGTTCCTATATATTGAACTCACCTTAAATTAACCGGGGTTTAAAATAGTAATTTGGATAGCACTTCGGCTTTAAATATGACTTTCTATGTTGAAAACTGGGAGATTAATTGAAACCGGGCTCTGCGAAAGGGCTTCAAAACCGAAAAGATAAATTTTTTGGGCTTCTCGGGAGTCTCGGGGCGTGTTTCGGGCTTTGGAATCAGTATCGGGGCTTCGGGGGAAGTCAAAATACTAAAAATATTGAAAAAGGGTGAAAAGTGCCAAAATTCTTAAAATACTCGGGAGGTCTCGTAGCCTTATATAGCAGCGAGCCTCGGATCCGAAGTGAGAGGTAAAGAGGACAGATGGTGCGAAGGTTGGACACGCGGCAGGGAGAGCGAGGACCGGATGAGGTTGCACACGCGTCGCTCCTCGGACGCGCCACGGCTTCGGAAGCGAGGAGTCACCGTGACACGCATCGGACGCCTACTGGATCGTGCTCGGACGCGGGAAGAACGCGACACATGGCTGCTTCACCGAAATTAGCCTTATCCTTGCGAGATTCATCGGAAAATGAGCCCAAATCTTCTAAAATCCATAACTTTCGCATACGGGCTCTGTTTTTGACGTTCTTTATTAGGGATGTCAAAAATCCCCGTGGGACCCCGATGCCGTACGTGACTAAATTTTTAAAAAAACCGGGAGCTGGAGCAGGAGCAGGGGCAAAATTAAACCCCACTTATTTTCGGGACCGGGGTCGGGAGTTGGTATTTCCGTCCCGTACTCCCGCGGGGGCCCCGGTAATACATTTATGTAAATATATAAATATATATATATATATATATATATATATATATATATATATATATATATATATATAATATAAAATACATATACAAAATAGATTTTCTAATTTTAGGTTTAGGTTAGGTTTTACTTTCTCGTTTCCAATTAATGGATATTGAAGAGGTAGTGAATTGATCATATAATTTTGGACAACTAAGTATTTTATATTTGTAATATTGGATTTGTCGTATTTTATATTTATAAGATTATTAGAATTGTCATTTTGTAATGTTGGATTTTTAATTTTTTTAGTTTCTAAAAGATTAGGTTTTAACCTTTTAAAGTTGTTAAAAGTAGTGTTTTTAACCTAAATCAAAGTAGTTGTTTAGCAAAAAAATTGAATTTTAAGCCTATAAACCGGAGGAACCGGGGGAACGGGGGCAGGACCGGGAGCGATGGAGGTAACCGGGGGCGGGACCGGGGGCAATGTAAGCGGGGAAGCCAGGGGCGGGACCGGGAGCGGGGGCACCGACTGATTTCGGGGGCGGGAGCGGGGGCAACTATTTCCGCTCCCGTTTGGTCCCGTTGACATCCCTATTGTTTATATGCACGGTAGCTAAAATTATGATCTACAACTTTCGTTAAGACTTCGTTGGCTAATTTTGAATTTAATTTTTATATTATTATTTTTAACAGACTGGGATAGGTAAATCCCTTAAAAATTCATAACTTCTTCATCCGACATCCGTTTTCATCAAACTTTTTACCGTTGTACTACTATTGACGAGATTTTCAATTCTCGTTTAGGTTGTGTCGGATAAAAATCACTCGATCTAAAATTCGAGTTTTTAGTTGTCTACTGCTAAGTTGAAACTTGTAAAATCATAACTTCCTCATGCGAAGTCAGATTTTGGCGTTCTTTTTATCGAACTTCTCGGTTTAACGAATACTACGACTTTCATTTAGATCATTAAGGCTAAAAAGTAGTTTATCAAAAACTCACTTTTTACGTCATTCGGCGTCGTGTCGGTTTTGTCGTGAATCTTCGATTGGTCATAACTTCTTCTTTATAACTCGGATTTCGGCGAGGTTTTCGCCTACAAGTTTCTAACGATATTATTTACAACTTTCAATAATAAAATTTTACTTATTTCAAATTTTATATTTTTGCTAAATTTCACTATTTGACTTTTAATTGGAATCTCATAAGACCTCCAACATTTTCTGAGTGATTCTAAACATAGTTTTACTTCATTTCTAGTAAAAACTATCTGTTAGAACTCAACACTCAATTTCACATAATATTTCACAATTTTATTCATTACAAAACATGATTTCAAAACATGTATATTACAAATACCTCCTCCTTTTGAGGATTTCGTCCTCGAAATTACATCGATTTAAAATAAATGGGGATATTTTGCTCTTATCTCATCCTTATTTTCCCAAGTATAATTTGGGCCTCGATGGTGTTTCCACTTGACAAGCACCAATTCTACTTCTTTATTACGTAGCTTAGTTGTTCTTTCATTCACGATCTCTTCAGGCTCTTCGACAAATCTTAACTTATTATCCAATTTCACATCGGATAACGGAACTGTCTCATCGTAGATGCTCAACCATTTGCGCAGATAACTCACATGAAACACATCATGATACGTGCCAAATCTTCAGGCAATTCTAAGTGGTCTGCTTGCTTTCCAATTCTCTGGATGATTTTGAAAGGACCAACAAATCTAGGACTGAACTTTCCTTTCTTCCCAAATCGCATAGGCCTTTCCATGGGGATACCTTCAGCATCACGAAATCACCCACTTGGAATTCTATAGGTCGTCTTCTCTTTTCTGTATAGGACTTCTATCGATCTTGGGCTGCTTTCATTCTTTCTCGTACGATTTGAATCTTGTCGGTGGTGTCTTGAATCATTTCAGGGCCTCCAAGGATCTTCTGTCCTACATCACGCCAACATAATGGTGTACGGCATTTGCAACCATATAATGCTTCATATGGTGGCATTTTGATTGAAGTGTGGTAACTGTTATTGTATGAAAAATCGACAAGAGGTAAGTATTTATCCCAGTTACCACCAAACTCTAAAACACATGCACGAAGCATATCTTCTATTGTTTTGATTGTTCTCTCTGTCTGAACATCTGTTTGGGGATGATAAGCTGTGATGAGAGCAACTCGAGATCCTAATTCACGTTGCATACTCGCCCAAAAGCGAGAAATGAAGCGAGTATCACGATCGGAAATGATCTTTAGTGGCACACCATGTCTTGCGACAATCTCATCCAAGTATATTTGTGCGTATTTCTCCATTGGAGACCTTTCACGCATGGTGAGAAAATGTGCACTCTTAATTAGGCGGTCGACGATTACCCAAATGCTATCATGTTGTCTAGCAGTCTTTGGCAATTTGGTAATAAAATTCATGGACAACTCTTCCCACTTCCATACAGGAACACTAAGGCTTTCTGGAGTTCCGTAAGGCTTTTGGTGCTCTGTTTTGACTTGTAAGCATACTAAGCATTCCTGCATCAACACACAACCGAGTCCCAATCTTGAAGCATCGCTATACACGGAGAAATCATCATCACCTTCTGGAAGTGATAAGATGGGAGCATGAGTCAAAAGATCTTGTAAAGTCGAGAAAGCTTTTTCTTGGGCTTCACCCCATTCGAACTTTGCTTCCTTTCGAGTAAGACTAGTGAGAAGTACAACTATACAAGAAAAATATTTAATGAATCTTCGGTAATAACCCACAAGACCCATGAAACTACGAATTTCGGAAGCATTACAGGGCACTTCCCAATTTTGAATGGCTTCGATTTTGGTAGGATCTACGGATACACCGTCACCAGAAATAACATGGCTGAGAAATTGAACTTGGCGAAGCCAAAATTCACATTTCGAGAATTTAGCATAAAGTTTCTCCTTTCGAAGAAGTTCTAAGATTTCACGAATATGAACGACATGATCAGCTTCAGACTTGGAACAAATTAGAATATCATCAATGAATACGATGACAGACTTATTGAGCATTGGGCGGCATACTCGATTCATCATATCCATGAATACAACAGGAGCATTTGTCAAACCGAATGGCATGACAAGGAATTCGAAATGCCCATAACGAGTATGGAGAGCAGTTGGTGTGTGTAAAACCAACTAGTTTTAATCCTACTAACTTAGACACAAAATAAACACACGAAAGGCAGTGTACCTATCGATTAGTAATATAGTTCAAGCAAGTAGGGTATCGAACACAGGGAACGGTAAACAATTAAAATAAATGCTAATATTATCTAAATAAAACAAATAACAAAAAGGGGGTTTTCTCTAGTTTTACAAGACTAGAAACTTAAACAATTAACTAAAACTTAAACGAAGAAACTAAGAGCTAAGCAAATAAAAATCAACTAAATTCAATAATAAAGAGGACTTCTGTTTAGGTTCGACTCATTTGTTCTCATGGATGATTTCGATGTATCGGATTAATTCTTCATTGGCTACCGACTAAGATGATTAGTTTCACGTTTGCTATTACTAATCCTTAGGAAACAAATTAACTCAAGCAGTGGCCAGTTGTCTAAATTAACGAATTTCCTAGTTATTGATTCGGGTTAAATAAGACTTGTAATGGTTAATTAAATTGGCCCTTCAATTAACCTCTTGCTGATGTTCATCAAACAATCTCACACATTAACTTACCTATCTTCTAGTTAATTCTAGTTTCACATTCGTTATTCCTAGACATACAACTATGTGGTCACAATAAATCATATGAAATTAATAACTAAGAGATGTTCATACAACTTAATTACTGATTTATTAACAGAAGAATAGTTATTGTTAACACATAAGGTTCTTTAACAAGCTTAATAAAACATAATCACCAATTAAAATTAATCCTACTCAAATAATTAATCCATGTTCACAAAATTGTCTACCCAAACAGAAGTTATGAGTTTTTAGCTCATGATTACAGCAGAAACAAGCACAAAAACGAAATCAATTGGTAAAAACATAGTTCAAACAAGAGATTAGGTAAGATTAAACTTGATTTTGACTTGATTCTCCTTAAAATTGAATGTAGGGTTGATTCCCTTGCTTCCCACGCTCCAACAGCACCTTTAGTCGACAATTGGCCTCCAAGGGTTCATCCATATGCTAGGGTATCGATCTGAAAGTCCCTTTATATAGATTTTCACAAAACAGGGGCTACTCGGCGAGTCCATTGACCTACTCGGCGAGTCCATCACTTAAAACCCGTGTACGGCAAGTCAGCGCGTCCAAAATCGCGAAACTTCAGACCAACTCGGCGAGTAATCGACTCTACTCGCCGAGTACGTTTAGAATCAGCATTTTCTCAAAACACGAAAGTCATCCGAAATTGTGTCTAGTTTTCAGAACATTTTGAATCTCGTCAATCGGAGTTACGGTTCATGAGATATGTCCAAAACACTGACGAGGGGTCAAACTGTCCATCAACATCCTTCTTTCTTCAAAATCCAAGATCCAAGCTTCCAATAGCTAGTTCCGCTTCATTTTCCTTTCGAGCATGTATTTGTTGCTGAAAATGAAATATTTAATCTAATTAAGCACCTTTTTTTCATTAAATGAGACAAAATCAACATAAAGTATTAAGATAATGCATGAATTTTATAACTAAATATGCCCATATCAGCAGTCTTCGGTACATCTTGGTCTTGTACTTTCAACTGATGATAGCCAGATCTTAAATCAATCTTTGAGAAATAGCTAACACCCTGAAGTTGATCGAACAAATCATCGATGCGAGGTAGCGGGTACTTGTTCTTGATAGTCACCTTATTCAGCTCACGATAATCAATGCACATTCGCATCGATCTGTCCTTCTTCTTGAAAAACAATACCGGAGCACCCCAGGGAGAGGTACTCAGTCAAATAAAGCCTTTGTCAAGTAATTCCTGCAGTTGGATCATCATTTCTTTCATCTCGGCTGGCGCAAGACGATAAGGAGTCTTTGCAATCGGAGCAGCACTAGGTACAAGGTCAATTCGGAATTCTACTTGCCTGTCCGGAGGAAGTCTAGGAAGATCATTGGGGAAAACATCAGGATATTCGTTAACAATGGGAACGTCATTTACAGTTTTAGTCTCCTTTCTTGAGATGTCAACTGTATAGGCTAGATAGGTAGGGCAACCCTTCGATATAAATTTACGAGTTTTGAGGAAAGAAATTATTTTTAAGATCCTATGTTCACCGTAGACATGAATAGGATCTTCCTCTTCAATACGAATGTGTACCATCTTTTCGTAACACAAGAGCTCTACGTGGTTCTTTGACAACCAATCCATGCCGAGAATAATATCGAAATTGGGCAAGGAGATAGGGATTAGGTTAGCAAGAAAATTATAGCCTTCAATTTCTATGACACAATCCCTATAGATTTTATCAGCAAGTAATGATATACTTCCCACAGTATCTACGTGAAATGGTTGCGCGAGTGCATAGCAAGTAGTTTGAAAAGAATGCGCAAATTCATAAAATACAAAAGAATCTGAGACACCATAATCAAATAACATGTGAGCAGGTCTAGAGTTGACAAGAAATGTACCCGTCACAACATTCAGGTCCTCGCGTGCTTCCTTAGTACTAATCTGGAATGCACGACCCTTAGCTTTTGGCACCTCCTCCTTTTTAGCTGGAGTATTCTTTGGTTGTTGGACAGGGACTTGACTTCTCGCCGGTTGTTGAACAGAAGCTTGACTTCCCGTCACTTGGCTGGTAAGAGTACAGCAAAAATGCTTCTTGTGGCCAGTAAGACCACATGCATAACAAGTCACCTCCTTCCTTGGGAAAGTTGGCTTTATATGACCAATTTCTCCACACCCATATCAGACAATGGATTCCTTGTCTATTTTGCATTGACCCGCGTGATTCCTTCCACAAACACGACATGAAGGTGATTGAATGCAAAAAGATTATGACCTGCCACAGCCACGAAAAGCACTTTGAGATTGCGCTTGCTTGCTAGGATCAATTCGAACAGATTGAGCTGGTGAAATATTGAAAACAGGATTAGTTATTTTAGTACGTGGATGCTTTGGAATAGTAAGAGTGGCACCACATATCTCTAAGTCATGCTCACGCCTTCGAGCATACTCAACAGCTTTATCAAACGAAAAAACATCCAGATTGGCTACAAAATCATGGATTTCATGTCGTAGTCCCTCCATGAATAACTGAATTTTCTCGTCTTCAGTTGGAATTTACTTTTCAGTAAACCGTGCCTTTTGATTGAACTGAGTTTCATACTCATTCACAGTCATTCCTCCTTGTTTAAGCTCGAGGAATTCCTTCTCCAATCTTCTCCTCATATCTAGAGGACAATACTTCTCTAGCACACGAGTTTTGAACAACTCCCAGGATAAATTGTCCTTGTCATATCCGTTGAGAGCTTCATATGTTGCTTCCCACCAGACCAAGGATTCTCTGATGAGCATTGCAGAAGAATAGATTGTCTTGTCTTCATTATCCACATGGGAGACACGAAATACTTTCTCGGTGTTCTGAATCCAAGTTAGAACAACTATGGGATTAAGGGCACCAGAAAACTCCGTAGCACCACTACTCTTGAAATCTTTGAACGAGGGACGTTTCACCTTTCCGCTTGAAGATTCTCTAGTGGCTTTCTCTTTTCCTTTATCACCATTCTTTTTGTGTTCTTTAAGAGTCTGTCAAATAACACCGGTAAGTTTACCCAAGAGTAGCTCCACACGAGGAGATACTGGAGTATTCACTTCCTCGGGTTAGGATCTCCACCAACCTCATGGGTATGCCTACTTACTTGTTCAGCCATCAATCTGAAATACGGAGTAACATTGTATTTTAGAATATTACGGTTTATTAATACCTAATACTTTTACTTATATATTTCCTATGGTTTGTATCCCTATACTTACAATGATTAAGTTCATATATTGAACTTTCAAAAGTTTAAGTCTAAATACCAATCCGTGGCATTTAGTTCATTCAAACTACTGCTCTGATACCATGATTGAAAGACCCCAACTTTCGTATTTTTGAAAGACCCAAACTTTCATACTTCACAATACTATTACTCCAAAACATGCTACTTGCATATTCATAAAAGGAATATTTTACATTGATAAAGAGATTACAAACTACTGGATACAAACCGACTATTACAAAGTATTATATATTACATAACTACCCAGGATATTGTAATGTATACAAATATAAACTGAAGTACAAAAGTACTATTACAAACTATTCTAAATCTTTCAACAGTATGTGATCATACTAGTTACTTATCACCTACAATTGTTAAACATTGATAGGGTAAGAGGTGACGTTTAGTGAGTTCAATAATAGATACAATATAACATTATGCCATATATATACTTCAATCTGGCAGAAGCAAATAGAAATAAGGAACAACAGAGGCATATGTTAATCATGTGTTAAGCTTTTCATATCATGCGATGACTTGATTCAAAGATATACTATCAATGAGACATAACAATTTCCATACTTGATATACATCAATAAAACTTTGGCCTAAATGGCATAGAAGACATACAATTTTTTATTAACATCTTGTTAGATTTCAGGCTTAGAGTCCTGTCTAACTATTAACCAATACCATAGAATAGAAGTCATTCTCTTATGGAGACATGTCCTACATGGTCAGAGGCTACGTACCAGTACCAATGTGAATCTAAGTCCTTTCACTGATCACATGGTCAAAGGTATTACTTTTGCTATAAAAATAGCGAATAAAATAACACGGGAAAATAACCCGGAATAATAACACTGAAAAGCACATAGCATATATAATACATAACATACAATTGTTCCTATATATTTAACTCACCTTAAATTAATCGGGGTTTAAAATAGTAATTTGGAAAACACTTCGGCTTTAAATATGAATTTCTATGTTGAAAATCGGGAGCTTAATTGAAAACCGGGCTCTGCAAAGGTAGGGCTTCAAAACCAAAAAGATAAATTTTCCGGGCTTCTCGGGAGTCTCGGGGCGTGTTTCGGGCTTTGGAATCAATATCAGGGCTTCGGGGGAAGTCAAAATACTAAACATATTGAAAAAGGGTGAAAAAGTTCCAAAATTCTTAAAATACTCGGGAGGTCTCATAGCCTTATATAGCAGCGAGCCTCGGATCCGAAGCGAGAGGTAAGGAGGACAGATGGTGCGAAGGTCGGACACGTGGAAGGGAGAGCGAGGCTCGGACGAGGTTGCACACGCGTCACTCCTTGGACGCGCCACGGATTCAGAAGCAAGGAGTCACTGCGACACGCGTCGAACGCCTACTGGACCGAGCTCGGACCCGGGAAGAACGCGACACATGGCTGCTGACTAACCGAAATTAGCCTTATCCTAGATTCCTCGGAAAATGAGCCCAAATCTTCTAAAATTCATAATTTTCACATACGGGCTCCGTTTTTGACGTTCTTTATATGCACACATAGCTAAAATTATGATCTACAACTTTCGTTTAGATTTCGTTGGCTAATCTTGAATTTAATTTTTATATTATTATTTTTAACAGACCGGGACAGGTAAATCCGTTAAAAATTCATAACTTCTTCATCCGACATTCGTTTTCATAAGAATTTTTACCATTGTACTACTATTGACGAGATCTTCAATTCTCGTTTAGGTTGTGTCGGATAAAAATCACTCAATCTAAAATTTGAGTTTTTAGTTGTCTACTGCTAAGCTGAAACTTGTAAAAATCATAACTTCCTCATACGAAGTCAGATTTTGGCGTTCTTTTTATTGAACTTCTCGGTTTAACGAATACTACAACTTTCATTTAGATCACTAAGGCTAAAAGTAGCTAATCAAAAACTCACTTTTTACGTCATTCGGCGCCGTGTCGGTTTTGTCGCGATTCTTCGATTGGTCATAACTTCTTCGTCATAACTCGGATTTCGACGACGTTTTCGCCTACAAGTTTCTTACGAGATTATTTACAAATTTCAATAATAAAATTTTACTTATTTCATATTTTATATTTTCTCTAAATTTCACTATTTGACGTTTAATTGGAATCTCATAAGACTTCCAACATTTTCTGAGTGATTCTAAACATAGTTTTACTTCATTTCAAGTAAAAACTATTTGTTAGAACTCAACACTCAATTTCACATAATATTTCACAATTTTATTCATTACAAAACATGATTTCAAAACATGTATGTTACATCTTCCCCCTGGAACCAGAAGTACCTGAAACACAAACTAAAAATTGTAAGCATGGAGCTTAGTGAGTTCCCCCAAAATACTACATACCAAACATATAGTAAACATACAGTGATCCCCTCCCAGTCATCGGGCCCTGCCCAACAATCGAGCTGAGCTCGGAAAGCATATAAACACATACATAGATAATATACAAAGCATGCAGATAGTCATCGGGCTCCGCTAGACATCGGACCATAGTCCACTAGCATTAAGATATAGGTACATGCCATAGTCACGAAGACAACTAGCATTCTATGATAATAACATAACATGGGCCCGCATTGGTGTCTTCGACCCGCTAAACTAGTAAGGAAACTCACCTCAAATGCTAAATGATAAATGGCTGAATCCCGACCCTCAAAAATTAGCTCTACACCACCCCTAAACAAAAAAAATCCCTTAGATACCGATAAATTATTTATACCCCCCCCCCCCTTCTCTTATTAAAGGTCAAACTTATCTAAAGTCAAAGTCAACACTCTGATTTGACTCAACTTGTCGAGTTATCCCACAACTCACTGAGTTTCCATTAGGCACGAAATTGCAATATCTCGATCCAACTCGCCAGATTTCCATTTAACTCGTTAATTTCCTCCTTTTTCAACAGATTCGGGACAATCCCAACACAACTCATTGAGTTCCCTTAAGAACTAACTCGTCGAGTTCTTCGATCAGCCAACCCACTTAATGCATTAAGCCACTATTCTTCAACCGAAACCCTATCCTCCAGATCTAGACTGATAACATGTTTAGAAGGGTCAAGTTTCTAACTTTACCCATTAAGAACCACCCTAAAGGCATTAAGCTCAAACCCTAATCCTAAAAGGCTTATGTCTTCATCAAAAAACCACAATCTCTTCAAGATAGATCTCATGAACACAGATCTGGACCTTAAAGACTAAAATTTTACGTAAAGTCTTCAACTTACTCACACACATGGCCAAATGAAGCTTAAAAGGCCAATGCAAATGCTTAAAGGATTCATGGATCTCTTAGGACCATAAAGTTGGCACCTTTATGCCATAATAGCTCAATAGGAGCATAGATCTGGATAGGTAGCACTTGGGATGACCTTCAACCCCACCAATCACCCAAACATGGCTAAAAGCCTCAAAACTAACCCAAATAAACATCACTTGGGTACCGCATTCCTTCATAGATATTAAAGTTGATGACCTCCCCATCAAATTCCATGGACAATGTACCATTGTAGACATTAATTTTTGTCCTTGCTATTTTTAAGAATGGTCTACAAAAAGTATGGAACTCGAGGTTGGGTGGTCATCATCTCCCATATCAAGCACATAAATGTCTACATGAAAGACAAGCTTATTAACTTGCATTAAAACATCCTCTAATACACTTTTTCGGTGTACTATAGAGCGATCTGCAAGTTGGATAATCACCATGGTTTTTGTTAAAGTGCATATGCCAATAGATTTATAAACAGAATATGGTAAAACATTAACTGAAGCTCCTAAATCTATCATAACACGGGGGACATATAGGTTTCCCAATTTTCAAGGAACGGTGAAAACATCCGGATCCTTGCACTTTGGGGGCATCCTTTTCTGCAAAACTGTAGAAACATTTTCACTTACTTTCACTGTCTCCTTACCTCGCAGCTTCTTTTTAGATGTGCAAAGTTCCTTAAGGAATGTAGCATATCTAGGTACTCGTTTGATGGTGTCCAAATGAGGGATGTTGATTTCAACTTTCCGGAACATCGCTATTATTTCACTATCTTGTCTCTCTTTTTTGTTGTTGCTCAATCTTGATGGAAAAGGTGGTGGTGTGATCTTTGTTTCTTTCTCTTCCGAAATTCTTTTTCTCCACCATTTTTTCTTTCTTTTCATCCTTCTTTGGTGGTTCGTCTATCACCAACTCCTCTTCTTCTTCTTCAGGCATCTTGAGGCCATCATATTTCTTTCCACTCCTCAAGCTAGTTGCACAAGCATTGTGCTTTGGCTTCTTTTCAGTTTGAGGAGGTAGCTTTCCTTGATTCTCTATTTTGCTCACCGATTGAGCAAGTTGTGCCATTTGGTGCTCAAGATTCTTGATACTTGCCTTGGTTTCTTGTTGAAAATTTTGAGTGCTAGTGGCAAGGCTTTTGACTGTCTTCTAAGGACATGCTTGAGGACCCGACTTGTTGAGGAGGAGGTTGTGGTTGCCTCGGTTGGTAATTTTGTTGTGGGAATGGAGGTCTTGCTTGGTAATGGGGTGGTGGTCTTTGTTGATAGCCCATGTTTTGATTGTTGTTCCACCCTTGAATGCCTCAGGGATGATCATAAGTTCTTTGATTGTGCCCGGGATAGCCTCCCATAGTATTTGCTTCTTCATATTCTTGTTCTTGCAGTTGAGGACACATATCAGTCGGGTGTCCCACTTGAGTGAAAATGCCACAAGGGAGGGGTGTAGATTGCATACCTTTGTCCTTAGAAAACATCATTACCACCTTAGTCAACTCGGATAGTTGAGCTTCAATTTGAGGAATGTGCACCTCTTTTACACCTCGCGGTGCTTCCGTATACCAGTCTTCATCTTGACTAGTATGCTTTGAATCCTCCGCCATGTTTTTTATGTGATACCGAATCTCAGTTGGGATCTTATCGGTCAAAGATTCTCCACTTGATGCCTTAAGAAGTCTTCTTTCCCAAGGATTCATGCCTTCAATGAGGTATTAAAGGATTTGGTACTCACTAATAACATGATTTGGGAAACGGGCACAAAGCTTTTTGAACCTCTCCCAATATGTATGAAAGGATTTTCTCTTGTGTTGTTTGATCCCAATTATCTCTCTTCTTAGGGCCGAGGGTTTCATTTCTGGGAAGTATTTGTCTAAGAAGAGGCGTGCAAGATCTACCCATGTGTTGACCGTCCCCAGTGGGAGGTCATAAAGTCAATCTTTTGCTGAGTCTTGCACTGCAATGGGGAATGCCCTAAGCTTAATTTGATCCTCTATGACATTGTGTGGTTTCATGCCAACACACACGACATGGAACTCTGTGAGGAACTTATGGGGATCTTCATTTTCTAAGCCTATAAAGGTTGGGAGTAAGTGGATGAGACCGGATTTGAATTCAAGGTTTGTGGCTCCTGGATAGGTGATACAAAGAAGTTGTTGAGTAACCTCTTGCCTCGCCTATTGGCGAAGCGTTTGTTCGAGTGGTGGGTTTGGAGGTGGATTCCATCCATGGTTATCTCCCAGGGTATGAATAGGAATTAAGGATTCTATAGGTGTAGTGTTTGGGATGTAATGAGTAGGTGAACATAGTGGGTGGTATTTATGGGTGAGGATGGTTGAGATGATGATGATGGGTTTTTTCTGTTTCAGCTTCTGACACACTTTAGAGGGGTATATCCTGCCAAATGTTGATGATCGGAGGGGTAGATGATGAAGAAGTTTTAGAAACCGGTTGCCTCTTACAAAGCTTGGCTTGCTTTCGTAGCTTCTTTGCAGTCTTCTCTATCTCCGAGTCAATTAGAAGTGGTGTACATGTACGAAAAGATCTAGGCATAAACAATTAGTAACACCATGTCCCCAGCAACGGCGGCAAATTTTTAGGTGTGTCAAACCCAACAAATGATAGGGGTACAATAGACTCTAAGTACAGTAATTTAATGCACTAAAAAGTGGTACAAGGCAAGCAAGGTCGAACCACAGAGACACCGGAAAAAAGTCTATACCTCTTTACACAAGGCACTTCGCTCACAAATGGGGATTTGTTTGCAAAAGTGAAATAATAAAATAACAATTTACTTTAAATACATGCACAAAATGAAATAGATTTGTAAACAAGTTGTAAAAGTGTTTCCAGTTCTAGTTCTCAATGTTGTTGTTCAACTTGATTATGACTTGATGTAATTCAAGATTGCTATTCTAAGTTGGTACTGAAAGATATTAACACGCTCTAATACCTGTAGCTTACCAAATTATCTAACCAAAATACGCTCTTTGACTAGACCTAGCTTTACTAATTCAACCTAAACACGCTCTTAGATGATATTGAAAAACTGCATTAAGTTTTGTACAAGCTTCCCAACAATGTTCATTTCTTCTCATATGCTCGGAAGTGTGAACAAGAACTAGAAACTAGGGTTTCTTAGCCACACATGGCTAAGAACAAATCAAACAAGAATAAAATTGGAATTGAAATGTTTAATGCTTATAAAAATGAAATCCAAAGTGTTTGCAATGATTAGGTCTTCTAAAAAACTCCAAGAATTCTCCCAAAATCACCAAAGATCACCCCAAACTGCTCTGAAAACCGTCTGCCTTCAAAAAAATGACGTCTCCTCCTATTTTAATTAATGTTCACATGCATGCCATGAGGCCATGCGTTTTTGGCATGGCCCATGCTTTTTGCTAAAATACAAATAAGTCTTCACTGTTGGCTCCATCTTCGGTCAAACTTCACCACGAGTCATGTTGCTCAACTATGAGATGATAAAGGACAAACACGACCCGTATCGGTGCGACAAGAACCGTGTTTCAAATGTAGTCCTTTGCAATGATGACAATGTAACACAGACTCGGGTTATGTCTTCATGCTTTCCTCCATGGAATGGCCGATTCATCTTCTTTTCATTCTCCAAATCTCCATGCTCCAAGTTCCATGCTTCTAAGCATTCATGCACCCAACCTCCATGTTCCATGCTCCATATGCCTTTAAAATAAATCAAAAAAGGTGAAGTAACATGCATTCTTAATGAAATATGCAATTGCCCAAATAATTAACTAAATGCAAGAATTATGAAGTAGAATGCTATGAAATGACAGAAATAACATGCAAAACAAGTGCATAAAATGCACCTATCATTACACCCTAATACCCATAACTCTTCATTTACCTAGGATCCATGGGTTAAAAGCTCCATGGACTATCCATGGACTTCCATATACTCTTAGCCCATCCTAAATAAATTTTAGCCCAATCCTATATATATATATATATATATATATATATATATATATATATATATATATATATATATATATATATATATATATAAGAGTCCATATTTAATTAGCCTCTTTTGATCAGTAAATTAATTCCAAAATCAATTATTGATCAACATTAATTAAATACTATGATTTCATATAAATATATTATAACTTATAATATATTAATAGATCATAGACATCTTATTCTTAAAAGTATATCCATACAAATTGTTAGGTGAAGTGCAACCCAAATGGACCATGTTGGGTCGGGTCAAGTTCATACCAAATATAGTAATGGACTTAGACACCTTATCTAACAACAATATCCTAAACGTATATAATTTTTAAAGCATACACTTAGAAGTTACTGATACCAACAGTCATTCTCATTCCAGCATAGCATACAGTATCTCCAAGGCTACATGCATCATATATCAGGCCAATCTATCACTAAGTACTCAACACTAGCATGCAAGTCTACCAACTCATACAACATATAAAGGCATCTCTCCTAGCCCTAACTAGCATGTGATTCATAGATTCATAAGCCAAGTCATAACAGATAACATATATGGGTATTCTTGGGAAACTTACTTGAGCTCTGCCGATTGCATGCACCACACCCTTTCTTATCTTAGAAATTTTTTTCCTTGAAACCATTTTTCTTTTTGAAAACTTTACAAATCCTTAGTTTGAGTTCAGACACACCCGAAAGTATGTACGAATCCTAAAAACCAAGGCTCAAATACCAACTTGTAATGTCCAAAAAATCACAGGTAAAATTTTTATTTTTATTATAGTGAAACACAATTATCTTTTAAATCTGAACATTCCAAAAACATGATTAATCAAAAACATTTATCAGATTTCATCCCAAAATCACATAATGCGGAAAACACGGGTGTGTGTGCTATGATCAAGATGAGCCCTTCCTTTCCAAACCAACGATACTTAAAACCAAAAACAAAACTATAAACATGAAGCTTAGTGAGTTCCCTAGAGCATACCCTACATAATCCATATAATCCACATAAACCATATCAATCACATAGGCCATATAAATCAGATAAGGCATATCAATCACATAAGCATATAAGGATGTTGTGGGCTCCTCCCAGGGGTCTTACTCTAGGATGCCATGGGCTCCCCCACATGGTATTACATCAAAGTGCCATGGACTCCCCCCATGGTCTTTACCTATAAAGCCATGGGCTCCCCCACATGGTCTTACATCCAAGTAACATGGGCTCCCCCATGGTCTTTCATGCAAATATTGTTGAAATAATGTCTAAGTCCATAACTATAATTGGTGAGACTTGACCCAACCCAGCATGGTCCATTTGGGTTGCATGGCATCATGCATTCGGATAGACTATAATGAGAGAAATAACACTTAAGGTTTGCTAATATATTATAAGATTATTTAATTAGTATTGATCAAGAATTAATCTAGGATTAATTAAGTGATTAAAAGAAGACTAATTAAATATATGGGTTGATTGTGTAAATCATCCATACTTATATAGTGGGCTAATGCTCCATGGATTGTCAAGTTGGGCTAAAACCCATAAGATGCTTCATGGATGCTCCATGGTGTATTTGTACCCATGGATCATGGAAATGAAAGGACATGACAATTAGGTTTTACATGGTGTAACCCTAACTATATAATGATCATATTCTTGGAGAAAATCGGCCACTATGAGTAATAGGAAGGGCTAGCCGATTTTCGTGAAGTGTGAATCTCTCTAAAGTCATTCCATGTGTATTTGGTGTTGTGTGAACCATTTGAGGTGTCACACTTGGGGCACTAGGCACTCAAGCTTCATGAAGACATTCTACATCAAAGAGGTACGTAATTCTAACTTGATATATTCATTTGAATCTATGTTATTATGCTAGTTAGGATGAATACCTTGGAAAGATCATATTTGCATGTATAATAGAGAAAACATAGATCCAAGGTATTTAGGGTTTCATGTACATTTAGGAAGTGTTAGAATGATCAAAACCCAACAGTGGTATCAGAGCCTAGGCTTGTTTTTAATTATACTTGATGCAAATTGCTGAAAAATGCTGAAAAAATCGATTTTCTGGCTTTCTGGGCACTGGACTTGCCGAGTCCATGAAGAAAATCATCCTACTCGTCGAGTAGGTTGATACACTCGATGAGTAGGAGTCCTAGACAGCATATTTTCGAGTTTTTTTGGCTTGAAATGGACTAGGAACATTACCCTAAGCTGTTTTTGGACTTATAAACTTGTTTTTGATGTGGTAATGTTCATGCTAATCCAATTCCAAAGATAATTGTCAATAGATTCATGTGTTGTATTAGTTTAAAAGTTATGCTAATTACATGAAAAAGTTTGATTTGAATTATCTTGTTCTTATGAGTTGCTTAGATTAATAGAAAAGTTAATTGATTACGTGTTTTCAATCCATTTTAATCTAAGAGTTGATTCTAAAATGTGTTTTTGTAACTTGTCCTCAAGTTATATGAAAAGTCATATTTAAGTTTCATAAAGCTCATAAAATTTGGCAATGGTTACAAAAAAATGAAGAGTCTTGTCCTCAAGTTATGGTGGTTCAAGAGTCACTTTATTAAGTAATAAAATGTGTAACCTTAATTAATTTCATCAGTTACAAAATAAAGGAAAAGTTACATTCTTTTATTAGTTTAAAATCTTCCATAACTTGTCCTCAAGTTATGGAACTTGAAGAGTCTTTTAATTAAAACTACTTTAAACACATAAGTTATGGAATTAACTAGTTTTCAATTATGAATACTTCAATTCCAAGTTAGCCCTTAGAATTTTAAAAGTTAAAATTCAACCCTTATACTTTATAATATTATAAGTTAATAATATTTATATATATATATATATATATATATATATATATATATATATATATATATATATATATATATATATATAAGAGCAAGTCAGTCTTACCGTTAGTAGGCCTCATTCACGAAGCCGGTCTATAAGGGAGGTATAAAGTTACTACCTATAAAATGGCAGTTTAATGGGTGTCCACTCTCACCCACCGCTTCCTTGACTGGTGGAGGGTCGTTAGCCGAACGGGTAGGACAAGGACTATAATTCTCCCTTCATTAAAAGTATTAATGATAAATACTAAGTAACTAAACCTTTTATAAATACCCAATCTTAGTTACTTAGGAAAAAGTGAATAAGGTGCTAACCCATGAAATTACACTTTGAACTTTGTTTAAGCCGTTAGTGGAGCGTGTGTGGTTAACTGGAACACTAACCTGGACTTAACAAGGTAGGCAAAGGGTAACTTAATATTTATCATAGTATTGGTGTAGCGTGTGTGGTTAACCGGCACATCGATTAAGGGGTAAATATTAAGGGTACCTAATATATTTGCATGGTTACTTCACACCTTGTTTTGTGATCCTCGGCATCCCAGTCACAAAACCTGAAGGGCACACTCGAGATTGAAACATGCCATTGAAAAGTTCAATGAATCTCAAAGATCTAGGAGTTTCAAAACCAATTAAAACCTAATAATACATTTCATTTATCTTGGTGGAAATTGGTGAATCGTCATTCACCTACCTTCAAATATTTTATAGCTTGGCTTACGGCATCCCTCTTCCAAGTTATAAAAATATTGTGTTGGTTCCTAGCCTTAATATTTCATATTGGGTGTTATATTAAGGACTTTAAATCAACTATCTTGAATATCTCCCAAAAGATGTCTGGTTTAGACATCTATGATCTTCCCAATCTCTTGAAACAAGTTTTCCTAAATGAAGATAATATCCCATGGAAATCATACTTCTTTCACCTCCTCCAATTATTCTCCCTAACCCACAAGTTCTTGAAAAGTTTAAGGTCACTCAAGCCCTATTGGCAAGTAAAGGTCTATGTGTGATCACATCTTGGAGATGTAGTCACATATTGAAAAGTCGGGAAAGTTGTGTAACAGCTCAAATTTTCAAATAAATTTTTCATTTAAAACAAAACATCATTATTCAACAAAAGGGTTTATTCCAAGTTATTTCAAAAGTATAAATAATAAATCTCCAGGATCTTCAACAGTGGCAGTGTGTACGTGTCACGCCGGCGCCTTCCCACGGTCATCACTAGTACCTGAAAAACATAAACACAACTAGTAAGCATAAATGCTTAGTGAGTTCCCCAGTATACGACTTACCCACATACGCCTTCCGGCCCGGACCTTTCGGTCCACATAACATTGCCTTCCGGCCCGTAACATAATCGCCTTCCGGCCCATAACATATCGCCTTCCGGCCCGTATTAAATTGCCTTCCGGCCCATAGTATTTTGCCTTCCGGCCCATAATAGTATAAAACATAACGCATGTAACATAACACACATAACACATAAGTCATACATCATACCGTCCTTTCTATCACATAAAGTCTCGCCTTCCGGCCCGTATAAGCATACATCACATATAAGCATACATCACATATAAAGCATCTACCTCTCCAGACATAGCATGAATATAACACATACGACCTTCCGGTCTCACAGTCAAACCCTTCCGGGTGAAGTATAGTGAGAAGACTCACCTCGTAGTATGCAAGCTATAAACCCTTCGAGCTACTCGCACTCGATCCGCTAATCCGCAGGTTCCCTATAATACCACGTACCTTTGTTAATGATCTTATCAAACAAGACAACTGACCCTACTAAGTTACATACAGGTCAACGGTCAATCTTGACCGGACTCGTCGAGTGCAAAGAGCAACTCGGCGAGTATAGACACCCTGACTCAACTCGCCGAGTCTGAAGAACGACTCGACGAGTTCCAGTAGATCTTCAAGCTACTCGCCGAGTCTGAAGAACAACTCGGCGAGTCCTAGTGAACCTTCAATCTACTCGCCGAGTCTGAAGAACAACTCGGCGAGTTCTAGTGAATCTTCAAGCTACTCGCCGAGTCTGATCATTGGACTCGGCAAGTCCTCGCCATGCAATCAATCCGCTGCCTCCTGTATTTCGCATGATTTCGAAGTATATAGATATGGGGCTTCCTGGACTTTCACATATACTATTACAGGGGTTTTTAAACACTTATAACAACACTATAATCTAACAATTCTTAAATGGGTTTCCTAAACCCTAAACTCGCATACAACGTAAAAGCTACAGATTTTGATCCGAAGATTACCTGGAAACGTGTTCCCTGTGTCCCCAAACCTCCAGTACTTGATTCCTTTGATCACCACCTTGCTCCTCCTTGTCTAACAATCTCTTCAAGCTTCCTCTATTCCTCACTCCTGCTCCAGATGCCCACAAACTCCCAAGGTATCTTCAATCGGCCAAAAGACGCGACATGACGGCCATAAGATCGTTATATACGATTCAGAATTGAAACGGCTAGGGTTCAGTTGAATCAGCGTCGACTCGCCGAGTCCCCATTTGGACTCGTCGAGTCCAGTCGCGTATCTGCGACTGCGACCAAGACCATGGCCCTACTCGGCGAGTCATGCACCAACTCGCCGAGTCCCCTCCTAAATGTGCCCCAAAAATAATTTAAAGAAATACCTGAAATTCCGGGCTGTTACAAGTTGGGTGTCAAAGTCTAGAGAAAGTTGGTGGCTCAACTACTTTCTAAGTCACATAGTGAGTTACTTTGGGACTCCTATGAAACGGACTATGGCAAGACCCTTAATGATCTTATCTATTTGCTAAGATCAACTTCCTAAAACTTGTGGACATTGACAATAATGACATTGGATATCCAGTAAAGCTTTCTCTTCCCAATGGAAAGGTATCGGCCATAGTCAACCCAGTTGACCAAATGGTAAAGAGAAAG
This sequence comes from Lactuca saligna, assembly GCF_052625555.1. Taxonomy (NCBI): domain Eukaryota; kingdom Viridiplantae; phylum Streptophyta; class Magnoliopsida; order Asterales; family Asteraceae; genus Lactuca; species Lactuca saligna. Next base: position 22,532,752 of record NC_136419.1, on the reverse strand, counting down.
TCTAAGTCTGTGATAGTCCCACGTTCCATTACCAAAGTGTACATATGTTAAATTGCCAAAGGAAGGGGCATTGGTTGCGAAGCTGCCAATTTACCTAAGGGTGTTAAAGTCAATAAGTTTGACTCTACTTCAGGTAAAGTCCACTATCTAACTCTGCTAAGTTTCTACTTTGAGATTCTTGATACATGATGTGACTGGGTCACATGGTGATGTTTTAAGAATCAAAGAAAAGTGAAGAAACTAAAGAAAGAATATGTCGAATCTAATCACGTAGATGGATTTCTATCGCATAGTTTGAAGATCGGATTGTAACGACCCAATTTTTACGTCCGAAAATTTCATTTTTAAGATATTACTTTGGAAAACATTAATAAATAAAAACATTGTTTGTTCACACCATAACACATTGCAACCATGTTCTAAAAAGCCAAACCGTACATCCCATCAAAATATCAGAGTAATATCCCAGTAAATCTCATAAATGCGGAAACCGAAGAGTGTGTGTATGACGTGCCGCTACCGCGTCGGCTCCTTCCCCTTCGATGCAGAGGTACCTGAAAACAAAACTGTAAACGTAAGCACAAAGCTTAGTGAGTTCCCCCAACGTACCGCATACCATACAAACACATAACATACGTACTGCCAGGCTATTCTGGGGTGCCTGACTACCCGGTACGGCCATTCTGGGGTGCCGACCTACCCATACGGCCATTCTGGGGTGCCGTCTTACCCGTGTCAAGCCATTCTGGGGTGCTGACTACCCGTCGGTCCTAACGACCGATCCTCGGGGACTATTTCACCCCCTACTACTACGAGCACATATAACATAACAAGCCAGCATGCATACATATCATCACGTACTGTCAGACGTATCTGGGGTGTCTGACTACCCTTCGGTCCTAACAACCGAACTCTACTACTATCACATACAATATATCATGCTAGCATATAACATGTCAGGTAATAGCAAACTTAGATGATATCACAAAGACAATCATCTATCATACATCTCCTACGGGTGGGTCGGCATTGTGGCCTTAGACCCACTGCTACTGGAAGGTAACTCACCTCAAAGTAGCTGCTGAACTGATCGGGAACTAACTGACTGCTGCTGCTCCGGGAGTCCTCCGGCTGCAATTCCCACAACATACTCAATCAAACACTGCTAACTGTCCTTTAGGTAAAATGACCATTTTACCCCTGGTTTAGCTCTAAGCCAATGCTAGGGTAAATTTTCAGTTGACCCGACTCGCCGAGTGGATCACCACTCGCCGAGTCCCTAGCAAACCAATGTCCTGGGTCCCTGGTTCTACTCGTCGAGTCGGGCTATGACTCGACGAGTTCACCTTCTAACCAACATTCAACTCCTTCATCCTACTCGCCGAGTTGCATGAACAACTCGTCGAGTTCATCTTCATCCGATGAACACTTTATGCTAAGACTCGCCGAGTTGTATGAACAACTCGCCGAGTCTGTTCTTGAGCTATGAAGATTGCCTTGGACTCGCCGAGTCAGGGCATTGACTCGCCGAGTCCTAACATGGGTGAGTTCCGCTCCCAACTCACCGAGTCACCCCCTGTGACTCAAGGCTCAACTCGACACATGAAGAAAGGACCAAACCGGTGACTCGCGACCAGACTCGCCGAGTCACCTATGCGACTCGCCGAGTCGTCGCCATGCACTCCTTAAATATACCGATTTGCTCGATTCCAGTCCATTCCATTCATAGATCTGGACTTCTAGGACACGAATCACACGTAAAGTTTCCAACTTTACGTGTGGATATTCACCAATATGGATTATAGGGCTCAAAATGTCTCAAAAGGGTAGATCTAGGGCTAACAAGCCTCATGGGGCCAAAAAGCTAACAGATCTGAGCTCCTGGAGCTCAATCTTGCATAGATCCGAAGGCCAAACGCCTTATTACGACATATAATGCACATACAAACTTGGGGAATTGACCAAGAAGGACCCAAATGAAGTTTTAAGCATAGAATCAAGGGGAAAACGGGTTATACCTCAAAGGAAATGTTGAAATGACACAAAGATGGCTGATCTCCTTCTCCTCTTCTTGATCTACTCCTCTTACTCTTCAAAACCTTCAAGAACACACCAAGAACACCTCAAACTCTCAAGGTAACAAGGGAAAACGATGTAGGGGGAGTTCTGGGGGTGAATGGGGACGAGTTGGGGCGGAATGAGAGTTTAAATAGGGTGCAAACCCTTGAAACTTAGGGTTTCATCCCGCAGCGGTGACTCGCCGAGTCCAGGATGTGGACTCGCCGAGTCGCCTACTTAAAACGTGTCCTGAGTCTCGTCCCTACTCGGCGAGTCGGACCCTATGACTCGCCGAGTCCAAGGCTAAATTAGGGCAATGCTCAAATAAAATTCACATACCGGAAACCAGGTGCTACAAATGAAGGTGGGTTGCACCTGAACCCACATCGGCTGGGAAGGAGAACTAAGCATTCCTTATAAGGTGTGTGGATACCTTCCCTAACACAACGCGTTTTAAAGCCGTGAGGGCAGCAGATCCCATAAGAACTCTGCAGTTAAGCGTGCTCGGGCGGGAGTAGTACCGGGATGGGTGACCCCCTGGGAAGTCCTCGTGCCGAGTGGCCCAAAGCGGACAATATTGTGATACGTGCCAGAGGGGGGTGTTACACAATGGTATCAGAGCTAGGGCACGGGTCGATGTGTTCGACAGGGACGTCGAACCCTATAATGGGGGGTGAAGGTGGGTTGCACCTGAACCCACATCGGCTGGGAAGGAGAACTAAGCATTCCTTATAAGGTGTGTGGATACCTTCCCTAACACAACGCGTTTTAAAGCCGTGAGGGCAGCAGATCCCATAAGAATTCTGCAGTTAAGCGTGCTCGGGTGGGAGTAGTACCGGGATGGGTGACCCCCTGGGAAGTCCTCGTGCCGAGTGGCCCAAAGCGGACAATATTGTGATACGTGCCAGAGGGGGGTGTTACACGGATTCTTGAGCTATTTATTAAGAGTTATGAGATATTTCTTAGGAATAGATAACACCAAGTTTTTATATGGATTGTAAGGATAATTCTTTCTGCAAAGTTTTAAAAAAAATAAAAAAGGAAATTTTTTATTTTATTTATTTTATGTATCCTTACAATGGCATTTGAGGAAAAAAAATTGTTGCTTATATGACTCCATTAATAGCAAGAGTGGAAATATGAAATTGATTCTTTCATTTGTGGTAATGTCTAAATTTACCAAATAAGGAAAGATCCTCATCACCCAAGTTTCAATTGGACCGGAACTTGGAATCATGCAAGTTGTATAGCATGATGAATGAGGATTTTTCATCTTTGGAAAATTAAGACTAGTTCCTTGTTCACATGTATATGTGAGTCAAGTGAAGGACTAAGGGATCGAGTACACATTCTTGTGCACTGGTCAAGTCCACCACAAAATACCGATAAGATTATTCGTCATAGTTTACTAAAGCTCAGTAAATATGGTTATACTTACAAGCTTAAGTGTAATTATGAGAAATTGGAAAAGGTTCCAATGTATGACAGAGCGAATAAGAAGAATCAACTTAGGCAGAAAGATAAAAGTTTCTCAAATCTGAAAAGATGGGAGAGTACTTTAGTATCATGTTTATGATCATCTTAATGATTAAGATACCATACCACAATTGATCCTCTAAGGTCATCTTAGTGCATTCTTATGACTAAGAAGAGGAATCTTGAATTGTTGGAATGGTTAAATCAAGAAGATGAGTCATACTTCGTTCCAATACTAGTATTAGAGTCATACTCCAAGATTGTAACTTGAGTGACATGTCTTAGAGAAGGTTTAAAACACTTGTCAAATGCAAGAGTAAAAGTTTTCTACTCTTGTACATTTGAAATTGGTAAGTTGTGATGTTTTAGATAAAACAAAGACCAAATAAGGCCAATTTTGTGAAGTGTTTGTCTTGATTAGAATCCACACTATCTCTTGAATATTTGACAAGAGAGTCTTATATGTTAAGAGGACAGTGGGAGTCTTTAAGGTCTTGAAAGTCTCAAGAATTAATCAAGAATAAAACCTGAAGTTCTTTATTAGCACACGACTTGAGGTTTATAACCCATCGTGTTGACATATTATGTGCCCATTCCAATTAAAGTTGGATTTGCATATGAGTTCTTAGAGTTATCAATTGGTTGCACAACAACTTGGAAGCAATGGCAGGCCCTTGAGCTGCCAGATGGCAAGAAATTAAGATTAAGTTCAGTCCATATGAGTTTGGATCTGTCATTGTCCTTGTCTTGTGACTATGGTTTTGACAATTCACGTGAATAAGAACACATACACCATTCAGTCTAAGTGTCATAAGGTTTCTCTCCGATTCATGAAAATGATGGTGAGGAAACACTTTCACTAAGTAGATTTTAGCTAGATAGAAATTGTGATATTTGCATTCTCAAATTCATTAGTGGAGCGTGTGTGGTTAACCGGCACACTAACATGGACTTGTGAGAAGTGGCAAAAGGTCTAAACAATCGAGACTATGATTACGGTATCCCTTTTCATAGTTCTTAAAATTGCTTAGACACACCTATGAGCTATCTAAGATGAGGTGTATGATATTGATAAAGTTTTATTAAAGCAATCTAGTATCAGAAATTTGAACTTTGGTAAGAAAGTCAATAAAGTATTGATTTCTAGAAGTCCAGCTGATTTTTGAGTACATGTCAAAGCTAGTGGGAGCATAAGTGTTATGCTAATAATCATCATGTTAGTGGGAGCATGATAATTATGATAAAGGTTGCAAGTTAGAAATGTTAATTATATAAAACAAAAGGTTTCAATTAGGAAAGAGTTGTTTTGCTATAATTAAAGGAGAGGAAATTATACTTCATCTCAAATCTAAAAGCTTAGATTGAGGTTTTAATCGTATTTAGTCAAGTGTGTGTGTGTGTGTGTGTATATATATATATATATATATAAATGTTATGTTGGAATGGCTCAACATAAGAAAATTCTATATTTGGGTCCATTATTTGTGTTCTATAATTCGATTATGATTATGGCACCCCTCTTCATAATCTGAATTATGAGAACTTGGCAAATTGAAATGGAAATATTATAGCAAAAGACTGGTTTAGTCTTTATGTGAGACATCATGAATCGTGTCCCATATGCTTCGGATATAGGATCGATTACATGTGCTATATTCATCCTTTCTAAAATTAGCCAAATGCCTGGGGCATTAAGAAGGGAAAAGGTCTAGAACTGGATATAACTAAAAGGATCAAACAATTATTCAGGACAATCTAAGGTTTACCAAAGATCGGTTGCTCAAGGACAGTTGGAAGTATAGTGTTAATTCTGGAAGGACCATATTGACATAATCTGCAAGGAGGCAGCTCTTGTGATAGTCAAAATGGAATATGGAAATGTTTCAAAGTTAGAAATTAATCAATTTGTGTAAGATTAGGAAATTTAATGCAAATAGGATGTTTCCAAGGAGCTGATCTCCTTTGGAATGCTCTGTAATGGTTGTTGTCAAGTCTTTCTGACTTTGTGCATAATCATTACAAGAGGATCAATGCATATAAGTTTAGAATCTAACAGATTTCAGTAAATTGCATGAATTTGGAATTCTTGCATTAGTAAGGATTTGGGACTGTGAAATGAGAACCATTGTAATTATGTTCAATCGATCTCTTTCACAAAGTAAAGATCATAGACAAACATAGTATGCATACTTGGTGTATGGCATGACTAGTGTTTAGAAAACATTGTGTACATGCTCGAAGCATGGGACAACTAGTGTTTTAACTCAAGAATAAAGTTGATAGCTGAAACAGTATATAATGAATAATGTGTAATCGAATGGTGATAAATAAAAGGTGTTTTATTTATGTTCATAGGTTTTGATACCATATTAGATTCAATTATTCTTGTGTTTCATTTTGCATGTTTTGACTTCCAAAATAACTAGGTTGTTCTTCCTGAATGACTAAGTTATTCAAACCATCCACAGTCGGTCATATGTTGGAAGTAGATATGAATCAATACTGCCATGGGTTGGCTTGTAGAGGTCTAAGATGTTGGACAAAGGGCTACAACACTCATGAGTGCTCATAAGTTCTGAGTATTGGATTCAACCCGCGCTTATTGGAATCACTTCATGGATTTTATCACGAGTGATCATGAGACGATAATATCTTATATTCTTCAAACCTAGAGATATGAGTTGTTACTATGAGTTGTTTGTACATTGATTGCACGAAAACGCATTCGGTAACTCGATGTTATAAAACGTGCCTTTGTGTATGATTCAACAAGTAGTAGAACAAGCCATATGAGTCGAAGTTTATCTATTCCTTTTACCTTTGGGTTAAAAGCGATATCTGTGGGCCCCTCGATGATTTGGTGATGACAAATGTAAGTGCTCGGTCGGGCTAGGACTGATTTGATTTGTTCAATTAGTCAGTCGTCATAAATCGGAAATTGGGAAACAACAAGTGGACATAGAAAATGATTATAATCCATGTCTCAGTCCATATGATATCTAGAATAGAGGAATATACGATCCCTTATCTAATGGACAAGTCATTGACAAAGGTCAGAGATCATCAGCAAGGTCAGAGTTCGACAGAAGCTTTTGAGAGCTACGATTGCCAGTCGGTTCTTGAAGTCATATGCAATAATAGTTTTATACTTATCCAAGTGGAAGACTGTTGGATTAATGTCTAAGTCCATAACTGTAATTGGTGAGACTTGTCCCGACCCGACATGGTCCATTTTGGTTGCATGGCATCATGCATTTGGATAGACTATAATGAGAGAAATAGCACTTAAGGTTTGCTAATATATTATAAGATTATTTAATTAGTATTGATCAAGAATTAATCTAGGATTAATTAAGTGAACAAAAGAAGACTAATTAAATATATGGGTTGATTGTGTAAATCATCCATACTTATATAGTGGGCTAATGCTCCATGGATTGTCAAGTTGGGCTAAAACCCATAAGATGCTCCATGGTGTATTTGTACCCATGGATCATGGAAATGAAAGGCCATGACAATTAGGGTTTACATGGTGTAACCCTAACTATATAATGATCTTATTCTTGGAGAAAATCGACCACTATGAGTAATAGGAAGGGCTAGCCGATTTTCATGAAGTGTGAATCTCTCTCAAGTCACTCCATGTGCATTTGGTGTTGTGTGAACCATTTGAGGTGTCACACTTGGGGCAATAGGCACTCAAGCTTCATGAAGACATTCTACATCAAATAGGTATGTAATTTTAACTTGATATATTCATTTGAATCTATGTTATTATGCTAGTTAGGGTGAATACCTTGGAAAGATCATATTTGCATGTATAATAGAGAAAACATATATCCAAGGTATTTAAGGTTGCATGTACACTTAGGAAGTGTTAGAATGCTCAAAACCCAACAAATATCACATAAACAAATAGAATAACATATAGCATATAACTAACTGTATGACAACCGTCAAATTCTGGTCAATTCAAAGTCAAATAAAGTCAACAAGTCAAACCGATCAGCTCAACTAACCCTTGTGTACTTGGACTTACGTTCAGTATTTACTAAACAACTCGCTATTCTGATAAGAAAATATAAATCGAAAAGTACGTACAACTAGATCTCTTTGACCTAAAAACTGTAATACGTGGCGAGCCAAACCGACAAAACAATGATGCATACTCATCGGGAGTGTGTAGGATCCTTAAACAAGGCTTAACAGGGTTTACGAACCATGCATTGTGATGCCGGACACTCACAACTGTCCCACATGGAACCTCTCTCAATCGTTTTTACTCTATCTCTCTCTATGTCAAACCTCTCCCAAATCTCTCCAAGTATGCGAAATCTCTCTCAAATATCTCTTTGTATGAGAAATCTCTCCATGAATGTCAAATCTCTCCCAAATCTCTCCAAGTATGTGAAATCTCTCCCAAATATCTCTCTGTATGAGAAATCTCTCCAAGAATGTCAAATCTCTCCCAAATCTCTCCAAGTATGTGAAATCTCTCCCAAATATCTCTCTGTATGAGAAATCTCTCCAAGAATGTCAAATCTCTCCCAAATCTCTCCAAGTATGTGAAAACTCTCGCAAATATCTCTGTGTATGAGAAATCTCTCCAAGAATGTCAAATCTCTCCCAAATCTCTCCAAGTGTGAGAAATCTCTCCCAAATCTCTCTCAAAAGTTTCCCTTAACTTTTTGGAATCATTCGGGTCATTCCGACCCTTAACCGGGTCAAAAACGGCTTAAAACGGGGCGAAAACGGGAAAAATAGGCTTTAGGAACCGAAACCGGAGTGAGAGGCTTCTTAGGCGAGGACCGAGCCTCTGTTGGCTTCTTAGGCGAGGACCGAGCCTCTGGTGGCTAAAGCACGCGAGGACCGAGCCTCTGGTGGCTAAAGCACGTGAGGACCGAGCCTCTGGTGGCTAATGCACGCGAGGACCGAGCCTCGGTCTCTGTCGCTACCCCGCCTTTCTGTCTCGCTCGGTCTCTGTCTCTCTCTGTTCCCTTCTCTCGCTCGGCCTCTGTTCCTTCTTTCGCTCTGTCTCGCGCCCCTCTGTTCTCCCTCTCCCTCTCGGTTCCTTCCATTCTCTCTTCTTCCCTCTCGGTTCTGCCTCCCTCTCTCTCTCTCGGTTCAGCACCAGAAGGCCGAGCCTCGGCCAGAATTCGCATATTTGTCACTTTTAGCCCATTTTTGATATTTTTAACATTTTAAGCCCGTTTTTCGTGATTTTAAAGCGGGATTTTCTCCAGAAATTATATTTTAACATAATAAACTCTAAATATTCATAATTTAAACATATTTTGATGAAAATCATTATTTAAATAATAAAAAAAAAATCAAATGGGTGAATTATTAAAGGTGGAGTGTTGACTTTATCTTATCCAATATCACAAGCAACCACTCCACACCCACTCTTTGACTAACCACACCTCCCCACCTTACCTAGGTCACATCAATGTCATTTCCACTCAATTTACACTCATTCCCACATTTTTAGAGCTGGAACAAACATCCTCTCTCCTCATTTTCTCTCATTTGCCCTCATTTCACTAAGTATCAAACACCACTTTCTCTCAAACTTTTCCCACTCCAAACTCGAGATTCAAGGCTGATCTTCACGTGTTCTTCCACTCTTAGTAAGTATAATTCATCCTCCTTATGATTATTTCACTTCATTCTACTCAAATCATGAATATCTTACACAAACTCCATCATATTAGCGTTAGAGCTTCGAATCTTCAAGTGATTCTTCAAGTGTTCTTGGGTTGAACACTTCTCTTCTTCAACACTTACCTACTGAAATCACTCAAGGTGAGTTCATACCCCTATATTTTCATGTTTTCTCAAGTTTTCAGGGGGGGGGGGGGGGATACAAGTTAAAACACTAAGAACATAACTAAATTTTTCTAACAGCCTTCATCAGAAAAGTTCAACTCCATTCACGGACTGTTTTGGGCATCTTAAACATTTTTGTTTTCAAAACTGTACAAGGTGAAAATAGTTCAAGTTTTTAGCTTTAAAATGACTACTTTCACATCTCCATACGATTTTTCTACAATTTATGGTGATTTTTACAAAACAGCCTATCATTTCAAACAACAATCCGGACCAGTCTGTGATTATGGACTTTTTCACCCAAGTTGGAGGTCATTAAAAATCGTGATAAAAATTATGAGTAAACTAGACACATTTTGTGAACTCTCAGAATTTACGGATCTAGTTTTTGACTTCGTATGATTTTTCTATGATTTTTCCAAAACAGGGCAGAATTGCTAAATTTAGCCAACAGCATGTAAATATCATAACACTTTGTATTATGTTGAGCAAAGTGTGTAATCATAAGTTCTAATCTTTGAATGTGTTTCTTTGCTAGTTTATCATTATGAACTGAAACTAAGTCATTCATATTAAATATTATTCGTTCATTTAGAACACGTAGTATGTAACTATAAAGTATAGTTCGATAAATTCACAACACTAATACATTTCCATAAAAGAATTCATACATATTATATACATTTTAGATAAACTATAATAGGTATAGTTTATGATACATCACTCAACACACTTATACAAAAAGGGGTACAAATACAAAGTGCCGGGTCTCTATACAAAAAGGGGTACAAATACAAAGTGTCGGGTCTCTATACAAAAAGGGGTACAAATACAAAGTGTCGGGTCTCTATAAAGAAAGGGGGTACCAATACAAAGTACCAGGTTCACTTAAGTTAGTTATTATGATATTAAAACTATATTGCATCTAGAACTGTTAGACTTCAACTATAATCGTTGAGCGTACATGTTTGAGTCCTATAAGAATTTTGTCTCGATTGGCCTAGAATTAGTGATGCCTGCCTCATCTCCTGTTCCTTGTTTGGTTGTGGACCTGGGGCAGACCCACTATATTCAACGGTTTATCTAATTTAAACCTTATATAACTTATATACGTTGGACGATTATAGAGGAACTCTACGGGTCATTCTAGGGTTCATTAATGCATCATATAGGAATATTTCTATTCACACGTAACTAAGAAAATATTGGATTTTCTAGAAATCAAACTATATTGATTTTACAAGGAAAAACGGTTTCTACTTCAAACAAAACTCTTATGAACTCACCAACCTTTGTGTTGACACTTTTTAAAACTACTTGTATTCTCAGGAAATCAGTGAAACAGGAAAACTTCATCGCTTTGAGGATGGGACGTTAAACCGTCAACAATTTATTTTGTCATCATAATGTAATTGCTTTTGAAACATGTAAACATATACTTTGGTGTAACTTTTGCAATTATATATATGGTGGTTGTTTTTACTTTGAGCACTATTATACACGTTGTTGTGATACTGTACATGAAGTCCTCCACCCCCAGACGTTTCCGCCATCCTTGGTTTGGGGGTGTGACAAACTGGCATACCACATACTACATCAAATAGTGTACCACATAATACAAAATGGGCTAGCCTTGGTTCCTTCGACCCATTGGTATGGTGAGGAGACTCACCTCGCACTGCTGAAGTCCTGTGGATAAAACTCTAGTTACTGGTTGACATGTTCCTGAACTGCTAACATCAAAAAGACCCCCAATTAATAATTAGATTCCAATACGTTGATCGGTTTTGAGCATTCTAACACTCCTATGGTGTACATGCTACCCTAGAAACCTTGGATCTATGTTTTCTCTAAAATACATGCAAATTTGATTTCCAAGGTTTACAACCTAACTAGCATGTTATGGGGTACTTGTAATACAAAACTTTAAGTAGAATAATGAACCTTTCTTTTGTAGTTTATTGCTTGGAGTTTTAAAGCCTAGCACCAATAGTGTGGATGCCTCAAGTGGTGTCACAAATCACCCAAAACATCTTGGAAATACTTGAGAGAATATGATGTTCACTAAAATCGGCCCACTCTTGTTTCTCACACATACTAGTGCCAATTCTAGAACCAAGGACCTCTTTATATAGAATGGAGGATTAGGGTTACACCCTAATACCCATGACTCTTCATTTACCTAGGATCCATGGGTTAAAAGCTCTATGGACTTCCATATACTATTAGCCCATCCTAAATAAATCATAGCCCAATCCATATATATATATATATATATATATATATATATATATATATATATGTAAGAGTCCATATTTAATTAGCCTCTTTTGATAACTAAATTAATTCCAAAATCAATTCTTGATCAACACTAATTAAATAATATGATTTCAAATTAATATATTATAACTTACAATATATTAATAGATCATAGACATCTTATTCTTAAAAGTATATCCATACAAATTTTTAGGTGTAGTTCAACCCAAATGGACCATGCTGGATCGGGTCAAGTTCATACCAAATATAGTTACGAACTTAGACACCTTATCTAACAGTCTCTCACTTGGATAAGTCTGATAACTATAGTTGCAAGTATAACTTCAGGAACCAACCAGCAATCGTAGCTCTTTAAAACTATGTTGAACTATGAAGCGCCATTTTAGATAAGTGATCATATAATCCTTTGTTCTCAAGATATCAGTCGAAAGAATACATGGAACAATGTCGTACTTATTGTCCAACAGTTGTTTCTCGATCTTTGATATGTTTGACATAGAGCTAAATTGAACACATCAATTAGGTTCTGACCGGGCCCGATACATAATTCAAAACCAAATCATCGAGGGGCCCAGATATCACTTCTATTGCTAGAAGGAATAGATAAACTTCGACTCATATGCTTGTACTAACTACTAGTTGAATTATGCACAAAAACACGTTTTATGACATCAAGTTACTGATGTGTTTTCGTATAATCAATGGATAACCAACTCATATTCAACAACTCATATTTCTAGGTTTGAAGACATATATGATATTACCGTCTCACGATCACTGGAGATAAATTCCATGAAGTGACACAAGTGAGCGTGGGTTTAATCCAATACTCAGACCTTATGAGCACTCATGAAGGTTGTAGCAACCATTGTCATGTCTAATGCACCTTAGACAAATCTTACAAGTCAAATTCATGACAATCTTAATTCAATACCTACTTCCAATGTATGACCGACTGTGGAGAGTTTTGAATAAAATAATTATTCTAGAAGTCAAAACATGCAAAGTTGAAACAATAGTAAACGATTAATATAAGATAGTAACACATTTCTTATAAATAAACGACAACTTTTATTTAATCATCAAATGTCAATTACAACGTGTCAAAATCTTTTACCCAAACCTGATAATTTCGTGTCGGGTTCGTGTCGAGTTATTGTGTAACATCCCAAAATTCAAGGCTGAAAATTTCATTTTAAAAAAAGTTATTATAAAACCATAAGTAATAAAACATCCATAATAACATCTCATGTCAAAACCAAAGTAGAAATAATCAAAACATGTTGTCATAAAACAATATCAGAGTGTAATCCCTAAGATCTCATATGCGGAAATATAGTGTGATGTGTTGCGATTGAGTCGGCTCCTTTCCTTTGAAAACGAAGTACCTAAAACCAAAACTGAAAACCGTAAGCACAAAGCTTAGTGAGTTCCCCCATCATACCACATACCATATAAATACATAATCCCTAGAATATCTGGGTGCTGGCATCCCCTTCGATATCTTTCAACCGGTAACTGCCTAGCATATCTGGGTGCTGGCCTCCCCTTCGGTATCTTTCAACCGGTAACTGCCTAGCATATCTAGGTGTTGGCCTCCCTTTTCGGTATCTTTTAACTGGTAACTGGGGACTATTTCACCCCTACCACTACCAAATAATAACATAACACATATATCATAAACTATCTAACATAACTGGGTACTAACTACCCCTTCGGTCCTTTCGACCAGTACTGGGGTCTAACCTACCCCCTCCTATTACATAACACACAACATCGTAGCATACTAGCACATAATCATAACAGATAGCAGCATACCAGATAATTATCATAAAGATAATTATCTCTACTATAACTCTTACTAGTGGGTCGGCATTGTGGCCTTAGACCCACTTATACTGGAAGGTAACTCACCTCACACTACTGAAGTCCCGCAGACTCAACCCCACACACTGCTGAAGTCCCGTAGACTCAACCCCGACTGCTGGATGACAGATTCCCAAACTGTCAACACCAAAAAAACACTCAATTAATAATTGGGTCCCAACACACAACCATAAATACATACTTGGATAATTACTACATTACCCCAAGGTTATCTTTATTCAAGCCCAAATTCAACTAGAAATCAAGGCCCAACATATTTGCATGACCTTATTCTAAGGCCCTACCAAAAAGTCCAGTCCAACATTTGGTATTTCTAATAGTCCAATGTCTTATAATCATAAAGGCCCAAACTATAGCCCATTTATGGCCCAATTTTCCAATTTGGGCCCAACCCCTTAAATGGGACTTACCCTAGGCCCATTAAATTATTTTAGCCCATTAGCTTGTTTTTGGATGGCCTATTATTATCCTAATCATCAAAGCCCAATAGAAATGCCCAAGTGAAATTAGGGTTTCACATAAAATGATGATTAGGGTTAAGTTTCCTACTTAACCCATTAAGGACTTAATCCACTAAGGACTTAATCCATTAAGTCCAATATTGCTTAGATTAATTTTTGCCTATGATTATTATTTAATATTTCAAGTTATCAAATAATTCATGTGTGTTCCGATTAATTCACCAAATTAAGGTTTCATTGCATTAGGGTTTTCCAAACCCTAATTAGGGTTTTCAACCCATATTAGCCCAATAGGCCCAATAGCTAGGTCCTTAAACCCATTAGGGTTTTCCTTAGGTCATTAAGGTCCATTAGACCCATTAGGGTTTTCACTAGGCCCATCAGTCTCATATTTGGGCTTTTAGGTCCAACAGGGATTCATTGGGCCCATTAGGGTTTCAAGCACCCCAAGCGATTCAAACTCAACAAGGCAAGCACACCACCACCCGACACGGCGGCCGGTGGCGGTAGCCACCACCCTACGGTGGTGGTTTGAGATTTCTATTATTATCTTGGCACTTTTATAAATGTACAACTCGATAATACACACCCCTACACATGCACTAATAATAACATATGTACACACAGCCACACTATGGTAGCCGGCGGTGATGCATGGCGGCAGCCACCACCTCACGGTGGTGGCAGTGGCTTTTTCCGATCCACAAAACACATATACAACCTCATAACAACCGGAAACATCAATAACATACGAACACACACCCACAGCCACCACCCACGGCGGCTGGTGGCGGCGGAATAAGGAAGAAATGGCAGCGGCGCGTAATTCCTTTCAGCTCTTCAGCTCCGCCATCCATCAACCGACTCGCCGGTCCTTCAATCATTGGCATCTCCAGCAACGACGTTGTGGCATGGCGCTGGCGAAGGAGAAACAACAACAACGGTGTCTTCCGTTGACAATAGACACGATCAGCTCTTCTGGTCTCTCCCAAGAGTCCCATCCCCCCTATCTCGTTAAACTTTGTCCATGTCGGCGGCAGATGAAATGGCAGCGACAATATAACATTACCAGCTGCAACAACAACGGTTGGCGGCAGCGCCCGACAGTCCTAGCGACATTGGCAGTGTGGCCGAAGGTGAGATAAGAGAAGAAGAAAGAGGGAAATGTTCGAGATCGACAACAACACTACCAAGGCGGCAGGCGGCGGTTGCTCGGGACTGCATCTGGTCGGAAAGCATGAGGGAACTCGGAGTGGTGGCGGTTGTGAATCCTTGGGTTAGGGTTTTAATGGCAAGGGTGGCGGGTTATAAATCCCGACCACTCAACATCTTTTGCAAAAATTACACTTCTGGCCCCTCCCTAAAGTATCTTATCAAATGTAATCCAAATTTTACCCTTTCTACCCTGGCTTTGGAAATCTTCTTCAAATTAAATCTGATAATTACCATCTAAACCCTCAACATTAAAATCCTTTACATGTACAAAATTTACCAAACAACCCCCAACATTTTAATTATGACATAATCAGCCCTTCAACCTCATTTCCTTTTAATTTAATTCCAAATAATTACCACAGAGCCCCTTGTCTTCATAAATAATTATAAACTGAGTCCGGAACTTACACTTTTAACTCTCAACTTCTAAATTATATCAATTAGCTCTTCCATACCATCCTTTAATATATAATTATTTATTTTAGAGCTACCGTCCGTCCATTAATTAATTCATTTATTTAATAAATAAACGGGGTGTTACATGTCGTGTCGTGCCAAGTTTTGTCAGATCTACATGAAACTGATAAGATATCTATATGTTCTTTGTAGGATTTTGTATAAGAAAAATTAGTATGAATTAACCAAAATAATGTTATATTCATATTATCTTTATCATGTTTTTCGTATTGAATTTGTTTTAACTTAATCATTTTCGTTTTATATTGAAATAATACAATATTATTTTGTGTGGTATTAATATTTTATAAAGTTTTATCGTGTTGTATAGATTTAGATAAAAATACGACACATTTGTCTAAATGTGTACCCATAAATATATCCGCTCATAAATATGCTAACCATTTACTTATATTGATACGATATGTCGTTTCCATTTACCAAAAAAGATTAGTGGTATATTGGCACAGATATATCGTAAATTGTTCTTAAAAAAAAAGAAAGAAGAAATTTAAATTGTTCTTAAGAAAACCCTCGACTCGAAATTGATATATAGTAAATTAATATGTGAATTTTTTTATTTTTTTATTTTTTATTTATTATTATTATTATTATTATTATTATTATTTTTTTTTTTTGTAAAAGGTACTACTATTTTGTACCCTATTGAAGTATTGATAATCGCTTTCTGGCCCAAAAATAATCGCTTTCTGGCTTTCGGTGGATGGGCTAGCTCATTTATGAATACCTTCCCGAATAATAAAAAATATGAAAGTCTTTGACTAATTTTGCAAAGAGGTTAGTATGTGGTCGGTTCTTATTTTATATTTTACGTTGATACACGTATCACAAATAACTTGTTGCCCACAAAGACTTTCCATTTCATTCTTATCAGTCTTTATTAATCTCCTATTTTCCTCCTCTGATTCCAAGTGCTTGCTGACACCACCACCACCAGTACCACCACCGAAGCCGCCGGTTTACCACTTCAGACTCTAAAATGACTGACAGAGTTTATCCTTCATCAAAACCCAACGGCAACACAACCACCGCCACAACAAACACAATACTACCACCACCACCAAGCAAAGCCCAGCAACCCAATCGCCACCCCTACCGGCCAAACTCAGTCACCAACCAACGAACTCGGCGCCGCAGCCGCCGTGGATGCTTCTGCTTATGCTGCTTCTGGTCAGTTCTTATCATCACTCTCCTCCTCCTCATATCCGCCATCGCAGGTTGTATACTTTACCTCCTCTACCGCCCCCACAGACCAACGTTCTCTATCGCCGCCCTCAAAATCTCGGAATTCAACCTCACCACCACCGCCGATGACACCACACGACTCACTTCAAACCTCAATCTTACCATCTCTACCAGAAACCCAAACAAGAAAATCACATTTTACTATGATTCAATCTCGATTACGTGTTTATCCGAAGGAACGCAAGTCGCGAACGGATATTTCGCTAACTCGTTTGTTAGTAATCCGAATAACATCACCATTATCCGCTCATCATTGTCTAGCAACTCCCAGCTTCTGGAAACAGAAACAGTGAATCGAATGAGATCGGATCTGAAAAAGAAATCAGGGCTGCCATTAAAGTTGCTGCTTGATACTAAAGTTCGAGTCAAAATCGAGTCCATAAGAAGCAAAAAGATTGGGATTCGGGTAAAATGCGAAGGAATTCATAGCTTAATTCCAAAGGGTGGCAGTGGGAATTCAAGAAATTCATCATCTTCATCGGTAGCTGCTACTGTTTCTGCTGCCAAATGTAAGCTTGATCTTCGGATCAAGATCTGGAAATGGACTTTCTAAATTTCTTAAATTTTACGATTCTTTTAATGTTTTATTTATTATTCTTTTATAAATTCGTGAGGTTTCTCTTATGTACGTTGATGATGTCAAAAGAACCCCAGGAGATGAAAAATACAAGAATCCCATAACTATTTTATATCATAAAACTGTACATGTAACCGTTAATATATATATATATATATATATATATATATATATATATATATATATACCCAAACTCACAATGTTTAGTCGTTTTTTATCATATAATACATTATAATTGTCCAATGTTCTTATAATTTAATTTCTAAGTTGATTTACTTCCATGATTTTTATAAATTACACATTTATCTTCCTCTTACTTAATTTTCATTTTCAACTACAATAAATATAACTTAATAAGTGTTCGACAAAAAGATGTGACATAAGAGAAAGATAATAGTGAAATTTCGAAAATTTTGAAACTAAATCAAGTTAGGGGTTGAAGTTTAAGAACATTATGATGAATATATCAAACAAAACAATGTATTATGGTGTGTTTTGGTACCTAACCTTATATACCCTTAAGAGTATATTCACTTTTCCCATATATATATATATATATATATATATATATATATATATATATATATATATATATATATATATATATATATATATATATGGAGTAATATTTGTTTTTTTAAATGTGTTTATTATGAGAGACTTTTGTGTGTGTGTATATAACAACGATACATTTGTCGGTAGCATCAATTGAATTGCAGCTTTTTGTTTCGTTTACTCGTATTAAAGAATAAAATTATTGATAAATATACAAAAGGTTAATGCTCCAGCTTGCATATCGTTCAAACCAGCTGTAGTATGTTGTAAAACTTAAAATGGTCTTATCCAATATTCCAATGTCAAATAAATCTGTATTGAAATAATAAATAACTTTTTAAGTTTGATGTAAATGACTGAAATAATTTATGGGAAAATATTAAATCATAGCATAATTGATAAAAAAAATTATGTAGAATTCGTAATTTTACTTTAAACCGTCAAATTTTAACTTTTTAATTACTGTCAATTTTTTCTTAATTAATATGATATAGTAGTATGGAAAAATATATGTTTGATTCGGTGTTTTTTTAGGAACTTGATTTTTCATACTAGTTATTTTTATTTTTAATATTAGTTTATAACATATGAGAGTCACAGTTATAAAATAAATTTAATTTTCATATTAAAAAATCAAAATTGTTAATTAATTATTTTAAATAATTAACTATTCAAAAGATATTTTTTAATTATATAAAATTATAATTGTTGATCTAAATAAATATGTGAAGTTATATCATCTTATAACCTGTATTGATTTTATTTTATTTTTTAATATAATGTTATTAATTTAATATAATTAGAGTAAACAAATTAAAATTTGAAATTGAAAATGGAGAATCAAGTAATAATTTAATGTAATTAAAGTGTAATTTTAAAATTTTAAAATTGATAATTAATAGGTTGACAAGTGGCACGATTAATGGTATATCTCTATTCTAATAAAAAAATAGTTTTTAATCTTCTTTTGATATGTGTCACCATATTAAACCTCATAATTAATGTAATTTTTTTTTGTCATGTTTCACCTTATTATGTCTTATAATTAATACATATAATTTGTCAACATATTCTTTCTCCATTTCAAATTTTAAATATTAAATTTCTCATTCTAATTACATTAAATTAACAACATTAGAATAAAAATTAAAATAAATTTAATACAAATTATAAAGTGATCTAATTTTACATATTTATTTAAATCAATGATTATAGTTTTATATAACTAAAAAAACCTCTTAATTAATAATTTATTTAAAATAAGTTATTAATAATTTTAAATTTTAACTATTAAAATTTAATTAATTTTATAACCGTGGTTCCCACAAGTTATAAACTAGTAATATTAATAATGAGTTTAATAGTATTACACTTCTCAATAGAAAAATAAACCTATTCATTTATTAGAATAAAGAATATTTGAGTTATACGTTTTTATATGTTTATTTTTAGAATTCGAGTTCTAACCGTTAAGAAACAAACCAATTAATGGAAATATAAAAATCATTATGACCGGTATTTTGCATAATAAAACAGCTTTATTTATAACAAAGTTCTTTTACATAATACATTCCCAACATTAATTTGCTATTGTACATATAAAGTTAATAATAAATGTGTATGTTTTATTTGATAGTCCTTCATGTCAAATGTTAGTATTTACCACATTTTAACGGCAATGACTATACAAAATAGATGGAAAAAGTAATAATGATTTTTCTGGAACCCTACACATCCTACCTATAGAAAAAAGCATAATGATTTTTTAACCTTTAACTATTTTAATTTAATAAAACTTCTATTTTAATAAAAAAAAACATAATTTTTCATTACTTGAAAATTAAAAAAAAAACATTACATTGCATTACCAAAAAAAATAAAAAAATAAAAATAAAAATAATTAAACACAAAAACCACACACATAACATTTAAATAATCCTAGAAACTTAAAAAACATAAATAAAATAACTAAATCAAACTACATAAAGTTGTTCTCCAAAAACTCGTCTTCAGGGTCATCCGGTAGATCCAAATTAAGGTTAATGTTTTGAACCCCGTAAATGTGTTCCACCAAATCATTGCGAAGATTGTGAAATGTTTCAGTGCAACGTATCTCTGCTCTCCTATTTATATACTCTTCGCTACTAATTTCTATCTGATGTGTCTTTGGTATGGTTTCTTCCTCGTCAAACGCACATGTCGCTCTTCCTGCGTCTTCAATAATCATGTTATGCAATATAAGACATGTATACATGATTTCTTGAAGTTTTTCGTCGCCTAAATAAGTTGTTGGTTTTTTCAATATGAACCACCGTTTCTTCAGAGCTCCAAAAGCACGCTCAACATCCTTCGTAGCTCTTTCTTGAGCTCTCTTGAATTTCTTTCGTCTATAACCATGTGGAGTTGTAACGATTTAACAAACACAACATACTCATGATAGATTCCATCGACCAGATGATAATCATACTTATATGGCGTTCCATGCACTTAAAAAGAAGAATCTAGTGCGGATCCATCGTATATGTTGTTAAATATTGGTGAACGATTAAGAACGTTGATGTCGTTAATCGAACCAGGAGAACCAAAAAAAGCATGCCAAATCCACATATCTTGTAATGCAACTGCTTCAACTATGACCGTTGGGTGACCATGATCACCTCGGGTAAATTGCCCATGATATACTGTAGGGCAATTTTCCCATGCCCAATGGAGATAATCTATGCTTCCTAGCATTCCAGGAAACCCATGTACACTAGCATGATGAGCTTGCAATTGCAGAATGTCATTACGTGTAGGTTACGTAAATATTTTGGACCATAAAACTGAATCACAGTTTTGCAGAAAAAATAGAGACTGTCTCGTGCTATCCTAGCAGACATCCTAAAACTTTCGTCTAACGCATCAAGCAGAATGTCATATGCTAACTGATGAAGTGCGGTCGTGCATTTTTGTAAGGGAGTGAAACCGGGTGTACCTCTAGCATCGTAGCGTTGTTGGAAAAAACTGCACTCCCTCGTTACATCTTCAACTATACGTTCGAATAAACCTTTGAGCATTCTGAAGCGCCTACGAAAATAATACCCTTGATAAGTGGCATTCTCAGCAAAATAGTCTTGCACCAAACGTTGATTGACTTCTTCATGATTTCTGCAAATATATCTTCGTGTTCTCTGTTGAGAACTTGGAGCTGCGTTGTTACATACAACGTTGTATGTTTGTTCCGCCATTTGAACACACGCAATAGCGGTATCAAAAATAGTCTGAAATTCTTCAGAAGATGAAGAATATGACATTTTTTAGAGAGTGTTGATTTTTTTTAAAAAAGTTTTTTGAGAGAGACAAGAGATTGTGTTGTGAAAAAAAAATGATGTTAGATATGTATATATAAGAAAGAAAAAGCAAAAAAAAAAATTTAAATAAACACAAAAGTCGACGATCCTCCCTTTTTCCCCTCAACCAATCAGAAATCGCGGCACTTAAGGACCGCAGTGAGGCCAAGACCGCACCTGACCGCGGTCTGGGGGCGGTGTTCCTGGTCTACGTGTCACAGAGTGCGGTCTGAGACCGAACCCATACTGTACAGACTTACAGATCCTACCTAAGCTAGAGTCCCCTAATAAATGATCTTTTTCCAAAGACACTTCTAAAACTCCACGGAGCATCGGGGGAAGGGTCAATGGGACCTTTTCCGGCCAGTGGGAACACCGCATCGGAAGTACATGAACGTCGGTGTAGGGAGAAGATGGAGGGAGGGCTTCATGCAGTCTCTCTCTTGCTATTATATACCGATTTTTCCTATTTGAAACGTTGAAAAACGGTAAAATAAAATAAATTTTTTTCAATCCACTCGTTGAAAACCGGTAAAAAAAATTATATATATATATATATATATATATATATATATATATATATATATATTTTGTTTTTTACTTAACAACGGCTACATATCTAAAAATTGAATTTTTAATCCTTTACAACATCTATAAATATACACACATTTTACCCTTTAAAGTCACACCTCCTTCTATTAATTTCTCTCTATTTTTTTCAAAAAATTGAATCCTAACAACCAAATCCCAAACTCTAATAGAATGAAAAAAAAAATCAACGTTTCGAGTTCAAGTACCCAATATCAAAACCTTTTCGTTATCTGTAAAACCTCAAATTTTAGAACAATTTTGTAGCACCTGGTTTCCGGTATGTGAATTTTATTTGAGCATTGCCCTATTTTAGCCTTGGACTCGGCGAGTCATAAGGTCCAACTCGCCGAGTAGGGACGAGACTCAGGACACTTTTAAGTGGGCGACTCGGCGAGTCCATATCCTGGACTCGGCGAGTCACCGCTGCTGGATGAAACCCTAAGTTTCAAGGGTTTGCACCCTATTTAAACCCTCATTCCGCCCCAACTCGTCCCTATTCACCCCCAGAACTCCCCAGCATCGTTTTTCCCTTATTTCCTTGAGAGATTGAAGTGCTCTTGGTGTGTTCTTGAAGGTTTTGAGGAGAAAGAGGTGTAGATCAAGAAGAGGAGAAGGAGATCAGGCATCTTTGTGTCATTTCAACATATTCCTTGAGGTATAGCTCGTTTCCCCTCTGTTTTCAAGCTTGTAATCCCTTTTTGCTTCATTGGAGTCCTTCTTGGGCTCTTCTCCAAGCTTGTTTGTGCTTTGTGGGTGATAATAAGTTGTTAGCCTTTAGATCTAGGCATGATCTAGTCCCTGGAACTTGGATCTAATGCCTTTATGGGGTCATATTGCATGAAAGCCCTAGATCTACCCCTTTTGGTGCACTTTGAGCCTTAAAATCCATATTGGTGAATATCTACACGTAAAGTTGGAAACTTTACGTGTGATTTGTGTCCTAGAAGCCCATATCTGTGAATGGCATGGGCTGGAATCGAGCAAATTGGTGTATTTGATGGATGCATGGCTGTGACTCGGCGAGTCATCTATGTGACTCGACGAGTCTGGTCGCGAGTCACTGAACCGGTCCCTTTAAGATGTATCGAGTTGAGCCGTGAGTCACAGGGGGTGACTCGGTGAGTTGGAAGCTGAACTCACCCATGATAGGACTCGGCGAGTCAATGCCCTGACTCGGCGAGTCCAAGGCAATCTTCATAGATCAAGAACAGACTCGGCGAGTTGTTCATACAACTCGGCGAGTCTTAGCATAAAGTGTTCTTCGGATGAAGATGAACTCGACGAGTTGTTCATACAACTCGGCGAGTAGGATGAAGAGGGTGAACGTCAGTTTAGAAGATGAACTCGTCGAGTCATAGCCCAACTCGACGAGTAGAATCAGGGACCCAGGACAATAGTTTGCTAGGGACTCGGCGAGTGGAGATCCACTCGGCGAGTCGGGTAATCTAATAATTGACTTCGATTTGACTTAGGGCTAGACCAGGGGTAAAATGGTCTTTTTACCCAAAGGACAGTTAGCAGTGTATGATTAAGTATATTGTGGGAATTACAGCCGGGGAGTTTCCGGAGCAGCAGCAGCAGTAGTAGGTGATCAATTCCCACACAGATCAGCAGCTATTTCGAGGTGAGTTTCCTTTCATTAGTAATGGGCCTAAGGCACCAAGGCCGGCCCGTATAGATGAGACGTTAGTATTATAGTGTGGGCCGAGCCCGTATCTATTAGTCGAGTTGATTGTGATATATATAAACCAGTATGATAGAACTGTTTATACTTGTTGTCTGCGTGATACTTGTATGATATGTGTTGACGGTTGGGTGTGGGCGAGGCCCGTATCCCTCTGAGAATGGAGTGTGGGCTAGGCCCGTATCTCCCAGGTAGCGAAGTGTGGGCGGGGCCCGTATCTTCACGAGTGTGGGCGGGGCCCGTATCTCTCAGAAAGTTAGGTGTGGGCGGGGCCCGTATCCTCACGAGTGTGGGCGGGGCCCGTATCTCCTAATTGCATGTTGTCTGTTATGTGCTGTATAGTATGGGGTATTATGGGGGAGCTCACTAAGCTTTGTGCTTATGGTTTCAGTTTTGGTTTCAGGTACCTCCTCAGCTAGGGGAAAAGAGCCGGCACGGTAGTAGCATGTCACACACACACTCTTCGGTTTCCGCATTTACGAGATTCACTGGGATTGTACTCTGATATTTGATGGATTGTATGGTTTGAATATTAAAACATGGTTTGCGATGTGTTATGACGTGATCAAACAATGCTTTTATTTATTAATGTTTTCTAAAAGTAATATTTTAAAATGAAATTTTTGGACATGAAAATTGGGTCGTTACAAGTTGGTATCAGAGCCCTGGTTTGAGGGATTCGGACACGCCTTCGGGAGTGTCTGAACTCAAATTGAGGGATTGAAAGATTTTCCAAAAGAAAATGTTTTCTAAAACTCGGAAAAGAGTCATAAGAAAGAGCGAAGTGTGTGACGTGCGCGACCGGCCGAGCTCAAGTAAGTATTCCCCATGGTACCCATACAAGTTTATGTTATGTTTATCAGCTTACGTAGAACTGCATGCTAGAATAGGCTAAGGATCTAGGAGTGATGCCTTATGTGCCTGCTTATGTGTTACAGCTTTATGAGTATTGCATGCTAGAATTGAGTAGACGGTAGTAGGATAGCCTGTTTAGGTTATGCCTGATAGTATGAGCTTAGCATCCTATGCTAGTGTCGTTTCTTGTTATAAGAATAGTTTTGGCTTGAGTCTATTTCCCCTTATCCGAATGCTGCTTGCTTCGTGCTTGGTGGGGTTCCGAGTAATGGGAGTTAGCCACTAGGTAAACACGTCACACCACATGTAATCAGGGTTGAATAATCCCAAAGTATTGGAACTGGCCCTATTGCGCAGCTCTTGTTTGAGTCCAACCGTTGTAGGGACGGATCTTTTACTTGAAGGATTATCTAATCCTCGTCCCATGTGATGGTGTTTAGGTGGTGGCTAACTGGCACTATGAGGAGACCTACAGCAGCTAAGGACCAATCGTGTTGAACTTGAGTTTTCCCTAGGGCAAGCCTAGGATGAGAATAACAGAGAGGAGCAGTAGTAAAGGGGAGCTGGTGGAGTCAAGGAATTCCTTGGAGAAGGTACGGGTAGATGTGGAAGGTAGTATGGGCCCGTACTACTGAAAGCAGAGGATCCGTACCCGAGCCGAGGAAGGCCAAGACGAGACCAAGGAACCTGTAAGTAGATGAGATTCCTCAGAAAGTAGCAGTACCACTAATGATTATTATGATGTTTTGCAGAATGGTGGTACTTCGACCGAGACCGACAGATGGCGGGTCAGGAGAGGGGTCAGGTTCGGGATCAGGCATCGAGCCGATTGATGAGAGGTTACGTGAGTTCATCACGTCGGAGATCACTAGGGGCATCCTTGAGTCGACCCCCATCATCTTTGGGTCGATCAAGGAAGGGATCGTGGAGTTGATGGAGGATCGCCTACGGGCATTCAGGAGCGACTTGGCCTCTAGCCAGTCGGGATCTCGCACACTGTCCTTCAAGGACTTTAGGGGCAGTGGTGCGCCGGATTTCCATGGGGTGAAGGACCCCATTGTCGCCAGGCGGTGGATTGCAGATATTGAGTCCGCCCAGTTGACCAGCTTCTGCCCCGAGGGGTCGAAGGTGAGGTACGCAGCAGGGTGTTTACGGGACCGAGCCCGAGATTGGTGGGAGTCAGTGGGTGACTCGTTGGGAGCCTCGGCTATCGAGGCAATGACCTGGTCGGACTTTGTGGCTAGGTTCAGGGCAGAGTTTACACCCGCGGTCGAGCTTCAGCAGCTGGCCAGGGAGTTTCTAGACATGAGGCAGACGACAGAGACCGTGGCGGAGATCACCGCCAAGTTTCGTGAGAGGGCTTTATTGGTTCCCCAGTATGCCGGTGACGAGGACATGAGGAGGACTTGTTACCATGATATGCTATGAGCTGACATCCGGGAGCATGTTAGTTTTTCGGCTTGCCCCACCCTGGACTCCATGATTGCCAGGGCTAGGGAGAGGGAGATAGATTTGGAGCACATCCGGAAACAGAAACTGGAGGACGGTCAGGCAGGAGGGGCTTCGGGGAAGAAGCCCAAGGGACCAGACGGTAGACCGAAAGGTCATTCAGGATCGAGCCGCTGCGGGAAATGCGGCAGGACGCACGTGGGGATATGTAGGATGGGATCAGGAGGCTGCTACAAGTGCGGCAAGACAGGGCACTTTAGCAGGGATTGTACTGCTCCAACTTCAGTTATTCAGACATCCGAGTTGCTGTGTTTTCACTGCAACCAGAGGGGCCACAAGAAGGCGAATTGCCCCCAGTTGTCAGTTGCAGCGCCAGTGAAGGCGCCGGCTCCAGCGACCCTGCGGATCACGGATGGTCGGCAGGGCAAGGCAGAGGCTCCAGTGGTGAGGAGTCGGGCATTTCAGTTGACTGCCGAGGAGGCACGCGCCGCGCCCGATGTGGTGACGGGTATGATTCTTTCCTTCTATCTTTTGTTTTATGATGTTATGGTATTGATGTAACGCCTGTATTTCTGGGCTTGCCATTTTTAGCAATGTAATAGTCTAGGTTAACCTTTGTAACTCAACTTGAAATAATAAGAATGTATTATTTGTGAATTATGTGATTTATGTGTTTATTTTCTTGATTTTTATAATTTAATGAATTAAGAATGAAATAAGCGTCAAAATTAAAGTGTGAGATATGCCCGATATCTTTGCATAAAGTTGTAGTGGTCGAAACAAGGATTTCGGAGATATAAGGAATGCCAAAATCCGAGTTATAACGAAGAAGTTATGACCTGTCGAAGTTTCGAGACAGAACCGGCACGACGCCGAGTGACGTAAAATATGAATTTAAGATAGAACGATATTTAGCCTTAGCGATCTAAACGAAAGTCTTAGATTTCGTTAAACCGAGAGCGTGCATAAAAGGAACGCCCAAATCTGACTTCGTATGAGGAAGTTATGATTTTTCTAAGTTTCAACTTAGCAGTATGCAACCCGAATACTCGATTTGAGATCGAGCGGTTTTTAGCCGAAACAATCTAAATGAGAATCGAAGATCTCATTGTTAGTAGCAAAACGATGAAAAGTTAGGCGAGAACGGACGTCAGACGAAGAAGTTATGAATTTATAACGAAGTTTTTCTGTCCCGGCCTTCTAAAAATAAATAATAAAAATAAAAGTCAAAATTAGCCAATGGACTCTAAATGAAAGTTGTAGAGTATGGTCTGACCTTCGCGTGGATATAAAGAACGTCGAAAACGGAGCTCGTATGCGAAAGTTACGCAATTTAGAAGTTTGACAAGTCAATTACGCCCCGCGTAATTTGAGTACGCCCTGCGTACTCAGTCGGTTGCAACTTGTCTGACCAATACTCGAGTGCCACCAGTCGACGCACGCAGTGACGTCAAAGTACGCCCCGCGTAATCCCAGACCCAACAGCCTATAAATAGAACTCGAATTCAGCCATTTTCTCTTGTTCAAACTCTTCTTTCTCTCTAAGTTTTGCCTTGTTTTGCGTGCCGTTTATACCCCGAAGCCCCGGTAATATTCTCGAACCCCGAAGCAAGATCCGAAGCCCCGAGAATCCCGAAGAGCGTTATTCCCGAGCCGAAACGCTGCCCGCGAGGAGCCCGGTTTCGTGAAGATCTTCCAGATCTACGGAGAAACACCTCTTCTGCAAGCCGTAGTGCTGCCCGATCATCTTCTGATCATGTGAGTGTGTAGTTACTTTCATTCCAACACAATATTATGAAGTATTTCCTATAAAATACGTGTTATGTGTATATATTTGGTTGTTATACGTGTGAGTGTATATTCACTCTCTTCTATCTTATAGATCTGAAGTATTCTCTATGAAATACGTGTTATGTGTGTATGCCTCATCTGTTATGTGAAAAATGTTTTGATTGAGCATGCTATACAGGTTTTGAAACTACGTATAAAAATGTATATTTTATCTACTAATATGTTGGGTAGACTATGGGTAGATAGTTGGTGTGTAATAAACAGATGAGAGGCCTCGATGTTGTTTTGATCCAGTCATCTAGCGGAATTTAGATGACGACCACGGACTTTTCTAGATAGTCCAGTGGAAGGCTAGCAGGCTCATAACCTGTAGGTGTTAATGAACTTGGGTGTTCATTCGCTGTATTCCATCCCCCCCATGGTTGCCTTATTTGACTTATATTGCTGAGGAACCCCCGAAGCATGTGTAGTTGCCCCGATGAAATATTCTTAGACTAGGTCCCTTGTGATAGTTATTTTAGGGACATAAAGTGAGAATAACGGGAATGGGTAACTGGGTTATTGTTGGTTGATAATAATTAATTAAATTATTTATTGTGGGTTGAAAACCCTACATGCTCACCAGGCTCCCAAGCCTGACCCACTCAGTTGATTTATTTTACAGGAAGTGGCGCAAGAGCTTAAGATGGGCGAACATCAAGTTGTTTTGTTTACAAGTCTGTATATGTATATATTTGTTGAAAGACTTGTAATGCTATCGTTTATGCTTTATGATCTGTATCGGAACATGACATCCCGACTTTTGATTATGAAATGAAATCATATTTCTTTATGAAATGTTTTGATAAATATCTATTTTATCATGTTTTGTTTTTGGGAACAAATTCCGCATCTCTTTTAAAATTAAAAGGATTTACTCTGAAAATTATTTTAAAAACCATAAATGAAATCGGTCTTTTCTGGCCGAGATTTTGGGGATGTCACAGTTGGTATCAGAGCATTAGTTTAAGCGAACTAGGAATTTGTAGGATTTCTAGACTTAAACTTAGAATGCTAAGTGGAATTTTGAGATGTGTCTGTTATGTTTTAAGACACAAGCACTAGTTTATTTTAGGAAAGTTGCCTAAAATGCTTTATGTGCTAAATGTTATATGTTGCCATATATGATATTATTTGTTCGAATCTATGGTCTATTGCCGACCGGATCTAGAAACCTTATGTGTGTAGGATTCTAAGCGTACGTCTACGATATTAGAACTAGCATGTAAACGTTTCGGAGTGATAAGGATGATTTGAATATCTATCGTGAATAAGGATCTAATTTCACCTTATTCGGTGTGTAGATCAAAAATGGCGAGAACAAGAAGTGGAGTTGGAAATGCTGATGAAAATAGGAATCAACCACCAGTGATTGAACAAAGACCTGTTGTAGCAGCAGCATCTGAGCCAATAACCATGGCTGGTGTGCAATTGATGATTCAGACAATGTTGGATCATCAGATGGAGGAAACTAGACGGTTGCTTCAACAAAATCGTGAAGAACTGTCGATTCGTGTGGAAGAGCCTGAATTAAACGAAGGGCACTCGGAAGGTGGAAACTTCAGTGGATCAGTTGGTCAAGCCAACCCACCGATAGTTAGGCAAGATAACCACGATGGAAGGAATGATGGAATGGGATGCAAGTACAAGGACTTTTTGACTTGCAAACCATCAACCTTCAATGGAAAGGAGGATCCGATTGGAGTTATGGATTGGATCTCAGAAATGGAATTGGCATTCATGACGTGTGGCTGCAGAGGTAAGTTGCAAACTATCTATGTCGTGCGTCAATTCCGAGGTGGAGCCGTTCGTTGGTGGAACACTCTAGGGAAGACTTTGAGCCCTAATGAGCCACTGCAATTGTCATGGGCAGAGTTCTTGGTGCAGTTTAAGCGCAAGTTCTGCTCGGCTCAAAATCTGTTGGAGTTGGAGAACAAGTTCCTGACATTGACTAAGGGCAGTATGTCAGTTGATGAATACACCAATAACTTCACCGATAAGATGGAGTTTTCCTTGCGTATCGTTCCAGACGAGCTGACGAAGGTGGATCGGTAAGCGAAGGGACTCCCATGGGAGTATGAGGTGCCAGTACGTCAGGCACATACTTTAGAGGCAGCTATCTGGGCTGCCAAGTCTGTTGAGAACATGATAAAGGGGAGAACCACCAACAAGGTTGAGGTTGGTGAGAAGAGGAAGTTTGAGGGAACATCTGGTTCCGGTAAGAAAAGCAAATTTTCGAAATCTGATTCGAAAAGGTTTGGTGGGGGTAAAGGAGGGGAAGCGAAGTGGTGTGAAAAGTGTAAGAAAAAGCATTTTGGGAAATGTAGCGAGGATGTAACTTGCTACAAGTGTGGAAAGGTTGGACATTTTGCCAATGAATGTCCGAACAACAAAAGGATGTGTTTTGGTTGTAATGAAGAGGGGCATATTTTGAAAGATTGTCCGAAGAAGAAGGAGGCAGCTAAGCCCAACATTCCACCAAAGCCGAAGGCGAGAGCATTCCAGATGACACTGGAAGCTGCTAAGGATGAAGCTGATGTCGCTTCAGGTACCTTTCTCGTTAACAATTTGCCTGCCCAAATTTTATTTGATTCTGGAGCCAACTACTCCTTTATATCGCATGAATTTGGTAGAAAACTAGCTTTGCCTGTTGATAGACTAGATAATGCTTTATTAGTCGAAGTTGCTAGTGGCAAGTTTGTACCTGTTAGCCATCGTATGAAAAACATCTTAATCGACTTGAATGGGAATAAGTTCCACGAGGAATTATTGCCTATCGAACTTAATGGTTTCGACATCGTGTTGGGAATGGATTGGCTCAGCGCCAATGATGCCGAAATTTTATGCAAAAAGAAGATAGTTAAAGTAAACCCGCCTGGAAATAAATCGTTTATGGTGTATGGGGACAAACGCCGAGTGAATTCTGTAATCATTTCCCTAATGAAAGCCAGAAAGTGTTTGACCAAGGGATGTACATCATATTTAGCATTCGTGATTGATGCTAAGAAGGAAAAGAAGGTGATGCAGAGTATTCCTGTGGTGTGTGATTATCCGGAAGTATTTCCCGAAGATCTTCCTGGATTACCACCTGATAGACAAGTAGAGTTCAGAATAGACTTGCTACCAGGAACTACGCCAATAGCAAAAGCACCTTATCGATTAGCACCAACGGAGATGCAACTTCAAGAGTTGTTGGACAAAGGTTTCATTAGACCTAGTTCATCGCCCTGGGGAGCTCCGGTGTTATTCGTGAAGAAGAAAGATGGAAGTATGAGAATGTGCATTGATTACAGAGAGCTGAACAAGGCAACAATAAAGAATAGATATCCGTTGCCAAGGATTGATGACCTATTTGATCAATTGCAAGGTTCGAGCTATTTCTCGAAGATCGATCTTAGGTCAGGATATCATCAGCTGAAAGTAAGAGAGCAGGATATAGAGAAGACTGCGTTCAGAACTAGATATGGACACTACGAGTTCTTGGTTATGTCGTTTGGACTAACCAATACTCCGGCATCATTCATGGATTTAATGAATAGGGTTTGTAATCCGTTCCTTGATAAATCCGTGATAGTGTTCATCGACGACATTCTGATTTACTCAAAAAGCCAGGAGGAGCATGGCAAACACTTGCGAGAAGTGTTAGAAGTTTTGAAGAAGGAGAAGCTATATGCTAAGTTCTCCAAATGTGATTTTTGGATTCGTGAAGTCCAATTCTTGGGTCACGTGGTCAACCAGGAAGGGATAATGGTTGATCCAGCAAAGATTGAAGCTGTAATGAAGTGGGAAGAACCGAAAATTCCCACGGAGATTCGAAGCTTTTTAGGATTAGCCGGATATTACCGAAGGTTTATCCAAGGCTTTTCTTCGATTGCTAGTCCATTAACAGCTTTGACCCACAAAGGAGCTGCTTATGCTTGGAGTGAGAAGCATAAAGAAGCATTCGAGAAACTAAAGAAGAAACTATGCGAGGCACCGATACTTTCTCTACCCGAAGGAGTTGAAGACTTCGCTGTTTATAGCGATGCGTCTGGGGTTGGATTGGGTTGTGTTTTAACCCAAAGAGAAAGGGTGATAGCATATGCGTCTCGACAACTGAAAGAGCATGAAAAGAACTACCCGACTCATGATTTGGAGTTGGCAGCAGTAGTTTTCGCTCTGAAGATATGGAGGCATTACCTCTATGGCACTAAGTGCAAACTTTTCACTGATCATAAGAGTCTCCAATATCTCTTTAATCAGAAGGAATTGAATATGAGGCAACGACGCTGGCTAGAATTACTCAAGGACTACGACTGCGAGATACTTTACCACCCCGGTAAGGCTAATATTATTGCTGATGCTCTCAGTCGGAAAGTCAATCTTGAAAGGAAAAGGCCAAGAGCGTTGAGAATTGAAGTTGTCTCGACCATTGTGGAAAGTATAAAGAAAGCTCAAGAGGAAGCTTCTGAGAAAAATGACCGAAAGGAGGAACGTTTGGGTAAAACGTTGGTGTTTGGTACAAACGGTCATGGACTGAAGGTATTCCAAGATCGTATTTGGGTACCTAAGTCAGGAGGAATTAGAGATCTTCTGATGGAAGAAGCTCACAAGACCATGTATTCGATTCATCCTGGTAGCACTAAAATGTATAGGGACCTGAAACCCTACTACTGGTGGCCGACGATGAAGCTTGATGTTGCAAAGTATGTGGCCGAGTGTGTGACTTGTGCGAGAGTCAAGACACAACATCAGAAACCGTACGGGAGTTTAGAACCTTTACCTGTGCCTATGGGTAAGTGGGAAGACATTGCCATGGATTTTGTCACTAAACTGCCCAGAACAAAGAATGGTCACGACATGATTTGGGTGGTCGTTGATCGATTCACTAAGAGTGCGCATTTCATAGCAGCCAAGGAGAAATGGTCTATGGAAAAGCTTGCGAATTCTTACGTAAAGGAAATTGTGAGGCTTCACGGTGTTCCATTAACAATTGTGTCGGATCGTGATAGCCGTTTCACCTCACGATTTTGGAAAAGTCTACAAGAGGAATTGGGTACCAAGTTGTGTTTAAGTACAGCTTACCATCCGCAGACTGATGGTCAGAGCGAACGGACGATACAAACACTTGAAGATATGTTAAGAGCATGTACCTTGGAATTCCTAGGTAATTGGGATGAACATTTACCTTTGGTAGAATTTTCCTATAATAATAGTTTTCACTCGAGCATAAAGATGGCACCTTATCAAGCCTTGTATGGACAGAAGTGTCGTACGCCGTCTTGTTGGCTTGAGGCTGGGGAAAAGCAGTTTATGGGGCCGGAGATAGTCCATCAAACTGCTGAAAAGTTGAAAATAATTAGGGAGAGAATGTTAGCAGCTCAGGATCGTCAAAAGAGTTATGCTGACAAAAAGCGAAAACCGATGACTTTTGAAGTTGGAGATTCGGTTTTGCTTAAAGTCTCGCCGTGGAAGGGACTTATAAGATTTGGAAAAAGGGGAAAGTTAAGTCCAAGGTTTATTGGACCGTTTAAAGTTCTTCAGAGGATTGGGAACCAAGCTTACAAGCTCGAACTACCAGAAGAACTGAGTGGAATTCATAACACTTTTCATGTGTGTTATTTACGAAAGTTCACGGGGGAAGTTCCCGACATGATTCCACTTTCAGAGTTGAGGATTGATGAGAACAAAAGGTTGATTGAGGAACCAGAGGCAATTGTTGACCAAAAGACTAAGAAATTGCGATGTAAGATGGTGGAGTTAGTGCTTGTCCGATGGAAACACACGAATGGGCCAAACCTCACCTGGGAGACGGAGAGTGACATAATGAGTTGCTATCCGCATTTGTTTGTTGGAGTGTGATTCCGGGGACGGAATCATTCTAAGGTGGAGAGAATTGTAACGCCTGTGTTTCTGGGCTTTCCATTTTTAGCAATGTAATAGTCTAGGTTAACCTTTGTAACTCAACTTGAAATAATAAGAATGTATTATTTGTGAATTATGTGATTTATGTGTTTATTTTCTTGATTTTTATAATTTAATGAATTAAGAATGAAATAAGCGTCAAAATTAAAGTGTGAGATATGCCCGATATCTGTGCATAAAGTTGTAGTGGTCGAAACAAGGATTTCGGAGATATAAGGAATGCCAAAATCCGAGTTATAACGAAGAAGTTATGACCTGTCGAAGTTTCGAGACAGAACCGACACGACGCCGAGTGACGTAAAATATGAATTTAAGATAGAACGATATTTAGCCTTAGCGATCTAAACGAAAGTCTTAGATTTCGTTAAACCGAGAGCGTGCATAAAAGGAACGCCCAAATCTGACTTCGTATGAGGAAGTTATGATTTTTCTAAGTTTCGACTTAGCAGTATGCAACCCGAATACTCGATTTGAGATCGAGCGGTTTTTAGCCGAAACAATCTAAATGAGAATCGAAGATCTCATTGTTAGTAGCAAAACGATGAAAAGTTAGGCGAGAACGGACGTCAGACGAAGAAGTTATGAATTTATAACGAAGTTTTTCTGTCCCGGCCTTCTAAAAATAAATAATAAAAATAAAAGTCAAAATTAGCCAATGGACTCTAAATGAAAGTTGTAGAGTATGGTCTGACCTTCGCGTGGATATAAAGAACGTCGAAAACGGAGCTCGTATGCGAAAGTTACGCAATTTAGAAGTTTGACAAGTCAATTACGCCCCGCGTAATTTGAGTACGCCCTGCGTACTCAGTCGGTTGCAACTTGTCTGACCAATACTCGAGTGCCACCAGTCGACGCACGCAGTGACGTCAAAGTACGCCCCGTGTAACCCGAGTACGCCCCGCGTAATTTGAGTACGCCCCGCGTAATCCCAGACCCAGCAGCCTATAAATAGAACTCGAATTCAGCCATTTTCTCTTGTTCAAACTCTTCTTTCTCTCTAAGTTTTGCCTTGTTTTGCGTGCCGTTTATACCCCGAAGCCCCGGTAATATTCTCGAGCCCCGAAGCAAGATCCGAAGCCCCGAGAATCCCGAAGAGCGTTATTCCCGAGCCGAAACGCTGCCCGCGAGGAGCCCGGTTTCGTGAAGATCTTCCAGATCTACGGAGAAACACCTCTTCTGCAAGCCGTAGTGCTGCCCGATCATCTTCTGATCATGTGAGTGTGTAGTTACTTTCATTCCAACACAATATTATGAAGTATTTCCTATAAAATACGTGTTATGTGTATATATTTGGTTGTTATACGTGTGAGTGTATATTCACTCTCTTCTATCTTATAGATCTGAAGTATTCTCTATGAAATACGTGTTATGTGTGTATGCCTCATCTGTTATGTGAAAAATGTTTTGATTGAGCATGCTATACAGGTTTTGAAACTACGTATAAAAATGTATATTTTATCTACTAATATGTTGGGTAGACTATGGGTAGATAGTTGGTGTGTAATAAACAGATGAGAGGCCTCGATGTTGTTTTGATCCAGTCATCTAGCGGAATTTAGATGACGACCACGGACTTTTCTAGATAGTCCAGTGGAACGCTAGCAGGCTCATAACCTGTAGGTGTTAATGAACTTGGGTGTTCATTCGCTGTATTCCATCCCCCCCATGGTTGCCTTATTTGACTTATATTGCTGAGGAACCCCCGAAGCATGTGTAGTCGCCCCGATGAAATATTCTTAGACTAGGTCCCTTGTGATAGTTATTTTAGGGACATAAAGTGAGAATAACGGGAATGGGTAACTGGGTTATTGTTGGTTGATAATAATTAATTAAATTATTTATTGTGGGTTGAAAACCCTACATGCTCACCAGGCTCCCAAGCCTGACCCACTCAGTTGATTTATTTTACAGGAAGTGGCGCAAGAGCTTAAGATGGGCGAACATCAAGTTGTTTTGTTTACAAGTCTGTATATGTATATATTTGTTGAAAGACTTGTAATGCTATCGTTTATGCTTTATGATCTGTATCGGAACATGACATCCCGACTTTTGATTATGAAATGAAATCATATTTCTTTATGAAATGTTTTGATAAATATCTATTTTATCATGTTTTGTTTTTGGGAAC
This sequence comes from Lactuca saligna, assembly GCF_052625555.1. Taxonomy (NCBI): domain Eukaryota; kingdom Viridiplantae; phylum Streptophyta; class Magnoliopsida; order Asterales; family Asteraceae; genus Lactuca; species Lactuca saligna. Next base: position 22,496,922 of record NC_136419.1, on the reverse strand, counting down.
AAATTCCGCATCTCTTTTAAAATTAAAAGGATTTACTCTGAAAATTATTTTAAAAAGCATAAATGAAATCGGTCTTTTCTGGCCGAGATTTTTGGGATGTCACAATTGATATGTGCTCTGTGTGTATACATGTGTATTAGGATCGTTCCATGTGAACGGCATCCCGGTTCAGGTATTGTTCGACTCGGGTGCATCCCGATCGTTCGTTTCTCTTGCTCTTAGCAAGAGATTTCATGAGACTTCAGGCGAGTTAGATTGCCCGTTAGAGGTAGAGATTGCTGACGATCGATCGGTGCGAGCATCAATGGTGTTTCGGGATTGTGTTCTGCGACTGTTTGAGGAGCATTACTTGGTAGACTTGGTTCCCATCCCATTGCGTGGGAACAAGGTGATTATTGTTATGGATTGGTTGAGCCCTAATGGGGCAGTGATAGATTGCGCGCACCAGCTAGTGCGAGTCAGGACCCCAAGCGGGGGAGAGTTAGTGATTCATGGAGAGCGACCGCAGTGTGGACTCGCTGTATGTTCAGCAGCGAGGGCTAGGCGCTACCTTCAACAGGGATGCGCGGGTTATGTCGCGTATGTGATGGATACCCGGGAGGCGGGTAAGGCGACCGTGAGCGAGGTCCCGGTGGTTCGAGATTTTGCTGATGTTTTCCCGGAGGAACTACCTGGGATACCTCCGGAGCGACAGGTGGAGTTCAGGATTGACCTCATTCCCGGTGCGGCTCCGATAGCCAAAGCACCATATCGGTTGGCTCCTCCCGAGATGCAGGAGTTGTCTACGCAGCTACAGGAGCTGCTGGACAAGGGATTTATTCGGCCGAGCAGTTCACCCTGGGGAGCCCCGATTCTGTTTGTAAGAAAGAAGGATGGGTCGCATCGGATGTGTATAGATTATCGGGAGCTGAACAAGGTAACGGTGAAGAACCGATACCCGCTTCCGAGGATTGACGACCTATTTGACCAGCTTCAGGGAGCATCTTGGTTCTCCAAGATTGACTTGCGTTCGGGGTATCATCAGATGAGGGTCAGGGAGGAGGATATGCAAAAGACTGTGTTTCGGACGCGCTATGGTCATTACGAGTTCGTGGTGATGCCGTTTGGGCTCACCAATGCTCCTGCCGCGTTCATGGACCTCATGAACCGCGTGTGTAGACCGATGCTGGATCGGTCTGTGATAGTCTTTATCGATGATATCTTGGTCTATTCCAAGACTCGGGAGGAACACGAGGAGCATCTGAGGGAGGTATTGGAGACCCTGAGGAGGGAGAGCTTGTATGCCAAGTTCTCCAAGTGTGAGTTTTGGTTGCACGAGGTGCAATTTCTTGGACACCTCGTCAACCAGAACGGGATTCTGGTTGATCCGGCCAAGGTCGAGGCCGTGATGAGATGGGAGGTCCCGAAGTCTCCATCCGAGATTCGGAGCTTCCTGGGACTGGCGGGCTACTATCGTAGATTTATCCAAGATTTCTCCAAGATAGCCGTACCCCTGACACGACTGACGAAGAAAGCCGTGGTCTTTCGGTGGGGACCCGAGCAGCAGGCTGCGTTTGAGATGCTGAGATAGAAATTGTGTGAGGCGCCTATCCTAGCCCTGCCTGAGGGCGTCGAGGATTTTGTGGTTTACTGCGATGCATCCATTTCGGGGTTGGGCGCAGTTCTGATGCAGAGAGGGCATGTCATTGCCTACGCTTCATGGCAGCTCAAGCCTCACGAGGCAAATTACCCGACGCACGATTTGGATTTGGGGGCGGTGGTCTTTGCCCTCAAGATTTGGCGACATTACCTCTACGGGGTTCGGTGTACCATCTACACGGACCACAAGAGTTTGAGGTACCTCATGGACCAGCCGAATCCGAATATGAGGCAGCGGCGATGGTTGGACGTGGTGAAGGATTATGATTGCGAGATCCTTTACCACCCGGGGAAGGCCAATGTGGTGGCCGATGCGCTTAGCCGCAAGACGATGCCAATCAGGGACGTCTGTTTGAGGATGACTGTGGTGACTCCCCTGTTGGAGCAGATTCGGGAGGCTCAACAGGAGGCTATCAAGGAGGAGCATCGGAAGAGCGAGCGTGTGGTGGGTCAGGTTTCCTCCTTTGATTATGATGACAGAGGACTTTTGACATTACACCGTAGGGTGTGGGTGCCGTATCACGGTGGCGTGCGTCAGATTTTGATGGAGGAGGCGCACAAGTCCTGATTTTCTATTCATCCTGGGGCGACGAAGATGTATAGGGATCTTCGTCCGGATTACTGGTGGCCCTGCATGAAGCGGGATGTGGCATGGTACGTCGAGCGGTGTTTGACCTGCAGGAAGGTCAAGGCCGAACATCAGAGACCGCATGGCAAGATGCAGCCGTTGGACATTCCACTGTGGAAATGGGAAGATATCACAATGGATTTTATCACAAAGCTCCCCAGGACCGCACGTGGAGTGGATTCGATTTGGGTCATCGTGGATAGATTGACCAAGAGTGCTCACTTTATTCCAATTCAGGAGAGCATATCGGCCGAAAAATTGGCCGACATCTATATCAGGGAGATTGTGGCACGACATGGAGTGCCAGTATCGGTGATCTCGGACAGGGATGTGCGTTTTACTTCCAGATTCTGGAAGAAATTTCATGACGAGTTGGGCACTCGTCTACATTTCAGCACCGCCTTTCACCCGCAGACAGATGGTCAGAGTGAGCGGACCATCCAGACTTTGGAGGACATGTTGCGGGCGTGTGTGCTGGATTTCGGTGGTAGCTGGGATACCTATCTTCCTTTGGCTGAGTTCTCCTACAACAACAGCTACCACGCGAGTATTGACCGACCACCGTTCGAGATGTTGTATGGGCGGAAGTGCAGAACCCCGATATGTTGGGGTGAGGTTGGCCAGAGAGTCATGGGAAGCACCGAGGTGGTGCTAGAGACGACCGAGAGGATCCAGTAGGTTCGGAGCAGACTTCAGACTGCACAGAGTCGGCAGAAAAGCTACGCCGATAGACGTCGATCCGACTTGGAGTTCCAAGTCGGGGATATGGTCCTCTTGAAAGTGTCGCCTTGGAAAGGTGTCATTCGATTCAGGAAGCGGGGCAAGTTGGACCCAAGGTTCATCGGGTCGTTCAGGGTTGCAGCCCGGGTGGGCAAGGTGGCGTATAGGCTGGATCTGCCAGCCGAGCTCAGTCAGATCCACAGCACCTTCCATGTTTCACAGCTGCGGAAGTGCCTGGTGGACGATTCAGCAGTAGTACCGTTGGAGGATATTCAGGTTGACGACAGCTTGAATTAAATTGAGCGCCCAGTCGCAATACTTGACAGAAAGACAAAGATGTTGAGAAACAAGAGGGTAGAACTAGTAAAGGTGCAATGGCAGCACCGCAAGGGTTCGGAATGGACTTGGGAACCGATGGATGAGATGATGGAGCATTACCCCGAGCTGTTTCAGGACCGGGCAGCAGACTTCGAGGACGAAGTCTAAAATAAGTGGGGGAGATTTGTAACACCTGGTTTCCGGTATGTGAATTTTATTTGAGCATTGCCCTATTTTAGCCTTGGACTCGGCGAGTCATAAGGTCCGACTCGCCGAGTAGGGACGAGACTCAGGACACATTTAAGTGGGCGACTCGGCGAGTCCATATCCTGGACTCGGCGAGTCACCGCTGCTGGATGAAACGCTAAGTTTCAAGGGTTTGCACCCTATTTAAACCCTCATTCCGCCCCAACTCGTCCCCATTCACCCCCAGAACTCCCCAGCATCGTTTTTCCCTTATTTCCTTGAGAGATTGAAGTGCTCTTGGTGTGTTCTTGAAGGTTTTGAGGAGAAAGAGGTGTAGATCAAGAAGAGGAGAAGGAGATCAGGCATCTTTGTGTTATTTCAACATATTCCTTGAGGTATAGCTCGTTTCCCCTCTGTTTTCAAGCTTGTAATCCCTTTTTGCTTCATTGGAGTCCTTCTTGGGCTCTTCTCCAAGCTTGTTTGTGCTTTGTGGGTGATAATAAGCTGTTAGCCTTTAGATCTAGGCATGATCTAGTCCCTGGAACTTGGATCTAATGCCTTTATGGGGTCATATTGCATGAAAGCCCTAGATCTACCCCTTTTGGTGCACTTTGAGCCTTAAAATCCATATTGGTGAATATCTACACGTAAAGTTGGAAACTTTACGTGTGATTTGTGTCCTAGAAGCCCAGATCTGTGAATGACATGGGCTGGAATCGAGCAAATCGGTGTATTTGATGGATGCATGGCTGTGACTCGGCGAGTCATCTATGTGACTCGACGAGTCTGGTCGCGAGTCACTGAACCGGTCCCTTTAAGATGTATCGAGTTGAGCCGTGAGTCACAGGGGGTGACTCGGTGAGTTGGAAGCTGAACTCACCCATGATAGGACTCGGCGAGTCAATGCCCTGACTCGGCGAGTCCAAGGCAATCTTCATAGATCAAGAATAGACTCGGCGAGTTGTTCATACAACTCGACGAGTCTTAGCATAAAGTGTTCTTCGGATGAAGATGAACTCGACGAGTTGTTCATACAACTCGGCGAGTAGGATGAAGAGGGTGAACGTCAGTTTAGAAGATGAACTCGTCGAGTCATAGCCCAACTCGACGAGTAGAATCAGAGACCTAGGACAATAGTTTGCTAGGGACTCGGCGAGTGGAGATCCACTCGGCGAGTCGGGTAAACTAATAATTGACTTCGATTTGACTTAGGGCTAGACCAGGGGTAAAATGGTCTTTTTACCCAAAGGACAGTTAGCAGTGTATGATTAAGTATATTGTGGGAATTACAGCCGGGGAGTTTCCGGAGCAGCAGCAACAGTAGTAGGTGATCAATTCCCACACAGACCAGCAGCTATTTCGAGGTGAGTTTCCTTTCATTAGTAATGGGCCTAAGGCACCAAGGCCGGCCCGTATAGATGAGACGTTAGTATTATAGTGTGGGCCGAGCCCATATCTATTAGTCGAGTTGATTGTGATATATATAAACCAGTATGATAGAATTGTTTATACTTGTTGTCTGCGTGATACTTGTATGATATGTGTTGACGGTTGGGTGTGGGCGAGGCCCGTATCCCTCCGAGAATGGAGTGTGGGCTAGGCCCGTATCTCCCAGGTAGCGAAGTGTGGGCGGGGCCCGTATCTTCACGAGTGTGGGCGGGGCCCGTATCTCTCAGAAAGTGAGGTGTGGGCGGGGCCCGTATCCTCACGAGTGTGGGCGGGGCCCGTATCTCCTAATTGCATGTTGTCTGTTATGTGCTGTATAGTATGGGGTATTATGGGGGAGCTCACTAAGCTTTGTGCTTATGGTTTCAGTTTTGGTTTCAGGTACCTCCTCAGCTAGGGGAAAGGAGCCGGCACGGTAGCAGCATGTCACACACACACTCTTCGGTTTCCGCATTTACGAGATTCACTGGGATTGTACTCTGATATTTGATGGATTGTATGGTTTGAATATTAAAACATGGTTTGCGATGTGTTATGACGTGATCAAACAATGCTTTTATTTATTAATGTTTTCTAAAAGTAATATTTTAAAATGAAATTTTTGGACATGAAAATTGGGTCGTTACAAATTTTTTCTAATTTTTAGAACTTCCCAAACAGAGCTTTACATCTAGATCGAATGTAAATCATTTCAAAACAAAAGTGTCATAGTTATCAGAGTACAAAAGATCATGTCCCTATAATAAACTCTTAGTGCGAGTGTACAATCAGACATTCGTCTTTCCGTGGTCCTGTGAAGTACCTGCCACATACAAATCAACAACTATAAGCATGAAGTTTAGCGAGTTCCACAAGATACCACATACAACACAACATAAAATAAACCGCTATGGGTTATCAGCAACCATGAGACTATCAACAATCTCGGTGAGCTAACAACATGCTCGAGAGGTTATCCGCAACCCCCAGTTACAACATATATCAAATCCGCACATAACATAACATAACAGCTAGACCTAACTAGTCATAATATTATAGTTATCCTACCACACATGTAAAAGTAAGTGAGGAGACTCACCTGATATTGATGACACGAAAACCTAGCACCCGAACTACCGGATCTAGACGCTGCCTAGTTAAAAAAATAGTTAACTTTAATTAAAATTAAGGTCCAAACCACTCACAGATCCAAAGTCCACAATAAAACCCACTAAGGGCAAAAAGTACCATTTTGCTACTTCCTAGGCCCAAAGCCCTAAACTTTGACCAAAAGTCAATGTCATAAAAGTGTTGGAATAGTGTCTAAGGCTATAATTATATTCGGTGGTGCATGGTCCTTTTGGGTTGCCTTCACCATAGCAACTTGAAGGATGATTTATTAAGAGAGAGTAAATATTATAAGGAATAATATTTAGCTATTTGATTAATATAAGTCATAAATTAATTGGTATTAATTTGGTGACTTAAAGAGATTAATTAAATAAGAGGGTATAAACTGTCAATTGTTTGATAGTTAAACTTTAGACTATAAATCCATTAGGATACACCTTGGACGGATTCTAAGAGCTTTAGGATAGCTCAAAATCATCCATAGGGTTATCTATGGAATGGATTTGGATAGCCTTAAGAGAAGATTATCCAATTAGGGTTTAGGGTGAAACCCTTAAGGAGTCTGATAGTATAAATAGACCCTATGAATGAGGAAGTTGGACACATAACCTTAAGCAAGGAACCTCTGGTCGAACTCCTCCCCTCTCCTCTCTCCTAAATCATCTTGCTTGCTATTGGTGTTTGTAAGCCATTAGAGGAGTGACAATTGTGACTCCAGAAGCTCCAAGACAAACAAGATCAACAAGGGATTCAAAGGTATGATTCTAGATCTGTTTTAATATTGTTGTTTAACCTAATTAGCCATTATAAGTCTTGGATTCAAAAGCATGTTTATTAGAAAGCCTAGATCCAAGCAATAGGGTTTTGCATGCGCACATAGGAAAGTTCTTATGGCTAAAACCCATCAGTGGTATCAGAGCCTAGATTGGTTTTCTTTAAATTGTTGCTTGAATAACTGAAACAAACCTGCAAAATTCGATTTTTTGGGTTTTGAGTCACTGACTCGGCGAGTTCCAAGGTGGACTCGTTGAGTAGGCCTGACTCGGCGAGTCCCCTTGTGCACTCGGCGAGTCCAGGCGTCAGGAATGGCCAGATTCGGGATTTTTTCATAATTATCTTATGGAAACTTACCTTAATCATATTAGATCAATGTAAATCCGATTTTTTGATAAATATGACTATTATCTTGATCTAATTAAAGATATTTATCATCCAATAAAATATTTAATATCCTTATATGATAATGATTAATTATTTTGGTAATTATCTTCAAAGAAATCAAGATAAATCAAATAAAGATAATTAGAATATTAATTGTTAATTGGAATTATTTGTTATTTGATCCTTCATGTTTTAAATGTTTAAAACCTACCCTAAAGTTTTGAAATTTATATTTGTGATTAAAAGTTTTATTTTAGACAACTTAAATGTCAAACCCTAGATTTTGAAAAGTTTAAAATGCAGCCCTATACTTATATGATATTACTAGAATAATATATATATATATATATATATATGTATAACTAAATGCTAGTCTTACCGCTAGTAGGCCTCATTCACGAAGCCGATCTATAAGGTGGGTATAAGGTTACGGCCTATAAAATGGCGCTTAATGGGTGTACACTCACACCCACCGCTTGCTTGATTGGTGGAGGGTCGTTAGCCGAACGGGTAGGATAGGGCAACCTCATCCTCTCATTAAAAGTATGATAAGAAATACGAAGTAACTAAACTTTTAAAATTTCCCAATCTTAGTTACTTTAGGAAAAGTGAATTGATGCAATCCCATGAAATTACACTTTGCACCTTGCTAAGATGTTAGTGGAGCGTGTGTGGTTTACCGACACACTAATTGGTTCTAAGCGAAGGTGGCAAAGGGTGATTCATTGTTCATCATAGTTCGATGGAGCGTGTGTGGTTTACCGGCACATCGAATAGGTGATCGTTACAATGAAGGCACCATGTGAATTTGCATGGTAATTCACACCCGCTTTGTGATCCTCGGCATCCCAGTCACAAACAAGAGGGGCATATCGAGATTTAAACATGCCATTGAATAGTTCAATGAATCTCATCCGAATCTAGGAATTCTCAAAAACACTTAGGACTAATAGTTTAAGTTTTGTAATGGAGAATTAGTGAATCGTCATTCACTTACCTTCAATTTATTTGCATGTTAGATTACGGCATCCCTTTTCTAGTATGTAAATTTTATTGTTGGATCCTAGCCCTAATTTTTCTTATTGGGTGATAATTAGGGATTCTTATTCTAATCAATCTTTGTCCTTTCTATAGATGTCAAACGCAAACAACGCTGCTGCTAGTTCTTTCACGTTGATGAGCCTTTGCCAAAAGGTCACCTTCGATGGAACGAACTTTAGTGAATGGATAAGATACATTCGCACCATTGCTCGCTATGAGGATAAAGAGTATGTCCTCGATGAGAAGCTCGAGAAAATCAACCCCGAAGTTGCTACTCCCGCCGAAATCACCGCCTTTGAAACTCATGAGCGAGATGCAACGAAGGTACATTGCATCATGATCGCCACCATGAACTCCGAATTCCAAAAATCCTACGAGGACATGTATCCATACGAAATGCATCAAGACTTGTTGGAGAGGTACCACCAAAACGCGAGACAAGAGCGTTATGAGATTTTCACTAACATGATTTCCGCTAAGATGGGTCATGGAGAATCTCTTACCGTGCACTTGCAAAAGATGCAAAGGTATGTCGACCGCCTTCGCAAGTTAAATGTTGACTTCGGCGAAGACTTGGCGATCGACATGGTGCTTCACTCTTTGCCTCCGATGTACAATCAATTTAGGATGACCTACCACATGAAAAAAGAGGAGATCACTCTAAGTAAACTCCAAGGTCTCTTGAGGGTTGCTGAGAGCAATTTCAAGGACAAGTCTGTTGCACCAACTCCCAATCCATCCGCTGCTCCTGTCTTGGCTATTGGTCAAGGGAAGGGAAAGAAGAGGAAAGCTTCTTCAAATAACTATCGAAAGGTGAAAGCCCGAGATGGTTCCTCTTCTAGTGGGACCAAAGTTGATCCCTCTAAGCCCTGCTCTAACCCGAAGGAGGCAGAGTGCCACCACTGCCACAAGTATAGATAAAGCATCCTTGTGGCATTGTCGTCTTGGACATGTCAACAAGAAACGCATAGCCCAACTCCAAAAGGATGGAGTGTTGGAGTCATTCGACCTTAGGGAAGATGACACATGCGAGTCTTGTTTACTTGGAAAGATGACTAAGTCACCCTTCACGAGTACTTGTGAATGGGGTGAGGGACAATTAGACCTAATACATACCGATGTATGTGGACCTTTTAGATCAACCACGAAGGATGGGAACCGCTTCTATGTGACTTTTACCGATGATTATAGTAGATATGGGTATATCTATTTAATCAAACAAAAGTCAGAAACCTTTGAAAAGTTCAAAGAATTCAAGAATGAAGTGGAGAATCAATTGGGCAGGAAAATCAAGATGCTTCGATCCGATCGAGGAGGAGAGTACCTAAGTCTTGAATTCCACGATTATCTCAAGGAGTGTGGAATAGTTTCGCAATTGACGCCTCCTAGGACACCGCAGTTGAATGGTGTGGCAGAAAAGCGTAATCGAACCTTATTGGATATGGTTCGCTCTATGATGAGTCGTGCTTCACTACCTATCTTCTTTTGGGGGTATGCCTTAGAGACTGCCGCCCATATCCTTAACCGAGTCCCTACTAAGAAGGTTGCCAAAACACCTCACGAGATGTGGACGGGGAAAGCTCCCTCGTTGGCACATATCAAGGTTTGGGGTTGCGAGGCTTTCGTAAGACGAGATACTCACGACAAGCTTGAACCTCGAAGTGAGCGATGTATTTTCATCGGCTACCCGCAAACTTCCTTTGGATATCTCTTCTATAGACCGAAAGATAATGTTATCTTTGTTGCGAGGAGAGGAGTTTTCCGAGAGCGAGAACTCATAAGCCAAGGAGACATTGGGAGGCAAGTCGAACTTGAAGAGATTCAAGAATCGATAGATGAAGGAACCTCTACCGCTGGCATTCAACCCGAGGAGGAAACTCCGATTGAACCGATTGATGAATCCTTACCTCTTAGACGTTCCGATAGAGTTAGAGTTCATCCCCAGTTTTATGGTTTTCATATTACTACCGAAGGGGACACGTATATTAGTGATGGTACACTAGTAAATCTTGATGAACCTAATAGCTATAAGGAAGCCATGGCAGGCCCGGAGTCTGCGAAATGGAAAGAGGCGATGGATAGCGAGATCCAATCCATGTACGATAACCAAGTTTGGAATTTGGTTGATTACGTGCCCGAACGTAAGACCGTAGGGTGCAAGTGGATCTTCAAGAAGAAGAACGACGTGGATGGGAACGTACACACATATAAAGCGCGATTGGTTGCGAAGGGCTTTACTCAAACTCCCGGAGTTGACTATGATGAGACCTTCTCACCAGTTGCGAAGATTAAATCTATTAGAGTGATGCTAGCAATTGCCGCATTTCATGATTATGAGATTTGGCAAATGGATGTCAAGACCGCTTTCCTTAACGGAAAGTTGGCTGAGGATGTTTACATGGCTCAGCCAGAGGGGTTTGTGGATCCGAAGCATCCGAATAGAGTGTGTAAGCTTGAGAAGTCCATTTATGGACTTAAGCAAGCGTCTCGCAGATGGAATCTTTGCTTCGATGAGAAAGTCAAAGAGTTTGGATTTGTACGAAGCGAAGACGAATCTTGTGTATATGTCAAAGCCAGTGGGAGTATAGTAAGCTTCCTCGTTCTATATGTCGATGACATATTACTCATAGGAAACGACATCCCGACTCTGCAGGAGGTTAAGTCCTGGCTCGGGAAGTGCTTCGCTATGAAGGACCTCGGAGAGGCTTCTTACATTTTGGGAATAAGGATAGTAAGAGAAAGAAGTAAGAAACTAATTGGACTTAGTCAGAATACTTACTTGGAGAAGGTACTAAAACGTTTTAGTATGGAAAACTCAAAGAAGGGAGAACTGCCGATACAAGGAAATGCCAAGTTGAGTAAGACTCAAAGTCCGAGTACCGAAGCTGAGATAGCAGAAATGAGCCGAGTACCATACGCTTCCGCAGTTGGCTCAATCATGTACGCTATGACTTGTACTCGCCCTGTTGTAGCCTTCGCTTTGAGCATGGTTAGCAGATATCAAGGGAACCCTGGCAAAGCACATTGGATTGCGGTGAAGAACATCCTTAAGTACCTTCGGAGGACGAAGGAATGGTTCTTAGTCCTTGGAGGGAGTGATGACTTGAAGGTGCGAGGGTATAGTGACGCCAGCTTTCAGACCGACAGGGACAACTACCGTTCGCAGTCGGGCTGGGTCTTTACCCTAAATGGAGGAGCAGTGACATGGAAAAGTTCCAAGCAGGAAACCGTAGCTGATTCAACGTGCGAATCAGAGTACATCGCAGCGAGCGAAGCGTCGAAGGAGGCAATATGGCTGAAGAACTTCATCGGTGATCTTGGAGTTGTGCCGGCCATAAAGGAGCCCATGGAGATTTTCTGTGATAACGAAGGTGCGGTTGCCTTGACCAAGGAACCGAGGGATCATGGTAGATCTCGACATATCGACAGAAAATATCACTTCATTAGACATCGTGTAGAAGAAGGACAACTCGTAGTGAAGAGGATATCATCAGAAGATAACCCAGCAGATCCGCTTACGAAGGGACTGAGTAGGGTTAAGCACTTGCAGCATGCTAGGAGTATTGGGCTGAAGGATGATATTAGCATAGATTAGATAGTATTAGAAACGCATAATAGATAAATGTGATTGACATTTGATGATTAAATAAAGGAGTTTTATTTATGAGTAAAGTTACTGTCACATGTTAATTGTTTAACTATTGTTTCACTTTGCATGTTTTGACTTCCAGAATAATTGAGTTTATTAGGAATAATCGAATTATTCAAATGGTCCACAATCGTTCATATGTTGGGAGTAGATATGAATGAAGATTGTCATGAATTGGTGTGTAGAGTGTCTAAATGGTGTTAGACATAGCAAGGGTTGCTGCAACGTTCATGAGTGCTTATGAACTGGTTTTGAGCATTGGAATAAACCCGTGCTTGCTGGAATCACCTTATGGAATACGATATAAAAAGGTGATCGCAAGACGATAATATCATATGGTCTTAAAACCTATATATATGGTTTATTATTTGTTAATTGATTGTGCATTGATAATGCGAAAACACATCAGTAACTTGATGTTATAAAACGCATTGTTGTGTATAGTTGGTTAATGAATAAGTAAATGCATATAAGTCGAAGTTTATCTGTAAATTTTATCCTAAGAGGGTAGAAGAGATATCTTGGCCACTCGATGATTTGATTTGACTTATGTGCCGGGCCCGGTCAGAACTGAATTGATGTGTTCGATTAAGTTCTATGTCAAGTAAATCGGAGATCGAGAAATCTAAATGCTAAACTAACCATTCCATAGGATTGTCAGCATGATATCTAACAGAGGACTGTACGATCCCTTATCTAAAGGACAAGATTGATTAGATCAGAGTTGACAGCGTCTTTGAGAGCTACGATTGCAAACCGTATTGTACTTGTATAGTTACTAGACTTATCCAAGTGGGAGACTGTTGGAATAGTGTCTAAGGCTATAACTATATTCGGTGGTGCATGGTCCTTTTGGGTTGCCTTCACCATAGCAACTTGAAGGATGATTTATTAAGAGAGAGTAAATATTATAAGGAATAATATTTAGCTATTTGATTAATATAAGTCATAAATTAATTGGTATTAATTTGGTGACTTAAAGAGATTAATTAAATAAGAGGGTATAAACTGTCAATTGTTTGATAGTTAAACTTTAGACTATAAATCCATTAGGATACACCTTGGACGGATTCTAAGAGCTTTAGGATAGCTCAAAATCGTCCATAGGGTTATCTATGGAATGGATTTGGATAGCCTTAAGAGAAGATTATCCAATTAGGGTTTAGGGTGAAACCCTTAAGGAGTCTGATAGTATAAATAGACCCTATGAATGAGGAAGTTGGACACATAACCTTAAGCAAGGAACCTCTGGTCGAACTCCTCCCCTCTCCTCTCTCCTAAATCATCTTGCTTGCTATTGGTGTTTGTAAGCCATTAGAGGAGTGACAATTGTGACTCTAGAAGCTCCAAGACAAACAAGATCAACAAGGGATTCAAAGGTATGATTCTAGATCTGTTTTAATATTGTTGTTTAACCTAATTAGCCATTATAAGTCTTGGATTCAAAAGCATGTTTATTAGAAAGCCTAGATCCAAGCAATAGGGTTTTGCATGCGCACATAGGAAAGTTCTTATGGCTAAAACCCATAAAAAAGGTCAACAGAAAGTCAACACCCAGCGAGTCCGTTGGGCGTACTACTCTCAACGCTAGGCGTACAGCTCATCAAGCATGCGACGGGGAACAGCCAGGCTACGTTGCACGTAAACAAGAGTACACACAACGTACTCCCCAGAATTCCAAATCCTTCACCAAATGTCTTAATCCGTTAATACATTCATCCCAACTTCAGATCTTACTAATTTTAAGTTTCTTATTCCATAAAATCGTGGGGTATAAGCCTTTCATGGCTATGGGAGGCTAACACAACATTTCACCCCTTTCAAACTACTTTACTCATGCAAGAGACACAGGGGAAGATCAGGCAAGCATTTTTATCCATCTAGATGCCCTAAAATGCATGAAAGGACAGCCTAAACTCCCTAGAGAGTCACAAACTCGAAAAGGTCTAAACTTGAGGACTTAAACTCATAAATATTGCACCAAGAGATATCTAAGAGAATACTAGCCAGGGAACAAGCTTTATACTTGAATATGATGCACAAAGGTGGGGAGTTTTTGGATCTCTAAGTTGGATGGCACCTTCTTCTTCTTCTATAACCTTCTTCTTCTTCTTCAAGGGTCAAGAACCACTCAAACTTGCAAAAACACACACGAAATTAGGGTTTTAGAGAGGGTTGGAGGCTAATAAGGATGGATGGAAATGAGTCCATGATGTTCTTTATATAAGGGTCAATTAGATATTAGGGTTTTACATCTGAGCCTAGTATGCCCAGCGTACTAGGTGGCCTTCGCGATCTTCATGGTGCATGAGTACGCTGCGCGTACTCATGCATAAGCCCCACATACTGACATGCCAACTTATCATATAAAGGGATTGATTTTGACATAAAAGGAAAGATTCAAGAATAACAATTATACCTCATTTTCAGGATGTTACAATTCTCCCCCACTAGAATCAAACTTCGCCCTCGAAGTCATACTACGAAAACAACTTAAGAGGCTGCTCGGGCATATCGGACTCCGGTTCTCATGTCTACTCAGACCCTTTACGGTGCTGCCACTAAACTTTGACCAAGTTCGCTACCTTGTTCCTCAAGGTCTTCACTTTACGATCCCATATGGTCACAAGCTTCTCCACATAATCCAAGCGATCATCAACCTGAATGTCCTCTAGGGGAACCACAACCGCCTCATTGGCTACACACATCCTAAGTTGGGATACATGGAAGGGATCATGGATCTGACTCAACTTCTCTGATAGCTCCAACCGGTAAGCCACCTTGCCCAAATAGGCCAACACTCGAAAAGGACAAATGAATCTAGGGCGCAGCTTGCCCGCTTCTTGAAGCGGATAACACCCTTCCAGGGTGACACCTTCAGAAGCACAAAATCCCCCACCTGAAACTCTAACTCAGAGCGCCTCTTCCACATAACTATTTTGATGGCTCTGCGTAGTCAAAATTCTTTGCCAACTTGATGCACAAGCTCTGTCGTCTTGAGCACGACTTCCGTGCTCCCCATGACCCTTTGCCCCACTTCGCCCCAACAAATAGGAGTTCGGCACCTCCAACCATAAATGATCTCGAATGGGGGCATATCGATATTGGCATGATGATTGTTATTATAAGAGAATTCGGCCAAAGGAAGATAGGAATCCCAACTCCCACCAAAATCAATAGCACATGCGTGCAGCATATCCTCGAGCGTCTGAATCGTCAGGTTGCAATGCCCATTCGTTTGTGGATGGTACGTGGTACTAAAATGAAACCAGGTACCCAACTTCTCATGGAATCTCTTCCAGAATCTGGAAGTAAAACTCACATCCCGATCAGACACAATCGATGCTGGCACCCCATGCCGAGCCACCACCTCACGAACACAAATATCAGCCAACTTCTATTTTAGAAGAGTTCTTGCTTATAGCTAAGAATTGAGCACTCTTAGCCAAACGATCTATTATTACCCAGATAGTGTCAACATCTCTCACAGTCCTCAGTAACTTAGTGATGAAATCCATAGTGATCTGTTCCCACTTCCATAATGTCACTCCCCCAAACCGAATTGGCGGAAACATTCGGCGGCGGAGGATGTCATGTACAATATCATAACAATGCATAATAGTAAACAAGCAACAACATCAACCATTGCATTAATAGTATAGTTCAATACAAGTTTGTTCTGTGTATTAATAATAAGACACCAAAAATGAATAATCAAAATAAAGACGAGTCTTGAAAGTGCTTCGCCTTCTCAAAACCTGTCATATGTACCTGTCTACTGGTGACCTGAGAATACATGTTATTTTGAAAGAAATGATCAACATTTAAGTTGGTGAGTTCATAAGTATTTAGTGTCAAATGTTGTATAAGTTTGAAGAAAGTGTTTATAACTGTTTGTTGTAAATATTTGTAGTAAATGTTTGTATCTTCTAGAAAATCCTATATTTTCTACTAGAAATGTAGCCTTCTACCAAGGCCCGAATGTTCTGAATGTTGTTTGTTTGTAAAAGTGAATGTTTTCCCAAGAATGACTATCATTACCAAAATATAGTTTTACATTACCATTTATGTGAGAAGATCACAATGTGAATGGAATGGGAAAATAATAATGTACTGTAGTATTGAATATAGTAACTATTGTTGTACTAACTACCTTAAATCAATTGTTAATTAAGGTATAATGTGATATGATTGTAACCATGATTAATCGACTAGTAGAAAACACGATGCTAGAATACGTCGAAATGTTATGACATTCGTCACCCGTAGACCTGCAGGTGCCACTGTAGCTAGCAGCAAGGTGTAGGATGGTCAATCCAATATAGATCTATACACAAATTCACGTTCTCCCTCTAGGAGACTCTGGTTACAAAATGTGACACAACAGTATGATGTCATCCCACAAAGTAGTGGCTCACATTAATGTTATAGTATTCTTGTGTCTGTATAGTATGTTCTCTCTGTTCTAGTGTATTGTATGTTCTCTTTGTATATTATATAGTATGTTCTCTTTTTATAGTGTATAATATGTTCCTCCTTGTTTTTCATTATAGTATGTTCTTTCTGTTTCTCATTATAGTATGTTTGAACTGACTCTTGTATGTTTCATTGTACTAGAAATAGTGAGTAGTAATCTCCTAAACTATGCCTATTATAGTTTACTCGTAATGTTGTTTGTATGATTGAGTATATTTGTACACCTTTGTTACCCAAAGGCATTGTACTAATGTAATAACTTTTATATGTATACATATATACATAATATATAACTACGATTTAAACGACATTCGAACAAACAGTCGATACCCTAAGTCCACAACCAAACAAGGAACAAGAAATAAAGCGAGTTATCGGTCCTAAGTCCTTTCAACCTTATTTATATAACTATATCTGGATAGACATGATTTTGACAATATATAAGTTTAAAAGAGTTAGTTAAAGAGTTTTATGTGACATCCCCAAAATCACGGCCAGAAAAGACCGGTTTTGTTTATACTTTATTTCAAAATCAGAGTTATCTTTTAATAAAAGAATTGCGGAATTTGTCCCAAAACAATAATATGATAAAGATTTATCAAAAGCATTTCCATAGAAATGTATTTCATTAAAAGACTCGGGATGTCATGTTCGTACAGATCAAAAGTATAAACAATACAATATAAGCCTTACTACATTATTTCATATCTACAGGCCTATATCCGTAATCCCTCGTCCAAAACATCACACCTATGCTCATGCGCCACTTCCTGTAATACATAAAACTGAGTGGGTCGGGCTTGGGAGCCTGGTGAGCACATAGGGTTTTCAACCCACAATAAATAAGTTTATTAATTTCATCAATCAACAATAACCCGATTACCCGTTCCCGTTATCCTCACTTTACGTCCCTAAACACCTATCATATGGGACCTAGCCTAAGGATCATCATCGGGACGGACACTACTGCTAAGGGGATTCCTCAGCAATAAATGTCCTAATAGGCAACCATGTGGGGGATGGAGTACACCGGTGAACACATCGTTCACAACACCTACAGGTTGCGAGCCTGCTAGTGTTCCACTGGACTGTCTAGAAGAGTCCGTGGTCGTCATCTATACTCCGCTAGATGACTGGATCAACAACAACAACATCGAGGCCTCTCATCATTTTATCACACATCACCTATTACATCTACCCATGTTTTACCCCAACATTTTCGTAGATATAAAATACATATACAGTTTAAATCATTGAAAACATGTATAACAACGTTCATCTAGCATAGATAGCAAGTATTCAGATAATATGCACACATAGCACGTAAAATACTTCATATCTATGTGTAAGTTGAAGGTAACTATGCACTCACTTGATTAGGTGGTGACTCAGCACTCGAACAGCGCTTCGATACTCTCAAAATGATATTCCTTCGATAAAACCTAGTATCGATACCACTAGGGTTTAGTTTAATGATAACCGCGATAAATTAATTAGTTTGACTATTATTAAGCGTTAATAATGCTCAATATAACTCATAATAATAGCCCAAATAATTATTTTAAGGACCTAATAACATTCCTATAATTATTTGAAAGCTATATTAAAAATTGCGTAAGCGTAGCATACTTACAGCGAATTTTATTGAAAACCGGGACTCAATTGGAGCAGCGTTTCGAAACCGAAAAACTCCTTTTTCTCGGGACTCCGGGAGTCTCGGGGCTTCCTTAGGGTGCTAGGGGTTCACCTAGACCTTAGGGAGGCTTCAAAACCTTAGAGAGAGAAAGATTTTAGAGAAAGAATGAGAAATGGTGTGAAAAATCCGGAGAAGTTCGCACCTATTTATAGGGGCCGAAGGTCGCCTCTACGCGGGGCGTACCGAGGGTACGCTGGGCGTACTGCTCGGATAAGGGTGCCAGCTTCGCACCAGCTGGCTCGCAACACCGGTAGGCGCGAGGCGTAGCGACTTCCGACACGAGGCGTACTCGGACGTGGGGCGTTCGCTTCATACGCGCGGTGTAAGGCGAGGTGTCGTGGCACGATCCGGAGCGAAGCCGTGGTCAGCAAGCGACGGTTCAGAAGTGGCCACGTCATCTGATTTCGCATCAGTTTCGCATTTTCGAGTTCAAACTTCAAAAATTCGTAACTTTCGCATACGAGCTCCGTTTTTGACGTTCTTTATATCCACGCGAAGGTGGGAACCTACTCTACAACTTTCGTTTAGACTTTGTCGGCTAATTTTGGCTCGATTTTAGATTTTATATTATTAACGGGCCGGGACATGATTGGTTCGTTAAATCCTCATAACTTCTTCATCCGACATCCGTTTTTGCCCATCTTTTTCTCGTTACGCTACTCTCAACAAGATCTTCGATTCTCGTTCAGGTCGTGTCGGCTAAAAACCGCTCGATCAAGCATTCGAATTTCGGGTAGTACACTGCTAGTCCGAAACTTCGAAAAGGCGTAACTTCTTCATACGAAGTCGGATTTGGGCGTTCTTTTTATCGATGTTCTTAGTTTAACATATTCTACAACTTTTGTTTAGATTTCTAAGGTTAAAAAGTCTTCTATCGTAAATTTACTATTTTATGTCTTCCGGTGTCGTGCCGGTTTTGCCGTAAAACTTCGGCGGGCCATAACTTCTTCGTTATAGCTCGGATTTCGGCATTCTTTATATGTATGGAAACCTTGAGACGTATTCTACAACTTTATGTAGAGATATCGGGATTATCTCACACTTTAATTTTGACGCTCATTTTTATTCTTTGTTAATTATACATTTATAATAAACACATAAACACATAGTTCACATAATACTCAAATATTTCATATTTATTACTTCAAAAAGAGTTACAATAGTTGACCTAGACTATTACATTGACAAAATGCTTAGCCCTGAAAACCCGGGTGTTACATTTTAGCATATAAAAATGTTTTGAAATAGTTGTTTGATAACGCAGTTTTGAAGTATAAGAAATCCATCTGTTTGATAGTTATTAATCACATGCGATGATATACTAACTATAATGTTTCAACTTGTATCCCCCCCCCCCCCATAAAAGCATTTAAAATCATTTAAAAGGTAAGTTATGGGTATGAACTCACCTGTAATGAGTGATCTGGCAAGAAAGACAGATATAGGATGTTAAGTGTCAAGTGATGTCTCGAGCACAAATGGATCCTAATAAGCATATAATTACACATATAAGGATATAATTAGTGTATAAGAAACTAATTGTGCAAGGAAACCACCTTATGGTCTAGGAAACACTTATATTGAAGTGTTATAATCACAAATGATTGCATCAAAGGGGTTTACGGTTACACAATGGTGCGTACGGCCGTGGAGTGTACGGTCAAGGGTGTTTATGGCTATAGAGTGTACGGTCATGGAGAGTTTACGGCCATATAGTGTACGGTCATGTAGTTTACGACCGTACACTCATAGAAGAACTTGCAAAAGAGGTGTTTTATGGTCCTCTCTAGCATTCATTAAGGGTTTACGGTCCTAGGTTTGGACATAAAGTGAGTTTGAGACTAAAACATGTACCAACACAAGGGTTTACGGCCATGCAAGGGTTTACGACCGTAAACTCTTGATGTTCGTGCACTATGTGATGTTTCAAGGCTAGGAATCAAGTGTTTATCAAGCCTAACTAGAAGATAGAAGAGATACTCACACTTTTGAAGGCTTCTAAGGAGTTCAATGCCCAAGAACAAGTGTGTGTTCTTGGTGAAAGGTGATGAACTTGAAGATCTAACCCAAAAAGATAACTTCATAGATGAAATCATGGATCTTCATTAGATAAAGCAATGTATCAACTAATCAATGGAAGGAATACGTACATATTTGAAGATCAAGGTGAAAAAATTGATGATGGTTGAGAGAGAATTCGGGTTCTTGAGTTGGAAGTGGGAAAAAGTGGTGAAAATTAATGAATATCATGTAAGAGGGAGGATTTCACGGTCAGCCAAGGGTTTACGGCTGTAAACTCCAAATACTGTTGGATTAGTGTCTAAGTCCATAACTATTTTGGTATGTACTTGACCCGATGGTGCATGGTCCTTTTGGGTTGCCTTCACCAAAGCAACTTGATAGGATGAATTATGGAGAGAAAGGATTAAATATGATTTATTAATATATTATGGGAATAATATATTAAAGGAGAAATCATATTGTTTAATTAATATTAGTCAATAATTAATTGGTAATTAGTTTTGTGACTAAAAGAGATTAATTAAACTTAAGGGACTGGAATTGTAATTATAAGATAATTGCAATTAGGGCCATGGATTGCCTTGTATTAAGGGATGGACGAATTCTAATGGGAAACCCATAAGGAAATCGTCCATGGGCTGAATAAAAGGAGTCTATGGGTTGCTTAGGGCTTAAGCATCCAAATTAGGGTTTCCTTGTTAGATAACCCTAAATAGCCCAACTATATAAAGACCCCTTAAGGCTCAAAAACGGGGCTAAGCTTCTTGTAAGGGTTTACACACGTTTTTGGCAGCCTCCAACCTCTCTCCTCTTCATCCTCTTGCTTATGGTGTTTTTGAACCATTAGAGGAGTGACACTTGTGACTCTAAGCATTCCAAAGTCAATTCAAGGAGGAATTGGGATTGTATTGCTACATAACAATCAAGGTATGATCTTAAACCTAATTACATATTAATATGATTACTTGTATGCTAGAATTTAGGGTTTATAGTCTTGGATTCAAAGCATGTACAATAGAGAAACCTAGATCCAAGCATAAGGGTTTGTATGAGCACATAGGATGTCTTATGACCAAAACCCATCAGTGATATCAAAGCCTAGCTTAGTTTCAATTGTATTGATGCATTGTATAACTGGAAAATTCGATTTTTTGGATTCTGGAGGCTGGACTCGCCGAGTCCATGCAGACTCGACGAGTCCATGCCTGACTCGACGAGTCAACTCGTCAGATAATGCTTATCTCGGGATTTCTTGTTGTTTCTGCATATGGATAGTTACCTTATCATGTTAGATCAATATTAATCCGATTATATGATATATTTGACTATATTTTTGATCTAATTGAAGATATTTATCAATTCATAAGATAATTGTTTCCTTATAAGATAATTGATTAATTATTTTGAGTAAATTGATAAATTGTTTTGCAAGAAATCATTAAATAAATCAAATATGGATAATTATGTGATTAAATGTTAATTTAAAATTATTTGTTATTTGATCCTTGTTGTTATGAAAGGTTTCATATTTTCCCCTTTAGGTTTTATAGTTTAAATTTGAACCCAAAAGTCTTGAAGTTTTGAAATTTAAATAGTTAAAACCCTAATGTTTTGAAAAAGGTTTCAAAACTTGCCCTCAAGTTTTGGAATTTAAAAGTTGATTAAAAGTTAATTAGGAATGTTAAATTCTAAAACCCTAGGAATGTTTTGAAAAGTTCAAATACACCCTTATGGTTTTATTAATTAATTAAGGAGTATAATTAAAAGAGATTTAATAAATCCATAAAAGTTTAGGTTAACCATTTAATTGAATTAAAAATGTAATTGTTAAAGTTAACCACATAGTATTTAAAAAGTATAAAATGCACCCTATACTATATATAACATTAAAAGTCTAACATTATATATATGTATAAGTAAAGGTCAGTCTTACCGTTAGTAGGCCTCATTCACGAAGCTGGTCTATAAGGGGTGTTTAAGGAAATTGCCTATAAAATGGCGATTGAATGGGTATGCACTCTTACCCACCGCACTCTTGACTAGTGGAGGGTCGTTAGTCGAACGGGTAGGATAGGACGAAACCTTCCATTATAAGTATAATGAAATACAAAGTAACTAAATGTTTTTCTAATTCCCAATCTTAGTTACTTAGGCAAAAGTGAATTGATGCAATTCCATGAAATTACACTTTGTGCCCTTGCGAAGACGTTAGTGGAGCATGTGTGGTTTACCGGCACACTAAATGGTTCTAAGCAAAGGTAGCAAAGGGTGACTCAATGTTTGTCATAGTTCGGTGGAGCGTGTGTGGTTTACCGGCACATCGAATAGGTGACTGTAACATGTGAGGGCACCATGTAAGTTTGCATGGTTATTCACACCCGCTTTGTGATCCTCGGCATCCCAGTCACAAACAAGAGGGGCATATCGAGATTTAAACATGCCATTGAAAGTTCAATGAATCTCAAAGGATCTAGGAGTTTTCATAGATTTAAAACTTAAATTTCTTTTTCGTTTTTTATGGTGGAAATTAGTGAATCGTCATTCACTTACCTTCAAATGTTCTGCAATTTGGGTTACGGCATCCCTCTCTCGAGTTGTAGAATATTGTGTTGGGTCCTAGCCTTGGAATTTCATTTGGGTGATTTACCAAGGACTCAATCAATCAACTAACTTGAATTTGTTTTCTCCCATTTTGTAGATGTCAAAGTTCGACAACTATGGTCTTCCCAAATCCCGTGGAACAAGCATTCCACATGAAGATGATATTCCACGATTCGATCGAGGAACAAGAAATCATGCTTCACTTCCTCCTCATCCTCCTAATTATTCTCCCTAACCCACAAGATTGTAAAATTGAAAGGTTCAATATCACTCAAGCCCTTTTGGCAAGTAAACGTAAAAAGGGAAAGTCCGTGTGTGCACACGTCCTAGGGATGAAGTCACACATTGATAGGTTAAGAATGTTGGGATCCGTTGTCTGTGAGGAAATGGCTGTTGATTGGGTTCTTCAGTCACTTCCCAACTCATATAGTAAGTTCGTAAGAGAGTACTATATGATGAGCTACGACGTGACCCTTATAGATCTCACCTATATGCTTATTGTTGTTGAATCTGCAATGATTTGGCGCAATAGAAAAGCAAAGTTGATTGGTGAATATTCCTTCAAGACCTCTATGGATATAGACAATGGCAATGAAAGACATGCAATGATCGAAAAGTTTGATCATAAGAGAAAGGCGATGTCTGAAGTAGTTCCATGTGTTGTTCCAAAAGAGATAATTTGCTTTTATTGCCAAGAGAAGGGGCATTGGAGACGAAGCTGCCCTATTTACCTAAGAGATCTAAGAGATGGGAGAGTCGAAACGTATGGCTCTAATTTAGGTAAAATCCATTGACTAACTCTTTTAAGCTTCATTCTAGATTCTGAATACATAATGTGATAAGATTACAATTGATGTTTAGAAGGATCAAAGAAAAGAAAAGAAGCTTAAGGGAAGAAGTGAGCAGAATCTAACCGTGAAGGAATGGATTTCGATCGCGTTTCTCGAAGATTAGATTCTTGAGCTACTACTTAGAGTTAGAATTAGATTGCTAAGAAAGATGTATTAGCATAAGATTTTCAATGAGTTGCATTGTAAGGACAAATTTTTCAGCAATAAAATAAATTTTTGATTTTAAATTTTATTTATTTATCCTTACAATGGCGTGTATGAAAAATTGATGTTAAAATTATTAGTAATAATGGATTTGTTTCTTATTGTGTTATGGAAAGTCAAGAATTTACCAAATAGGGAGAGTTTCTCATCGCCCAAGTTTCAATTGGACAGAAACTTGGAATCATGCAACCTGGTTGCACGATGAATGAGAAATTTCATATTTGGAAATTAGACTAATTCATTGACAAAGTGTCAAGTGAAGGACTAGGAGATCGAGTACACAAAGTTGTGTGTTGATCAAGTTCACCATAAGAGTAACAAAGATATTCGTCATGATTTACTAAAGGCTTAGTAAATATGATTACACTTACAAGATTAAGTGTAATTTTGAATTGATTAAAGGGTTTAGATCAATAGCAAAACGAATAAGAAGAATCGAGTAGGCAGAAAGATAAGAGTTTCTCCATTCTAAGAAGAAGGGAGAGTAGCTTTTATGCTTTATGATAGGTCTTAATGATTAAGAACCATATCTCAATTGATCCTCTAAGTGAGTCTTGGTACAATTGTATGTTCAAGAAGAGGAATCAAAGATTGAAGAAATGGTCAAATCAAGAAGTCAATCATACTTTGTTCCAAAACAAGTCTTAAAGTCAAGATTGTGACATTGAGTGAATAGTATTAAGAAGGTTTATAACATTCATCAATTGTGGAAAGTTGTGATGTCTTGGATAAGACAAAGACCAACTAAGACCAAAATTATGAAGTGTTTTGTTTTGATAAAAGCTACACTAACTCTTGAATATTTGTTTGTCAAGAAATGTTTTGATAAGAGAATCGTATATGTCAAGGAGTCAGTGGGAGTCTTAATAGTCTTGAAAAGTTTCAAGAACAAATAAAATAAACCTTATCGATCATCACTAGCACACGAGTTGAGGTTTACAACCTATCGTGAAGACATTATTTTGTTTCTGTGCCAATCCAATCGAGTTAATTATGCATATGAGTCCTATGAGTTCTCATTTGAATGCATAAAAGGCAAGGACCTTGATCAATGGAAAGTACATTGATAGGAAAAGGTGAGCTGCTTAACTACTTGGAAGACGTGGTGGGCAGCTGTGCTACCATAAGGCAAGAAATCAAGATTAAGAAAGTTCGATCCATATGAGTTTGAATTTGTCGTAAACTTTGATTTTTAACAAATTCACATGGATAGGAACACATACACCGTTTAAATCTAAGTGTCATAAGATTTCCTCCTTCATGAAAATGATTGTGAGAAAATGCTTTCACTAAGAAAGATTTTAAGAAGATAGTGATTGTAAAATTGCATTCTCAAATTCGATTATGGTTACGGCATCCCTTTCCATAATTTGAGGTTTGGCAATTAGTCTTAATTGTTTAGACACACATATGAACTATCGAAGGCAAAGGTGTATAAGTTCAAGAAGCCTTGATAAAAGATTATCACAGCACTAAGTATTAGAAACATGAACTTAAGAAATTCAATAAGTATTGTTTTTCTGAAAGTTAAGATGTTTATGAATACATATCGAAGCTACTGGGAGCATAAGTGTTATGTTTTATAATAATCATCATGATAGTGGGAGCATAAATGTTATGATTGTATGATTATTAAGGCACGTATTGCATAGTTGGCAATATTAATTATAGAAAACAAGAGTCATACTTTGCAAAGTTGTAAGAGTTGAAAGGTTGTTTTGCTATAATTAAGGGAGAGAATATTATGCTTCATTTCAAATCTAAAGGATTAGGTTGAGAAATGTTAATAAACTTAGTCAATGGTACATAGTGTGTTCTTAAAATTTCGATTATGATTACGGCATTCCTCTTCACAATTCGAATTTTGAGAACATAGCAAATAAAACATTATGCGTCGTGTCCCATACGCTTCGGGTATAGGATCGATTGCAAATGCTTTAATGTTTGACCATTCTAAAATTTTCCAAATGTCTAGTGCATTTAGAGGGAAAAGGGACTAGAATCGGTTTTGACTAAAATAATTAAACAACTATCAAAGAACAATCCAAAGTTCGACGAGGATTGGTTGCTTGTGAGTAGTTGGAAGCATGGTATTAATGGACCATATTGACATTATGATGAATAGAAAAGATTCTATTAAGAAATGAGTTGTCATATCGAAAGTATGGAAATGTATCTATATTGGGAAGTAAATATTGAAAATCTATGACTAGATTAGAAACTTTTATGCAAAAGGATGTTCAAAGGAATGTACTTTGAGTGAGAGACATCATATCTAAGGAATTGTCTTGTAAGAATCTATGTTAGAGGACTTTGTAATATCATTGACAATAGTCTTTGAGACTTTGGTGCAGTGGCATTACAAAAGGATCGTTGCATAAAGTGTTAGAATCTAGTATATTCTATAAGCAACAAGAATTTGATATTCTTACACTTAAGAAAATGGATTTGGAGTTGTAAAATGAGAATGATTGGAAATGTGTTCAATTTGTCTATTTCACAAAGTAAAAACCATAGGTAAACATTGTGTGCATGCTAGGAGCATGGGACAAGTGTAATAATTCAAGTATAAAGTTGATTACCCGAAACGACAAATAATGAGTAATCGATATGGTGATAAATAAAACGTGTTTTGTTTATACTCAAAGGTTTGAGGCCATATGGGATTAGTATTATTCTTGTGTTTCACCTTGCATGTTTTGACTTCCAGAATAATTGAGTTTATTAAGAATAATCGAATTATTCGAACGGGCCACAGTCGTTCATATGTTGGAAGTAGATATGAATGAAGATTGTCGTGAATTGGTGTGTGGATTGTCTAAAAGAGTATTAGACATAAGCAAATGTTTGCTGCAACGTTCATGAGTGCTTATGAATATGATTTGAGCATTGGATTAAACCCACGCTCACTTGGATCACTATCTCGAGTGATTAGTGAGACGATAACATCTTATATTCTTGAAACCGAGATGTGGGAGTTGTATCTTGCTAATCGGTTGCACATTGATAATATGTAAACGCACTAGTAACTTGGTGTTATAAAACATATTGTTGTGTGTGATTTGGTTAGTGAGTGCAAGCAAGCATTGTATCAAAGTTTATCCGTTCCTTTTATCCAAGGTAGGATAAAAGCAATATCTTTGGGCCCCTCGATGGTTTAGTGATGACAAACGTAAATGCTCGGCCGGGCTAGGGCTAATTTGATTTGTTCAGTTAGTCTGTCGTCATAAATCAGAAATCGAGAAGTAGTACAAAGAGAATGATTAGAAATCATATCTCAGACGATATCAAGAATGGAGGAATATATGATCCCTTATCTAAGGACACGCGTATCTGATAGGATCAGAGTTGACAGCGACTTTGGAAAGCTACGATTGCAGATCAGGATTTGAAGTCATACGCATAATAGTTATTAGACTTATCCAAGTGGGAGACTGTTGGATTAGTGTCTAAGTCCATAACTATTTTGGTATGTACTTGACCCGATGGTGCATGGTCCTTTTGGGTTGCCTTCACCAAAGCAACTTGATAGGATGAATTATGGAGAGAAAGGATTAAATATGATTTATTAATATATTATGGGAATAATATATTAAAGGAGAAATCATATTGTTTAATTAATATTAGTCAATAATTAATTGGTAATTAGTTTTGTGACTAAAAGAGATTAATTAAACTTAAGGGACTGGAATTGTAATTATAAGATAATTGCAATTAGGGCCATGGATTGCCTTGTATTAAGGGATGGACGAATTCTAATGGGAAACCCATAAGGAAATCGTCCATGGGCTTGATAAAAGGAGTCTATGGGTTGCTTAGGGCTTAAGCATCCAAATTAGGGTTTCCTTGTTAGATAACCCTAAATAGCCCAACTATATAAAGACCCCTTAAGGCTCAAAAACAGGGCTAAGCTTCTTATAAGGGTTTACACATGTTTTTGGCAGCCTCCAACCTCTCTCCTTTTCATCCTCTTGCTTATGGTGTTTGTGAACCATTAGAGGAGTGACACTTGTGACTCTAAGCATTCCAAAGTCAATTCAAGGAGGAATTGGGATTGTTATTGCTACATAACAATCAAGGTATGATCTTAAACCTAATTACATATTAATATGATTACTTGTATGCTAGAATTTAGGGTTTATAGTCTTGGATTCAAAGCATGTACAATAAAGAAACCTAGATCCAAGCATAAGGGTTTGTATGAGCACATAGGATGTCTTATGACCAAAACCCATCAAATCCTTGGAGTTTTTCGGCTTGTATGTTGCTCACTGAACTCTAGAATATACTTCCTAATACTTTATCCTTGAAGGTACTAGGCTTAGAACACTCAAACAGACCCTTAACAAGGCTAAAAGATAGCAAAAACAAGTCTGACTTTGGTTGAATTGAATGGTTGTACAAGATAGAAATTTCAGGTTGTCACACATAAGGGAACCTCCAGAGGCTGCAACTTGCCATGAGGGTGCTAGTGCTCCGCCTTGACCTTTCGGCAGGTCAAACATCTCTCCACAAACCATGCCACATCTATATTCATACATGCCCACCAATAATTTTGTTTCAGATCAAGATACATCTTTGTGGCCCCTGGGTGGATAGAAAACCTCGATTTGTGGGCCTCATCCATCAAAATCCGTCGGGCCCCACCCATATACGGTATCCACACCCGCCCATGGAGAGTCAAAAGCCCTCTACTATCCATATCAAAAGTCAAAACCTGGTCGATCACCCGCTCACTCTTACGGTTTTCTTCATTTATGGCCTCTGACTGTACTTTCTTGATGATCTTCAAAACTGGAGTCATCACAGTCATCCTCATACATACATCTCGCATTCGGGTACCCACGGTCATCCGGCTCAAGGCATCGGCCAACACATTGGACTTGCCTGGATGATACAAGATCTCACAATCGTAGTCCTTCACTACATCCAATTACCTCCTCTGCCTTATATTCAAATTGGGATGATCCATAAGGTATCTTAGGCTCTTATGGTCAGTGTAGATGGTACACCAAACACCATAGAGATAGTGGTGCTAGATCTTGAGGGAAAAAACCAGTTCCCTTAACTCTAAATCATGAGTTGGGTATCTCGTCTCATGTGGCTTCAGCTTCCTCAAAGAGTAGGCTATCACATGCCCTCTCTACATCAACACAGTACCCAGACCTGCAATGGATGCATCACCATAGATTAAAAAATCCTCAACCCCCTCCTGGAGGGAAAGAAATGGGGCCTCACATAACCTCTGATGTAGAGTCTCAAATGATGCCTGCTGCTCAGGCCCCCAACTAAAGGCAACATCCTTCCTGGTCAACTTGGTGAGAGGAATAGCAATCTTGGAGAAATCTCTGATGAACCTCCAATAATACCCTGCCAAACCCAGGAAACTCCGAATCTCGGAGGGAGATCCCGACACCTCCCACTGCATCACCGCTTCAATTTGGGTTGGGTCGACCAAAATACCGTTTTGATTGATGAGGTGGCCCAAAAACTGGACCTCTCTCAACCAGAAATGATACTTGGAGAATTTGGCATAAAACCTCTCCCTCAAAACCCCAAGAATATCTCGTTGGTGCTCCAAATGATGTTCCCTGGTCTTCTAATATAGCAGAATGCCATCAATAAAAACGATCATCGATCGATCCAACATGGGGCTACACACTCGGTTAATGAGGTCTATGAACATTGTCGGTGCATTAGAAAGCCCAAAAGGCATCACCACAAATTCTTAATTTCCATAACAAGTTCGAAAGGTCGTCTATGAACGTTGTCGGTGCATTGGTTTTTCACTGTCAGCTTGTTCAATTCTCAATAATCAATGTACATATGGTAACCATCCTTCTGCCTGAAGAAAAGGATCGGAGCTCCCCACAGAGAACTGCTCGGTCTAATGAACCCTTTCCCTAATATCTCCTGCAGCTGAGAGGATAAT
The DNA here is from genome assembly GCF_052625555.1 of Lactuca saligna. Classification (NCBI taxonomy): domain Eukaryota; kingdom Viridiplantae; phylum Streptophyta; class Magnoliopsida; order Asterales; family Asteraceae; genus Lactuca; species Lactuca saligna. The sequence continues at coordinate 22,467,243 of NC_136419.1, read as the reverse complement.
TCTTGCAATAGGGAGGCGCAATATGGTATAGTGCCTTAGAAATTGGCATCGCACCCGGAATCAGATCAATCTGGAACTCCACTTGCCTCTCAGGAGGCACACCAGGTAACTCCTCAGGAAAAAAATCATGGAAATCGGATACCACCGGAACATCAGAAATAGAAGTCGATCCCTTTTCCTCAACCCAAGTATCCACCACATATGCTAGAAAATCCATACACCCATGTTGCAGACTCTACCTTGCCCTGGCGGCAGAACATAAAGTTGATCCCGATCTAGTATCCTCACCATAGATGGTTAAGACTCCCCCATCAGGATCTCGATCTACTACCCTTCAGAATTTCTTAATCCTTCAAAATTTCTTAATCCTTCAAAATTTCTTAATCCTTCATGCTTACAGTTTTAAGTTTTGGTTTCAGGTACTTCTGGTAGCAAAGGGAAGAGCTCGGGATGACTGACTTGCACATACCATGATGTTTAGCATGGGATGTTCACTCTGATGTTTTGATATGATACTCTGATTTGATACTATCACTTATGTTTTTGGATGGAATGATTTTAATAACTATGGTTTATTTAATAATTAAAAATGAAATTTTTTATCATGATTTATGCAATGTTTCATGAACTCCCTATACCACAATGAATCACCTCCTTACGGTCTCGCAACAGCGAGAGCTGCGGCAGCAGCAGCCTCACAGACAGCGGCATAGCACTCATCAAAGGTCTCAATCAGCGTGGTCTTGATAGACCCAAACATCACTTGAATAGCCTCTCAGATTGCGATGGCCACCTCCATGGAAATCATCCAGCGAATCTCACCATCACTGACACTCAGCCTCTTAGGGTCACTGGAGCCTGAACCTCAGGTAACCACCATACTGAAATGCATAAGAAAATCATCAGCATAATCTAAACACATAAATATCCACTCTCACACCCCTACAGGCTCTCTATTCCCTCGAGGTTATTTCCTGAGTCGCGTACATATCCAATCCTTTCAGTAGTACAAACCCAATACTACCTTCCACACCAATCCATATTCGTCTTAGGTCGCACCCTCGAGACCCCAAGAACTCTACCTTTTCATAATAGCTATAAACTTGGCCTACTGGTTCCATAGAACGTCATCATACGTCTAGATACTAGTTCTAGACTGCTCCCAGCACTGCTCTACCTCACGGGATCTCCATTGCACTCGCAATTTACCTCGCCAAAATTTTCCAATATTTTTAAAACATTAAAGACAGAGTTTTACAACTAGATCGAATACAAATCATTTCAAAACACAAGTGTCATAGTTATCAGAGTACAAAAGATCATGTCCATATAATAAATTCCCAGTGTGTGTGTACAATCAGACCTTCGCCTTCTCGCGGTCATGCGAAGTACTTGCCACATACAAATCAATAACTGTAAGCACGAAGTTTAGTGAGTTCCCTAAGATACCACATACTGCACAACATAAAATAAACATATATGGGTTATCAGCAACCCTGAGACTATCAGCAGTCACGATGAGCTAACAACATGCTCAGGAGGTTATCCGCAACCCCTGATTGGATAACAGCAACCCCAGTTACAACATATTTCAAATCCGCACATAATATAGCATAACATAACACAACAGCTAGACCCAGCTGGTCATAATATTACAGCTATCCTACCACACAGGTAAGAGTAACTGAGGAGACTCACTTGATACTGATGACATGCAAACCTAGCACCCGAACTGTCAGATCTAGACTCTACATAGTTAACAAGATAATTAACCTTAATTAAAATTAAGTTCCGAACCACTCATGGGTCCAAAGTCCACCCCACTAAGGGAAAAAAGTACCATTTTACCCCTCCCTAGGTCCAAAACCCTAAACTTTGACCAAAATCCAATGTCAACAAAGGTTAACAGAAAGTCAACACCCAGCGGGTACGTTGGGCGTACTACTCCCAACGCTAGGCATACAATCATCAAGCATGCGACAGGGATCAGTCAGGCTACGTTGCGCGTAGACAAGAGTACGCACAACGTACTCCCTAGAATTCCAAATCCTTCTCCAAATGTCTTAATCCGTTAATACATTATCCTAACTTCAGATCTGATTAATTTTAAGCTTCTTATTCCATAAAGTCGTGGGCTTTAAGCCTTTGCATGGCTATGTCAGACTAAAACATCATTTCACCCCTTTCAAACTACTTTACTCATGCATGAGACACCGGGGAAGATTAAGCAAACAATTTTATCCATCCAGATGCCCTAAAATGCATGAAAGGACAGCCTAAACTCCCTAGAGAGCCACAATCTCAAAAAGGTATAAACTTGAGGACTTAAACTCATAAATCTTACACCAAAAGAGATCAAAGAGAATACTAGCCAAAGAAGAAGCTTTATACCTGAATATGATGCACAAATGTGGGGAGTTTCTAGATCTCTAAACCGGATGGCACATTCTTCTTCTTCTATAACCTTCTTCTTCTTCAAGGGTCAAGAACCATTCAAACTTGCAAAAACACACACTCAAGCTACACATACGAAATGAGGGTTTTAGAGAGGGTTGGAGGCTAATAAGGGTGGATTGAAATTAGTCTGTAATGTTGTTTATATAGGGATCAATTAGATATTAGGGTTTTGCATTTGAGCCTAGAACGCCCAACGTATCCATTGGTACGCCAGCGTACTAGGTGGCCTCCGCGATTTGCATGGTGCATGAGTACGTTGCGCGTACTCATGCGTACACCCCGCATATTGACTTGCCAACTTATCATATAAAGGGACTGATTTTGACATAAAAGGAAAGTTTCAAGAATAACAATTATACCTCATTTCGGGATGTTACACTATCGATTCATCTCAAGGAGTTTACCGTCCACAACTCGATGCTACCCTTCAATCTCAAATATAATTCCAATACCAAAATGTTAGGCAATTTTACCCGGTGCAAGTTTTAAATGATACCCCAAATATTTTATCAATCTTTGTTGTTTTTCCCGATCAACTTTCGCCAAATCAACCCCAAAATCAACTCCCACTCTTTCAATCTCAAACCCAAACCCAAACCCAAACACAACCCTCTCAACCTCAACCACAATACCAAATCTTCGATGAGTCAGATGAATAGATTGTACGTGAAACTCAACCCACACCACCCCTCCCCCCAACGCCGAAAAGGAAAACAATAAGTGAAGGAGGGTGTCGCACAACAGGGAAGACAGAAGCCGCAGGCATGGACTCCACAAGAAGAGATAATTGTGGTAAAAGCTTGGGTTGACATTTTAGAGGATTTAGCGATGGGAAATGCACAATCAGGGGAACATTTTTGGTTTCGCATTCTTAAGAGGTTTCGCAAGGAGATGGGAAAAGGTGACGAGTACCGTACCAATTATCAATTGAATTCAAAGTGTCGAGAAATAGTAAAGGCCATTTAAAAATTGGATGGGTTGCACAACAACCTAAAAACTCAACGGAAAAGCAGCTAAAGAGATGAACAAATACTTTAGAAAGCTTTGCATTTATATCTTTTAGGAAGTGAGAAAGTCATTCAAGTGGCACTATTGTTAGAAAATATTGATTAAAAGTCCTATGTGGAAAAAATATGAGTAAGACTTTATACTTGCAGCACAACAATTAAAGCGAACAAAAACGAGTTCGAATGGTTACACAACATCCTCTGATGCTCGGTTCGGTCTAGATTTAAATGAGGAGGACGAACTCGAGCTACAAGAAATTGTTCGGACGATGGATAGGAACAAAGCAAAAAGGAAGGGAAGGGGGGCTTCTTTGGGTGCATCGGATTTCAGCATGAATGCGGACGAAATGCGGAAAATGACGGAGACATTTGATCAATATACCATAAAGTCTATATATATATATATATATATATATATATATATATATATATATATATATATATATATATATATATATATATATATATATATATATATATATATATATATAGGAGATAGCATTTTTTTCTGACAAATAATAAAATAGAATTTAACGAGACTATTACTTGATCAAACCCGGGTTATGATACACACGATACAAATAAGATAGCAATTTTTTTTTTCTGACAAATACACAATAAAATAGAATTTAAGGAGACTATTACTTGATCAAACCAGGGTTATGATACACACGATACAAATAAGATAGCATTGTTTTTTCTGACAAATACACAATATAATAGAATGTAACGAGACTATTACTTGATCAAACCCGGGTTATGATAGTTGGGCTTAACCGTGTGTAAAAGGACAGAGTTTTTTCGAAATGGGCAATGAGGAGGCTAACCCATGACTGGTCTCATGTTCATCTTTTCGTTTGTATCTAATTGTGGGCCATGCCGCATGTGATATGTGATAACCTGGAACATAACTTCTGACAAATAAAAAATAACATTTTTCAAGTTGTATTTGACGATTAAATTACATTTGTAACTTGCAAATGAAATGTACATTTGTATTTGTACAAAACAAATACAATGCAATAAGTTATATTGATAATGTAAAAATCTCTTTAAATATCATTGGTGCATATATTTATTAAACCAGTTTTACATCCACTATAAAAAAGAGTACCACAATATCAATAGAATAAAGAAGTTATGTCCAACTTTAAACATAAGATTTAGTTATAACATTTTTACCCATAAGATAAATATGCGGGGACTTATACAGTGTAAGTTGATAAGCGTAATATCCAAATTTATATTATATAATATATTTTTGCAATATAGTTATATGGTGCTTGAATGTCGTGTAATTATTATTATTTCTGTTTGTAAAAATTGAATTTTAGTGTATGGATAAATAAATTATGTCTTTATCGTCTAATTATAAAACAAATAATCAATTTTAGATAATTAGTATCGTGATCTTGGGTTGCTATATGATAAGATAAAATAAAATAAAATTGTATATTTATATCTTTCTAACTTAATTTCAAAAAACATCTCCGCAATTTAAAACACATTTGTTTTTAGTATGCAACTTTACAATGGATAAAATCTTTCAACACAACATCTTTATACAAGATAAATCGTATTAGACCGTAGACAGATAATAAATTTACCCTTGCATGGTAAACGTTTCTATTGGAAATTGATTTTTTACCGTATTATATAATTATATAAAGGCTTCATTTATTTCTACCCCACCTCCACTTCTTCCTACCCTCTAATCATTTTTCTAATCATTGTTTTTACTAATTAGTTTAATGATTACATATTTTTACTAATCATCATTAGTTTAATAATTAATTTATGATTAATAGTTTTTTTAATTCACAAATAAATCTATTTATTATAATATTATTTAGTTTATTATAGATAACTTATTAACACTATTTTTAATATAAAAATATATAAATAAATTTATTTGACATAAAAATACGACACAACAATAATAAATTAATATTTCGCATAATAAATAATAAAAAAAGTTAAAAATTAATGTTTTTTAGAATTTATTTTTATATTTTAAAATTTAGATAACGTATTTAAAATCTATTTTAAAATTAATGTTTATATTTTAGAAAAAAGTATAGAAAAATAACATGCATATGATTATATGATTATGAATAAAATGGTTAACCAGATATGAAAGAAAAAGGAATTGAGCAAACAAAAAACAAGTTAATAGTATTTAATAAGATTGTTACGAGGATATTTACATATAATATGAAATTTAAAAAATATAAGTGTGAGGTTATAAAATGTAATATCATAAAACTAGATAGCTTGTTCAACGCTTCCATCAAAGTTTCGTAGCAAGCTTCAGGCGATTTCGTCGACCTTCAGGTGATTTCATCGACCCTCAGGTGACCTTCACTCGATTTTTGTCGCTAACAGTGCAATGGTTTCACTCTCATTCTCTTTTTCTCTAACGGTAATGGCTTCACGTGATTTTCGGCGAGCTCCACTCTCTCTCTCTCTCTCTCTCTCTCTCTCACTGTTTTGTTTCTAGCGACGCTGCTAGTTTGCTCAATGCTCGTTCTTATTCTCTAATTCTGTTTCCGATGACCTTCTCTTTCTCTCTCTCTCTCTCTCTCTCTCTCTCTCTCTCACACACACACACACACACACTATCTTGAATCCGATGGTGGTTAGTGGTGGCGAGCGAACGTTTCAGGTGATTTCGGGTGGTTGTTAAAGGTGGTAGTGAGATACCGACAATATTGAAGATGGTGGTTGGTGGACATAGAAATTTGTTAAATTTTTTATTAATTATAATCATTTTATTTTCATTGATTAGTTTATATAAAATGGATCGGTGGGGTTGGAACTCTTTGGGACTCTCCAAAGATGGAAACACGTTGTAGATTGTCCGTGGCTTAAACAATGAATGTCGTAGATTGTTCGAGTTGAGGTCATACCAACAAAAATTAGAAATTTTGTATGTATAATTTTTAAAGGTTATGTAATCTATTAAAAAAACACCAAAAATTAATTACGTATAATTTTTAAAGTTTATGTAATATATAAAAATATAAATATAAGGGTAAACAATGTCATATTTTAAAAACAAAGGGGTTATTAATGTAAATTTATAAGGTATAAAAAAACATGTATTAACAAAAATTAAATATGTACAATTTCTAAAATTTATGTAATCTATTAAAAAACTAGATGTGAGACCCGTGTATTACACGGGTTTTTATTAAAAAATTAATATAAAATGTCAAGAATTACATGTTTTTTTGTATTAATTTTACATAAATACAAAAACCTATAATGAATAAAGTTACTATTTCAATATATCGACCCTAATAAAAGGATACATATTTCTAAAATGATGACGACAATAATGATGTAAACATTAAACACAAATTAATTAAAATTTGCTACACATAAAAAAACAAATGATGAATAAGTTAGTAAAGTTAATGTATAATAATAAAAACAACTATTAAAATATTGACACCTATTTTTATGAACTACAAATTTCCAAAGACTTCCTTAAATACAACATTAGATGTGGTGTTGGTAAGTTTACCATCTTTATCTAAAATTAATATCTTTAATCCAGCTTTACTTTTAACTCTCGACAATGCAACATACAACTGTCCATGAGTGAATACTGGTTGTCTCAAAAACAACCCCACCCTCGATAGTGACTGTCCTTGACTTTTATTTATTGTCATTGCAAAACATACAGCAAGTGGAAATTGTCGCCTTTGAAATATGAAAGGAATCCTTTTATCCGAAGGCGTCAAAGACATTCTTGGAATAAACGTACGGTTTCCGATATTACTTCCAGATATTATTTCAGCTTCTATAACACGTTTACCCAATGCAATAACCCGTAACCTCGTGCCATTGCACAAACCGTATTTCTGATCAATATTCCTTAGTAACATAACCGGAACACCGACTTTTAAAACCAACTTGTGAATTGGCATACCTGAAGGTCTAAGACCATTTAGAACATCAGGAGAGTATAAAGTTTCATCAACTTCATCATGAACAAAATCAGCATGAGAAATAGTATCTGAACTTAAATACTCTTGTGGATCTCCTGGAAATAATTTTAACAAACGCTCGTTAATCTCTTCAACGACTTCATTCTTCGGTGCCAGGATTGCTCTTTCTTGAAAATAAATCGGATTGTTGGCATTTTCAACAATAGAAGGATAGACAAATCCAATTAAAGAACCAATAGGATCAACTGAATCAACAATGAGAAGATCTGTGGGAACATCAATAATTGCCTCACCATCATTCAAACCACCAACTTTTCCTTCTCCTATATCCAAAATCCATTTTGCAAAAGTCGCAGTTTCTTGAATATCAGACGTGAGAACATTTAACCTCATGTTTTTTGTTAATGTTAAGACTTTGCAACTTGACCAAATATAAGAGGAACTTAAAGAAGCGTTCACAATGTCTTGTCTGCTTCCATTAGGAACAACTGGTAGAATTTGTCTAAAATCGCCTCCAAAGACAATTGTTTTTCCTCCAAATGGCAATTTTGAGTTTCCACGAAAATCACAACTCAATATATCTTTCAAAGAACGATCCAAGGCTTCAAATGCATGCTTATGAATCATAGGTGCCTCATCCCATATAATCAAGGATGTTTTTTTTAACAATTCGGCTACATCACTATCCGGTGCAAAAGAACAAAAAGAATCCTCAGTTAGATTCAGAGGAATTATAAAGCGTGAGTGTGCTGTTCTACCTCCGGTTAGTAACAATGAAGCAATACCACTTGAAGCAACATTTAAAACGATATCACCTTTAGATCTTATAGATGCAGATAAAGTCTTCCAAAGAAAAGTTTTACCGGTACCTCCATAGCCATAAACAAAAAACACACCTCCTTTTTTCTGTTTAACAGCTGTCATGATTTCATCAAAAACTGATCGTTGTTCAATTGTTAATGAATCAAGTAGTTGATGAGATTGTTGTTGTAGACTGTTCATATCAAAATCTAACTCCTCAGTAATCAAATGGTTGTTTGAAGAAGATATCGAATCATGATCAGGGTAAGGCATCCCAACAAAATCTTTAAGGCTTGAACTGTTTTGGAGTAGAATTTTTTCAATCTCATATAGCGTCAAGTTTTTAAGTTGATCGTCATTAAGGGATAAACCTATACAATTGCAGAGTTAATTATTAAAAGATAAATACAGACAATTATCACGAAATAAAAATAATGTGTATAAAAAAAACTTATAAATATTTATAAGAAACATATAAATTTCAAATAATAGTATATTTAGCATTTAAAAAATATATAAGTAATGTACAAAATGTAAGGACTGACAAAAATAATAATACCTGGAGACTTAAATCTTATTCGTTGATTGTAGAGAATTCCATCGGATAAGTATTGACAAGTATTTTCCCAAACATAACACGGTTTTGACAAACTATTAGACTTTAACATAGTTGCAAATAGAAACCGTAAATAATAACCAGATCCTGAATGACTTGCTTCCTCGATAGCATCAATATATTCTCTATCATCTTCTAAAAGTCCAAGAGCATAACATGCATCCCTAAAAGTAGGACATACTTGTCCATTAACTGTACGAATATCTGGAAATGATTTTGGACCTTTGACTTTATTTAAAAGAATTCTCAAAAAATATGCTTCACCGAGATTAGGTGAAACCGTGTGAATCCTCCCAATAGAAAACCCTTTCTTTCTTGGCTCCCAACAACGATCTTCTTGTTTCCATACAAATTTTGTAGGAAACTCAACATAAGAAAGTTTTCGTGCATCCTGATTATGTTCATTACAGCTCATCCAAGATAAGAACATCGAAGAAGAAACAGATTGTTTGTTGAGGACATCTTCAATATCATCATCTGCTCCATATACAACATTTTGTTTTCCAAGAAGATGGAACGGAAGCCTTACAACTGAAGGATATCTGTAATGAACATCAAATCCATATATACGCCACGAAGCTTCACATGCAGACAAATACCTACAATCATAGTAGTTCTTTATTTCATCAACCGGAGCATCATCATTATCACCTCCGTTGTTGTTTTGTGCAACTTCAACAGTAGCCCGATCAGGACCCTTGTTAATATATTTAAACAAATATTTGATGGAAGCCGCTTGATTGCACCACTCAACATTAATATGAGCTTGATATCGTTTCAAAAGGGTTTTGTGATATGGAACAACACTTCTGTTGTCTAACTTAACACCCGACTTTTCTATAAAAGATCCATCATTACGTCTCCTATACATAGGATAACCATTTGAATCAACGGAAGTATTCTCCAAGAATGGCTTCGGGAAGTTTTTCGAACACTTGTTTTCAGTCATGCATGGGCATTTTGGATTATCAGAACCACATGGACCATGCATCATGAACTCACTGACAAGTGAGTACAATTCTGGATCATCATCTTTGTTTGGAATTTCTGCCGAAATAACTCGATCAATATGTTCAACAGTAGGGAGTTTGTAATCAGGGTGCATGAATAAACATATATGTGCGTGAGGCAGACCGCGCTTTTGAAACTCCACCGTATAAACAACTGTATATTTAAATAAGTATAATATTATAAGATAATAAAAAACACAAAAAAAACATTTTAATAACACTATTATTTTAATATATAGTACCTGCTTTGACCAAACCCAATAACTTCTTCTTCTTTAAGTCTTTAATCAAAGAATCCAACTTGATTTTGAATAATCTAGAAAGGATATCAGGCCTATCTTCGGGATTAAGTGTGGTGTCAGCTAGGAACCTTTTAATTTCAGGCCATTTTGGATTGCATGTTACGGTTATGAAAAAATCTGGGTATCCAAACCACTTACAAAGCGACATGGCATCTAAATAGTTTTGCATCATGTAGCGTGCACCACCCGTAAAAGAAGAAGGCAAGATAACACGTTTTCCAACATTGGAAATATCAGTATTACCATGACTTTGTACACTTTTTAAAGTTTCATAAGATTCGCATCTAAGAACTTTTTGCTGATTGCGTATGTAATATAGTCTCTCAGTTTCAATCATCGTATAAGCATCAACCAGAAATTGTTGAAAAAGCCTTCTTGAATTAAGAATTAATGAAAAAACATTAACTCTATCTTGAATTCTATAAGCAAAGAATTCTCTCATTGTACAGAAACGACGTTTGGTATTAGTTGAAGGATCAACATCCCTGTGAGGTATATCAACTCTATATCCATCATCTCCATATGGAAAGAGTAGTGGGTACTGAAGACCAAGGTAAGCCGGATGTAATTCGTTTATACGTTGTAGACTTCCTGATTTAGTTGTTACGATGATATCTCTATTATCAATTGCATCGCCAATGTCACCAACAATTAAAGCAGCAACCTCAGAAGCAGTAGGTAAGTTATATGTCCTTCCATCTTGTTGCCTTCTTCCTATGAGACGTAACTTTAGATCTATATGAGGATTTTCTTCAAAACAATCTCTGGCCATTCTATAACACTTAACCAACTCATTGGTCGAATCCAACATGTCCTTCAAAAATCTAATGATTTCAATATCAAGAGGATGAGAAGTTGATGTGCAACCTTCGTTTTGTGTACTGTTAACAACAACGGTTATATGTAAAATTTAGCAAGTAAAAAATTATATCAAAATTATAAAAGTAATGGTTTATAAAAAAAATTAATAAAGTTATACCTGAAAGCGCGTTGTCTATTTATTACTTCATTTTCAGTATCATATATGTATAGTTGTGAAAACTTTGGTTTGGATCCGTCTATAGGTAGAAGACTTCCCATACAATGGTAATTTTGACCGCTAAGTCTGAAAACATATGGAGCATTGCCCCTATTAATGGAAGAATCAACTTTTCCACCCATTGAAGTAAAGGAAAACATCGAATTGAATCGACGAATATTCTTCATGAAATTTTTTCCTTTTGGATCAACATTACGAAAGAGATTTTGATAATTTGTTGGAGCTTGTCTTAATTCAGGAAGCTCGACTTTTCCGTTACCACAACACATGGAATAAGAAGTTTTCTTTCCGGAAGTATTGCCTTTAAGAGCTTCATATGTCCATAATTTTGCATGACACATGGTACACACAAATGTCTGGTCACCATGGTCCAAGTAATCTGTTTAATAAAAACATTTGTAAAACTTTGAAATAATTTAATGTTGCAACAAGTAATAATTTAAACATAAAAGGGGATTATAAAAAAAAATTAATATTTTCCTTTTGCAATACCTGATATTAACTGTTGACGGATTTGTTGATCACGTAAATCTTCATCTGATGTTAGGTCCAAAATGGATATCTGAGATATATTTGGAATCTTTCTTTTTCTATTTAGTTTTCTGCATGATAAATTGCTGGAAGAAGCTTGAGTGACTGAAGATGAATTCGTAGCTCTCATGTCACCGGACAAGGTAGAATATTGTGCATTTACTAACAATAAAAGTATGACAATTAGTATTAAACTTATAAAGTAAATATATAAAAAATAAAAAACAATAAAAAAATGAATACATATTATTTTATGTTGTTTTATGTATACCATATATAGTAACAAACAGTAAGTTGAATATAAACGTAGTCATACCATTCGAAATGTTGGACAACGGGGTTCTTGTAAAAAAATCAGAAGCAGATTTAAAATGTTGTTGATCACGACCAACATTACCTATCAATAAAAGATAAGTTCATATAAATATGTATTAATTAGGGAACTATTAAGAAACATATAAAATAACATAGTATCTTATTACAATATTTAGAATAAGTTCATATGGATACGATTAAATTAGTAAGATGATATATATCATATACCGATTGGTACGGTGGACATGTGATTGGATCTTCTTGTATCCAAATAAATTTTCCTTTCTTTTCGTTTATCTTTAGCCTTGTTCGAGAATGGACTGTCGATATAAATATTCGAAATAGACTGAACCCGTGTTTGCTGATATCCACATGACAAAGTTGGGCTGACATTTTCATTGTTACCAACAATATTGACAAACTTGGTTGATGAAGGTGTTTGAATGTTGGTAGTTATATTAGAAAGCCCTGTAAAATAATATAAAATATGTAAGTTATAAAGCAGATACAAATAAGTGTAAGTTACATATAATAAGAAAAATAAAAAACAAAAAAAATTTAAATGATATATATATATATATATATATATATATATATATATATATATATATATATATATAAGCGATTTATAAAATAATAATGTTTAATTATTTGCAATGTAGCAAATAGTGTAGGTAATACATAATAATTTTTAAGATTTAGAGGATTGTGTGACATTAAAAATATAATATAAAAAAGAATTAGTCTACCCGATAAAAAACGATATACCATTAGATGATGTGGACATATGATTGGATCTTTTCTTATCCAAATATAATTTTCTAAGTTTTCTGTTCTCTCTAGCAGCATCAGACAATGCATTTCTAATATGAAAAGTTGAAGCAGCAGCGAAACTTGTATGTTGAAATGCGGATGATATATTTGGATTCAAATTTTCATTGTCATCGCGAATATGTGTAAAATTGTTTGTAGATGATAAATGTTGCCGAGAGTAACCTACATTGAATATATAATAATAAGAATGACTAATTAGAAAATGCAATGATTATATCAGATAAAACGTCAAAAGATATAAAACAATATTTGTTCAACAGCCGTTAGATATAAAACATTACTGAATATGAAAGTAAATTGAGATGTAGATAAAGAATTACCAAATGACAAGTTGGACATAACATTGGATCTTCGTTGATCCAAATATAATTTTCTATATCTGCGCCTTTGTTTATGTTCGTTTGAATCCATATCGTGTTTGTAGCTTAAGAACAAAAAGAATTATGTAATAAAAAGTATATTGACAATAATTTCATTAAAATTTAAAATTGAAAAATTATAATAAACGAAAACATTAATACAATTAACATATAGTAGTTAAAAGTTGGTAATATTTAAGAATTGTATACTTTACATTAATAAAAATCAAGAGTTCCAACAAAGAAGTGTATATTAACATAACAATTAAAACAAGATTTTTATCAAAAAAATTAATTTTAAAAGATTTAGGAAAACATACAAAAGCATATATATTAATAGTTGCATCAAAAAAATTTATATTCATTTTGATATAACAAATAAAGGAAGCATTTCATAAATAATAAAAATAAGAAAAGAGAAGGAAAACCCGTTTTTTAGATGAGGCCGTTAAATTTCTTGCTAGAATGTTGATTTTTGACCTGGTTTAATATAAGAGTCAGCACAAGAGATTAAGAGATTAATAAGACAAAGATACCGAAAGATTCGTTGAAAATGACAAAAATACCCTTATGCTAAACTTATTGTGTTTCATTTTTCTAAGTTCTAAAAATTATAATTAATATTTTTAATGGACTTTATTCTATTGCAAATATAGAGTCAATATAAAGCATCATAATTTTCGAAAGCATAATGATTACTACAAATCATGTTAGAAACTTATGAGTAAAATGGATATACGATTCATTAAAAAAGTTAAGCAAGATTGTTTTGTCTTCTAACATGCTATGCTTAATGAAACCACTGAAGTTAGCAAGTATATTTATATGTATTTTTTTTTAACTGGAAGTAGATTGAAGTAGTATGTGATGTTCACTATTTTGTTTCCTATTAGTCTAAATGTATGTACAAAATATTTAGAAATGGTCCTATGATTCTATAAATTTTACTTAATTCTATTACAGTATAATGATCAAATCTGTTATCTCCCTTATCTCATTATTCATTTATTTTGTACCAAATAAACCATATTATCTCAATTCCCCTGTGTAATAAAATTCACATATCTTTACTACTTATAAAAGAAATCTAACTATTTCTATAAATAGATTGAATATAATAATATTATTTTTTTAAGACGTACAAACGATTAAGCTAATATTACAAACAACCATTAATAAAATAATATTAAATTTTAAATTTGTTTTGATTCCTTATATTTCTCAGCAAAATCCTAATTTCATGGTCATTCAAAATTTAAAACCTTTTCATCCTAATACGCTTCAACAAATATCCTTTAAATGTTGCATTTGCAGCTGATTAAAATATCTCATAGCAGACGTGTGTTTGTTCTCTCCACCTTATAAACCCTGCTATAAATCCCACTGCCATGAAGTATTTCCCTTATAAACCCTAATCGTTTTTCTCCCTCTCTTAGACGAAGACAATGTGTTTTTTTTAAGAAAAAAAGTTTGAAAATATTCCAATTTCTCAAAAAAATTTCCCCCAAATGCGAAACTGGGTAAAATTTTCCATTTTGCGAAGACTACAGGGATGCGAAATGAAAATTCTGCACTTTTGTCTTTTTATGACCCCATTTTGCGAAGTTGGACCACTTATATTATTTCTTGAAAAGATCAGGTGCCAAATGCGAAACTCTAAGCTTTCTTCCCCAATTCGCATTTATACATTAAAAACTTCGCATTTTCATTCAAATTCTTCGCATCTTGCATCCATCCGTCTTTGAGTTCATTCGCATTTCATCGCATTAACTGAGAAATTAATCAGTTGTCTCATATTCGCATTTCAGTTGTTTGAGAAACCCAGATACGAACCCAAATGCGAAACCCACTGATTTCAAATGCGAACCAACCAAAAATCATCAACCACGTACTTGTGTCACCAAATGCGAACTGAATATCACCATTAAATTCTCCTCGCATTCCATAGATGCGAACACAATCCAGATCTCCGACTCCAAGCTTGCGAAATCAAAATCAATTAACCTCAAACAAATCGTGAACTTCTTATGCGAACTGTTTTGACCCACAAAACCAAATGCGAACTCAATTGATGTCATATGCGAACTGATTTCATAGATGCGAACACAATTGATTTCATATGCGAATCCACATCCATCGATATGAAACCAATACCAGTTACAAGCAATTAGTAGCAACAACCATCGATCCTCTAATTTTCAATTACTCAGCCTTCGCTTTTCATACAACCCGTCGACCCTGAAAAATCGATAAACACCAAATGTCTCATTTTTAGATCGATTTTCTGATTAAATGTCATATTTGAAGAATGATCGATTTTCTGATTAAATGACCCCATTTTGCGAAGTTGGACCACTTATATTATTTCTTGAAAAGATCAGGTGCCAAATGCGAAACTCTAAGCTTTCTTCCCCAATTCGCATTTATACATTAAAAACTTCGCATTTTCATTCAAATTCTTCGCATCTTGCATCCATCCGTCTTTGAGTTCATTCGCATTTCATCGCATTAACTGAGAAATTAATCAATTGTCTCATATTCGCATTTCAGTTGTTTGAGAAACCCAGATACGAAGCCAAATGCGAAACCCACTAATTTCAAATGCGAACCAACCAAAAATCATCAACCACGTACTTGTGTCACCAAATGCGAACTGAATATCACCATTAAATTGTCCTCGCATTCTATAGATGCGAACACAATCCAGATCTCCGACTCCAAGCTTGCGAAATCAAAATCAATTAACCTCAAACAAATCGTGAACTTCTTATGCGAACTGTTTTGACCCACAAAACCAAATGCGAACTCAATTGATGTCATATGCGAACTGATTTCATAGATGCGAACACAATTGATTTCATATGCGAATCCACATCCATCGATATGAAACCAATACCAGTTACAAGCAATTAGTAGCAACCATCGATCCTCTAATGAGGAAACAGTTTCCTATTCGATTGTGCTTTGCAATGACAATCAATAAAGCTCAGGGACAAACAATTCCATATGTAGGTATCTATCTTCCAGAACCAGTATTCTCGCATGGACAACTTTATGTTGCATTGTCCAGAGGGGTTTCACGTTGCAATACAAAAGTATTAGTAAAGCCTAACGAAAATTCAAAAGGTGATGGGGTTTATACAGCAAATGTGGTGTATAAAGAAGTATTGCACGATTAATATTTTGTGTCGTCTTGACTGGTTGCTTTTTATTGGTTATTTGATGCATGATGTAACAAATAACACCATAGTTTGATTATATTGTCTTCAACATGTACTTTTTTTTAAGCCACTGACTTAAGTTATACTGAATGAATAACATGCTGGGAATTGATAATTTGATACTGGTATAAATGTTGAGTTTTAACACTACAAAGGGCTTTCCCTAAGCCACTGAATTAAGTTATACTGAATGAATGAATAAAGTTTTGGACCCTTGGTCATACATCAATCATAAATAGTTGGGCACAACAAAAAGTATTAGTATTTTTCAATTTCATTAATGAACATCAAAACAATAAAAAGTCACAATAATAGTGATAATAGATCATTTCATTATTTTTCCTGTTTCCATTCCATCACACAAACCAAATATAACCACTTTCAAATAAGTAGGAAAACACATCAAACAACAAAGTTGAAAAGAAAGATGCATAACAATTAATTTTTTTTTTTTAATTAGATTGTTGTAAATGGTTTCAGGTTTGAATCCCAATGTTGAAAGCAAGGACTTAGGATGGAAAACAGGGTATAGTAGTTCATTATCAAAGAATGGTCAGTTGTAATGTTCTGCAATTCATCATCAAGTTGGACACACAGGAACATAAAAACTGTTAAGCAGGTACACACACATACACATTGATAAACATAAACTGATGTAAAAAAACAACACACATTAAAAAAAAACACAAAAAGAAACAAAAGATATTAAAACAAATATATGCATGCAGTAAGTATAAAAGATATAAAGCTAAAAGGTAAAAAGATGAAATATCGACAAAATGCATAGACTTTTAATGGAACACATTTTTCAAAAATAAAAAATAGGGTCTTCAATGAAAAAAAGCTGAAGCTATACAAACTTGACATGCATTGGTTAAACTTATGACACAAACAGTGAACTAGTAATAAAGTCATTATTACAGGTGTAGGAAAATAAAATTAGGGGTAAGAATAACACGACCCGTTTTTATTTTCTTAAAGGACCCCTTAATAATTACTTTAACTTTTTTCTTAAAATAAGGTAATCATTACCAAATAATTATCTTTTTATTAATTATTATTACATAATATTAGACCCTTATTATTATTTTATATTTTACTTTAAATAAAACTAATTATTACATAATAAAATGGCTTAATAAAAAGATTTGTTTATAGAAAAAGAATATTATTTTTATAAATAAGTATTAAAATAAAAATATACTTATTTTTTTTCAAATATACAAAATAAAATATTTTAAACAAAAAAGTTTAATTTATTTTTGGTTTTTAGTGCAATTTATTAAAATCATTTTTATATGAAAGCATAATAAATACAATATAATAATAATACTTAATTTTCATTTAAATATTTAATATTATTTTTATTTTAATTTTTTGGTTTATATAAATATTAAAATATATAGAAAACATTAACATGTTTATATTATTATTTGATTATAAAGAATAAAATATATAATAAATAAAAAGTTTATAGGAATTAAATGATAAATACGAGTTTCAAAAAAAATTAAATTTTAGTAATCATAAAAGCCATTAATATTATAAATGCACGGAAATTGATGCCTAAAAAATCATTAATGAGAGGTTCTCTAAGAAAATTTTGGGTCTAATTAGTAGGACCCTAACTGAATTTGTTAAAGGGAGTTTTACCTTTCAAACTTTTTTTTTTTTTTTTTTTTTTTTTTTTTTTTTGAGCTTTTTAAATTAAGTACAATATCATTTTTAGTATAAAAGCTAAAAAAAAGATTTGGTATCCCAAAATCTCTAACTCACCTTCCAAAATCCCTTGATCGGTTTATCACTAATCACTCTTTTCTTGCCACCCCCCATTTGAGCAACCGGGTTTGGTTGTCTTCTCCGACCACCACCTTTAGTTACAGGAAAATTCATCACCAACTCCTTTTCTCCATTTATCCCTTCTCATCAAATTTTTTGGGAACTCTTCCATCAAGTTTTAAAAAAGTATTAATTTAAATATAAATGATGTAAAGAAGAAATTAAAAGGGTAAAAAAAAGCATTTTAATTTTTTCGGGACCAACTCTGCACCTACTTACAAGATCTTCTAATTCTATTACATGATGTCTTTCTTCCTCACCACTACTGATGACTATTCTAGGTTAACATGGACCTTTATTTTGAATGATAAAACCCAAGTTTTTCACGCTTCATCAAAATTTTTTATCCATGTGACAAATCAGTTTGAAACTTCTGTCATAATCTTTTTTCTTCTTTGGGAATACTTCCTTATATGGGTGAGCAAAAACCGAACCGCAAACGAAAAAAACCACATAAACTGAAACCAAAAAACCGAAACCGAAATGAAAACCGATGGTGCGGTTTTTAGTTTTGCAAAAACCGAAAATACTCGGTGCGGTGCGGTTTCTACTCTTGCAAAAACCGCAAAAAAACCGAACCGCAGCGCATATATATATATATATATATATATATATATATATATATATATATATATATATATATATATATATATATATATATATATATATATATATATAAAGTGTTGATGTTTATAAGAACCACATGCATGTGGGTTTTACAAAAGTCAAACATTTACAAAGTCACGAATGAAGAACTTTGCACCCCAACATTCTCCCCCTCAAAGTTAGGAATGAATAACCCACTTCAAATCTTCCAAAATCAAGCACTACGTGGTTCGAGTCCCAAAAGTGACACATATCGAAACGAACTTCAATCTTCAATTCTTCCATAACTCTTCAATTTGGGCTCTAGGATGTGAGACCATACAATCCGAGCAGCAACGAATGATTAAGAGTATTCCAAACTCCAAATAATCACCCAATAGTTGCGCATAAAAACACACCCCAAAAATCTTCAATAAATCCAAACCCATTTCGAATACATCACTTCCGAACTTCCAATTGCATCATCTCGTGGCTTCAAAACCTCAAGATCACTTCGGTATTCAAATCCGCGTAATATGAAAAATTCAAGTTCGAATTTCCATATAAAACTTCTCCCCCTTTTTATAATCGAAATTTGATTATAAAACTCCAAAGGAAAAAGAACGTGCTCTATTCGGAATTTTTCGTGTCAAAACTCCCGCTTAACATGTGGCATAAACTTTGTGCTTCAATCCGGAAAACCCAAAAAATATTCAATTTTTATTGCCGTTCACGGATCGCCTTTGACAAAATTTCTCAAAAATGGGTAGAAATTGTCAATTTCAAAATTCTGCAGTGACCCGTTGCGCCCAAAACAGCAAAATATGCAAAACTCTCCCCCTTTTCCAAAGCTGGGTAGAAAGCGTCAATTTGCACAAACTGCAGGGACCTGAAATGAACAATCTTCAATTTTCAGCAAAAAATAGTCCTTTTTCGAATTTGGGTGAAAACTGCCAAAAATTCAAAGTTTCAGGGACCATCTTCGTAAATTCTGCCCTTTTTCTCAAACATACGAAGACCATGCTGCAAAATTGCGAAGCACCAAATTTTTTCGAAGTTGGTGAAAAGTGTCAAACATACAAAACATGCTTTAATTTGCGAAGTGTCAACAATTCGAAGGTTCAGGGGCCTTTTTCGAAACTTTGTCATTTGCACAATTCTTTCGAAGCACGAAGCATACGAAGTCAAACCAATGAACAATAATGAACAGTAAGTCTTCGTATAAATTTCCAAAATACCCCCTTCGAAAATTCAGAATATACCCTTCGAATATTCAACATTAAACTCCTTCGAATCCAAATCACAAACACCCCTTTGTTTTTTTTTTCTTTTTTTTTTACCCTTCGCTTTTTGCAATCCATTCATAGACCCTTCGTTTCTTCATCACAAACACCCCTTCGTATAAAACCTTCGAACATCAAACCCATTTCCAAATCTTCGAATCCAAAACATCTTTCCACTTCTTTCACTCATAACACCCTTCGTGTTAAATCATGTCTATACTTCGAATATAAAATCAAAGCTTCGTTTTTATCATCCAGTAAGGCTTCGTTTTTAACATCGATGCTTGACCCCAAATACAAAATCACAGATCTCGTTTTACAAGTCTTCTCTTCCCAAATCGATTCTTAACCCTTCGAATCTAAAATCAACTTTGAATCATCAATTTCAATATATACTTAGACTTCGCATCGATCATCTTCACAGTTCGTTAGCCTAGTCAATGTTAGTTCCTCCCAATAACCACATTCGACTCGACGTTGATACTCAAGCAGTCGACTATCAAACATAAAAGTCGACTTCGAACATACTCATTTCATTCTAAATTCGTTTGCCTTTCCATTTGATTCTATCACACCTGCAAACAATTCGACCATTAGCCCCAAATCAATGTTGAATTTAGACTCCAAATACAACTCAATTTCGAAATAATCAAAGAACCTCACATCAACATCGACTCCGATTCATGAACCCTTTGTTTCTTGACCTCAAGATCTTCTAGTAACTATCAATTTCATTGATGAAGAACCAAAGCCAACATTGACCAATCGTGAAATTGTATCGACATTAACGTGTTTGACTTTTAATTTCAAACAGATCCAGATCGACACACAAATCGAATGACTATCATACGAAATCGTGAACTCAAAACGATTCAATCACCATCCCTTGCTTTGTAATAAATCAACGATACAATTTCATGTTAAGATCGATCGAAAAAAAAATTAAGAACAAGATGAAGAACTCAAGAACAATCGATTTCAAAATTCATTCTGATTATCACTAAATTGATAAACCGAATACTTGCGAAAGATGAAACCCAAGAACTTTGATTTCAAAGAAGTCCATGAATGTACAACATGTTTATGCGTATGGGTACTCAAGCCCGTTCGTGAAGGTAACTTTGTTAATATCAGATTCAAGGTCTTGAGGGGATCTGAAAAATCTGAGCACTCTATCTCTCTGGCTGATCTTCCCAACCTCAACCCTCACGATTGGATCGTTCTGCACAACATTCTTCTTGTCAATGAAGCTGAATATGGTCCGGTCATAGACCATTTCAAGAGAATGTTAGTTTGCTACATTTTGGAGGTGGCCAAGCTTGATCAAGAGATTGCTAATATCCTGAGGAAGAAGCCCATCATCACTCCAGTCGGTTCTGCTAGCGATATAAACCGAATGAAGATGGGAAAGATTGACCCGAAACAGAACTCAGTCATGTTCACTAGAGCAGAAGGCCAAAAATGCCTCTTTGCTTTGGTTGACAAACATCTCTACACCACTACTTGTCTAGAGCATGTTCTGGGTATAATCAATCGTTGCAAGTAGAACACGGATAGTGATAAAAAGTACTTCAATGATATGATAAACTGGTACATTCACTTCCGTAAAACCCTTCTTGCCATCATCCCCTGCCTGTTCAAGACAGTCAAGAAAGCCAGTGCTGTAGGGGCAAGCAAGCTGGAGTGAAGTCTCGCCTCAATTGATGCAAAGGGGGAGATTGTTGGGTTATTGGTGTTGCGTCTTGGGCTCGCTTCTTAGCCCATCCTTTATGCGGTATGGGCCTGTCCATCCGTATCTTGTTTACCAGGGTTTGTGTATTTATAGATGCTTGCATGCATCTTTTACGTAACTGATCGATTAGGGTTTTACGGTGTAATTATAGAAGTTATCTTTTTGTAACCCAAGAATCCTCTATAGTGGAAGTTCTTTATCGAGCTCTACTGAGGATTGAAAGTTTAATCATTCGACATATTCAAATCCATTCTTGAGTATTGCTTTACATTCTTTATATACCTGTTTCAAAGATTTATTCGATCATAAAGATTTTTATCTCTTCATGAACTTTCCAACGAATCGAGTAATCAGTTTTATGGTTAAAAGCATTTTTGTTACAACGATAAACAAATAAAAGTTTAATGACATAAATTAAGTAATAGCACAAAATTGATTGTTGTATTTTATACCTAAGTGTACGAAAATAGGTTATTTTGAAAAAATGCAAAATACTAGGATAATGTACAACATATTTTACTGAGTGTAGAAACAATATTACAGAGAATTCCATTATCCCATTTCCCAAGAATTCAAATAGTTTAACTTCAAGTTTCCCGCTCACAATTTCAAATTTAAAAATTCAAAACCCTAAACACTCCTATGGATTCATTTACAATTGAATCCACCACCACCTACACCCAACACCATTAAACCCCTTTCCCCACCTCTACATCTCATATTTCCGGCATCTTCCTTCTCTCTGCAGACACCATCTCTGTGTCTCTCTCTACGCACGAACAACCATGGTGACAGAAAAACGCCAACCACTGCAATCGAGCACCACAGACAACATCCCACCACCTACCAAACCTGCCGCCACCAAAGCCGGGAGAACCATTGAAGAAACTTATCAGAAGAAGACTCAACTCGAGCACATCCTTCTCCGGCCCGATACTTACATTGGATCTATCGAAAAACATGAACAGACGCTTTGGGTATGGGAGGATGATCAGATGGTTAAAAGATCTATCTCGTACGTCCCTGGTCTCTACAAGATCTTCGATGAAATTCTCGTGAATGCTGCGGATAACAAGCAGCGAGATCCCAATTTACAACATTCAAAATGCAAAAGAGCAAAATCGGACGATTTCTCATCTACTGTTCATCATCTTCTTCCT
The DNA here is from genome assembly GCF_052625555.1 of Lactuca saligna. Lineage (NCBI taxonomy): Eukaryota > Viridiplantae > Streptophyta > Magnoliopsida > Asterales > Asteraceae > Lactuca > Lactuca saligna. Next base: position 22,444,196 of record NC_136419.1, on the reverse strand, counting down.
TCAACCATGGCGGATTCTTCTTCAGTACAAGAAACCTCTTCCCTCACAAACATTCTTCCAGTCCGTGCCCAACAAAGTCTGGTGATTGATCTCAACCCTAAGGCGTACGAAAATTACATGTATCCCATGGTGGAGTGCCTCAAATACTCTCCGTTGGTGCTCGCTCTTTCCAAAGTTGAGCTTGTACCAATGGAATGCCTCTCCCAGGTCTTCTCCACAGCCCATTATGACAGATCAGTGGATCGCATCTACTTTGATCTTCTTTCTCACAAGACCTCCATCTCTAAGCAACGATTCTGTTGGCTCCTAGGCTTTGAAGTCGATGAATCTAGGGTTAATCCCGACACCATTACCGTCGGGCAATTATTTTCGATGTTCTACAATATGGGGTACACGGAGATTCTTACAACGGTTACAAAATTCAAGAAATCGTGTCTCCCTCCCCCATGGAATGGTTTCTTCACCATTCTCTTCAAAGGGCTCTCCGAGCGTAGTTCTAGTTCTGATGGGGCCAGCAAACTGTTTATGACCATTCTCTATGGTCTTTATCAAGGCCTTAACCTAGATTATGGCTCGGTTCTATGCCAGCAACTCATTCAGAGCCTTGCCTCCTCCTCTCGCCACACTGAGGTATCCTACGCTAGGTTATGGATGCTCATCACCAAGTGGGCCATGGATATACTCCATGTTCCTACTGTTGCAGGTTCCCTTCTCTCCAACATCAGCATCTTCCACACCACCAAAATTATTGTCACCGATCCGACAAAATTTTCCTTCGTCGGATCCATTCCGGACTCTATGTCCGCCGGGGTGTCAAAGGAGAGCATCATCATGAAAGCCTACAAGGACTTTCGTCCTTCGGGCCCAAGGGAGCTTTCTGCTGAAATGGTTCAGTCCATTAATGATGCAGATAAACCTGCTGCTCGCGGAAAGAAACCCGAGCAAGGGAAGATAAAGAAAGCAGCAAAGGGGGAAAAGGGTCCTTCTCCTAAGAAGCGAAAACCCTCAAAACCAGATCTTTCCCCACCAGCAAAGAAGAAGAGAGTTCAACCCAAGAGAAAACTCATTCTCTCCTCTTCTTCCAGCGACTCGAAAGAGAACCACTCTGACTCCGATGAGTTAGCTAGAGGCGAAACCCCACCTCACTCCCCTGATCATGAGGCACATATTTCATCAAAACCTCCTTCACCTTCTCCTATACCCACCTCTTCCATTCCCATCATAACCTCCTCCATTTCCATTCCCTCCATACCTGATCCTATTTCCATTCCCCCCATAACTAGTCCTCTTCAAACCACATCAACCACCCTTCCCCCCACCACTTTTTACAGAAGCCACCACCACTACCACCCGTGAGGTTCTAACCAACGTATCTGATACGGGGGTTTCTACTTCACAACCCGAACCTACATCTGCACCTGAACCCACTATCACTACCGAACCCCCCATTGCACCCTTATCTCCCACTCCATCTTCTGAAACCGAAACCTTTTTGGGAGGGGAGGATACCATTTTTGACTCCATCTACTACAACCCCTATCAACTTCAGAGTGATGATGATGATGATGCTCCCGTCACCAAAAAGAACATCAAGGAGCTCCACGAGAAGATTGACAATCTTGTGGCTTCTTCCTCCTCCTCAACATCTCACTTTTCAGAGGCTGCTATTCAGAGTATGGTGGAGTCACTTACAAAAGCTCATGAAGCCTCTATCAGCACAGTTGCTGCTGCCATTGATAAATCAACGTAGGCTAGTGCGGTAGCGACCAAAAAAGTCGAAAAACTATTTCAAGATGCCCAGATCTGGCTGGAGTCTTTACAGGCGGCTTCAGAGTTAAACACTAAGAAGATCCGCACCGTTGTGGAGAAGCTGGTCCATTCCTTCGAGACGGAAAAAGATCAATTTGCCAGCTTCCGCCAAAAACTCAAATAAGACAACCAATCATTTCTGTCTTCGGTTGCGGATCGTCTTATCTCATTCCAAGCCACTCTAGCCGCCGAATCTACCACAAAGGAAGAGCTTGCCGAAAAGTCTTCCGAGCTTACCTTGGCAACTCATCAGCTCTCTCAGGCCGAGAAGGAAATCGATTCTCTTCGGTCCGAGAAAGCTGTGGTCAGGAGTTGTGTTTCAGATATCCACGGAGCTTTATCCAATATCCTTGAAGCCCATGATCCGATTCTCAACTATTCGGTGAGACGAAGTCTTGCACAGAAGCTCGCTCCTGCTCTTGCCCTTCTTAGCCGTATTGAAGGCATTCCTGAGCAGGAGGACCATCCGAAACAAGGGGGAAAAAAGAAGAAGTCCACAACTCAACAGAAACCCCCTCCAAGTTCCCTACCTCAATCAATTCCCCTTTCATCACTTGTCCCTCCAAAAGCACCCAAACCAACATCTGGTCCTTCATCAGGTTTGAGTGCTCAAGCTAAAGCCAAACAAATCGCCGGCGACAGTGATGAGAGTGATGATCAAGAGCCAATTGTCAGCTTGGTCAGGAAGAAGACCAGAGAGAGAGAGAGAGCTGGATGAAAATGCTCGAATAGTCAGGGAAGCCGAGGCCAAGGAGAGGAAGATGAAGGAGGCTCATGATCTCCTTGAAAGTAAGAAAACTCTGTTTCCTCCTTGGACCCGCGAGGTGCTCATCAAAGAAGCCATTGAGTCCCCTTGCACTTTATGGCTAGAACCGGTCATCTCACTAGACCGTGTCAACTCAGTCGATTCCCAGTTCGACATGCCCCTGACCCGAAAGGCCTTCATCTTCCATGCGTTCGCTCATATAGCTGAAGTTCCCCATCCTCACCCGAAGGTGGATAGGGAGCTTATAGACTACTACCTGAGGACTGCTCAACCTCAGTACCAAACTTGGAGCGCACAGAAGATAACCAACGTTCGGGTACTCAAGCCCATTCGTGAAGGTAACTTTGTAAATATCAGATTCAAGGTCCTGAGGGGATCTGAAAAATCTGAGCACTCTATCTCTCTCGCTGATCTTCCCAACCTCAACCCTCACGATTGGATCGTTCTGCACAACATTCTTCTTGTCAATGAAGCTGAATATGGTCCGGTCATAGACCATTTCAAGAGAATGTTAGTTTGCTACATTTTGGAGGTGGCCAAGCTTGATCAAGAGATTGCTAATATCCTGAGGAAGAAGCCCATCATCACTCCAGTCGGTTCTGCTAGCGATATAAACCGAATGAAGATGAGAAAGATTGACCCGAAACAGAACTCAGTCATGTTCACTAGAGCAGAAGGCCAGAAATGCCTCTTTGCTTTGGTTGACAAACATCTCTACACCACTACTTGTCTAGAGCATGTTCTTGGTATAATCAATCGTTGCAAGCAGAACACGGATAGTGATAAAAAGTACTTCAATGATATGATAAACTGGTACATTCATTTCCGTCAAACCCTTCTTTCCATCATCCCCTGCCTGTTCAAGACAGTCAAGAAAGCCAGTGCTGCAGGGGCAAGCAAGCTGGAGTGAAGTCTCGCCTCAATTGACGCAAAGGGGGAGATTGTTGGGTTATTGGTGTTGCGTCATGGACTCGCTTCTTAGCCCATCCTTTATGCGGTATGGGCCTGTCCATCCGTATCTTGTTTACTAGGGTTTGTGTATTTATAGATGCTTGCATGCATCTTTTACGTAACTGATCGATTAGGGTTTTACGGTGTAATTATAGAAGTTATCTTTTTGTAACCCAAGAATCCTCTACAGTGGAAGTTCTTTATCGAGCTCTACTGAGGATTGAAAGTTTAATCATTCGACATATTCAAATCCATTCTTGAGTATTGCTTTACATTCTTTATATACCTGTTTCAAAGATTTATTCGATCATAAAGATTTTTATCTTTTCATGAACTTTCCAACGAATCGAGTAATCAGTTTTATGGTTAAAAGCATTTTTGTTACAACGATAAACAAATAAAAGTTTAATGACATAAATTAAGTAATAGCACAAAATTGATTGTTGTCATTTATACCTAAGTGTACGAAAATAGGTTATTTTGAAAAAATGCAAAATACTAGGATAATGTACAACATATTTTACTGAGTGTAGAAACAATATTACAGAGACTTCCATTATCCCTTTTCCCAAGAATTTAAATAGTTTAACTTCAAGTTTCCCGCTCACAATTTCAAATTTAAAAATTCAAAATTCAAAACCCTAAACACTCCTATGGATTCCTTTACAATTGAATCCACCACCACCTACACCCAACACCATTAAACCCCTTTCCCCACCTCTACATCTCATATTTCCGGCATCTTCCTTCTCTCTGCAGACACCATCTCTGTGTCTCTCTCTACGCACGAACAACCATGGTGACAGAAAAACGCCAACCACTGCAATCGAGCACCACAGACAACATCCCACCACCTACCAAACCTGCCGCCACCAAAGCCGGGAGAACCATTGAAGAAACTTATCAGAAGAAGACTCAACTCGAGCACATCCTTCTCCGGCCCGATACTTACATTGGATCTATTGAAAAACATGAACAGACGCTTTGGGTATGGGAGGATGATCAGATGGTTAAAAGATCTATCTCGTACGTCCCTGGTCTCTACAAGATCTTCGATGAAATTCTCGTGAATGCTGCGGATAACAAGCAGCGAGATCCCAATTTACAACATTCAAAACGCAAAAGAGCAAAATCGGACGATTTCTCATCTACTGTTCATCATCTTCTTCCTTCAACCATGGCGGATTCTTCTTCAGTACAAGAAACCTCTTCCCGCACAAACATTCTTCCAATCCGTGCCCAACAAAGTCTGGTGATTGATCTCAACCCTAAGGCGTACGAAAATTACATGTATCCCATGTTGGAGTGCCTCAAATACTCTCCGTTGGTGCTCGCTCTTTCCAAAGTTGAGCTTGTACCAATGGAATGCCTCTCCCAGGTCTTCTCCACAGCCCATTATGACAGATCAGTGGATCGCATCTACTTTGATCTTCTTTCTCACAAGACCTCCATCTCTAAGCAACGATTCTGTTGGCTCCTAGGCTTTGAAGCTGATGAATCTAGGGTTAATCCCGACACCATTACCGTCGGGCAATTATTTTCGATGTTCTACAATATGGGGTACACGGAGATTCTTACAACGGTTACAAAATTCAAGAAATCGTGTCTCCCTCCCCCATGGAATGGTTTCTTCACCATTCTCTTCAAAGGGCTCTCCGAGCGTAGTTCTAGTTCTGATGGGGCCAACAAACTGTTTATGACCATTCTCTATGGTCTTTATCACGGCCTTAACCTAGACTATGGCTCGGTTCTATGGCAGCAACTCATTCAGAGCCTTGCCTCCTCCTCTCGCCACACTGAGGTATCCTACGCTAGGTTCTGGATGCTCATCACCAAGTGGGCCATGGATATACTCCATGTTCCTACTGTTGCAGGTTCCCTTCTCTCCAACATCAGCGTCTTCCACACCACCAAAATTATTGTCACCGATCCGACAAAATTTTCCTTCGTCGGATCCATTCCGGACTCTATGTCCGCCGGGGTGTTAAAGGAGAGCATCATCATGAAAGCCTACAAGGACTTTCGTCCTTCGGACCCAAGGGAGCTTTCTGCTGAAATGGTTCAGTCCATTAATGATGCAGATAAACCTGCTGCTCGCGGAAAGAAACCCGAGCAAGGGAAGATAAAGAAAGCAGCAAAGGGGGCAAAGGGTCCTTCTCCTAAGAAGCGAAAACCCTCAAAACCAGATCTTTCCCCACCAGCAAAGAAGAAGAGAGTTCAACCCAAGAGAAAACTCATTCTCTCCTCTTCTTCCAGCGACTCGGAAGAGAACCACTCTGACTCCGATGAGTCAGCTAGAGGCGAAACCCCACCTCACTCCCTTGATCATGAGGCACATATTTCATCAAAACCTCCTTCACCTTCTCCTATACCCACCTCTTCCATTCCCATCATAACCTCCTCCATTTCCATTCCCTCCATACCTGGTCCTATTTCCATTCCCCCCATAACTAGTCCTCTTCAAACCACATCAACCACCCTTCCCCCCACCACTTTTTACAGAAGCCACCACCACTACCACCCGTGAGGTTCTAACCAACGTATCTGATACGGGGGTTTCTACTTCACAACCCGAACCTACATCTGCACCCGAACCCACTATCACTACCGAACCCCCCACTGCACCCTTATCTCCCACTCCATCTGCTGAAACCGAAACCTTTTTGGGAGGGGAGGATACCATTTTTGACTCCATCTACTACAACCCCTATCAACTTCAGAGTGATGATGATGATGATGCTCCCGTCACCAAAAAGCACATCAAGGAGCTCCACGAGAAGATTGACAATCTTGTGGCTTCTTCCTCCTCCTCAACATCTCACTTTTCAGAGGCTGCTATTCAGAGTATGGTGGAGTCACTTACAAAAGCTCATGAAGCCTCTATCAGCACAGCTGCTGCTGCCATTGAGAAATCAACGCAGGCTAGTGCGGTAGCGACCGAAAAAGTCGAAAAACTATTTCAAGACGCCCAGATCTGGCTGGAATCTTTACAGGCGGCTTCAGAGTTAAACACTAAGAAGATCCGCACCGTTGTGGAGAAGCTGGTCCATTCCTTCGAGACGGAAAAAGATCAATTTGCCAGCTTCCGCCAAAAACTCAAAGAAGACAACCAATCATTTCTGTCTTCGGTTGCAGATCGTCTTCTCTCATTCCAAGCCACTCTAGTCGCCGAATCTACCACAAAGGAAGAGCTTGCCCAAAAGTCTTCCGAGCTTACCTTGGCAACTCATCAGCTCTCCCAGGCCAAGAAGGAAATCGATTCTCTTCGGTCCGAGAAAGCTGTGGTCAGGAGTTGTGTTTCAGATATCCACGGAGCTTTATCTAATATCCTTGAAGCCCATGATCCGATTCTCAACTATTCGGTGAGACGAAGTCTTGCAGAGAAGCTCGCTCCTGCTCTTGCCCTTCTTAGCTGTATTGAAGGCATTCCTGAGCAGGAGGACCATCCGAAACAAGGGGGAGAAAAGAAGAAGTCCACAGCTCAACAGAAACCCCCTCCAAGTTCCCTACCTCAATCAATTCCACTTTCATCACTTGTCCCTCCAAAAGCACCCAAACCAACATCTGGTCCTTCATCAGGTTTGAGTGCTCAAGCCAAAGCTAAACAAATCGCCGGCGACAGTGATGATCAAGAGCCAATTGTCAGCTTGGTCAGGAAGCAGACCAGAGAGAGAGAGCTAGATGAAAATGCTCGAATAGTCAGGGAAGCCGAGGCCAAGGAGAGAAAGATGAAGGAGGCTCATGATCTCCTTGAAAGTAAGAAAACTCTGTTTCCTCCTTGGACCCTCGAGGTGCTCATCAAAGAAGCCATTGAGTCCCCATGCACTCTATGGCTAGAACCAGTCATCTCACTAGACCGTGTCAACTCAGTTGATTCCCAGTTCGACATGCCCCTGACCCGAAAGGCCTTCATCTTCCATGCGTTCGCTCATATAGCTGAAGTTCCCCATCTTCACCCGAAGGTGGATAGGGAGCTTATAGACTATTACCTGAGGACTGCTCAACCTCAGTACCAAACTTGGAGCGCACAGAAGATAACCAACGTTCGGGTACTCAAGCCCGTTCGTGAAGGTAACTTTGTTAATATCAGATTCAAGGTCTTGAGGGGATCTGAAAAATCTGAGCACTCTCTCTGGCTGATCTTCCCAACCTCAACCCTCACGATTGGATCGTTCTGCACAACATTCTTCTTGTCAATGAAGCTGAATATGGTCCGGTCATAGACCATTTCAAGAGAATGTTAGTTTGCTACATTTTGGAGGTGGCCAAGCTTGATCAAGAGATTGCTAATATCCTGAGGAAGAAGCCCATCATCACTCCAGTCGGTTCTGCTAGCGATATAAACCGAATGAAGATGAGAAAGATTGACCCGAAACATAACTCAGTCATGTTCACTAGAGCAGAAGGCCAGAAATGCCTCTTTGCTTTGGTTGACAAACATCTCTACACCACTACTTGTCTAGAGCATGTTCTGGGTATAATCAATCGTTGCAAGCAGAACACGGATAGTGATAAAAAGTACTTCAATGATATGATAAACTGGTACATTCACTTCCGTCAAACCCTTCTTGCCATCATCCCCTGCCTGTTCAAGACAGTCAAGAAAGCCAGTGCTGCAGGGGCAAGCAAGCTGGAGTGAAGTCTCGCCTCAATTGACGCAAAGGGGGAGATTGTTGGGTTATTGGTGTTGCGTCATGGACTCGCTTCTTAGCCCATCCTTTATGCGGTATGGGCCTGTCCATCCGTATCTTGTTTACTAGGGTTTGTGTATTTATAGATGCTTGCATGCATCTTTTACGTAACTGATCGATTAGGGTTTTACGGTGTAATTATAGAAGTTATCTTTTTGTAACCCAAGAATCCTCTACAGTGGAAGTTCTTTATCGAGCTCTACTGAGGATTGAAAGTTTAATCATTCGACATATTCAAATCCATTCTTGAGTATTGCTTTACATTCTTTATATACCTGTTTCAAAGATTTATTCGATCATAAAGATTTTTATCTTTTCATGAACTTTCCAACGAATCGAGTAATCAGTTTTATGGTTAAAAGCATTTTTGTTACAACGATAAACAAATAAAAGTTTAATGACATAAATTAAGTAATAGCACAAAATTGATTGTTGTCATTTATACCTAAGTGTACGAAAATAGGTTATTTTGAAAAAATGCAAAATACTAGGATAATGTACAACATATTTTACTGAGTGTAGAAACAATATTACAGAGACTTCCATTATCCCTTTTCCCAAGAATTTAAATAGTTTAACTTCAAGTTTCCCGCTCACAATTTCAAATTTAAAAATTCAAAATTCAAAACCCTAAACACTCCTATGGATTCCTTTACAATTGAATCCACCACCACCTACACCCAACACCATTAAACCCCTTTCCCCACCTCTACATCTCATATTTCCGGCATCTTCCTTCTCTCTGCAGACACCATCTCTGTGTCTCTCTCTACGCACGAACAACCATGGTGACAGAAAAACGCCAACCACTGCAATCGAGCACCACAGACAACATCCCACCACCTACCAAACCTGCCGCCACCAAAGCCGGGAGAACCATTGAAGAAACTTATCAGAAGAAGAATAAACTTGAGCACATCCTTCTCCGACCCGATACTTACATTGGATCTATCGAAAAACATGAACAGACGCTTTGGGTATGGGAGGATGATCAGATGGTTAAAAGATCTATCTCGTACGTCCCTGGTCTCTACAAGATCTTCGATGAAATTCTCGTGAATGCTGCGGATAACAAGCAGCGAGATCCCAATTTACAACATTCAAAACTCAAAAGAGCAAAATCGGACGATTTCTCATCTACTGTTCATCATCTTCTTCCTTCAACCATGGCGGATTCTTCTTCAGTACAAGAAACCTCTTCCCGCACAAACATTCTTCCAATCCGTGCCCAACAAAGTCTGGTGATTGATCTCAACCCTAAGGCGTACGAAAATTACATGTATCCCATGGTGGAGTGCCTCAAATACTCTCCGTTGGTGCTCGCTCTTTCCAAAGTTGAGCTTGTACCAATGGAATGCCTCTCTCAGGTCTTCTCCACAGCCCATTATGACAGATCAGTGGATCGCATCTACTTTGATCTTCTTTCTCACAAGACCTCCATCTCTAAGCAACGATTCTGTTGGCTCCTAGGCTTTGAAGCCGATGAATCTAGGTTTAATACCGACACCATTACCGTCGGGCAATTATTTTCGATGTTCTACAATATGGGGTACACGGAGATTCTTACAACGGTTACAAAATTCAAGAAATCGTGTCTCCCTCCCCCATGGAATGGTTTCTTCACCATTCTCTTCAAAGGGCTCTCCGAGCGTAGTTCTAGTTCTGATGGGGCCAGCAAACTGTTTATGACCATTCTCTATGGTCTTTATCAAGGCCTTAACCTAGACTATGGCTCGGTTCTATGGCAGCAACTCATTCAGAGCCTTGCCTCCTCCTCTCGCCACACTGAGGTATCCTACGCCAGGTTTCGGACGCTCATCACCAAGTGGGCCATGGATATACTCCATGTTCCTACTGTTGCAGGTTCCCTTCTCTCCAACATCAGCGTCTTCCACACCACCAAAATTATTGTCACCGATCCGACAAAATTTTCCTTCGTCGGATCCATTCCGGACTCTATGTCCGTCGGGGTGTCAAAGGAGAGCATCATCATGAAAGCCTACAAGGACTTTCGTCCTTCGGGCCCAAGGGAGCTTTCTGCTGAAATGGTTCAGTCCATTAATGATGCAGATAAACCTGCTGCTCACGGAAAGAAACCCGAGCAAGGGAAGATAAAGAAAGCAGCAAAGGGGGCAAAGGGTCCTTCTCCTAAGAAGCGAAAACCCTCAAAACCAGATCTTTCCCCACCAGCAAAGAAGAAGAGAGTTCAACCCAAGAGAAAACTCATTCTCTCCTCTTCTTCCAGCGACTCGGAAGAGAACCACTCTGACTCCGATGAGTCAGCTAGAGGCGAAACCCCACCTCACTCCCCTGATCATGAGGCACATATTTCATCAAAACCTCCTTCACCTTCTCCTATACCCACCTCTTCCATTCCCATCATAACCTCCTCCATTTCCATTCCCTCCATACCTGATCCTATTTCCATTCCCCCCATAACTAGTCCTCTTCAAACCACATCAACCACCCTTCCCCCCACCACTTTTTACAGAAGCCACCACCACTACCACCCGTGAGGTTCTAACCAACGTATCTGATACGGGGGTTTCTACTTCACAACCCGAACCTACATCTGCACCCGAACCCACTATCACTACCGAACCCCCCACTGCACCCTTATCTCCCACTCCATCTTCTGAAACCGAAACCTTTTTGGGAGGGGAGGATACCATTTTTGACTCCATCTACTACAACCCCTATCAACTTCAGAGCGATGATGATGATGATGCTCCCGTCACCAAAAAGCACATCAAGGATATCCACGAGAAGATTGACAATCTTGTGGCTTCTTCCTCCTCCTCAACATCTCACTTTTCAGAGGCTGCTATTCAGAGTATGGTGGAGTCACTTACAAAAGCTCATGAAGCCTCTATCAGCACAGCTGCTGCTGCCATTGATAAATCAACGCAGGCTAGTGCGGTAGCGACCGAAAAAGTCGAAAAACTATTTCAAGACGCCCAGATCTGGCTGGAGTCTTTACAGGCGGCTTCAGAGTTAAACACTAAGAAGATCCGCACTGTTGTGGAGAAGCTGGTCCATTCCTTCGAGACGGAAAAATATCAATTTGCCAGCTTCCGCCAAAAACTCAAAGAAGACAACCAATCATTTCTGTCTTCGGTTGCGGATCGTCTTCTCTCATTCAGAGCCACTCTTGCCGCCGAATCTACCACAAAGGAAGAGCTTGCCCAAAAGTCTTCCGAGCTTACCTTGGCAACTCATCAGCTCTCCCAGGCCGAGAAGGAAATCGATTCTCTTCGGTCCGAGAAAGCTGTGGTCAGGAGTTGTGTTTCAGATGTCCACGGAGCTTTATCCAATATCCTTGAAGCCCATGATCCGATTCTCAACTATTCGGTGAGACGAAGACTTGAAGAGAAGCTCGCTCCTGCTCTTGCCCTTCTTAGCCGTATTGAAGGCATTCCTGAGCAGGAGGACCAACTGAAACAAGGGGGAGAAAAGAAGAAGTCCACAGCTCAACAGAAACCCCCTCCAAGTTCCCTACCTCAATCAATTCCACTTTCATCACTTGTCCCTCCAAAAGCACCCAAACCAACATCTGGTCCTTCATCAGGTTTGAGTGCTCAAGCCAAAGCTAAAAAAATCGCCGGCGACAGTGATGATCAAGAGCCAATTGTCAGCTTGGTCAGGAAGCAGACCAGAGAGAGAGAGCTGGATGAAAATGCTCGAATAGTCAGGGAAGCCGAGGCCAAGGAGAGAAAGATGAAGGAGGCTCATGATCTCCTTGAAAGTAAGAAAACTTTGTTTCCTCCTTGGACCCTCGAGGTGCTCATCAAAGAAGCCATTCAGTCCCCTTGCACTCTATGGCTAGAACCGGTCATCTCACTAGACCGTGTCAACTCAGTCGATTCCCAGTTCGACATGCCCCTGACCCGAAAGGCCTTCATCTTCCATGCGTTCGCTCATATAGCTGAAGTTCCCCATCTTCACCCGAAGGTGGATAGGGAGCTTATAGACTATTACCTGAGGACTGCTCAACCTCAGTACCAAACTTGGAGCGCACAGAAGATAACCAACATTCGGGTACTCAAGCCCGTTCGTGAAGGTAACTTTGTTAATATCAGATTCAAGGTCTTGAGGGGATCTGAAAAATCTGAGCACTCTATCTCTCTGGCTGATCTTCCCAACCTCAACCCTCACGATTGGATCGTTCTGTACAACATTCTTCTTGTCAATGAAGCTGAATATGGTCCGGTCATAGACCATTTCAAGAGAATGTTAGTTTGCTACATTTTGGAGGTGGCCAAGCTTGATCAAGAGATTGCTAATATCCTGAGGAAGAAGCCCATCATCACTCCAGTCGGTTCTGCTAGCGATATAAACCGAATGAAGATGAGAAAGATTGACCCGAAACAGAACTCAGTCATGTTCACTAGAGCAGAAGGCCAGAAATGCCTCTTTGCTTTGGTTGACAAACATCTCTACACCACTACTTGTCTAGAGCATGTTCTGGGTATAATCAATCGTTGCAAGCAGAACACGGATAGTGATAAAAAGTACTTCAATGATATGATAAACTGGTACATTCACTTCCGTCAAACCTTTCTTGCCATCATCCCCTGCCTGTTCAAGACAGTCAAGAAAGCCAGTGCTGCAGGGGCAAGCAAGCTGGAGTGAAGTCTCGCCTCAATTGACGCAAAGGGGGAGATTGTTGGGTTATTGGTGTTGCGTCTTGGGCTCGCTTCTTAGCCCATCCTTTATGCGGTATGGGCCTGTCCATCCGTATCTTGTTTACTAGGGTTTGTGTATTTATAGATGCTTGCATGCATCTTTTACGGAACTGATCGATTAGGGTTTTACGGTGTAATTATAGAAGTTATCTTTTTGTAACCCAAGAATCCTCTACAGTGGATGTTCTTTATCGAGCTCTACTGAGGATTGAAAGTTTAATCATTCGACATATTCAAATCCATTCTTGAGTATTGCTTTACATTCTTTATATACCTGTTTCAAAGATTTATTCGATCATAAAGATTTTTATCTCTTCATGAACTTTCCAACGAATCGAGTAATCAGTTTTATGGTTAAAAGCATTTTTGTTACAACGATAAACAAATAAAAGTTTAATGACATAAATTAAGTAATAGCACAAAATTGATTGTTGTCATTTATACCTAAGTGTACGAAAATAGGTTATTTTGAAAAAATGCAAAATACTAGGATAATGTACAACATATTTTACTGAGTGTAGAAACAATATTACAGAGAATTCCATTATCCCTTTTCCCAAGAATTCAAATAGTTTAACTTCAAGTTTCCCGCTCACAATTTCAAATTTCAAAATTCAAAATTCAAAACCCTAAACACTCCTATGGATTCCTTTACAATTGAATCCACCACCACCTACACCCAACACCATTAAACCCCTTTCCCCACCTCTACATCTCATATTTCCGGCATCTTCCTTCTCTCTGCAGACACCATCTCTGTGTCTCTCTCTACGCACGAACAACCATGGTGACAGAAAAACGCCAACCACTGCAATCGAGCACCACAGACAACATCCCACCACCTACCAAACCTGCCGCCACCAAAGCCGGGAGAACCATTGAAGAAACTTATCAGAAGAAGAATCAACTTGAGCACATCCTTCTCCGACCCGATACTTACATTGGATCTATCGAAAAACATGAACAGACGCTTTGGGTATGGGAGGATGATCAGATGGTTAAAAGATCTATCTCGTACGTCCCTGGTCTCTACAAGATCTTCGATGAAATTCTCGTGAATGCTGCGGATAACAAACAGCGAGATCCCAATTTACAACATTCAAAACTCAAAAGAGCAAAATCGGATGATTTCTCATCTGTTGTTCATCATCTTCTTCCTTCAACCATGGCGGATTCTTCTTCAGTACAAGAAACCTCTTCCCGCACAAACATTCTTCCAATCCGTGCCCAACAAAGTCTGGTGATTGATCTCAACCCTAAGGCGTACGAAAATTACATGTATCCCATGGTGGAGTGCCTCAAATACTCTCCGTTGGTGCTCGCTCTTTCCAAAGTTGAGCTTGTACCAATGGAATGCCTCTCTCAGGTCTTCTCCACAGCCCATTATGACAGATCAGTGGATCGCATCTACTTTGATCTTCTTTCTCACAAGACCTCCATCTCTAAGCAACGATTCTGTTGGCTCCTAGGCTTTGAAGCCGATGAATCTAGGTTTAATACCGACACCATTACCGTCGGGCAATTATTTTCGATGTTCTACAATATGGGGTACACGGAGATTCTTACAACGGTTACAAAATTCAAGAAATCGTGTCTCCCTCCCCCATGGAATGGTTTCTTCACCATTCTCTTCAAAGGGCTCTCCGAGCGTAGTTCTAGTTCTGATGGGGCCAGCAAACTGTTTATGACCATTCTCTATGGTCTTTATCACGGCCTTAACCTAGACTATGGCTCGGTTCTATGGCAGCAACTCATTCAGAGCCTTGCCTCCTCCTCTCGCCACACTGAGGTATCCTACGCCAGGTTTCGGACGCTCATCACCAAGTGGGCCATGGATATACTCCATGTTCCTACTGTTGCAGGTTCCCTTCTCTCCAACATCAGCGTCTTCCACACCACCAAAATTATTGTCACCGATCCGACAAAATTTTCCTTCGTCGGATCCATTCCGGACTCTATGTCCGTCGGGGTGTCAAAGGAGAGCATCATCATGAAAGCCTACAAGGACTTTCGTCCTTCGGGCCCAAGGGAGCTTTCTGCTGAAATGGTTCAGTCCATTAATGATGCAGATAAACCTGCTGCTCGCGGAAAGAAACCCGAGCAAGGGAAGATAAAGAAAGCAGCAAAGGGGGCAAAGGGTCCTTCTCCTAAGAAGCGAAAACCCTCAAAACCAGATCTTTCCCCACCAGCAAAGAAGAAGAGAGTTCAACCTTATCATCAAGGCTTTCTTTGCACACATAGAGTCATTTGTGACTTATGCGAATATAAGCCTTTATGGGTAGACATTATCATATGATAATATCATCAAGGCTTTCTTTGCACACATAGAGTCATGTCGAGGCTTTTGGTCTACATACAGTAGCATGCTTCTAGGGACATCCTAACTAGTCGAAAAAGAATTTATACCTTCCCATAGAAACTCAATGTATGACCACTTCGCATTCTAGCCCTGCAATAACATCTTAGCACACAATTGAAAAAATATAGTAAAATAAAATCTTTTTGGATTTTTGATTTTTCAAAAGAAAATTACAAAAAAAAATGAAAATCTTTTTGTATTTTTAATTTTTTTTTTTAAAAATGAAAATCCTTTTGCATTTTTGATTTTTCAAAAGAAAATTACAAAAAAAATGAAAATCTTTTTGTATTTCGATTTTTCAAAAGATAAGAAAGCGACATGTAAAACTTTCCTAAGTTGATATACCCACAGAGGCGAATTGATATGGATGCGAAGCCATGCGAAACCTCTGAATGAACAGTAACTTCTGAACAATGTGAACACATTTTCTGAACAAAACATTTATGCTTGTGTGAATGAAACTGGATTCGCACTAAGCATCCCCAAACCTGCTAAAATTCGAACAAACGATTTTTCATCAAGAGGTTTTGTAAAAATATCAGCAAGTTGTTCAGTTGTTTTGACAAAATGAATTTCAATATTCCCATCTTCCACATGATCTTTGATATAATGATATCGAAGAGCAATGTGTTTTGTCTTTGAATGTTGTACTGGATTATGACAAATGCGAATTGCACTTTGTGAATCACAATACAAAGGAATCTTTTTCATGTTTATTGCATAATCACGAAGTTGACTCTGAATCCATATGATTTGCGAAGTACAAGCAGCCACAGAGATGTATTCGGCTTCAGCAGTTGAGATAGCCACACAAGTTTGTTTCTTTGACTGCCAGCTCACCAACTTTCCATCCAATAATTGACATCCACCAGTCGTACTTTTTCCTCCTAAATCAGAATCTGAAAAAGCTTGAATGAAAAATCCTGTTTTCGCAGGATACCAAAGGCCTAATGAAACAGTTCCCTTTAAATATCGAAAGATATTCTTCACTGCCGTCAAATGTGGTTCTCTTGGATTCGCTTGATATCTAGCACAACAACAAATCGAAAACATAATATCAGGTCTACTCGCAGTTAAGTACAATAAATACCCGATCATGCTACGATACACTGTTAGATCAACAGCAGGAGTGTCTAACGAAGGAGTTAGTCGTGTTCCTACTGCCATAGGGACTCTGAGCTTCGTGCTATTAATCATTCCAAACTTTTCCAGCAAGTTCTTTGTATATTTTTCTTGATTTATGAAAATTCCTTGCCTGTTCTGTTTGATGTTTGATTTATGAAAATCTTTGTGAGCTGCATAAGCTAAGAATATGCGAACTGCTTCAAGTCTTGCAACAGGTGCGAATGTTTCTTCATAATCAATGCCTTCTTGTTGCGAATATCCTTTAACCACTAGTCTTGCTTTATTTCGAATAATATTCCCATCTTTGTCGGTTTTGTTTTTAAAAATCCATTTTAATCCAACAATCGAAACATCAGAAGGTTTTGAAACTAATCTCCAAACCCTGTTTCGTTCAAATTCAGCCAATTCAGATTGCATAGCAACAACCCAATCTGAGTGTTCCATAGTATTCTTGACTGTTTTTGGCTCTATTTTCGAAATAAAGACATTAAACATACAAAGTTCTTAGTTAGTGTTTAGTACCTCATTTTTCGCACGAATTTGAGTTCTTGTCAACACACCTTCTTGTAAATTGCCAATTACCTGTTCTTGTGGATGATTTCTTGTCCATTTCGCAAGTGGTGGATAATTTGGATCATAGTCTAATAGTGCATCTTCATGCATATCTTCATTTTCAGATCCTGCAACAGAAAAATTATCATTAAATGTATGAAAGTCTGCATTGTTATCATGACAATTTGTCTCTGTTTCATGAATTTCTCTCTCATCATGATCTACATTTGGATAATTCCCCTCAGAATTATGTGCATTTTGATTTTGCGAATGCTCCCCCTCAACTTGATATTCTTCCTGATTTGGTTAATGCTCCCCCTCAACTTGATGTTCTTGTTGATTCTGTGTATGCTCTGTTGGGTTTTGGTCATAAGACATCCTATGTGCTCATACAAACCCTAATGCTTGGATCTAGGTTTCTCTATTGTACATGCAAGTTATCCAAGACTATAAACCCTAATACTAGCATACAAGTAATCATGTTATCATGAGAATAAGTTTATAGTGTTACCTTGATTGTTATGTAGCAATAACAATCCCAATTCCTCCTTGAATTGACTTTGGAAGGCTTAGAGTCACAAGTGTCACTCCTCTAATGGCTCACAAACACCATAAGCAAGAGGATGAAGAGGAGAAAGGATGGAGGCTGCCAAAAACGTGTAGAAACCCTTACAAGAAGCTTAGCCACGTTTTTGAGCCTTAAGGGGTCTTTATATAGTTGGGCTATTAGGGTTATCTAACAAGGAAACCCTAATTTGGATGCTTAAGCCCTAAGCAACCCATAGACTCCTTTTATTAAGCCCATGGACGATTGCCTTATGGGTTTCCCATTAGAATTCGTCCATCCCTTAATACAAGGCAATCCATGGCCCAAATTGCAATTATCTTATAATTACAATTCCAGTCCCTTAAGTTTAATTAATCTCTTTTAGTCACAAAACTAATTACCAATTAATTATTGACTAATATTAATTAAACAATATGATTTCTCCTTTAATATATTATTCCCATAATATATTAATAAATCATATTTAATCCTTACTCTCCATAATTCATCCTATCAAGTTGCTTTGGTGAAGGCAACCCAAAAGGACCATGCACCATCGGGTCAAGTACATACCAAAATAGTTATGGACTTAGACACTAATCCAACAGTCTCCAACTTGGATAAGTCTAACAACTATTCTGTGTATGACTTCATATCCTGATCTGCAATCGTAGCTTTCCAAAGTCGCTGTCAACTATGATCATATCAGATACGCGTGTCCTTAGATAAGGGATCATATATTCCTCCATTCTAGATATCGTATGAGATATGATTTCAAATCATTCTCTTTGTACTATATCTCGATTTCCGATTTATGACGACAGACTAATTGAACAAATCAAATTAGTCCTAGCCCGGCCGAGCATTTACGTATGTCATCACTAAACCATCGAGGGGCCCAAAGATATCGCTTTTATCCTACCTTGGATAAAAGGAACGGATAAACTTTGATACAATGCTCGCTTGCACTCACTCACCGAATTACACACAACAATATGTTTTATAACACCAAGTTACTGGTGCGTTTACATATTATCAATGTGCAACCGATTCGCAAGATACAACTCACACATCTCGGTTTCAAGAATATAAGATGTTATCGTCTCACCAATCACTCGTAATACAATTCATGGAGTGATCCAAGTGAGCGTGGGTTTAATCCAATGCTCAAATCATATTCATAAGCACTCATGAACGTTGCAGCAAACATTTGCTTATGTCTAATACTCTTCTAGACAATCCACAAACCAATTCACGACAGTCTTCATTCATATCTACTTCCAACATATGAACGACTGTGGCCCGTTTGAATAATTCGATTATTCTTAATAAACTCAATTATTAGGGAAGTCAAAACATGCAAGGTGAAACACAAGAATAATACTAATCCCATATGGCCTCAAACCTTTGAGTATAAACAAAACACGTTTTATTTATCACCATATCGATTACTCATTATTTGTCGTTTCGGGTAATCAAGTTCGCATTTGAATTCCAACACTTGTCCCATGCTCCTAGCATGCACACAATGTTTACCTATGGTTCTTACTTTTGCGAAATAGACAAATTGAACACATTTCCAATCATTCTCATTTTACAACACCAAATCCATTTTCTTAAGTGTAAGAATGTCAAATTCTTGTTACTTATAGAATATACTAGATTCTAACACTACGATCCTTTTGTAATGTCACTGCACCAAAGTCTCAAAGACTATTGCCAATGATATTACAAATTCCTCTATCGGAGATTGTTACAAGACAATTCCTTAGATATGATGTCTCTCACTCAAAGTACATTCCTTTGAACATCCTTTCGCATAAAGTTTCTAATCTAGACATAGATTTTACTTCCCAACATGGACACACTTCCATATTTTCTATATGACAACTCATTCTTAATAGAATCTTATCTATTCGTAATGATGTCGATATCGTCCATCCAATATGGAAACACTTCCATAATTTCCAATACTATACTTCCAACTACTCGCAAGCGACCAATCCTCGTCGAACTTTGGATTGTCCTTTGATAGTTGTTTAATTATTTTAGTCAAAACCAATTCTAGTCCCTTTTCCCTCTAAATGCACTATACATTTGGAAAATTTTAGAATGGTCAAACATTAAAGCATTCGCAATCGATCCTATACCCGAAGCGTATGGGACACGACGCATAATGTTTTATTTGCTATGTTCTCAAAACTCGAATTGCGAAGAGGAATGCCGTAATCACAATCGAAATTTTAAGAACACACTATGTACCTTTGACTAAATTTATTAACATTCCACAACCTAATCCTTTAGATTTGAAATGAAGCATAATATTCTCTCCCTTATTTATAGCAAAACAACCTTTCAACTCTTACAACTTTGCAAAGTATGACTCTTGTTTTCTATAATTAATATTTCCAACTATGCAATACGTGCCTTAATAATCATACAATCATAACATTTATGCTCCCACTATCATGATGATTATTATAAAACATAACACTTATGCTCCCACTAGCTTTGACATGTATTCATAAACATCTTAACTTTCAGAAAAACAATACTTATTGAATTTCTTAAGTTCATGTTTCTAATACTTAGTGCTTTGATAATCTTTTATCAAGGCTTCTTGAACTTATACACTTTTGCCTTAGATAGTTCATATGTGTGTCTTAACAATTAAGACTAATTGCCAAACCTCACAATTCAAATTATGGAAAGGGATGTCGTAACCATGATCGAATTTGAGAATGCAATTTTACAATCACTATCTTTTAAAATCTTTCTTAGTGAAAGCATTTTCTCACAATCATTTTCATGAAGGAGGAAATCTTATGACATTTAGATTTAAACGGTGTATGTGTTCCTATCCATGCGAATTTGTTAAAACCAAAGTTTACGACAAATTCAAACTCATATGGATCGAACTTTCTTAATCTTGATTTCTTGTCTTATGGTAGCACAGCTGCCCACCACGTCTTCCAAGTAGTTAAGCATCTTACCCTTTTCCTATCAATGTACCTTTCATTGATCAAGGTCCTTGCCTTTTACGCATTCAAATGAGAACTCATAGGACTCACATGCATAATTAACTCGATTGGATTGGCACAGAAACAAAATAATGTCTTTACGATAGGTTGTAAACCTCAACTCGTGTGCTAGTGATGATCGATAAGGTTTATTTGATTTGTTCTTGAAACTTTTCGAGACCATTAAGACTCCCACTGACTCCTTGACATATAAGATTCTTTTGTCAATAAACATTTCTTGACAAACAAATTTTCAAGAGTTAGTGTAGCTTGTATCAAAACACTTCATAAATTGGTCATAGTTGGTCTTTGTCTTATCCAAGACATCACAACTTTCCACATTTGATGAATGTTATAAACCTTTAATACTTTTTACTCATTGTCACAATCTTAACTTTAAGACTTGTTATTGGAACAAAGTATGATTGTCTTCTTGATTTGACCATTTCATCAATCTTTGATTCCTCTTCTTGGACATACAATTGTACCAAGACTCACTTAGAGGATCAATTGAGATATGGTTCTTAATCATTAAGACCTATCATAAAGCATAAAAGCCACTCTCCCTTCTTCTTAGAATGGAGAAACTCTTATCTTTCTGCCTATTTGATTCTTCTTATTCGTTTTGCTATTGATCTAAACCCTTTAATCAATTCAAAATTACACTTAATCTTGTAAGTATAATCATATTTACTAAACCTTTAGTAAATGATGACGAATATCTTTGTTACTCTTATGGTGAACTTGATCAACACACAACTTTGTGCACTCGATCTCCTAGTCCTTCACTTGACACTTTGTCAATGAATTAGTCTAATTATCAAAATATGAAATTTCTCATTCATCGTGCAACCAAGTTGCATGATTCCAAGTTTCTGTCCGATTGAAACTTTGGGCGATGAGAAACTCTCCCTATTTGGTAAATTCTTGACATTTCCATAAATAACATAACTAAGAATCATATCCATTCTTTGTAGAAATATGCAAACATCAATTTTCACATAACGATTTCATTGCAAGGAAGTAAACAAATAAATAAATAAGTCAAACAAAATTTATTTTATTTGTAAAAGCAGCGGAAAAACATTTGTCCTTACAATGCAAAATCTATTGAAAACTATGTAAACGAAAATTTCTAACAACTCTATCATAACTATCTAAGCTCAAAATCCAATATTCAAGTCCATGCGATCGAGATCCATCACTTGTGATTAGATTCATCTTGCTCTCTTATCAAACTTCCTTTCTTTTCACCGATCCTTCAAAACATTCAAATGCAATCTTATCACATCATGTATCAAGAATCAATGAATAGGAACTTAATGGAGTTAGATAGCGGATTCTTACCTAAATCGTAGTCATACTTTTGACTCTCCCATCTCTTATATCTCTTAGGTAAATAGGGCAACTTCGTCTCCAATGCCCCTTCTCTTGGCAATAAAGGCAAATTGACTCTTTTGGAACAACACATGGAACTACTTCAGACATCGCCTTTCTCTTATGATCAAACTTTTCGATCATTGCATGTCTTTCATTGCCATTGTCAATATCCATAGAGGTCTTGAAGGCAGATTCACCAATCAACTTTGCTTTTCTATTGTGCCAAACCATTGCTGATTCAGCAGCAATAAGCATATAGGTGAGATCTATAAGGTTCACGTCGCGGTTCATCATATAGTACTCTCTTACGAACTTACTATATGAGTTGGGAAGTGACTGAAGAACCCAATCAACAGCCATTTCCTCACAGACAACGGATCCCAACATTCTTAACCTATCAATGTGTGACTTCATCCCTAGGATGTGTGCACACACGGACTTTCCCTTTTTACGTTTACTTGCCAAAAGGGCTTGAGTGATATTGAACCTTTCAATTTTACAATCTTGTGGGTTAGGGAGAATAATTGGAGGAGGAGGAGGAAGCGAAGCATGATTTCTTGTTCCTCGATCAAATCGTGGAATATCATCTTCATGTGGAATACTTGTTCCATGGGATTTGAGAAGACCATAGTTGTCGAACTTTGACATCAGGAGAAAAAACGAATTCAAGTTAGTTGATTGATTGAGTCCTTGGTAAATCACCCAAATGAAATTCCAAGGCTAGGACCCAACACAATATCCTACAACTCGGGAGAGGGATGCCGTAACCCAAATTGCAGAACATTTGAAGGTAAGTGAATGACGATTCACTAATTTCCACCATGAAAAACGAAAAAGAAATTTAGGTTTTAAATCTATGAAAACTCCTAGATCCTTTGAGATCCATTGAACATTTCAATGGCATGTTTAAATCTTGATATGCCCCTCTTGTTTGTGACTGGGATGCCGAGGATCACAAAGCGGGTGTGAATAACCGTGCAAACTACATGGTGCCCTCACATGTTACAATCACCTATTCGATGTGCCGGTAAACCACACACGCTCCACCGAACTATGACAAACATTGAGTCACCCTTTGCTACCTTTGCTTAGAACCATTTAGTGTGCCGGTAAACCACACACGCTCCACTAACGTCTTCGCAAGGGCACAAAGTGTAATTTCATGGAATTGCATCAATTCACTTTGCCTACGTAACTAAGATTGGGAATTTGAAAAACATTTAGTTACTTTGTATTTCATTATACTTATAATGGAAGGTTTCGTCCTATCCTACCCGTTCGGCTAACGACCCTCCACTAGTCAAGAGTGCGGTGGGTAAGAGTGGATACCCATTCAATCGCCATATTATAGGCAATTTCCTTAAACACCCCTTATAGACCAGCTTCGTGAATGAGGCCTACTAACGGTAAGACTGACTTTTACTCATACATATATATAATGTTAGACTTTTAATGTTATATATAGTATAGGGTGTATTTTATACTTTTAAAATACTATATGGTTAACTTTAACAATTACACTTTTAATTCAATTAAAAGGTTAACCTAAACTTTTATGGATTTATTAAACCTCTTTTAATTATACTCCTTAATTAATTAATAAAACCATAAGGGTGTGATTTGAACCTTTTCAAAACAATACAAGAGTTTTTAGAATTTAACATTTCTAATTAACCTTTTAATTAACCTTTAAATTCCATAACTTGAGGGCAAGTTTTGAAACATTTCAAACCATATGGGTTTAGAATTTAAATATGCATCAAAATTAAACTATTCAATCAAAATTTAAATTCCAAAACTTGAGGGCAAGTTTTGAAACCTTTTCCAAAACATTAGGGTTTTAACTATTTAAATTTCAAAACAACAAAACTTTTGGGGTTCAAATTTAAACTATAAAACCTAAAGGGATTAATTTGAAACTATTCCAAACTTTGTCAAGAATATTCTAGATCACATAATTCAAATAAGGCAATTAACTATAATTGGTGGTTATCTAATTAGATCTAGTTCAAATTCTTGCAAGATAATGATCAAATAATTTCCATAACTTCACATATATCAAATAAGGTAACAATTATCTAATTAGATGACCAAAATCTTTTATTTTGACAAGGATAATCATAAAGGATTAACAAAATTCGAATTTTATTAAGTTTAAACAATTATGGTAATTATCCTAAGTCATAATAGGTAAAAATCCCGAAAATCCGCCTGTCTGACGAGTTGACTCGTCGAGTCAGCCTTGGACTCGTCGAGTCTGCATGGACTCGGCGAGTTCAGCCATGGACTCGGTGAGTCCAGCCTCCAGAATCCAAAAAATCGAATTTTCCAGTTATATCAAGCATCAATACAATAGAAACCAATCTAGGCTCTGATACCACTGTTGGGTTTTGGTCATAAGACATCCTATGTGCTCATACAAACCCTAATGCTTGGATCTAGGTTTCTCTATTGTACATGCAAGTTATCCAAGACTATAAACCCTAATACTAGCATACAAGTAATCATGTTATCATGAGAATAAGTTTATAGTGTTACCTTGATTGTTATGTAGCAATAACAATCCAATTCCTCCTTGAATTGACTTTGGAAGGCTTAGAGTCACAAGTGTCACTCCTCTAATGGCTCACAAACACCATAAGTAAGAGGATGAAGAGGAGAAAGGATGGAGGCTGCCAAAAACATGTAGAAACCCTTACAACAAGCTTAGCCACGTTTTTGAGCCTTAAGGGGTCTTTATATAGTTGGGCTATTAGGGTTATCTAACAAGGAAACCCTAATTTGGATGCTTAAGCCCTAAGCAACCCATAGACTCCTTTTATTAAGCCCATGGACGATTTCCTTATGGGTTTCCCATTAGAATTCGTCCATCCCTTAATACAAGGTAATCCATGGCCCAAATTGCAATTATCTTATAATTACAATTCCAGTCCCTTAAGTTTAATTAATCTCTTTTAGTCACAAAACTAATTACCAATTAATTATTGACTAATATTAATTAAACAATATGATTTCTCCTTTAATATATTATTCCCATAATATATTAATAAATCATATTTAATCCTTACTCTCCATAATTCATCCTATCAAGTTGCTTTGGTGAAGGCAACCCAAAAGGACCATGCACCATCGGGTCAAGTACATACCAAAATAGTTATGGACTTAGACACTAATCCAACATGCTCCCCCTCAACTTGATATTCTTGTTGATTTTGTGTATGCTCCCCCTCAAAAGTTGGTATAAAATCGTCATGAACACTTGTGTGTTCCTCCTCCATATGAGCATTTGGTATGCTTTTGCAAGTTATCGTCGTTGAAGTTGTTGATTCATCAGTATGTTTTGAAGATTCTGATGTTTGATTATCAAGAGCATTATCTTCTGCATCAATTGCCCTGTCAGGAATTCCAAAAATTAAGTCATAATCAAAATCATTAATTTCAGAATTATCAATTTGAGTATTTGAATCCACAAGTATTGGTTTCTGATCGAATTTACTATCAATCTGTTTAAGATAGTAATCATCAAATGTTAAATTGAAAGTTTCTTCAATTTTTCTTGTTCGTTTATTAAGCGCTCTGTATGCAACTGAATTCTGTGAATATCCTAAGAAAATGCCTTCATCAGCTTTTGCTTGAAACTTTGACAAATTATCTTTGAGATTCATAATAAAGCACCTGCAACCAAAAACATGAAAGAATTTTACATTAGGTTTCCGATTATTGATGATTTCATATGGAGTAACATTGAATCTTCTGTGAATGAATGATCTATTCTGAGTAAAGCATCCTGTGGATACAGCTTCTGCCCAAAGATATTGAGGTAGATTCGCATATGTGAGCATGGTTCTGGCTGCTTCGCACAGAGATCGATTTCTTCTTTCAACTACACCATTTTGCTGTGGAGTATATGGTGATGAGAAATTATGCGAAATACCTTTGTTTGTAAGAAAATTGTCAAGAGTTTGATTTTTAAACTCTGAACCATTATCACTTTTAATTTTTCGTACATTCTTTTTCAAACTAATTTCAATCTTTTTGATAAAATCAATCATCGTCTGAGCAACTTCAGATTTCAACCTGAGAAAAAATACCCATGTGAATCTAGAGAAATCATCGACAACAACTAAAATATACCGCTTTTTATTTATCGTTGCAACAGTTGATGGTCCACATAGATCAATGTGAAGAAGTTCCAATGGATCTACTATCTTTGAATCTATGACAATCGGATGACCTTTTCGATGTTGTTTTCCTTGTTCGCAAGCTGCACATAAAGAATCATTGTCAAATTTTAATATTGGTAAACCTCGAACTAAATCTTATGTTACAAGTTTATTTATATTTCGAAAGTTCAAATGGGATAATCTTCGATGCCAAAGCCAGCTGAGATCATTTGATGCTTTTGATAGTAAACACACAGCTGGTTTTCCCACAATTGGTTTGATGTCCAAAGTAAACATATCATCATATCGTTTGGATTTCAGAAGTATTTCATTTGTCTTTGCATTTGAGATGATACTTCCTTCTTCATTAAACACTACTTGATTTCCAGTACCCACAAGAAGTTGTGATACACTAATCAAATTGTGTTGAAGTCCTTCAACATAAGCAACTCTGTTTACTGTGAAGTTTCCATTTGTTACTTTCCCATATCCTTTCACTTGACACTTGTGATTATTTCCAAATTTGACAACTCCAGCATTCTCCAAACTTCTGTAATCTCGCAAGTTTTCCTTTCTTCCAGTCAGATGACGAGAGCAACCACTATCAATATACCATTTTGGATCATATTGCTCGTCACATAACACCTGCATTTAATGAAAGAATTTAGGAACCCAAGACTTATTGGGTCCATCATTAGTAGAATGAAACAACTTTTTGGAATTTGAAAACCATGTTTTCACTTTGTTTGTTACTGAATCCATTATATCAGCATCATCAGTTCTAGATATTGAAATATAGTCATTCACTAGTTTTGGATTCGCATTGATTGTAATCTTATCCTTCACAACATTCGCATGTTTGATAACTGGTTTCCATTTTTGAACCAGAACTTGCGAATTATGGGATGATGTACTAGCAGTTGAAGAATTATTTGCAAACTTATCAAAGGCACTTTTGATTTCTTGTTCTGAAAACTTTGCACTTTGATATTTCTTTCCTTTCCCCTCAAACCAATTATTGATCATATTTACATCAGTCTTTCCTTTGATGTATGAAACTTTGGTTTTTGATGATATTGAAGGATTTGGAAAATTTGGTGGTTGTGATGAAAATTTCGCTTTGACTTGATTTGATTTCTTCAAATTGGATGAATTATTCGTGAATTTGTCAACATTTGGAAACTTTTGATTATTTGCAAATTTTTGCGAACTCTTAAATTTTCTATTGTTGTCAAATTTGCAAATATATGAAACCTTATCAACAGATTTTATTTGTTTATGAAAACATGAAGTTGTGTTAATGTTTTTATCTTGAAATTTTGACGATGTTTTTGAAATTTGTTGTTTTTCATTATTCACAACTTGCCAAAATATTGCTTTTCTTGCTTGTCTTTTTGAAACATTATTTTCTGTTGAAAAAGTTTCAACCATCAATTTGAATTCTTGAGAATTTAATTTCATTTCAACCTTTGATTTTTCAACTTTTTCAAAAGGTTTGTTAGATTTTTCACCTTTAACCACCCATTTTTGTTTTCGAAACACATAAGAATTTTGAGTTAAATTGTTTTCTACTGTGTTTTGATTCGCAAAGAAACCTTCAGGTGTTGACTTTTGATTGTCTTTTTCAACAATTTTATTGAACTCAGGATGAATTTTCTCAGCATTTCCAGTAGTAACAAAAACTTGATTTGGAAAAATAGTTTTATCAGTACATACAAAATTCGGATATACCACTGTGTTGGTTTCCAAATAATGTGCACCTTTGTCATTTAAAACTTTGTCAAATTCTTTTGTATTTTCAAACACTTGATCAACCACAACCCTTTGATGTGTTTCAGTTGAATTTTGTTTTTCTTCTTTATTTTCATTAGTATCATCAGATTTCCAGCTTTCAACTTCCACATTATCAAACTTACAATGTTGCGAAGTTGAAGATTTATCAACTTTATCCTCTACTATTGAATCAACTACTATTTCTTTACCTTTGATCTTAGATGTGATATTAATGATTGACAATTGAGAAGTGATCTCTTCTTCTTCAATTTCACTGATTTCATTCACATTATCATAATTTTCATCAATATCAGCATAATTAAATTGCGAAGTAAGAGTTGAATTTTCGGTTTTCTTTAAGATTTTCACTTGTTCACTTTTTGTCAAACTTTCATTTACAATGTTAACCAACTCATCAGCATTCAGAAATTCATCAATTTTGACAATCCCATATGAATATCTATCATCCGGTGTTTTGTCAAATTGAGCAATTGTACTTTCGCAATCATAAGAAACAACATCAACTTTTTCACGCTCATATTCAAGAAAAGGTAGAAGTTTCCTATGTTGTTCTTTGCTAATATCAGAAGAATGATGTAAAGCAGTTAATTTTGCATACAACCTTTTAGCTGAATTACAATAAATGTTTCTTTGTGCTAGTAACAATCTAACATCATTCGAAAGATTATTCCTATCACAATCTATGTTTTTGATTTGCAATTCTAATTTTTCTACCCTGCTCTTCTTTATTTCTAATTCCCTTTGTGTCTCACTAAGTTGCACACTCAATTTCTTAGCTTCATTACTAGCAGACACAATAACAGAATCAAAATAAGCCACAGTATCATCAAACCAAACAATTTCAGCATCATAAGCAGATAAAGGAATATTAAAAGATTCAAGAATTGCACGTACCTTGGTTGTCATGGGAGATTTGTCTGTGGATTTAGACATAAAGCATTTCCCAGAAATGTTCTCTTCGCAGTCCTCAAAACTTGCGAACATAGCTCCATGTGTTGGATGCCTCATTTCTTCATCATCAGATCCAGAAGACCAGATCTGATACGTTCCACTTTCTTCTTCATCCGACTCTCCCTTAGCAACCAAAGACACTCCTTTGTTCTTTGCCCTTAACTCTTCAATTTTTTCAGAATAATAAGCTTCATCTTTGACTTTTTCTTTCTTTTCCTGAATCACCCTTCAACTTTTTCTCTTCATTCCCATTTTTCTGTTTTCCATCTGTTTTCTCCATTTTCTTCTTCTCTTCTCCTCCGGTTCTTGTTACATCATTTTTCACATCACTATTCTTTCCTTTTGGATTAAAAGGCTTTTTGAAAAACTTTTTAACTTTGTTGTTTGAATAGTATGCTACTGCTTCATCATCGGAGTTCATCAAAAATCCTTCTACATCTGAACCCTCTTTTTCATCAGTTTCCGTTACTTTTGAAACAAGAGCCAAAGGACCACCAATAGCTTGTTTTGATTCTTCATACATTTCTGTGACCTCACATTCATGTGTTTTCAGTTGATTGTAAAGATCATTCAATGTAGTTGTATCAAAACATTGTTGATTCTTTATCATCATGCTCACACCGCGCCATTCCTTGCGAAGACTCATAATGAAAGTTAAATTGAACTCCATGGTTGATCTAGTAATTCCATACCTATTGCAGCGAAACATAAGCTCATTCAGACGATCATAACTGATGGGTTTTAGCCATAAGAACTTTCCTATGTGCGCATGCAAAACCCTAATGCTTGGATCTAGGCTTTCTAATAAACATGCTTTTGAATCCAAGACTTATAATGGCTAATTAGGTTAAATAACAATATTGAAACAGATCTAGAATCATACCTTTGAATTCCTTGTTGATCTTGTTTGTCTTGGAGCTTCTAGAGTCACAATTGTCACTCCTCTAATGGCTTACAAACACCAATAGCAAGCAAGATGATTTAGGAGAGAGGAGAGGGGAGGAATTCGACCAGAGGTTCCTTGCTTAAGGTTATGTGTCGAACTCCCTCATCCATAGGGTCTATTACACTATCAGACTCCTTAAGGGTTTCACCTTAAACCCTAATTGGATAATCCTCTCTTAAGGCTATCCAAATCCATTCCATAGATAACCCTATGGACGATTTGAGCTATCCTAAAGCTCTTAGAATCCGTCCAAGGTATATCTTAATGGATTTACAGTCTAAATTTTAACTATCAAACAATTGACAGTTTATACCCTCTTATTTAATTAATCTCTTTAAGTCAGCAAATTAATACCAATTAATTTATGACTTATATTAATCAAATAGCTAAATATTATTCCTTATAATGTTTACTCTCTCTTAATAAATCATCCTTCAAGTTGCTATGGTGAAGGCAACCCAAAAGGACCATGCACCACCGAATATAGTTATAGCCTTAGACACTATTCCAACAGTCTCCCACTTGGATAAGTCTAGTAACTATACAAGTACAATACAGTTTGCAATCGTAGCTCTCAAAGACGCTGTCAACTCTGATCTAATCAATCTTGTCCTTTAGATAAGGGATCGTACAGTCCTCTGTTAGATATCATGCTGACAATCCTATGGAATGGTTAGTCTAGCATTTAGATTTCTCGATCTCCGATTTATTTGACATAGAACTTAATCGAACACATCAATTCAGTTCTGACCGGGCCCGGCACATAAGTCAAATCAAATCATCGAGTGGCCAAGATATCTCTTCTATCCTCTTAGGATAAAATTTACAGATAAACTTCGACTTATATGCATTTACTTATTCATTAACCAACTATACACAACAATGCGTATTATAACATCAAGTTACTGATGCGTTTTCGCATTATCAATGCACAATCAATTAACAAATAATAAACCATATATCTAGGTTTTAAGACTATATGATATAATCGTCTCGCGATCACCTTTTATATCGTATTCCATAAGGTGATTCCAGCAAGCGCAGGTTTATTCCAATGCTCAAAACCAGTTCATAAGCACTCATGAACGTTGCAGCAACCCTTGCTATGTCTAACACCATTTAGACACTCTACACACCAATTCATGACAATCTTCATTCATATCTACTCCCAACATATGAATGATTGTGGACCATTTGAATAATTCAATTATTCCTAATAAACTCAATTATTCTGGAAGTCAAAACATGCAAAGTGAAACAATAGTTAAACAATTAACATGTGACAGTAACTTTACTTATAAATAAAACTCCTTTATTTAATCATCAAATGTCAATTACATTTATCTATTATACGTTTCTAATACTATCTAATCTATGCTAATATCATCCTTCAGCCCAATACTCCTAGCATGCTGCAAGTGCTTAACCCTACTCAGTCCCTTCGTAAGCGGATCTGTTGGGTTATCTTCTGATGATATCCTCTTCACTACGAGTTGTCCTTCTTCTACGCGATGTCTAATGAAGTGATATTTTCTGTCGATATGTCGAGATCTACCATGATCCCTCGGTTCCTTGGTCAAGGCAACCGCACCTTCGTTATCACAGAAAATCTCCATGGGCTCCTTTATGGCCGGCAAAACTCCAAGATCACCGATGAAGTTCTTCAGCCATATTGCCTCCTTTGACGCTTCGCTCGCTGCGATGTACTCTGATTCGCACGTTGAATCAGCTACGGTTTCTTGCTTGGAACTTTTCCATGTCACTGCTCCTCCATTTAGGGTAAAGACCCAGCCCGACTGCGAACGGTAGTTGTCCCTGTCGGTCTGAAAGCTGGCGTCACTATACCCTCGCACCTTCAAGTCATCACTCCCTCCAAGGACTAAGAACCATTCCTTCGTCCTCCGAAGGTACTTAAGGATGTTCTTCACTGCAATCCAATGTGCTTTGCAAGGGTTCCCTTGATATCTGCTAACCATGCTCAAAGCGAAGGCTACATCAGGGCGAGTACAAGTCATAGCGTACATGATTGAGCCAACTGCGGAAGCGTATGGTACTCGGCTCATTTCTGCTATCTCAGCTTCGGTACTCGGACTTTGAGTCTTACTCAACTTGGCATTTCCTTGTATCGGTAGTTCTCCCTTCTTTGAGTTTTCCATACTAAAACGTTTTAGTACCTTCTCCAAGTAAGTATTCTGACTAAGTCCAATTAGTTTCTTACTTCTTTCTCTTACTATCCTTATTCCCAAAATGTAAGAAGCCTCTCCGAGGTCCTTCATAGCGAAGCACTTCCCGAGCCAGGACTTAACCTCCTGCAGAGTCGGGATGTCGTTTCCTATGAGTAATATGTCATCGACATATAGAACGAGGAAGCTTACTATACTCCCACTGGCTTTGACATATACACAAGATTCGTCTTCGCTTCGTACAAATCCAAACTCTTTGACTTTCTCATCGAAGCAAAGATTCCATCTGCGAGACGCTTGCTTAAGTCCATAAATGGACTTCTCAAGCTTACACACTCTATTCGGATGCTTCGGATCCACAAACCCCTCTAGCTGAGCCATGTAAACATCCTCAGCCAACTTTCCGTTAAGGAAAGCGGTCTTGACATCCATTTGCCAAATCTCATAATCATGAAATGCGGCAATTGCTAGCATCACTCTAATAGATTTAATCTTCGCAACTGGTGAGAAGGTCTCGTCATAGTCAACTCCGGGAGTTTGAGTAAAGCCCTTCGCAACCAATCGCGCTTTATATGTGTGTACGATCCCATCCACGTCGGTCTTCTTCTTGAAGATCCACTTTCACCCTACGGTCTTACGTTCGGGCACGTAATCAACCAAATTCCAAACTTGGTTATCGTACATGGATTGGATCTCGCTATCCATATCCATCGCCTCTTTCCATTTCGCAGACTCCGGGCCTGCCATGGCTTCCTTATAGCTATTAGGTTCATCAAGATTTACTAGTGTACCATCACTAATATACGTGTCCCCTTCGGTAGTAATATGAAAACCATAAAACTGGGGATGAACTCTAACTCTATCGGAACGTCTAAGAGGTAAGGATTCGTCAATCGGTTCAACTGGAGTTTCCTCCTCGGGTTGAATGCCAGCGGTAGAGGTTCCTTCATCTATCGATTCTTGAATCTCTTCAAGTTCGATTTGCCTCCCACTGTCTCCTTGGCTTATGAGTTCTCGCTCTCGGAAAACTCCTCTCCTCGCAACAAAGATAACATTATCTTTCGTTCTATAGAAGAGATATCCAAAGGAAGTTTGCGGGTAGCCGATGAAAATACATCGCTCACTTCGAGGTTCAAGCTTGTCGTGAGTATCTCGTCTTACGAAAGCCTCGCAACCCCAAACCTTGATATGCGCCAACGAGGGAGCTTTCCCCGTCCACATCTCGTGAGGTGTTTTGGCAACCTTCTTAGTAGGGACTCGGTTAAGGATATTGGCGGCAGTCTCTAAGGCATACCCCCAAAAGAAGATAGGTAGTGAAGCACGACTCATCATAGAGCGAACCATATCCAATAAGGTTCGATTACGCCTTTCTGCCAC
The DNA here is from genome assembly GCF_052625555.1 of Lactuca saligna. NCBI lineage: Eukaryota > Viridiplantae > Streptophyta > Magnoliopsida > Asterales > Asteraceae > Lactuca > Lactuca saligna. Next base: position 22,410,897 of record NC_136419.1, on the reverse strand, counting down.
ACCATTCAACTGCAATGTCCTAGGAGGAGTCAATTGCGAAACTATTCCACACTCCTTGAGATAATCGTGGAATTCAAGACTTAGGTACTCTCCTCCTCGATCGGATCGAAGCATCTTGATTTTCCTACCCAATTGATTCTCCACTTCATTCTTGAACTCTTTGAACTTTTCAAGGGTTTCTGACTTTTGCTTGATTAAATAGACATACCCATATCTACTATAATCATCGGTAAAAGTCACATAGAAGCGGTTCCCATCCTTCGTGGTTGATCTAAAAGGTCCACATACATCGGTATGTATTAGGTCTAATAGTCCCTCACCCCTTTCACAAGTACTCGTGAAGGGTGACTTAGTCATCTTTCCAAGTAAACAAGACTAGCATGTGTCATCTTCCCTAAGGTCGAATGACTCCAACACTCCATCCTTTTGGAGTTGGGCTATGCGTTTCTTGTTGATGTTGGGTTTTAGCCATAAGAACTTTCCTATGTGCGCATGCAAAACCCTATTGCTTGGATCTAGGCTTTCTAATAAACATGCTTTTGAATCCAAGACTTCTAACGGCTAATTAGGTTAAACAACAATATTAAAACAGATCTAGAATCATACCTTTGAATCCCTTGTTGATCTTGGTTGTCTTGGAGCTTCTAGAGTCACAATTGTCACTCCTCTAATGGCTTACAAACACCAATAGCAAGCAAGATGATTTAGGAGAGAGGAGAGGGGATGGAATTCGACCAGAAGTTCCTTGCTTAAGGTTCTGAAAGGTTGTACACGAATTCCACATCCCAAGGGCCTATTTATACCTTTAGACTCCTTAAGGGTTTCACCCTAAACCCTAATTGGATAATCTTCTCTTAAGGCTATCCAAATCCATTCCATAGATATCCCTATGGACGATTTTGAGCTATCCTAAAGCTCTTAGAATCCGTCCAAGGTCCATCCTAATGGATTTATAGTCTAAAGTCTAACTATCAAACAATTGACAGTTTATACCTTCTTATTTAATTAATCTCTTTAAGTCACCAAATTAATACCAATTAATTTATGACTTATATTAATCAAACAGTCAAATATTATTCCTTATAATATTTACTCTCTCTTAACAAATCATCCTTCAAGTTGCTATGGTGAAGGCAACCCAAAAGGACCATGCACCACCGAATATAGTTATAGCCTTAGACACTATTCCAACAGTCTCCCACTTGGATAAGTCTAATAACTATACAAGTACAATACGGTTTGCAATCGTAGCTCTCAAAGACGCTGTCAACTCTGATCTAATCAATCTTGTCCTTTAGATAAGGGATCGTACAGTCCTCTGTTAGATATCATGCTGACAATCCTATGGAATGGTTAGTCTAGCATTTAGATTTCTCGATCTCCGATTTATTTGACATAGAACTTAATCGAACACATCAATTCAGTTCTGACCGGGCCCGGCACATAAGTCAAATCAAATCATCGAGTGGCCAAGATATCTCTTCTATCCTCTTAGGATAAAATTTACAGATAAACTTCGACTTATATGCATTTACTTATTCATTAACCAACTATACACAACAATGCGTTTTATAACATCAAGTTACTGATGCGTTTTCGCATTATCAATGCACAATCAATTAACAAATAATAAACCATATATCTAGGTTTTAAGATCATATGATATTATCGTCTTGCGATCACCTTTTATATTGTATTCCATAAAGTGATTCCAGCAAGCGCGGGTTTATTCCAATGCTTAAAACCAGTTCATAAGCACTCATGAACGTTGCAGCAACCCTTGCTATGTCTAACACCATTTAGACATTCTACACACCAATTCATGACAATCTTCATTCATATCTACTCCCAACATATGAACGATTGTGGACCATTTGAATAATTCGGTTATTCCTAATAAACTCAATTATTCTGGAAGTCAAAACATGCAAAGTGAAACAATAGTTAAACAATTAACATGTGACAGTAACTTTACTCATAAATAAAACTTCTTTATTTAATCATCAAATGTCAATTACATTTATCTATTATACGTTTCTAATACTATCTAATCTATACTAATATCATCCTTCAGCCCAATACTCATAGCATGCTGCAAGTGCTTAACCCTACTCAGTCCCTTCGTAAGCGGATCTGCTGGGTTATCTTCTGATGATATCCTCTTCACTACGAGTTGTCCTTCTTCTACACGATGTCTAATGAAGTGATATTTTCTGTCGATATGTCGAGATCTACCTGATGGGTTTTGGTCATAAGACATCCTATGTGCTCATACAAACCCTAATGCTTGGATCTAGGTTTCTCTATTGTACATGCTTTGAATCCAAGACTATAAACCCTAATTCTAGCATGCAAGTAATCATATTAACATGTAATTAGGTTTAAGAACATACCTTGATTGTTATGTAGTAATAACAATCCCAATTCCTCCTTGTATTGACTTTGGAATGCATAGAGTCACAAGTGTCACTCCTCTAATGGCTCACAAACACCATAAGCAAATGGAGAAGGTATAAAGAGAGAAGTGAGAGGTTAGAATTCGTATCTAGGACCTCTTGGGAAGGGATACACGAATTCATGGCCCTAGGGGTGTTTATATAGGTGTAGAGATAGGGTTTCAATCATTATCCTTATCTAGTTGATTATCCATTAAGCAACCAATAAGATAATCCTTGAATCCTTATCATACTCGAATTCTAAGGGATTTACACCTCAAATTCGTTCACCATATATATAAGATAATCCTTACCTTATTTTGTAACTATCACATAATTACAATTCAGCCCCTCTAGTTTAATTAATTACATTTGATCACAAAACTAATTCTTAATTAATTATTGACCAATATTAATTAAACAAATATGATTTCTCCTTTAATATATTATTCTTATAACATATTAATAAATCATATTATCCTCTCTCTCTTTATTCATTTCTCCAATCAAGTTGCTTTGGTGAAGGCAACCCAAAAGGACCATGCACCATCGGGTCAAGTACATACCAAAATAGTTATGGACTTAGACACTAATCCAACAGTCTCCCACTTGGATAAGTCTAACAACAATTCTGCGTATGACTTCAGATCCTGATCTGCAATCGTAGCTTTCCAAAGCCGCTGTCAACTCTGATCATATTAGATACGCGTGTCCTTAGATAAGGGATCATATATTCCTCCATTCTTGATATCGTCTAAGACATGATTTCTAATCATTCTCTTTGTACTACTTCTCGATTTCCGATTTATGACGACAGACTAATTGAACAAATCAAATTAGCCCTAGCCCGGCCGAGCATTTACGTTTGTCATCACTAAACCATCGAGGGGCCCAAAGATATCGCTTTTATCCTACATTGGATAAAAGGAACGGATAAACTTTGATACAATGCTTTCTTGCACTCACTCACCGAATTACACACAACAATATGTTTTATAACACCAAGTTACTGGTGCGTTTACATATTATCAATGTGCAACCGATTCGCAAGATACAACTCACACATCTCGGTTTCAAGAATATAAGATGTTATCGTCTCACCAATCACTCATAATACAATTCATGGAGTGATCCAAGTGAGCGTGGGTTTAATCCAATGCTCAAATCATATTCATAAGCACTCATGAACGTTGCAGCAAACATTTGCTTATGTCTAATACTCTTCTAAACAATCCACACACCAATTCACGACAGTCTTCATTCATATCTACTCCCAACATATGAACGACTGTGGCCCGTTTGAATAATTCGATTATTCTTAATAAACTCAATTATTCTGGAAGTCAAAACATGCAAGGTGAAACACAAGAATAATACTAATCCCATATGGCCTCAAACCTTTGAGTATAAACAAAACACGTTTTATTTATCACCATATCGATTACTCATTATTTGTCGTTTCGGGTAATCAACTTCGCATTTGAATTCCAACACTTGTCCCATGCTCCTAGCATGCACACAATGTTTACCTATGGTTCTTACTTTTGCGAAATAGACAAATTGAACACATTTCCAATCATTCTCATTTTACAACACCAAATCCATTTTCTTAAGTGTAAGAATGTCAAATTCTTGTTACTTATAGAATATACTAGATTCTAATACTATGATCCTTTTGTAATGTCACTGCACCAAAGTCTCAAAGACTATTGTCAATGATATTACAAATTCCTCTATCGGAGATTGTTACAAGACAATTCCTTAGATATGATGTCTCTCACTCAAAGTACATTCCTTTGAACATCCTTTCGCATAAAGTTTCTAATCTAGACATAGATTTTACTTCCCAACATGGACACACTTCCATATTTTCTATATGACAACTCATTCTTAATAGAATCTTATCTATTCGTAATGATGTCGATATCGTCCATCCAATATGGAAACACTTCCATAATTTCCAATACTATACTTCCAACTACTCGCAAGCGACCAATCCTCGTCGAACTTTGGATTGTCCTTTGATAGTTGTTTAATTATTTTAGTCAAAACCAATTCTAGTCCCTTTTCCCTCTAAATGCACTATACATTTGGAAAATTTTAGAATGGTCAAACATTAAAGCATTCGCAATCGATCCTATACCCGAAGCGTATGGGACACGACGCATAATGTTTTATTTGCTATGTTCTCAAAATTCGAATTGCAAAGAGGAATGCCGTAATCACAATCGAAATTTTAAGAACACACTATGTACCTTTGACTAAATTTATCAACATTTCGCAATCTAATCCTTTAGATTTGAAATGAAGCATAATATTCTCTCCCTTAATTATAGCAAAACAACCTTTCAACTCTTACAACTTTGCAAAGTATGACTCTTGTTTTCTATAATTAATATTGCCAACTATGCAATACGTGCCTTAATAATCATACAATCATAACATTTATGCTCCCACTATCATGATGATTATTATAAAACATAACACTTATGCTCCCACTAGCTTGGACATGTATTCATAAACATCTTAACTTCCAGAAAAACAATACTTATTGAATTTCTTAAGTTCATGTTTCTAATACTTAGTGCTTTGATAATCTTTTATCAAGGCTTCTTGAACTTATACACTTTTGCCTTAGATAGTTCATATGTGTGTCTTAACAATTAAGACTAATTGCCAAACCTCACAATTTAAATTATGGAAAGGGATGCCGTAACCATGATCGAATTTGAGAATGCAATTTTACAATCACTATCTTTTAAAATCTTTCTTAGTGAAAGCATTTTCTCACAATCATTTTCATGAAGGAGGAAATCTTATGACACTTAGATTTAAACGGTGTATGTGTTCCTATCCATGCGAATTTGTTAAAACCAAAGTTTACGACAAATTCAAACTCATATGGATCGAATTTTCTTAATCTTGATTTCTTGCCTTATGGTAGCACAGCTGCCCACCACGTCTTCCAAGTAGTTAAGCATCTTACCTTTTTCCTATCAATGTACCTTTCATTGATCAAGGTCCTTGCCTTTTACGCATTCAAATGAGAACTCATAGGACTCACATGCATAATTAACTCGATTGGATTGGCACAGAAACAAAATAATGTCTTTACGATAGGTTGTAAACCTCAACTCGTGTGCTAGTGATGATCGATAAGGTTTATTTGATTTGTTCTTGAAACTTTTCGAGACCATTAAGACTCCCACTGACTCCTTGACATATAAGATTCTTTTGTCAATAAACATTTCTTGACAAACAAATTTTCAAGAGTTAGTGTAGCTTGTATCAAAACACTTCATAAATTGGTCATAGTTGGTCTTTGTCTTATCCAAGACATCACAACTTTCCACATTTGATGAATGTTATAAACCTTTAATACTTTTTACTCATTGTCACAATCTTAACTTTAAGACTTGTTATTGGAACAAAGTATGATTGTCTTCTTGATTTGACCATTTCATCAATCTTTGATTCCTCTTCTTGGACATACAATTGTACCAAGACTCACTTAGAGGATCAATTGAGATATGGTTCTTAATCATTAAGACCTATCATAAAGCATAAAAGCCACTCTCCCTTCTTCTTAGAATGGAGAAACTCTTATCTTTCTGCCTACATGATTCTTCTTATTCGTTCTACTATTGATCTAAACCCTTTAATCAATTTAGAATTACACTTAATCATATTTACTAAGCCTTTTAGTAAATCATGACGAATATCTTTGTTATTCTTATGGTGAACTTGATCAACACACAACTTTGTGTACTCGATCTCCTAGTCCTTCACTTGACACATTGTCAATGAATTTGTCTAATTTCCAAATATGGAATTTCTCATTCATCATGCAACCAAGTTGCGTGATTCCAAATTTCTGTCCAATTGAAACTTGGGCGATGAGAAACTCTCCCTATTTGGTAAATTCTTGACTTTCCATAACATAATAAGAAACAAATCCATTATTGCTAATAATTTTAACATCAATTTTTCATACACGCCATTGTAAGGATAAATAAATAAAATTTAAAATCAAAATTTATTTTATTGCGGAAAAATTTGTCCTTTCACAATGCAACTCTTTGAAAAACTTATGCGAATACATCTTTCTTAGCAATCTAATTCTAACTCTAAGTAGTAGCTCAAGAATCTAATCTTCGCAATCGAAATCCATTCCTTCATGGTTAGATTCTGCTCACTTCTTCCCTTAAGCTTCTTTTCTTTTCTTTGATCCTTCTAAACATCAAATGTAATCTTATCACATTATGTATTCAGAACCTAGAATGAAGCTTAAAAGAGTTAGTTAATGGATTTTACCTAAATTAGAGCCATACGTTTCGACTCTCCCATCTCTTAGATCTCTTAGGTAAATAGGGCAGCTTCGTATCCAATGCCCCTTCTCTTGGCAATAAAAGCAAATTGACTCCTTTTGGAACAACACATGGAACTACTTCAGACATCGCCTTTCTCTTATGATTAAACTTTTCGATCATTGCATGTCTTTCATTGCCATTGTCTATATCCACAGAGGTGTCGAAGGCAGATTCACCAATCAACTTTGCTTTTCTATTGCGCCAAACCATTGCTGATTCAGCAGCAATAAGCATATAGGTGAGATCTATAAGGGTCACGTCGCGGTTCATCATATAGTACTCTCTTACGAACTCACTATATGAGTTAGGAAGTGATTGAAGAACCCAATCAACAGCCATCTCTTCACCGACAATGGATCCTATCATTCTTAGTCTATCAATGTGCGACTTCATCCCTAGGACGTGTGCACACACCGACTTTCCTTCTTTATGTTTACTTGCCAAAAGGGCTTGAGTGATATTGAACTTTTCAATTTTACAATCTTGTGGGTTAGGGAGAATAATTGGAGGAGGAGGAGGAAGTGAAGCATGATTTCTTGTTCCTCGATCGAATCGTGGAATATCATCTTCATGTGGAATGCTTGTTCCACGGGATTTGAGAAGACCATAGTTGTCGAACTTTGACATCGGGAGAAAAACGAATTCAAGTTAGTTGATTGATTGAGTCCTTGGTAAATCACCCAAATGAAATTCCAAGGCTAGGACCCAACACAATATCCTACAACTCGGGAGAGGGATGTCGTAACCCAAATCGCAGAACATTTGAAGGTAAGTGAATGACGATTCACTAGTTTCCACCATGAAAAACGAAAAAGAAATTTAAGTTTTAAATCTATGAAAACTCCTAGATCCTTTGAGACTCATTGAACATTTCAATGGCATGTTTAAATCTCGATATGCCCCTCTTGTTTGTGACTGGGATGCCGAGGATCACAAAGCGGGTGTGAATAACCATGCAAACTACATGGTGCCCTCACATGTTACAATCACCTATTCGATGTGCCGGTAAACCACACACGCTCCACCGAACTATGACAAACATTGAGTCACCCTTTGCTACCTTTGCTTAGAACCATTTAGTGTGCCGGTAAACCACACACGCTCCACTAACGTCTTCGCAAGGGCACAAAGTGTAATTTCATGGAATTGCATCAATTCACTTTTGCCTAAGTAACTAAGATTGGGAATTTGCGAAACATTTAGTTACTCTGTATTTCATTATACTTATAATGGAAGGTTTCGTCCTATCCTACCCGTTCGGCTAACGACCCTCCACTAGTCAAGAGTGCGGTGGGTAAGAGTGGATACCCATTCAATCGCCATTTTATAGGCAATTTCCTTAAACACCCCTTATAGACCAGCTTCGTGAATGAGGCCTACTAACGGTAAGACTGACTTTTACTTATACATATATATAATGTTAGACTTTTGATGTTATATATAGTATAGGGTGTACTTTATACTTTTAAAATACTATATGGTTAACTTTAACAATTACACTTTTAATTCAATTAAAAGGTTAACCTAAACTTTTATGGATTTATTAAACCTCTTTTAATTATACTCATTAATTAATTAATAAAACCATAAGGGTGTGATTTGAACTTTTCAAAACATTACTAGAGTTTTAGAATTTAACATTTCTAATTAAACTTTTAATCAACTTTTAAATTCCAAAACTTGAGGGCAAGTTTTGAAACCTTTTTCAAAACATTAGGGTTTTAACTATTTAAATTTCAAAACAACAAAACTTTTGGGGTTCAAATTTAAACTATAAAACCTAAAGGGATAAATTGAAACTATTTCACAAGATAATTCAAATCTAAATTACAAATAATCAAACTTTATCTAATAAAACAAGTGATTATCTAAATTTTGACAATTATCTTCTATTTAGGTAAGGATAATCACATAATAATGAAAAAATTCGGATTTTATCACAAAAACAAGTTTATGGTAATTATCCAAAGCCAAAACAGGAAGAAAATCGTGAAAACGAGCTGTCAGACACTTTGACTCGTTGAGTCTGGGCTTGGACTCGTCGAGTTCAGCTGACTCGGCGAGTTCACCAAGTGACTCGGCGAGTCAAACCTTCAAAACTCAAAAAAATCGATTTTCAGTGCTTATTACGATCAAATATGCATCAATACAATAGAAACCAATCAAGGCTCTGATACCACTGATGGGTTTTGGTCATAAGACATCCTATGTGCTCATACAAACCCTAATGCTTGGATCTAGGTTTCTCTATTGTACATGCTTTGAATCCAAGACTATAAACCCTAATTCTAGCATGCAAGTAATCATATTAACATGTAATTAGGTTTAAGAACATACCTTGATTGTTATGTAGTAATAACAATCCCAATTCCTCCTTGTATTGACTTTGGAATGCATAGAGTCACAAGTGTCACTCCTTTAATGGCTCACAAACACCATAAGCAAATGGAGAAGGTATAAAGAGAGAAGTGAGAGGTTAGAATTCGTATCTAGGACCTCTTGGGAAGGGATACACGAATTCATGGCCCTAGGGGTGTTTATATAGGTGTAGAGATAGGGTTTCAGTCATTATCCTTATCTAGTTGATTATCCATTAAGCAACCAATAAGATAATCCTTGAATCCTTATCATACTCGAATTCTAAGGGATTTACACCTCAAATTCGTTCACCATATATATAAGATAATCCTTACCTTATTTTGTAACTATCACATAATTACAATTCAGCCCCTCTAGTTTAATTAATTACATTTGATCACAAAACTAATTCTTAATTAATTATTGACCAATATTAATTAAACAAATATGATTTCTCCTTTAATATATTATTCTTATAACATATTAATAAATCATATTATCCTCTCTCTCTTTATTCATTTCTCCAATCAAGTTGCTTTGGTGAAGGCAACCCAAAAGGACCATGCACCATCGGGTCAAGTACATACCAAAATAGTTATGGACTTAGACACTAATCCAACACTACCATGATCCCTCGGTTCCTTGGTCAAGGCTGTTGGGTTTTAGCCATAAGAACTTTCCTATGTGCGCATGCAAAACCCTATTGCTTGGATCCAGGCTTTCTAATAAACATGCTTTTGAATCCAAGACTTCTAATGGCTAATTAGGTTAAACAACAACATTAAAACAGATCTAGAATCATACCTTTGAGTTCCTTGTTGATCTTCTTGTCTTGGAGCTTCTAGAGTCACAATTGTCACTCCTCTAATGGCTTACAAACACCAATACCAAGCAAGATGATTTAGGAGAGAGGAGAGGGGATGGAATTCAACCAGAGGTTCCTTGCTTTAGGTTCTGAAAGGTTGTACACGAATTCCACATCCCAAGGGCCTATTTATACCTTTAGACTCCTTAAGGGTTTCACCCTAAACCCTAATTGGATAATCTTCTCTTAAGGCTATCCAAATCCATTCCATAGATATCCTTATGGACGATTTTGAGCTATCCTAAAGCTCTTAGAATCCGTCCAAAGTCCATCCTAATGGATTTATAGTCTAAAGTCTAACTATCAAACAATTGACAGTTTATACCCTCTTATTTAATTAATTTCTTTAAGTCACCAAATTAATACCAATTAATTTATCACTTATATTAATCAAATAGCTAAATATTATTCCTTATAATATTTACTCTCTCTCTTAATAAATCATCCTTCAAGTTGCTATGGTGAAGGCAACCCAAAAGGACCATGCACCACCGAATATAGTTATAGCCTTAGACACTATTCCAACAGTCTCCCACTTGGATAAGTCTAGTAACTATACATGTATAATACGGTTTGCAATCGTAGCTCTCAAAGACGCTGTCAACTCTGATCTAATCAATCTTGTCCTTTAGATAAGGGATCGTACAGTCCTCTGTTAGATATCATGCTAACAATCCTATGGAATGGTTAGTCTAGCATTTAGATTTCTCGATCTTCGATTTATTTGACATAGAACTTAATCGAACACATCAATTCAGTTCTGACCGAGCCCGGCACATAAGTCAAATCAAATCATCGAGTGGCCAAGATATCTCTTCTATCCTCTTAGGATAAAATTTACAGATAAACTTCGACTTATATGCATTTACTTATTCATTAACCAACTACACACAACAATGCGTTTTATAACATCAAGTTACTGATGCGTTTTCGCATTATCAATGCACAATCAATTAACAAATAATAAACCATATATCTAGGTTTTAAGACCATATGATATTATCGTCTCGCGATCACCTTTTATATCGTATTCCATAAGGTGATTCCAGCAAGCGCGGGTTTATTCCAATGCTCAAAACCAGTTCATAAGCACTCATGAACGTTGCAGCAACCCTTGCTATGTCTAACACCATTTAGACATTCTACACACCAATTCATGACAATCTTTATTCATATCTACTCCCAACATATGAACGATTGTGGACCATTTGAATAATTCGATTATTCCTAATAAACTCAATTATTCTGGAAGTCAAAACATGCAAAGTGAAACAATAGTTAAACAACTAACATGTGATAGTAACTTTACTTATAAATAAAACTTCTTTATTTAATCATCAAATGTTAATTACATTTATCTATTATACGTTTCTAATACTATCTAATCTATGCTAATATCATCCTTCAGCCCAATACTCCTAGCATGCTGTAAGTGCTTAACCCTACTCAGTCCCTTCGTAAGCGGATCTGCTGGGTTATCTTCTGATGATATCCTCTTCACTACGAGTTGTCCTTCTTCTACACGATGTCTAATGAAGTGATATTTTCTGTCGATATGTCGAGATCTACCATGATCCCTCGGTTCCTTGGTCAAGGCAACCGCACCTTCGTTATCACAGAAAATCTCCATGGGCTCCTTTATGGCCGGTACAACTCCAAGATCACCGATGAAGTTCTTCAGCCATATTGCCTCCTTTGACGCTTCGCTCGCTGCGATGTACTCTGATTCGCACGTTGAATCAACTACGGTTTCCTGCTTGGAACTTTTCCATGTCACTGCTCCTCCATTTAGGGTAAAGACCCAGCCCGACTGTGAACGATAGTTGTCCCTGTCGGTTTGAAAGCTGGCGTCACTATACCCTCGCACCTTCAAGTCATCACTCCCTCCAAGGACTAAGAACCATTCTTTCGTCCTCCGAAGGTACTTAAGGATGTTCTTCACCGCAATCCAATGTGCTTTGCCAGGGTTCCCTTGATATCTGCTAACCATGCTCAAAGCGAAGGCTACATCAGGGCGAGTACAAGTCATGGCGTACATGATTGAGCCAACTACGGAAGCGTATGGTACTCGGCTCATTTCTGCTATCTCAGCTTCGGTACTCGGACTTTGAGTCTTACTCAACTTGGCATTTCCTTGTATCGGTAGTTCTCCCTTCTTTGAGTTTTCCATACTAAAACGTTTTAGTACCTTCTCCAAGTAAGTATTCTGACTAAGTCCAATTAGTCTCTTACTTCTTTCTCTTACTATCCTTATTCCCAAAATGTAAGAAGCCTCTCCGAGGTCCTTCATAGCGAAGCACTTCCCGAGCCAGGACTTAACCTCCTTCAGCGTCGGGATGTCGTTTCCTATGAGCAATATGTCATCGACATATAGAACGAGGAAGCTTACTATACTCCCACTGGCTTTGACATATACACAAGATTCGTCTTCGCTTCGTACAAATCCAAACTCTTTGACTTTCTCATCGAAGCAAAGATTCCATCTGCGAGACGCTTGCTTAAGTCCATAAATGGACTTCTCAAGCTTACACACTCTATTCGGATGCTTCGGATCCACAAACCCCTCTGGCTGAGCCATGTAAACATCCTCAGCCAACTTTCCGTTAAGGAAAGCGGTCTTGACATCCATTTGCCAGATCTCATAATCATGAAATGCGGCAATCGCTAGCATCACTCTAATAGATTTAATCTTCGCAACTGGTGAGAAGGTCTCATCATAGTCAACTCTGGGAGTTTGAGTAAAGCCCTTCGCAACCAATCGCGCTTTATATGTGTGTACGTTCCCATCCACGTCGGTCTTCTTCTTGAAGATCCACTTGCACCCTACGGTCTTACGTTCGGGCACGTAATCAACCAAATTCCAAACTTGGTTATCGTACATGGATTGGATCTCGCTATCCATCGCCTCTTTCCATTTTGCAGACTCCGGGCCTGCCATGGCTTCCTTATAGCTATTAGGTTCATCAAGATTTACTAGTGTACCATCACTAATATACGTGTCCCCTTCGGTAGTAATATGAAAACCATAAAACCGGGGTTGAACTCTAACTCTATCGGAACGTCTAAGAGGTAAGGATTCGTCAATCGGTTCAACCGGAGTTTCCTCCTCGGGTTGAACGCCAGCGGTGGAGGTTCCTTCATCTATCGACTCTTGAATCTCTTCAAGTTCGATTTGCCTCCCACTGTCTCCTTGGCTTATGAGTTCTCGCTCTCGGAAAACTCCTCTCCTCGCAACAAAGATAACATTATCTTTCGGTCTATAGAAGAGATATCCAAAGGAAGTTTGCGGGTAGCCGATGAAAATACATCGCTCACTTCGAGGTTCAAGCTTGTCGTGAGTATCTCGTCTTACGAAAGCCTCGCAACCCCAAACCTTGATATGTGCCAACGAGGGAGCTTTCCCCGTCCACATCTCGTGAGGTGTTTTGGCAACCTTCTTAGTAGGGACTCGGTTAAGGATATGGGCGGCAGTCTCTAAGGCATACCCCCAAAAGAAGATAGGTAGTGAAGCACGACTCATCATAGAGCGAACCATATCCAATAAGGTTCGATTACGCCTTTCTGCCACACCATTCAATTGCGGTGTCCTAGGAGGCGTCAATTGCGAAACTATTCCACACTCCTTGAGATAATCATGGAATTCAAGACTTAGGTACTCTCCTCCTCGATCGGATCGAAGCATCTTGATTTTCCTGCCCAATTGATTCTCCACTTCATTCTTGAACTCTTTGAACTTTTCAAAGGTTTCTGACTTTTGCTTGATTAAATAGATATACCCATATCTACTACAATCATCGGTAAAGGTCACATAGAAGCGGTTCCCATCCTTTGTGGTTGATCTAAAAGGTCCACATACATCGGTATGTATTAGGTCTAATAGTCCCTCACCCCTTTCACAAGTGCTCGTGAAGGGTGACTTAGTCATCTTTCCAAGTAAACAAGACTCGCATGTGTCATCTTCCCTAAGGTCGAATGACTCCAACACTCCATCCTTTTGGAGTTGGGCTATGCGTTTCTTGTTGACATGTCCAAGATGACAATGCCACAAGGATGCTTTATCCATACTAGTGGAAGAATCAATATTCAAAACATCATTTCCTAAGTTATCAACAATCATAACAGTTTCATATATTCCATTACACGGTATAGCTTCAAAGTAAAAGACACCATTTAGATAAGCCAAAATAGAACCATTCTCATTATTAAAAGAAAATCTAAAACCTTGTCTATATAAACCATGAAATGAAATGATGTTTCTAGCCATTTCTGGCGAATAGCAACAATTGTTCAAATCTAAAACTAAACTATTCTTAAGCACTAAAGAATACACTCCAATCTTGGTCACAGGCGACGATCTTCTGTTCCCCATGATTAGATTGATCCTTCCTTGCTCCACATCCCTACTTCTTCTTAGTCCCTTCACATTAGAACAAATGTGATAACCACAACCGGTGTCAAGAACCCAAGAAATAGCATGATTAGAATCGTTAGATTTTATTGCATATATACCTGCGAAAGATGGCTTGATCTTTCCTTCCTTGATGGCTTGCAGGTAATCCGGGCAGCTTCTCTTCCAATGTCCTATCTTATGGCAGTGGTGGCACTCTGCCTCCTTCGGGTTAGAGCAGGGCTTAGAGGGATCAACTTTGGTCCCACTAGAAGAGGAACCATCTCGGGCTTTCACCTTTCGATAGTTATTTGAAGAAGCTTTCCTCTTCTTTCCCTTCCCTTGACCAATAGCCAAGACAGGAGCAGCAGACGAATTGGGAGTTGGTGCAACAGACTTGTCCTTAAAATTGCTCTCAGCAACCCTCAAGAGACCTTGGAGTTTACTTAGAGTGACCTCCTCTTTGTTCATGTGGTAGGTCATCCTAAATTGATTGTACATCGGAGGCAAAGAGTGAAGCACCATGTCGATCGCCAAGTCTTCGCCGAAGTCAACATTTAACTTGCGAAGGCGGTCGACATACCTTTGCATCTTTTGCAAGTGCACGGTAAGAGATTCTCCATGACCCATCTTGGGGGAAATCATGTTCGTGAAAATCTCGTAACGCTCTTGTCTCGCGTTTTGGTGGTACCTCTCCAACAAGTCTTGATGCATCTCGTATGGATACATGTCCTCGTAGGACTTTTGGAATTCGGAGTTCATGGTGGCGATCATGATGCAATGAACTTTCATCGCATCTCGCTCATGAGTTTCAAAGGCGGTGATTTCGGCGGGAGTAGCAACTTCGGGGTTGATTTTCTCGAGCTTCTCGTCGAGGACATACTCTTTATCCTCATAGCGAGCAATGGTGCGAATGTATCTTATCCATTCGCCAAAGTTCGTCCCATCGAAGGTGACCTTTTGGCAAAGGCTCATCAACGTGAAAGAACTACCAGCAGCGTTGTTTGCGTTTGACATCTATAGAAAGGACAAAGATAGATTAGAACAAGAATCCCTAATTATCACCCAATAAGAAAAATTAGGGCTAGGATCCAACAATAACATTTACATACTAGAAAAGGGATGCCGTAATCCAACATGCAAATAAATTGAAGGTAAGTGAATGACGATTCACTAATTCTCCATCACAAAACTTAAACTTTTAGTCCTAAGTGTTTTTTTTTTTTGAGAATTCCTAGGTTCGGATTAGATTCATTGAACTATTCAATGGCATGTTTAAATCTCGATATGCCCCTCTTGTTTGTGACTGGGATGCCGAGGATCACAAAGCGGGTGTGAATTACCATGCAAATTTACATGGTGCCTTCATTGTTACGATCACCTATTCGATGTGCCGGTAAACCACACACGCTCCATCGAACTATGATAAACAATGAATCACCCTTTGCCACCTTCGCTTAGAACCAATTAGTGTGCCGGTAAACCACACACGCTCCACTAACATCTTAGCAAGGTGCAAAGTGTAATTTCATGGGATTGCATCAATTCACTTTTCCTAAAGTAACTAAGATTGGGAAATTTTAAAAGAAGGTTTAGTTACTTCGTATTTCTTATTATACTTTTAATGAGAGGATGAGGTTGCCCTATCCTACCCGTTCGGCTAACGACCCTCCACCAATCAAGCAAGCGGTGGGTGTGAGTGTACACCTATTAAGCGCCATTTCATAGGCCGCAACCTTATACCCACCTTATAGATCGGCTTCGTGAATGAGGCCTACTAACGGTAAGACTAGCATTTAGTTATACATATATATATTATTCTAATAATATCATATAAGTATAGGGTTGCATTTTAAACTTTTTCAAAATCTAGGGTTTGAAATTTAAGTTGTCTAAATTAAAGCTTTTAATCACAAATATAAATTTCAAAACTATAGGGTAGGTTTTAAACATTTAAAAAAAACATGGAGGATCAAATAACAAATAATTCCAATTAACAATTTAATATTCTAATTATCTTTATTTGATTTATCTTGATTTCTTGAAGATAATTACCAAAAATAATTAATTATTATCATATAAGGAAATTAAATATTTTATTAGATGATAAATATCTTTAATTAGATCAAGATAACAGTCATATTTATCAAAAAATCGGATTTACATTGATCTAATATGATTAAGGTAAGTTTCCATAAGATAATTATGAAAAAATCCCGAATCTGGCCATTCCTGACGCTTGGACTCGCCGAGTGCACAAGGGGACTCGACGAGTCAGGCCTACTCGACGAGTCCACCTTGGAACTCGACGAGTCAGTGACTCAAAACCCAAAAAATCGAATTTTGCAGGTTTGTTTCAGTTATTCAAGCAACAATTTGTAGAAAGCCAATCTAGGCTCTGATACCACTGTTGGGTTTTAGCCATAAGAACTTTCCTATGTGCGCATGCAAAACCCTATTGCTTGGATCTAGGCTTTCTAATAAACATGCTTTTGAATCCAAGACTTCTAATGGCTAATTAGGTTAAACAACAACATTAAAACAGATCTAGAATCATACCTTTGAGTTCCTTGTTGATCTTCTTGTCTTGGAGCTTCTAGAGTCACAATTGTCACTCCTCTAATGGCTTACAAACACCAATACCAAGCAAGATGATTTAGGAGAGAGGAGAGGGGATGGAATTCGACCAGAGGTTCCTTGCTTTAGGTTCTGAAAGGTTGTACACGAATTCCACATCCCAAGGGCCTATTTATACCTTTAGACTCCTTAAGGGTTTCACCCTAAACCCTAATTGGATAATCTTCTCTTAAGGCTATCCAAATCCATTCCATAGATATCCTTATGGACGATTTTGAGCTATCCTAAAGCTCTTAGAATCCGTCCAAAGTCAATCCTAATGGATTTATAGTCTAAAGTCTAACTATCAAACAATTGACAGTTTATACCCTCTTATTTAATTAATTTCTTTAAGTCACCAAATTAATACCAATTAATTTATGACTTATATTAATCAAATAGCTAAATATTATTCCTTATAATATTTACTCTCTCTCTTAATAAATCATCCTTCAAGTTGCTATGGTGAAGGCAACCCAAAAGGACCATGCACCACCGAATATAGTTATAGCCTTAGACACTATTCCAACAAAGGCAACCGCACCTTCGTTATCACAGAAAATCTCCATGGGCTCCTTTATGGCCGGCACAACTCCAAGATCACCGATGAAGTTCTTCAGCCATATTGTCTCCTTCGACGCTTCGCTCGCTGCGATGTACTTTGATTCGCACGTTGAATCAGCTACGGTTTCCTGCTTGGAACTTTTCCATGTCACTGCTCCTCCATTTAGGGTAAAGACCCAGCCCGACTGCGAACGATAGTTGTCCCTGTCGGTTTGAAAGCTGGTGTCACTATACCCTCGCACCTTCAAGTCATCACTCCCTCCAAGGACTAAGAACCATTCTTTCATCCTCCGAAGGTACTTAAGGATGTTCTTCACCGCATTCCAATGTGCTTTGCCAGGGTTCCCTTGATATCTGCTAACCATGCTCAAAGCGAAGGCTACATCAGGGCGAGTACAAGTCATAGCGTACATGATTGAGCCAACTGCGGAAGCGTATGGTACTCGGCTCATTTCTGCTATCTCAGCTTCGGTACTCGGACTTTGAGTCTTACTCAACTTGGCATTTCCTTGTATCGGCAGTTCTCCCTTCTTTGAGTTTTCCATACTAAAACGTTTTAGTACCTTCTCTAAGTAAGTATTCTGACTAAGTCCAATTAGTCTCTTACTTCTTTCTCTTACTATCCTTATTCCCAAAATGTAAGAAGCCTCTCCGAGGTCCTTCATAGCGAAGCACTTCCCGAGCCAGGACTTAACCTCCTGCAGAGTCGGGATGTCGTTTCCTATGAGTAATATGTCATCAACATATAGAACGAGGAAGCTTATTATACTCCCACTGGCTTTGACATATACACAAGATTCGTCTTCGCTTCGTACAAATCCAAACTCTTTGACTTTCTCATCGAAGCAAAGATTCCATCTGCGAGACGCTTGCTTAAGTCCATAAATGGACTTCTCAAGCTTACACACTCTATTCGGATGCTTCGGATCCACAAACCCCTCTGGCTGAGCCATGTAAACATCCTCAGCCAACTTTCCGTTAAGGAAAGCGGTCTTGACATCCATTTGCCAAATCTCATAATCATGAAATGCGGCAATTGCTAGCATCACTCTAATAGATTTAATCTTCGCAACTGGTGAGAAGGTCTCGTCATAGTCAACTCCGAGAGTTTGAGTAAAGCCCTTCGCAACCAATCGCGCTTTGTATGTGTGTACATTCCCATCCACGTCGGTCTTCTTCTTGAATATCCACTTGCACCCTACGGTCTTACGTTCGGGCACGTAATCAACCAAATTCCAAACTTGGTTATCGTACATGGATTGGATCTCGCTATCCATCGCCTCTTTCCATTTCGCAGACTCCGGGCCTGCCATGGCTTCCTTATAGCTATTAGGTTCATCAAGATTTACTAGTGTACCATCACTAATATACGTGTCCCCTTTGGTAGTAATATTGTAACGCCCGTGTTTCTAGGCTTGCCATTTTTAGCAATGTAATAGTCTAGGTTAACCTTGTA
This sequence comes from Lactuca saligna, assembly GCF_052625555.1. Classification (NCBI taxonomy): domain Eukaryota; kingdom Viridiplantae; phylum Streptophyta; class Magnoliopsida; order Asterales; family Asteraceae; genus Lactuca; species Lactuca saligna. Next base: position 22,391,846 of record NC_136419.1, on the reverse strand, counting down.
ACTCAACTTGAAATAATAAGAATGTATTATTTGTGAATTATTTGAATTATGTGATTTATGTGTGTATTTTCTTAATTTTTATAATTTAATGAATGAAGAATAAAATAGGCATCAAAATTAAAGTGTGAGATAAGCCCGATATCTTTGCATAAATTTGTAGTGGTTGAAACAAGGATTCCGGAGATATAAGGAATGCCAAAATCCGAGTTATAACGAAGAAGTTATGACCTGTCGAAGTTTCGCGACAGAACCGACACGACGTCGAGTGACGTAAAATATGAATTTAAGATAGAGCGATATTTAGCCTTAGCAATCTAAACGAAAGTCGTAGATTTCGTTAAACCAAGAGCGTGCATAAAAGGAACGCCCAAATCTGACTTCGTATGAGGAAGTTATGATTTTATGAAGTTTCGACTTAGCAGTATACAGCCCGAATACTCGATTTGAGATCGAGCGGTTTTTAGCTGAAACAATCTAAATGAGAATCGAAGATCTTGTTGTTAGTAGCGAAGCAATGAAAAGTTAGGCGAGAACGGACGTCAGACGAAGAAGTTATGAATTTATAACGAAGTTTTTCTGTCCCGGCCTTCTAAAAATAAATAATAAAAATAAAAGTCAAAATTAGCCGACGGAGTCTAAATGAAAGTTGTAGAGTATGGTCTGACCTTCGCGTGGATATAAAGAACGTCGAAAACGGAGCTCGTATGCGAAAGTTACGCAATTTAGAAGTTTGACAAGTCAATTACGCCCCGCGTAATTTGAGTACGCCCCGCGTACTCAGTCGGATGCAACTTGTCTGACCAATACTCGAGTGCCACCAGTCGACGCACGCAGTGACGTCAAAGTACGCCCCGCGTAACCCGAGTACGCCCCGCGTAATTTGAGTACGCCCCGCGTAATCTCAGACCCAGCAGCCTATAAATAGAACTCGAATTCAGCCATTTTCTCTTGTTCAAACTCTTCCCTCTCTCAAAGTTTTGCCTCGATTTGCGTGCCAATCATACCCCAAAGCCCCGGTAATATTCCCGAGCCCCGAAGTAAGATCCGAAGCCCCGAGGATCCCGAAGAGCGTTATTCCCGAGCCGAAACGCTGCCCGCGAGGAGCCCGGTTTTGTGAAGATCTTCCAGATCTACGGAGAAACACCTCTTCTACAAGTCGTAGTGCTGCCCGATCATCTTTTGATCAAGTGAGTGTGTAGTTATTTTCATTCCAACGCAATATTATGAAGTATTTCCTATAAAATACGTGTTATGTGTATATACTTGGTTGTTATACGTGTGAGTGTATATTCACTCTCTTCTATCTTATAAATCTGATGTATTCTCTATGAAATACGTGTTATGTGTGTATGCCTCATCTGTTATGTGGAATATGTATTGCTTAAAGCATGTTATACAGGTTTTTAAACTATGTATAAAAACGTATATTTTTATCTACTAATATGTTGGGTAGAACATGGGTAGATAATTGGTGTGTAATAAACAGATGAGAGGCCTCAGTGTTATTGGTGTTATTCTAGTCATTCAGCAGAGTATGGATGACGACCACGGACTATTCTAGACTGTCCTGTGGAACACTAGCAGGCTCATTACCTGTAGGTGTTGTGAACGACGTGTTCACCGGTGTACTCTATCCCCCACATGGTTGCCTTTAGGATACTTATTGTTGAGGAAGCCCCTCTGTAGTAATATCCGTCCCGATGAAAAATCCTAAAATAAGTTCCTTATAATAGACGTTATTTTTAGGAACGTAAGGTGAGGATAACGGGAATGGGTAATCGGGTTTATTGTTGATTGTTGAAATTAAATATAATTATTGTGGGTTGAAAACCCTATATGCTCACCAGGCTCCCAAGCCTGACCCACTCAGTTGATTTATTTTACAGGAAGTGGCGCAAGAGCTTAAGATGGGCGAACATCAAATTGTTTTGTTTACAAGTCTGTATATGTATATATTTGTTGAACGACTTGTAATGTTATCGTTTATGCTTTATGACCTGTATCGGAACATGACATCCCGACTTTTGATTATGAAATGAAATCATATTTCTTTATGAAATGTTTTGATAAATATCTATTTTATCATGTTTTGTTTTGGGAACAAATTCCGCATCTCTTTTAAAAATTAAAAGGATTTACTCTGAAAATTATTTTAAAAAGCATAAATGAAATCGGTCTTTTCTGGCCGAGATTTTGGGGAAGTCACAAATATGAAAACCATAAAACTGGGGATGAACTCTAACTCTATCGGAACGTCTAAGAGGTAAGGATTCGTCAATCGGTTCAACCGGAGTTTCCTCCTCGGGTTGAACGCCAGCGGTGGAGGTTCCTTCATCTATCGACTCTTGAATCTCTTCAAGTTCGATTTGCCTCCCACTGTATCCTTGGCTTATGAGTTCTCGCTCTCGGAAAACTCCTCTCCTCGCAACAAAGATAACATTATCTTTCGGTCTATAGAAGAGATATCCAAAGGAAGTTTGCGGGTAGCCGATGAAAATACATCGCTCACTTCGAGGTTCAAGCTTGTCGTGAGTATCTCGTCTTACGAAAGCCTCGCAACCCCAAACCTTGATATGTGCCAACGAGGGAGCTTTCCCCGTCCACATCTCGTGAGGTGTTTTGGCAACCTTCTTAGTAGGGACTCGGTTAAGGATATGGGCGGCAGTCTCTAAGGCATACCCCCAAAAGAAGATAGGTAGTGAAGCACGACTCATCATAGAGCGAACCATATCCAATAAGGTTCGATTACGCCTTTCTGCCACACCATTCAACTGCGGTGTCCTAGGAGGCGTCAATTGCGAAACTATTCCACACTCCTTGAGATAATCGTGGAATTCAAGACTTAGGTACTCTCCTCCTCGATCGGATCGAAGCATCTTGATTTTCCTGCCCAATTGATTCTCCACTTCATTCTTGAACTCTTTGAACTTTTCAAAGGTTTCTGACTTTTGCTTGATTAAATAGATATACCCATATCTACTATAATCATCGGTAAAGGTCACATAGAAGCGGTTCCCATCCTTCGTGGTTGATCTAAAAGGTCCACATACATCGGTATGTATTAGGTCTAATAGTCCCTCACCCCTTTCACAAGTGCTCGTGAAGGGTGACTTAGTCATCTTTCCAAGCAAACAAGACTCGCATGTGTCACCTTCCCTAAGGTCGAATGACTCCAACACTCCATCCTTTTGGAGTTGGGCTATGCGTTTCTTGTTGACATGTCCAAGACGACAATGCCACTAGTGGAAGAATCAATATTCAAAACATCATTTCCTAAGTTATCAACAATCATAACAGTTTCATATATTCCATTACATGGTATAGCTTCAAAGTAAAAGATACCATTTAGATAAGCCAAAATAGAACCATTCTCATTATTAAAAGAAAATCTAAAACCTTGTCTATATAAACCATGAAATGAAATGATGTTTCTAGCCATTTCTGGCGAATAGCAACAATTGTTCAAATCTAAAACTAAACTATTCTTAAGCACTAAAGAATACACTCCAATCTTGGTCACAGGCGACGATCTTCTGTTCCCCATGATTAGATTGATCCTTCCTTGCTCCACATCCCTACTTCTTTTTAGTCCCTGCACATTAGAACAAATGTGATAACCACAACCGGTGTCAAGAACCCAAGAAATAGCATGATTAGAATCGTTAGATTTTATTGCATATATACCTGCGAAAGATGGCTTGATCTTTCCTTCCTTGATGGCTTGCAGGTAATCTGGGCAGCTTCTCTTCCAATGTCCTATCTTGTGGCAGTGGTGGCACTCTGCCTCCTTCGGGTTAGAGCAGGGCTTAGAGGGATCAACTTTGGTCCCACTAGAAGAGGAACCATCTCGGGCTTTCACCTTTCGATAGTTATTTGAAGAAGCTTTCCTCTTCTTTCCCTTCCCTTGACCAATAGCCAAGACAGGAGCAGCAGATGGATTGGGAGTTGGTGCAACAGACTTGTCCTTGAAATTGCTCTCAGCAACCCTCAAGAGACCTTGGAGTTTACTTAGAGTGACCTCCTCTTTGTTCATGTGGTAGGTCATCCTAAATTGATTATACATCGGAGGCAAAGAGTGAAGCACCATGTCGATCGCCAAGTCTTCGCCGAAGTCAACATTTAACTTGCGAAGGCGGTCGACATACCTTTGCATCTTTTGCAAGTGCACGGTAAGAGATTCTCCATGACCCATCTTGGCGGAAATCATGTTAGTGAAAATCTCGTAACGCTCTTGTCTCACGTTTTGGTGGTACCTCTCCAACAAGTCTTGATGCATCTCGTATGGATACATGTCCTCGTAGGACTTTTGGAATTCGGAGTTCATGGTGGCGATCATGATGCAATGTACTTTCATCGCATCTCGCTCATGAGTTTCAAAGGCGGTGATTTCGGCGGGAGTAGCAACTTCGGGGTTGATTTTCTCGAGCTTCTCGTCGAGGACATACTCTTTATCCTCATAGCGAGCAATGGTGCGAATGTATCTTATCCATTCGCCAAAGTTCGTTCCATCGAAGGTGACCTTTTGGCAAAGGCTCATCAACGTGAAAGAACTAGCAGCAGCGTTGTTTGCGTTTGACATCTATAGAAAGGACAAAGATAGATTAGAACAAGAATCCCTAATTATCACCCAATAAGAAAAATTAGGGCTAGGATCCAACAATAACATTTACATACTAGAAAAGGGATGCCGTAATCCAACATGCAAATAAATTGAAGGTAAGTGAATGACGATTCACTAATTCTCCATCACAAAACTTAAACTTTTAGTCCTAAGTGTTTTTGAGAATTCCTAGGTTCGGATGAGATTCATTGAACTATTCAATGGCATGTTTAAATCTCGATATGCCCCTCTTGTTTGTGACTGGGATGCCGAGGATCACAAAGCGGGTGTGAATTACCATGCAAATTCACATGGTGCCTTCATTGTTACGATCACCTATTCGATGTGCCGGTAAACCACACACGCTCCATCGAACTATGATAATCAATGAATCACCCTTTGCCACCTTCGCTTAGAACCAATTAGTGTGCCGGTAAACCACACACGCTCCACTAACATCTTAGCAAGGTGCAAAGTGTAATTTCATGGGATTGCATCAATTCACTTTTCCTAAAGTAACTAAGATTGGGAAATTTTAAAAGAAGGTTTAGTTACTTCGTATTTCTTATTATACTTTTAATGAGAGGATGAGGTTGCCCTATCCTACCCGTTCGGCTAACGACCCTCCACCAATCAAGCAAGCGGTGGGTGTGAGTGTACACCCATTAAGCGCCATTTTATAGGCCGCAACCTTATACCCACCTTATAGATCGGCTTCGTGAATGAGGCCTACTAACGGTAAGACTAGCATTTAGTTATACATATATATATTATTCTAATAATATCATATAAGTATAGGGTTGCATTTTAAACTTTTTCAAAATCTAGGGTTTGAAATTTAAGTTGTCTAAATTAAAGCTTTTAATCACAAATATAAATTTCAAAATTATAGGGTAGGTTTTAAACATTTAAAAAAACATGGAGGATCAAATAACAAATAATTCCAATTAACAATTAATATTCTAATTATCTTTATTTGATTTATCTTGATTTCTTTGAAGATAATTACCAAAATAATTAATTATTATCATATAAGGAAATTAAATATTTTATTAGATGATAGATATCTTTAATTAGATCAAGATAAAAGTTATATTTATCAAAAAATCGGATTTACATTGATCTAATATGATTAAGGTAAGTTTCCATAAGATAATTATGAAAAAATCCCGAATCTGGCCATTCCTGACGCTTGGACTCGCCGAGTGCACAAGGGGACTCGCCGAGTCCACCTTGGAACTCGACGAGTCAGTGACTCAAAACCCAAAAAATCGAATTTTGCAGGTTTGTTTCAGTTATTCAAGCAACAATTTAAAGAAAACCAATCTAGGCTCTGATACCACTGTTGGGTTTAGCCATAAGAACTTTCCTATGTGCGCATGCAAAACCCTATTGCTTGGATCTAGGCTTTCTAATAAACATGCTTTCGAATCCAAGACATCTAATGGCTAATTAGGTTAAACAACAATATTAAAACAGATCTAGAATCATACCTTTGAATCCCTTGTTGATCTTGGTTGTCTTGGAGCTTCTAGAGTCACAATTGTCACTCCTCTAATGGCTTACAAACACCAATAACAAGCAAGATGATTTAGGAGAGAGGAGAGGGGATGGAATTCGACCAGAAGTTCCTTGCTTAAGGTTCTGAAAGGTTGTACACGAATTCCACATCCCAAGGGCCTATTTATACCTTTAGACTCCTTAAGGGTTTCACCCTAAACCCTAATTGGATAATCTTCTCTTAAGGCTATCCAAATCCATTCCATAGATATCCCTATGGACGATTTTGAGCTATCCTAAAGCTCTTAGAATCCGTCCAAGGTCCATCCTAATGGATTTATAGTCTAAAGTCTAACTATCAAACAATTGACAGTTTATACCCTCTTATTTAATTAATCTCTTTAAGTCACCAAATTAATACCAATTAATTTATGACTTATATTAATCAAACAGTCAAATATTATTCCTTATAATATTTACTCTCTCTTAACAAATCATCCTTCAAGTTGCTATGGTGAAGGCAACCCAAAAGGACCATGCACCACCGAATATAGTTATAGCCTTAGACACTATTCCAACAGTTGACATGTCCAAGACGACAATTCCACAAGGATGCTTTATCCATATTAGTGGAAGAATCAATATTCAAAACATCATTTCCTAAGTTATCAACAAGCATAACAGTTTCATATATTCCATTACCTGGTATAGATTCAAAGTAAAAGACACCATTTAGATAAGCCAAAATAGAACCATTCTCATTATTAAAAGAAAATCTAAATCCTTGTCTATATAAACCATGAAATGAAATGATGTTTCTAGCCAGTTCTGGCGAATAGCAACAATTGTTCAAATCCAAAACTAAACTATTCTTATGCACTAAAGAATACACTCCAATCTTGGTCACAGGCGACGATCTTCTGTTCCCCATGATTAGATTGATCCTTCCTTGCTCCACATCCCTACTTCTTCTTAGTCCCTGCACATTAGAACAAATGTGATAACTGTTGGATTAGTGTCTAAGTCCATAACTATTTTGGTATATACTTGACCCGATGGTGCATGGTCCTTTTGGGTTGCCTTCACCAAAGCAACTTGATTGGAGAAATGAATAAAGAGAGAGAGGATAATATGATTTATTAATATGTTATAAGGATAATATATTAAAGGAGAAATCATATTTGTTTAATTAATATTGGTCAATAATTAATTAAGAATTAGTTTTGAGATCAAATGTAATTAATTAAACTAGAGGGGCTGAATTGTAATTATGTGATAGTTACAAAATAAGGTAAGGATTACCTTATATATATGGTGAACGAATTTGAGGTGTAAATCCCTTAGAATTTGAGTATGATAAGGATTCAAGGATTATCTTATTGGTTGCTGAATGGATAATCAACTAGATAAGGATAATGACTGAAACCCTATCTCTACACCTATATAAACACCCCTAGGGCTATGAATTCGTGTATCCCTTCCCAAGAGGTCCTAGATACGAATTCTAACCTCTCACCTCTCTCCTTATACCTTCTCCACTTGCTTATGGTGTTTGTGAGCCATTAGAGGAGTGACACTTGTGACTCTAAGCCTTCCAAAGTCAATACAAGGAGATTTGGGATTGTTATTGCTACATAACAATCAAGGTAACACTATAAACTTATTCTCATGTTAATATGATTACTTGTATGCTAGAATTAGGGTTTATAGTCTTGGATTCAAAGCATGTACAATAGAGAAACCTAGATCCAAGCATTAGGGTTTGTATGAGCACATAGGATGTCTTATGACCAAAACCCATCAGTGGTATCAGAGCCTAGATTGGTTTCAATTGTGTTGATGCATATTTGATCGAAATAAGCACTGAAAATCGATTTTTTGAGTTTCTGAATGTTTGACTCGCCGAGTCACTTGGTGAACTCGCCGAGTCAGCTGTACTCGACGAGTCCAGGTCCAGACTCGACGAGTCAAAGGGTCTGACAGCTCAGATTCGCGATTTTCTTCCTGTTTTGGTTTTGGATAATTACCATAAACTTGCTTTTGTGATAAAATCCGAATTTTTTCATTATTATGTGATTATCCTTACCAAAATAGAAGATAATTGTCAAAATTTAGATAATCACTTGTTTTATTAGATAAAGTATGATTATTTGTAATTTAGATTTGAATTATCTTGTGAAATAGTTTCAATTTATCCCTTTAGGTTTTATAGTTTAAATTTGAACCCCAAAAGTTTTGTTGTTTTGAAATTTAAATAGTTAAAACCCTAATGTTTTGAAATGTTTCAAAACTTGCCCTCAAGTTTTGGAATTTAAAAGTTGATTAAAAGTTTAATTAGAAATGTTAAATTCTAAAACTCTAGTAATGTCTTGAAAAGTTCAAATCACACCCTTATGGTTTTATTAATTAATTAAGGAGTATAATTAAAAGAGGTTTAATAAATCCATAAAAGTTTAGGTTAACAATTTAATTGAATTAAAAGTGTAATTATTAAAGTTAACCACATAGTATTTTAAAAGTATAAAATACACCCTATACTATATATAAGATTAAAAGTCTAACATTATATATATGTATGAGTAAAAGTCAGTCTTACCGTTAGTAGGCCTCATTCACGAAGCTGGTCTATAAGGGGTGTTTAAGGAAATTGCCTATAAAATGGCGATTGAATGGGTATCCACTCTTACCCACCGCACTCTTGACTAGTGGAGGGTCGTTAGCCGAACGGGTAGGATAGGACGAAACCTTCCATTATAAGTATAATGAAATACAGAGTAACTAAATGTTTCGCAAATTCCCAATCTTAGTTACTTAGGCAAAAGTGAATTGATGCAATTCCATGAAATTACACTTTGTGCCCTTGCGAAGACGTTAGTGGAGCGTGTGTGGTTTACCGGCACACTAAATGGTTCTAAGCAAAGGTAGCAAAGGGTGACTCAATGTTTGTCATAGTTCGGTGGAGCGTGTGTGGTTTACCGGCACATCGAATAGGTGATTGTAACATGTGAGGGCACCATGTAGTTTGCATGGTTATTCACACCCGCTTTGTGATCCTCGGCATCCCAGTCACAAACAAGAGGGGCATATCGAGATTTAAACATGCCATTGAAATGTTCAATGAATCTCAAAGGATCTAGGAGTTTTCATAAATTTAAAACTTAAATTTCTTTTTCGTTTTTCATGGTGGAAACTAGTGAATCGTCATTCACTTACCTTCAAATGTTCTGCGATTTGGGTTACGGCATCCCTCTCCCGAGTTGTAGGATATTGTGTTGGGTCCTAGCCTTGGAATTTCATTTGGGTGATTTACCAAGGACTCAATCAATCAACTAACTTGAATTCGTTTTTCTCCCGATGTCAAAGTTCGACAACTATGGTCTTCTCAAATCCCGTGGAACAAGCATTCCACATGAAGATGATATTCCATGATTCGATCGAGGAACAAGAAATCATGCTTCACTTCCTCCTCCTCCTCCAATTGTTCTCCCTAACCCACAAGATTGTAAAATTGAAAAGTTCAATATCACTCAAGCCCTTTTGGCAAGTAAACATAAAGAAGGAAAGTCGGTGTGTGCACACGTCCTAGGGATGAAGTCGCACATTGATAGACTAAGAATGATAGGATCCATTGTCGGTGAAGAGATGGCTGTTGATTGGGTTCTTCAATCACTTCCTAACTCGTATAGTGAGTTCGTAAGAGAGTACTATATGATGAACCGCGACGTGACCCTTATAGATCTCACCTATATGCTTATTGCTGCTGAATCAGCAATGGTTTGGCGCAATAGAAAAGCAAAGTTGATTGGTGAATCTGCCTTCGAGACCTCTGTGGATATAGACAATGGCAATGAAAGACATGCAATGATCGAAAAGTTTGATCATAAGAGAAAGGCGATGTCTGAAGTAGTTCCATGTGTTGTTCCAAAAAGAGTCAATTTGCTTTTATTGCCAAGAGAAGGGGCATTGGAGACGAAGCTGCCCTATTTACCTAAGAGATCTAAGAGATGGGAGAGTCGAAACGTATGGCTCTAATTTAATCCATTGACTAACTCTTTTAAGCTTCATTCTAGGTTCTGAATACATAATGTGATAAGATTACAATTGATGTTTAGAAGGATCAAAGAAAAGAAAAGAAGCTTAAGGGAAGAAGTGAGCAGAATCTAACCGTGAAGGAATGGATTTCGATTGCGTTTCTCGAAGATTAGATTCTTGAGCTACTACTTAGAGTTAGAATTAGATTGCTAAGAAAGATGTATTCGCATAAGTTTTTCAATGAGTTGCATTGTGAAGGACAAATTTTTCCGCAATAAAATAAATTTTGATTTTAAATTTTATTTATTTATCCTTACAATGGCGTGTATGAAAAATTGATGTTAAAATTATTAGCAATAATGGACTTGTTTCTTATTGTGTTATGGAAAGTCAAGAATTTACCAAATAGGGAGAGTTTCTCATCGCCCAAGTTTCAATTGGACAGAAACTTGGAATCATGCAACTTGGTTGCATGATGAATGAGAAATTTCATATTTGATAATTAGACTAATTCGTTGACAAAGTGTCAAGTGAAGGACTAGGAGATCGAGTACACAAAGTTGTGTGTTGATCAAGTTCACCATAAAGAGTAACAAAGATATTCGTCATCATTTACTAAAGGTTTAGTAAATATGATTATACTTACAAGATTAAGTGTAATTTTGAATTGATTAAAGGGTTTAGATCAATAGCAAAACGAATAAGAAGAATCAAATAGGCAGAAAGATAAGAGTTTATCCATTCTAAGAAGAAGGGAGAGTGGCTTTTATGCTTTATGATAGGTCTTAATGATTAAGAACCATATCTCAATTGATCCTCTAAGTGAGTCTTGGTACAATTGTATGTCCAAGAAGAGGAATCAAAGATTGATGAAATGGTCAAATCAAGAAGACAATCATACTTTGTTCCAATAACAAGTCTTAAAGTTAAGATTGTGACAATGAGTAAAAAGTATTAAAGGTTTATAACATTCATCAAATGTGGAAAGTTGTGATGTCTTGGATAAGACAAAGACCAACTATGACCAATTTATGAAGTGTTTTGATACAAGCTACACTAACTCTTGAAAATTTATTTGTCAAGAAATGTTTATTGACAAAAGAATCTTATATGTCAAGGAGTCAGTGGGAGTCTTAATGGTCTCGAAAAGTTTCAAGAACAAATCAAATAAACCTTATCGATCATCACTAGCACACGAGTTGAGGTTTACAACCTATCGTAAAGACATTATTTTGTTTCTGTGCCAATCCAATCGAGTTAATTATGCATGTAAGTCCTATGAGTTCTCATTTGAATGCGTAAAAGGCAAGGAACTTGATCAATGAAAGGTACATTGATAGGAAAAAGGTAAGATGCTTAACTACTTGGAAGACGTGGTGGGCAGCTGTGCTACCATAAGGCAAGAAATCAAGATTAAGAAAGTTCGATCCATATGAGTTTGAATTTGTCGTAAACTTTGGTTTTAACAAATTCGCATGGATAGGAACACATACACCGTTTAAATCTAAGTGTCATAAGATTTCCTCCTTCATGAAAATGATTGTGAGAAAATGCTTTCACTAAGAAAGATTTTAAAAGATAGTGATTGTAAAATTGCATTCTCAAATTCGATCATGGTTACGGCATCCCTTTCCATAATTTGAATTGTCAGGTTTGGCAATTAGTCTTAATTGTTAAGACACACATATGAACTATCTAAGGCAAAAGTGTATAAGTTCAAGAAGCCTTGATAAAAGATTATCAAAGCACTCAGTATTAGAAACATGAACTTAAGAAATTCAATAAGTATTGTTTTTCTGAAAGTTAAGATGTTTATGAGTACATGTCGAAGCTAGTGCGAGCATAAGTGTTATGTTTTATAATAATCATCATGATAGTGGGAGCATAAATGTTATGATTGTATGATTATTAAGGCACGTATTGCATAGTTGGCAATATTAATTATAGAAAACAAGAGTCATACTTTGCAAAGTTGTAAGAGTTGAAAGGTTGTTTTGCTATAATTAAGGGAGAGAATATTATGCTTCATTTCAAATCTAAAGAATTAGGTTGCGAAATGTTGATAAATTTAGTCAAAGGTACATAGTGTGTTCTTAAAATTTCGATTGTGATTACGGCATTCCTCTTCGCAATTCGAGTTTTGAGAACATAGCAAATAAAACATTATGCGTCGTGTCCCATACGCTTCGGGTATAGGATCGATTGCGAATGCTTTAATGTTTGACCATTCTAAAATTTTCCAAATGTATAGTGCATTTAGAGGGAAAAGGGACTAGAATTGGTTTTGACTAAAATAATTAAACAACTATCAAAGGACAATCCAAAGTTCGACGAGGATTGGTCGCTTGCGAGTAGTTGGAAGTATAGTATTGGAAATTATGGAAGTGTTTCCATATTGGATGGACGATATCGACATAATTACGAATAGATAAGATTCTATTAAGAATGAGTTGTCATATAGAAAATATGGAAGTGTGTCCATGTTGGGAAGTAAAATCTATGTCTAGATTAGAAACTTTATGCGAAAGGATGTTCAAAGGAATGTACTTTGAGTGAGAGACATCATATCTAAGGAATTGTCTTGTAACAATCTCCGATAGAGGAATTTGTAATATCATTGGCAATAGTCTTTGAGACTTTGGTGCAGTGACATTACAAAAGGATCGTTGCATAAAGTGTTAGAATCTAGTGTATTCTATAAGTAACAAGAATTTGACATTCTTACACTTAAGAAAATGGATTTGGTGTTGTAAAATGAGAATGATTGGAAATGTGTTCAATTTGTCTATTTCGCAAAAGTAAGAACCATAGGTAAACATTGTGTGCATACTAGGAGCATGGGACAAGTGTTGGAATTAAAATGCGAAGTTGATTACCCGAAACGACAAATAATGAGTAATCGATATGGTGATAAATAAAACGTGTTTTGTTTATACTCAAAGGTTTGAGGCCATATGGGATTAGTATTATTCTTGTGTTTCACCTTGCATGTTTTAACTTCCAGAATAATTGAGTTTATTAAGAATAATCAAATTATTCAAACGGGCCACAGTCGTTCATATGTTGGAAGTAGATATGAATGAAGACTGTCGTGAATTGGTGTGTGGATTGTCTAGAAGAGTATTAGACATAAGCAAATGTTTGCTGCAACGTTCATGAGTGCTTATGAATATGATTTGAGCATTGGATTAAACCCACGCTCACTTGGATCACTCCATGAATTGTATTACGAGTGATTGGTGAGACGATAACATCTTATATTCTTGAAACCGAGATGTGTGAGTTGTATCTTGCGAATCGGTTGCACATTGATAATATGTAAACGCACCAGTAACTTGGTGTTATAAAACATATTGTTGTGTGTAATTCGGTGAGTGAGTGCAAGCGAGCATTGTATCAAAGTTTATCCGTTCCTTTTATCCAAAGTAGGATAAAAGCGATATCTTTGGGCCCCTCGGTGGTTTAGTGATGACATACGTAAATGCTCGGCCGGGCTAGGGCTAATTTGATTTGTTCAATTAGTCTATCGTCATAAATCGGAAATCGAGAAGTAGTACAAAGAGAATGATTAGAAATCATGTCTCAGACGATATCAAGAATGGAGGAATATATGATCCCTTATCTAAGGACACGCGTATCTGATATGATCAGAGTTGACAGCGGCTTTGGAAAGCTACGATTGCAGATCAGGATCTGAAGTCATACGCAGAATAGTTGTTAGACTTATCCAAGTGGGAGACTGTTGGATTAGTGTCTAAGTCCATAACTATTTTGGTATATACTTGACCCGATGGTGCATGGTCCTTTTGGGTTGCCTTCACCAAAGCAACTTGATTGGAGAAATGAATAAAGAGAGAGAGGATAATATGATTTATTAATATGTTATAAGGATAATATATTAAAGGAGAAATCATATTTGTTTAATTAATATTGGTCAATAATTAATTAAGAATTAGTTTTGAGATCAAATGTAATTAATTAAACTAGAGGGGCTGAATTGTAATTATGTGATAGTTACAAAATAAGGTAAGGATTACCTTATATATATGGTGAACGAATTTGAGGTGTAAATCCCTTAGAATTCGAGTATGATAAGGATTCAAGGATTATCTTATTGGTTGCTTAATGGATAATCAACTAGATAAGGATAATGACTGAAACCCTATCTCTACACCTATATAAACACCCCTAGGGCTATGAATTCGTGTATCCCTTCCCAAGAGGTCCTAGATACGAATTCTAACCTCTCACCTCTCTTCTTATACCTTCTCCACTTGCTTATGGTGTTTGTGAGCCATTAGAGGAGTGACACTTGTGACTCTAAGCCTTCCAAAGTCAATACAAGGAGATTTGGGATTGTTATTGCTACATAACAATCAAGGTAACACTATAAACTTATTCTCATGTTAATATGATTACTTGTATGCTAGAATTAGGGTTTATAGTCTTGGATTCAAAGCATGTACAATAGAGAAACCTAGATCCAAGCATTAGGGTTTGTATGAGCACATAGGATGTCTTATGACCAAAACCCATCAATAACCACAACCGGTGTCAAGAACCCAAGAAATAGCATGATTAGAATCGTTAGATTTGATTGCATATATACCTGCGAAAGATGGCTTGATCTTTCCTTCCTTGATGGCTTGCAGGTAATCCGGGCAGCTTCTCTTCCAATGTCCTATCTTGTGGCAGTGGTGGCACTCTGCCTCCTTCGGGTTAGAGCAGGGCTTAGAGGGATCAACTTTGGTCCCACTAGAAGAGGAACCATCTCGGGCTTTCACCTTTCGATAGTTATTTGAAGAAGCTTTCCTCTTCTTTCCCTTCCCTTGACCAATAGCCAAGACAGGAGCAGCGGATGGATTGGGAGTTGGTGCAACAAACTTGTCCTTGAAATTGCTCTCAGCAACCCTCAAGAGACCTTGGAGTTTACTTAGAGTGACCTCCTCTTTGTTCATGTGGTAGGTCATCCTAAATTGATTATACATCGGAGGCAAAGAGTGAAGCACCATGTCGATCGCCAAGTCTTCGCCGAAGTCAACATTTAACTTGCGAAGGCGGTCGACATACCTTTGCATCTTTTTCAAGTGCACGGTAAGAGATTCTCCATGACCCATCTTAGCGGAAATCATGTTAGTGAAAATCTCGTAATGCTCTTGTCTCACGTTTTGGTGGTACCTCTCCAACAAGTCTTGATGCATCTCGTATGGATACATGTTCTCGTAGGACTTTTGGAATTCGGAGTTCATGGTGGCGATCATGATGCAATGTACTTTCGTTGCATCTCGCTCATGAGTTTCAAAGGCGGTGATTTCGGTGGGAGTAGCAACTTCGGGGTTGATTTTCTCGAGCTTCTCATCGAGGACATACTCTTTATCCTCATAGCGAGCAATGGTGCGAATGTATCTTATCCATTCACTAAAGTTCGTTCCATCGAAGGTGACCTTTTGGCAAAGGCTCATCAACGTGAAAGAACTAGCAGTAGCGTTGTTTGCGTTTGACATCTATATAAAGGACAAAGATTGATTAGAATAAGAATCCCTAATTATCACCCAATAAGAAAAATTAGGGCTAGGATCCAACAATAACATTTACATACTAGAAAAGGGATGCCGTAATCTAACATGCGAATAAATTGAAGGTAAGTGAATGACGATTCACTAATTCTCCATCACAAAACTTAAACTATTAGTCCTAAGTGTTTTCGAGAATTCCTAGGTTCGGATGAGATTCATTGAAGTATTCAATGGCATGTTTAAATCTCGATATGCCCCTCTTGTTTGTGACTGGGATGCCGAGGATCACAAAGCGGGTGTGAATTACCATGCAAATTCACATGGTGCCTTCATTGTAACGATCACCTATTTGATGTGCCGGTAAACCACACACGCTCCATCGAACTATGATGAACAATGAATCACCCTTTGCCACCTTCGCTTAGAACCAATTAGTGTGCCGGTAAACCACACACGCTCCACTAACATCTTAGCAAGGTGCAAAGTGTAATTTCATGGGATTGCATCAATTCACTTTTCCTAAAGTAACTAAGATTGGGAAATTTTTAAAAAAAGTTTAGTTATTTCGTATTTCTTATTATACTTTTAATGAGAGGATGAGGTTGCCCTATCCTACCCGTTCGGCTAACGACCCTCCACCAATCAAGCAAGCGGTGGGTGTGAGTGTACACCCATTAAGCGCCATTTTATAGGCCGCAACCTTATACCCACCTTATAGATCGGCTTCGTGAATGAGGCCTACTAGCGGTAAGACTAGCATTTAGTTATACATATATATATTATTCTAGTAATATCATATAAGTATAGGGTTGCATTTTAAACTTTTTCAAAATCTAGGGTTTGAAATTTAAGTTGTCTAAATTAAAACTTTTAATCACAAATATAAATTTCAAAACTTTAGGGTAGGTTTTAAACATTTAAAACATGAAGGATCAAATAACAAATAATTCCAATTAACAATTAATATTCTAATTATCTTTATTTGATTTATCTTGATTTATTTGAAGATAATTACCAAAATAATTAATCATTATCATATAAGGAAATTAAATATTTTATTGGATGATAAATATCTTTAATTAGATCAAGATAATAGTCATATTTATCAAAAAATCGGATTTACATTGATCTAATATGATTAAGGTAAGATTCCATAAGATAATTATGAAAAAATCCCGAATCTGGCCATTCCTGACGCCTGGACTCGCCGAGTGCACAAGGGGACTCGCCGAGTCAGACCTACTCGACGAGTCCACCTTGGAACTCGCCGAGTCAGTGACTCAAAACCCAAAAAATCGAATTTTGCAGGTTTGTTTCAGTTATTCAAGCAACAATTTAAAGAAAACCAATCTAGGCTCTGATACCACTGATGGGTTTTAGCCATAAGAGCTTTCCTATGTGCGCATGCAAAACCCTAATGCTTGGATCTAGGCTTTCTAATAAACATGCTTTTGAATCCAAGACTTATAATGGCTAATTAGGTTAAATAACAATATTGAAACAGATCTAGAATCATACCTTTGAATTCCTTGTTGATCTTGTTTGTCTTGGAGCTTCTAGAGTCACAATTGTCACTCCTCTAATGGCTTACAAACACCAATAGCAAGCAAGATGATTTAGGAGAGAGGAGAGGGGAGGAATTCGAACAGAGGTTCCTTGCTTAAGGTTATGTGTCGAACTCCCTCATCCATAGGGTCTATTTATACTATCAGACTCCTTAAGGGTTTCACCTTAAACCCTAATTGGATAATCTTCTCTTAAGGCTATCCAAATCCATTCCATAGATAACCCTATGGACGATTTGAGCTATCCTAAAGCTCTTAGAATCCGTCCAAGGTATATCTTAATGGATTTACAGTCTAAAGTTTAACTATCAAACAATTGACAGTTTATACCCTCTTATTTAATTAATCTCTTTAAGTCACCAAATTAATACCAATTAATTTATGACTTATATTAATCAAATAGCTAAATATTATTCCTTATAATATTTACTCTCTCTTAATAAATCATCCTTCAAGTTGCTATGGTGAAGGCAACCCAAAAGGACCATGCACCACCGAATATAGTTATAGCCTTAGACACTATTCCAACAATAACAACTTTCAAGAGTTTCTGTATCCTTTTGTCTGAATTCCTTCAATTCAATTAGGCACTGCTTCACAGAGTTGATTTTCGTCTTTTCGCTACCTTGATATTTTTCTTTTATAGTATTCCAGATCTCTTTTGCTGTTTTACAACTACGAATGTAATTGTAAACCACAGGAGGTAGAGCACCTCTTAGTTCTCTCATGCATCTCTTTTCATTTTTCTTCAATCGATTTCGTTGTTCTTCAACATCAGGAGATGCAGTGGATGATCCAATTGGTTGAACATTAGCAGGAGTTAGTACTGTTCCATCGATGCACTTCCAAAGTTCTTCATCAATTCCATTTAAGTAATCTTCCATTCTATCAGCCCACTGATCATAGTATTCTGGAATTAACATCGGAATTTTGGTTGACGAACCAAGCAAGTGAGAGAAAGAAGTCATTGAATTCATGTTGAAGTTCGCCATTGATGAACACAGAAAATATCTGAAAACTTGAAACCTTGATGAATTTCAGAATTTATCAAACGAATTGATCACAAATCACTAATCGATTACTCGATTTAACAATTCAAATGCAGAATCAATTCAAATCTGAAGATCAAAGTGATTTTCAAAACCAAAAATGTGCGGAATATTTTGAGTAAAATTTGTAACTCAAAAAACAAATGATTCTTATATGAAAATCAGATCTAAGCAGTTTGAATCCTGCTCTGATACCAATTAATGAGAATTGTTATCGAGAATTTTGAACAGAAAAGATAGATTTGAATGATTTAAGATGAAGAACACAGAGAGTAAATATTAATCAGATCTTATATTGATAAAGACTGATTACAATGTTAAGCAGAAGTGAGTTCAAGCATCCTACTTCAACTTCTAGCCTAAGTCCCTATTTATAGGGAACAATCAAAAAGTATACTAAGTCTATACATTATAACTTCGCACAAAAGATGACTTAGTAAAATAACACAAAATGCGAAACTATACAAAACACTCTATTCGACTTTTACAATATACATCAACAAAAACTATTGAAGAATGATAATCCCGTAAAGGAATGTTAGTTTATACTATTGTGATTTCGTATAGCCATGCTAATATGACTAATGACCTCCGCGATGTTTCTTCATGCGTCGTATGTTACGAAATTTGTCACCCCAGGCATGTCTGCCTAACTGTAGCTAACAGTTCAGGTGGGGGATTTTCGGTCCCGAGTAGATCTATTCACAAATCTCACGCTCTCCCTCCAGGAGACTCTGGCTATACTAAATACAGAGGATTTACCAATACCTCGAAGGGTACAATGAAGAGAGGTCTCACAATCATGTATTAACTAGCTTATGTGTTGTTGTGTATCGTTGTTCTTGTTTTAGAAATTGTTTGCGTACTGAGTAGAGTATAAATAATTATACAAAAATAATTATTTAGTATGATACTCTTGTTACCTGTACGTAAAAATGGATAAACTAAATCTATCATAGTTTATATGTCCGAACGTGTATGTAGTTTGAATTTGTAAAACTGGTAATGAATTTCCCAAACTATACCTATTATGACTAGACATGATAGGAAACCACTCTAAGGACCTGGAAATGCTTGAACTAAGTGTCAGAACCATATATGATCGAATGAGGTAGGTGTACGCCCAACTTAAGGGTGTGTACGGTCATGGGTGTACGACCCATGAGTGTACGGCCGCACACTCCTGATGGGGAGTGTTTTTGAGGTATTTCCAAGGTTCTACAAGCATCCAAGGAGTGGATCTAGGTCCCATACTGAGTGGTATTGCAAGTTTGAGGCACAATATGATCATCAAAGTGGGTGTACGGCCATAAGGGCGACCGTACAAAGGGGTGTGCAGCCGTACAGAGGGGCGTGCAGCCGTACACTCTCCATGTTCATGCTCAAGATGTCGATTTTTGAGGTACATGAAGGCTAATACCAAGTCCAACTGGAAGATAGGGGCCAAACTCTCACTTTGGAGAGCCTTTAAGGTGTGTATGGCCACCTTATGAAGGTGTGCGGCCATACACCTTTAAAGTGATGAAGAACAAGGTTGAAACATGAAGAATCACGGGATTTTTCCAGTATAACAAGATAGGGGATGAATCACTTACATTTTTGAAGCCTTTAGAGGGTTCTTTGATAAAGATTCTAGAGAGAGAAAGCGGTAGAGTGCAGCCAAAAGAAGAACATGGTGAAAGAGAGGAGGTATCCTCATATTTATAGGGGTGGGTGACTCACCACCCCGAGTGTGCGGTTGTGGGGTGGGTGTGCGGCCGCACACCCATGTGTATGGCCGTACATTCCTCCCATGAGGTTCTATTGCCCAAATGTTGTGTTGTGACTTGGAATAACTCGACCTAGAACCCAAACTTTGATTGTAATAGGCTTAGAATACTTTAACAAAGCCTTAAACGGTGTCAAAAGGTGGAAGAATCAAGTTTAACATTGATAGAACTGACCAATTGTACAAGATAGAAGTTCCGGGTTGTCACATCATCCCCTCGTTAGAGGGAATTTCATCCCGAAATTCAAGAATAGAGATACAAATCATGGAGGAAAAAGATGGGGGTACTTCTGTTTCTTTGAATCCTCACGCTCCCAAGTGAATTCTGGTCCCCGCTTGGCGTTCCAGCGAACCTTCACTATCGGGATGTGACTTTGTTTTGTTTGTTTGACATTCGGATCCATGATTTTGATTGGTTCTTCTACGAAGTTGAGGTTCTCGTTGATTTCAATCTCATCGAGAGGAATCATAAGGGTCTCATCGGATAAACACTTCTTAAGATTCGAGATGTGGAAGACGGGATGGATGTTACTAAGCTCATGAGGTATGCAGAGTTTGTATGCTAATAGCCCCCCCTCCCCCCAAGGAGCTTCACCCCTAAAGAAGGTCTCCCTATATCTGTTGGAAATAAATCAGCACGAAACTTCCTACCATCACATGAGGGCCAAAAAATATCCGTTTTCTTGATGTTCAACCCAAAAAATCACCGTTTTCAAAATTTTATTTACTATTTATGTATCACTTAAAAACAATTGATCGTATGATTCGTATCACATAAGAAAAATAATACTAGAAAACAATCAAAAGGGTCACCAACACGTGTTATTATGAAATGATACAAACATTTTAAAGCAACCTAACTTGTAAAACCCTTGCTCCTATTTGGAGAGGAAAGTAACACTGCACTACTTTCCCCTCACCAATGGCGGTGTCGGCCTCTTCTTCCTGTTGGATTAGTGTCTAAGTCCATAACTATTTTGGTATGTACTTGACCCGATGGTGCATGGTCCTTTTGGGTTGCCTTCACCAAAGCAACTTGATAGGATGATTTATGGAGAGTAAGGATTAAATATGATTTATTAATATATTATGGGAATAATATATTAAAGGAGAAATCATATTGTTTAATTAATATTAGTCAATAATTAATTGGTAATTAGTTTTGTGACTAAAAGAGATTAATTAAACTTAAGGGACTGGAATTGTAATTATAAGATAATTGCAATTTGGGCCATGGATTGCCTTGTATTAAGGGATGGACGAATTCTAATGGGAAACCCATAAGGAAATCGTCCATGGGCTTAATAAAAGGAGTCTATGGGTTGCTTAGGGTCTAAGCATCCAAATTAGGGTTTCCTTGTTAGATAGCCCTAATAGCCCAACTATATAAAGACCCCTTAAGGCTCAAAAACGTGGCTAAGGTTCTTGTAAGGGTTTACACACGTTTTTGGCAGCCTCCAAACTCTCTCCTCTTCATCCTCTTGCTTATGGTGTTTGTGAGCCATTAGAGGAGTGACACTTGTGACTCTAAGCATTCCAAAGTCAATACAAGGAGATTTGGGATTGTTATTGCTACATAACAATCAAGGTAACACTATAAACTTATTCTCATGTTAATATGATTATATATATGCTAGAATTAGGGTTTATAGTCTTGGATTCAAAGCATGTACAATAGAGAAACCTAGATCCAAGCATTAGGCTTTATATGAGCACATAGGATGTCTTATGACCAAAACCCATCAGTGGTATCAGAGCCTAGATTGGTTTCTATTGTATTGATGCATTGTATAACTGAAAAATTCGATTTTTTGGATTGTGGAGGCTGGACTCGCCGAGTCCATGGCTGAACTCGCCAAGTCCATGCGAGACTCGACGAGTCAACTCGTCAGACAGGCGGATTTTCGGGATTTTTACCTATTATGACTTAGGATAATTACCATAATTGTTTAGACTTAATAAAATTCGAATTTTGTTAATCTTTTATGATTATCCTTGTCAAAATAAAAGATTTTGGTCATCTAATTAGATAATTGTTACCTTATTTGATATATGTTAAGTTATGGAAATTATTTGATCATTATCTTGCAAGAATTTGAACTAGATCTAATTAGATAACCACCAATTATAGTTAATTGCCTTATTTGAATTATGTGATCTAGAATATTCTTGACAAAGTTTGGAATAGTTTCAAATTAATCCCTTTAGGTTTTATATTTTAAATTTGAACCCAAAAGTTTTGTTGTTTTGAAATTTAAATAGTTAAAACCCTAATGTTTTGAAAAAGGTTTCAAAACTTGCCCTCAAGTTTTGGAATTTAAATTTTGATTAAATAGTTTAATTTTGATGTATATTTAAATTCTAAACCCTAATGTGTTGAAATGTTTCAAAACTTGCCCTCAAGTTTTGGAATTTAAAAGTTGATTAAAAGTTTAATTAGGAATGTTAAATTCTAAAACTCTAGTATAGTTTTGAAAAAGTTCAAATCACACCCTTATGGTTTTATTAATTAATTAAGGTGTATAATTAAAAGAGATTTAATGAATCCATAAAGGTTTAGGTTAACCTTTTAATTGAATTAAAAGTGTAATTGTTAAAGTTAACCATATAGTATTTTAAAAGTATAAAATACACCCTATACTATATATAACATTAAAAGTCTAACATTATATATATGTATGAGTAAAAGTCAGTCTTACCGTTAGTAGGCCTCATTCACTAAGCTAGTCTATAAGGGGTGTTGGAATAGTGTCTAAGGCTATAACTATATCCGGTTGTGCATGGTCCTTTTGGGTTGCCTTCACCATAGCAACTTGAAGGATGATTTATTAAGAGAGAGTAAATATTATAAGGAATAATATTTAGCTATTTGATTAATATAAGTCATAAATTAATTTGTATTAATTGGTGACTTAAAGAGATTAATTAAATAAGAGGGTATAAACTGTCAATTGTTTGATAGTTAGACTTTAGACTATAAATCCATTAGGATGGACCTTGGACGGATTCTAAGAGCTTTGGGATAGCTCAAATCGTCCATATGGTTATCTATGGAATGGATTTGGATAGTCTTAAGTGAAGATTATCCAATTAGGGTTTAGGGTGAAACCCTTAAGGAGTCTACAAGTATAAATAGACCCTATGGGTGAGGGAATTGGAAACACAACCTTAAGCAAGGATACTCTGGCCGAATTCATCCCCTCTCCTCTCTCCTAAATCATCTTGCTTGCTATTGGTGTTTGTAAGCCATTAGAGGAGTGACAATTGTGACTCTAGAAGCTCCAAGACAAACAAGATCAACAAGGAATTCAAAGGTATGATTCTAGATTTGTTTTAATATTGTTGTTTAACCTAATTAGCCATTAGAAGTCTTGGATTCAAAAGCATGTTTATTAGAAAGCCTAGATCCAAGCAATAGGGTTTTGCATGCGCACATAGGAAAGTTCTTATGGCTAAAACCCAACAAGGGGTGTTTAAGGAAATTGCCTATAAAATGGCGATTGAATGGGTATCCACTCTTACCCACCGCACTCTTGATTAGTGGAGGGTCGTTAGACGAACGGGTAGGATAGGACGAAACCTTCCATTATAAGTATAATGAAATACCAAGTAACTAAATGTTTTTCAAATTCCCAATCTTAGTTACTTAGGCAAAAGTGAATTGATGCAATTCCATGAAATTACACTTTGTGCCCTTGCGAAGACGTTAGTGGAGCGTGTGTGGTTTACCGGCACACTAAATGGTTCTAAGCAAAGGTAGCAAAGGGTGACTCAATGTTTGTCATAGTTCGGTGGAGCGTGTGTGGTTTACCGGCACATCGAATAGGTGATTGTAACATGTGAGGGCACCATGTAGTTTGCATGGTTATTCACACCCGCTTTGTGATCCTCGGCATCCCAGTCACAAACTAGAGGGGCATATCGAGATTTAAACATGCCATTGAAATGTTCAATGAATCTCAAAGGATCTAGGAGTTTTCATAGATTTAAAACTTAAATTTCTTTTTCGTTTTTCATGGTGGAAATTAGTGAATCGTCATTCACTTACCTTCAAATGTTCTGCATTTGGGTTACGGCATCCCTCTCCCGAGTTGTAGGATATTGTGTTGGGTCCTAGCCTTGGAATTTCATTTGGGTGATTTACCAAGGACTCAATCAATCAACTAACTTGAATTCGTTTTTCTCCCGATGTCAAAGTTCGACAACTATGGTCTTCTCAATCCCGTGGAACAAGCATTCCACATGAAGATGATATTCCACGATTCGATCGAGGAACAAGAAATCATGCTTCACTTCCTCCTCCTCCTCCAATTATTCTCCCTAACCCACAAGATTGTAAAATTGAAAAGTTCAATATCACTCAAGCCCTTTTGGCAAGTAAACATAAAGAGGGCAAGTCGGTGTGTGCACACGTCTTAGGGATGAAGTCACACATTGATAGATTAAGAATGATGGGATCCGTTGTCGGTGAAGCGATGGCTGTTGATTGGGTTCTTCGGTCACTTCCTAACTCATATAGTGAGTTCATAAGAGAGTACTATATGATGAACCGCGACGTGAACCTTATAGATCTCACCTATATGCTTATTGCTGCTGAATCAGCAATGGTTTGGCGCAATAGAAAAGCAAAGTTGATTGGTGAATCTGCCTTCAAGACCTCTATGGATATTGACAATGGCAATGAAAGACATGCAATGATCGAAAAGTTTGATCATAAGAGAAAGGCGATGTCTGAAGTAGTTCCATGTGTTGTTCCAAAAGAGTCAATTTGCCTTTATTGCCAAGAGAAGGGGCATTGGAGACGAAGTTGCCCTATTTACCTAAGAGATCTAAGAGATGGGAGAGTCAAAAGTATGACTACGATTTAGGTAAGAATCCGCTATCTAACTCCATTAAGTTCCTATTCATTGATTCTTAATACATGATGTGATAAGATTGCATTTGAATATTTTGAAGGATCGGTGAAAAGAAAGGAAGCTTGATAAGAGAGCAAGATGAATCTAATCACAAGTGATGGATCTCGATCTCATGGACTTGAAGATTGGATTTTGAGCTTAGATAGTTATGATAGAGTTGTTAGAAATTTTCTTTTTACATAGTTTTCAATAGATTTTGCATTGTAAGGACAAATGTTTTTCCGCTGCTTTTATAAATAAAATAAATTTTGTTTGACTTATTTATTTATTTGTTTACTTCCTTGCAATGAAATCGTTATGTGAGAATTGATGTTTGCATATTTCTACAACGAATGGATATGATTCTTAGTTATGTTATTTATGGAAATGTCAAGAATTTACCAAATAGGGAGAGTTTCTCATCGCCCAAAGTTTCAATCGGACAGAAACTTGGAATCATGCAACTTGGTTGCACGATGAATGAGAAATTTCATATTTTGGAAATTAGACTAATTCATTGACAAAGTGTCAAGTGAAGGACTAGGAGATCGAATACACAAAGTTGTGTGTTGATCAAGTTAACCATAAGAGTAACAAAGATATTCGTCATGATTTACTAAAGGTTTAGTAAATATGATTATACTTACAAGATTAAGTGTAATTTTGAATTGATTAAAGGGTTTAGATCAATAGAAAAACGAATAAGAAGAATCAAGTAGGCAGAAAGATAAGAGTTTCTCCATTCTAAGAAGAAGGGAGAGTAGCTTTTATGGTTTATGATAGGTCTTAATGATTAAGAACCATATCTCAATTGATCCTCTAAGTGAGTCTTGGTACAATTGTATGTCCAAGAAGAGGAATCAAAGATTGAAGAAACGGTCAAATCAAGAAGTCAATCATACTTAGTTCCAAAACAAGTCTTAAAGTCAAGATTGTGACATTGAGTGAATAGTATTAAGAAGGTTTATAACATTCATCAATTGTGGAAAGTTGTGATGTCTTGGATAAGACAAAGACCAACTAAGACCAAAATTATGAAGTGTTTTGATATAAGCTACACTAACTCTTGAATATTTGTTTATCAAAAAATGTTTTGATAAGAGAATCGTATATGTCAAGGAGTCAGTGGGAGTCTTAATAGTCTTGAAAAGTTTCAAGAACAAATCAAATAAACCTTATCGATCATCACTAGCACACGAGTTGAGGTTTACAACCTATCGTGAAGACATTATTTTGTTTCTGTGCCAATCCAATTGAGTTAATTATGCATGTGAGTCCTATGAGTTCTCATTTGAATGCATAAAAGGCAAGGACCTTGATCAATGGAAAGTACATTGATAGGAAAAGGTGAGCTGCTTAACTACTTGGAAGACGTGGTTGGCAGCTGTGCTACCATAAGGCAAGAAATCAAGATTAAGGAAATTCAATCCATATGAGTTTGAATTTGTCGTAAACTTTGGTTTTTAACAAATTCACATGGATAGGAACACATACACCGTTTAAATCTAAGTGTCATAAGATTTCCTCCTTCATGAAAATGATTGTGAGGAAATGCTTTCACTAAGAAAGATTTTAAAAGATAGTGATTGTAAAATTGCATTCTTGAATTCGATCATGGTTACGGCATCCCTTTCCATAATTTGAATTGTGAGGTTTGGCAATTTGTCTTAATTGTTAAGACACACATATGAACTATCCAAGGCAAAAGTGTATAAGTTCAAAAAGTCTTGATAAAAGATTATCAAAGCACTAAGTATTAGAAACATGAACTTAAGAAATTCAATAAGTATTGTTTTTCTGAAAGTTAAGATGTTTATAAATACATGTCGAAGCTAGTGGGAGCATAAGTGTTATGTTTTATAATAATCATCATGATAGTGGGAGCATAAATGTTATGATTGTATGATTATTAAGGCACGTATTGCATAGTTGACAATATTAATTATAGAAAACAAGAGTCATACTTTGCAAAGTTGTAAGAGTTGAAAGGTTGTTTTGCTATAATTAAGGGAGAGAATATTATGCTTCATTTCAAATCTAAAGGATTAGGTTGTGGAATGTTAATAAATTTAGTCAAGGGTACATAGTGTGTTCTTAAAGTTTCGATTATGATTACGGCATTCCTCTTCACAATTCGAATTTTGAGAACATAGCAAATAAAACATTTTGCGTCGTGTCCCATACGCTTCGAGTATAGGATCGATTGCAAATGATTTAATGTTTGACCATTCTAAAATTTTCCAAATGTCTAGTGCATTTAGAGGGAAAAGGGACTAGAATTGGTTTTGACTAAAATAATTAAACAACTATCAAAGGACAATCCAAAGTTCGACGAGGATTGGTCGCTTGTGAGTAGTTGGAAGTATAGTATTGGAAATTATGGAAATGTTTCCATATTGGATGGGCAATATCGACATCATTACGAATAGATAAGATTCTATTAAGAAATTAGTTGTCATATGGAAAAATATGGAAGCGTGTCCATATTGGGAAGTAAATATTGAAAATATATGACTAGATTAGAAACTTTTATGCAAAAGGATGTTCAAAGGAATGTACTTTGAGAGAGAGACATCATATCTAAGGAATTGTCTTGTAACAATCTCCGATAGAGGACTTTGTAATATCATTGGCAATAGTCTTTGTGACTTTGGTGCAATGACATTACGAAAGGATCGTTGCATAAAGTGTTAGAATCTAGCATATTCTATAAGTAGCGAGAATTTGATATTCTTACACTTAAGAAAATGGATTTGGAGTTGTAAAATGAGAAGGATTGGAAACGTGTTCAATTTGTCTATTTCACAAAAATAAGAACCATGGGTAAACATTGTGTACATGCTAGGAGCATGGGACAAATGTAATAATTCAAGTAAGAAGTTGATTACCCGAAACGACAAATAATGAGTAATCGATATGGTGATAAATAAAACGTGTTTTGTTTATACTCAAAGGGTTGAGGCCATATGGGATTAGTATTATTCTTGTGTTTCACCTTGCATGTTTTGACTTCCAAGAATAATTGAGTTTATTAAGAATAATCGAATTATTCAAACGGGCCACAGTCGTTCATATGTTGGAAGTAGATATGAATGAAGACTGTCATGAATTGGTGTGTGGATTGTCTAGAAAAGTATTAGACATAAGCAAATGGTTGCTGCAACGTTCATGAGTGCTTATGAATATGATTTGAGCATTGGATTAAACCCACGCTCACTTGGATCACTCCATGAATTTTATTACGAGTGATTGGTGAGACGATAACATCTTATATTCTTGAAACCGAGATGTGTGAGTTGTATCTTGCGAATCGGTTGCACATTGATAATATGTAAACGCACTAGTAACTTGGTGTTATAAAACATATTGTTGTGTGTGATTCGGTGAGTGAGTGCAAGCGAGCATTGTATCAAAGTTTATCCGTTCCTTTTATCCAAAGTAGGATAAAAGCGATATCTTTGGGCCCCTCGATGGTTTAGTGATGACATACGTAAATGCTCGGCCGGGCTAGGACTAATTTGATTTGTTCAATTAGTCTGTCGTCATAAATCGGAAATCGAGATATAGTACAAAGAGAATGATTTGAAATCATATCTCATACGATATCTAGAATGGAGGAATATATGATCCTTATCTAAGGACACACGTATCTGATATGATCAGAGTTGACAGCGGCTTTGGAAAGCTACGATTGCAGATCAGTATCTGAAGTCATACGCAGAATAGTTGTTAGACTTATCCAAGTGGGAGACTGTTGGATTAGTGTCTAAGTCCATAACTATTTTGGTATGTACTTGACCCGATGGTGCATGGTCCTTTTGGGTTGCCTTCACCAAAGCAACTTGATAGGATGATTTATGGAGAGTAAGGATTAAATATGATTTATTAATATATTATGGGAATAATATATTAAAGGAGAAATCATATTGTTTAATTAATATTAGTCAATAATTAATTGGTAATTAGTTTTGTGACTAAAAGAGATTAATTAAACTTAAGGGACTGGAATTGTAATTATAAGATAATTGCAATTTGGGCCATGGATTGCCTTGTATTAAGGGATGGACGAATTCTAATGGGAAACCCATAAGGAAATCGTCCATGGGCTTAATAAAAGGAGTCTATGGGTTGCTTAGGGTCTAAGCATCCAAATTAGGGTTTCCTTGTTAGATAACCCTAATAGCCCAACTATATAAAGACGCCTTAAGGCTCAAAAACGTGGCTAAGGTTCTTGTAAGGGTTTACACACGTTTTTGGCAGCCTCCAACCTCTCTCCTCTTCATCCTCTTGCTTATGGTGTTTGTGAGCCATTAGAGGAGTGACACTTGTGACTCTAAGCATTCCAAAGTCAATACAAGGAGATTTGGGATTGTTATTGCTACATAACAATCAAGGTAACACTATAAACTTATTCTCATGTTCATATGATTATATATATGCTAGAATTAGGGTTTATAGTCTTGGATTCAAAGCATGTACAATAGAGAAACCTAGATCCAAGCATTAGGGTTTATATGAGCACATAGGATGTCTTATGACCAAAACCCATCACTTCCCACCTTCAATTTCAATCACTCTCTTTCGCCAAAACCCTAAATCAATATTCAAAGCCGATCACTCCCAAAACCTTAATTTCTTATAAACCCGGTTCCAAAACACTCGCTATCCGAGCTGTCACATCACAAAAACCTCCAGCAACTCAGAAATTTCAACATTGCTTCACCAAGAAAGACAATGGCTATTTGTATTGCGAGGGTCTTAAAGTTCAAGAAGTCATGGAGGCCGTTGAAAGAAGGCACTTTTATCTCTACAGTAAACCTTAGATAACTAGAAACATTGAGGCTTATAAAGATGCTTTGGAGGGACTGAATTCGATTATCGGATATGCAATTAAAGCCAATAACAACTTATTGATTTTACAACATTTGAAGAATTTGGGTTGTGGAGCTGTTTTGGTTAGTGGAAATGAGCTCAGATTGTCCATTCGTGCTGGTTTTGATCCTACAAGGTACTTCTTTTTCAGTTTCACGAACTAGTAAATATTGAATGTATACAAAAACCTAAGTCAAACTACAAGATCTAAGCAACCAACCAGCCCATGTCGCGCTGGACATAAACATCAATAACCCTAAATATCTCATTAATGATTGTAAAAAAAAGCTAAAGAAATCAGTCATAAATATTGAATGTATACAAAAACAACAATGATTTATTTTGCAATAAAAAAATATTAAGGGCTAAATGTGCAAAAAAATGTTAAGGATTAAATTTGTACAAAGTAAGAAATATAATACTTTTTAAGTCATTTTTCTCAGTTTACCTGGAATAGTTGATCGTAAGGCCCGGTGCGGGCGGACCAACCACATTGCAGACTCGAAGGATATGGCTAGACTCGGAGGGTGGACCAGGTGGACTGAAGGGCCGGTGCGGCGGACCAGTCACACAGTAGACCCGAAGTGCATGGCTGTTCTGTTCGGTTATGATATGTTATGCGTGGTATATGTGGTTGGTATTTTGGGGGTATCTCACTAAGCTTTCGAGCTTACAGTTGTGGTTTAATGTTTTTCAGGTATTTCCGGAGACCGTGGCAAGGCGAAGGCGTGATCGTACCGCTCCTCATGTTTATGTTTTATGTTATGGTTATGGGCATACTCTGATAATAAATGTATTAAAAACCTTTTTGTAATAACTTAATGAAATTGGGATGTTTTTGAAAAGTTTAAATTGGCTTGAATTTTTAGAGTGTTACAAGTTGCTATCAGAGCCTTGGTTTGAGTGAATTGGAGAAACATTCGTGTGAATCCAGTCTCAAATCAAGGAGAGTTTTCAAAAAAGAGAATTTAAAATGGTTTTAAAAAAAATGAATGAAGGAGGACGCGGAGGTACGATCAGCCGGAGCCAGTAAGTAGCCCCAAAATATCATACAAGTTATTTGATTATGTGATATGATAGAACAACATACTAGTACTAGGATAGGGATCTCCAGGAATTGCATGATAGTATGGCCTGATTTGTGATGCTTGCTAGCCTAGGGTTTCTTTCTGTACGAGATTTCCAGTGATTACTCTAGGAGTGAGGGTTGATTGCTTGGTATGCCTGTTCTTCTATTTGGTTTTGTTATGATACTTGGTATAAATATAGGTAGGTGTGGAAGGTAGTATGGGCTCGTACTACTGAGAGCACATGACCCATATGCATACCAAGGAAGTCACAACCCCTAGGGCGGTGTTGAGAGTCAGTTCCCGGGTTAGTGGGAGGTATGTGATGTTTGCGGTATTTTTCAGTATGGTGGTTACGAGGCATGATGGGAGTGGATCCGGATCAGGATCGGGAGCAGGAGAGGGCGGTCAAGGTGGGTCAGCACCACCCGAAGTTATTGGTCAGATGAGCACAGACGAGTTGGATGCTAGGATTCGCAAGATCCTGCATGATAAGGTTGCTGCTATGTTCAGGGCCGAGTTGCCGGAACTGTTTGGTTCGATCAACACTGCCATGGTCGAGTATTTTGATGAGCGCTATACAACTCTTACAGAGACGGCTGCCGCGACAGCTACAACGGCTGTAGCAGCGGCAGGGGGAGGAGCCGGTAGAGGTTTTCAGTATCGGGACTTCGTTAATACGAAGCCCCCTACCTTCGATGGAGTCCAGGACCCCATTGTGGCTATGAAGAATCACGGGATTTTTCCAGTATAACAAGATAGGGGATGAATCACTTACATTTTTGAAGCCTTTAGAGGGTTCTTTGATAAAGATTCTAGAGAGAGAAAGTGGTAGAGTGCAGCCAAAAGAAGAACAGGATGAAAGAGAGGAGGTATCCTCATATTTATAGGGGTGGGTGACTCACCACCCCGAGTGTGCGGTTGTGGGGTGGGTGTGCGGCCGCACACCCATGTGTACGGCCGTACATTCCTCCCATAAGGGTCTATGGCTTGAATGTTGTGCTGTGACTTGGAATAACTCGACTTAGAACCCAAACTTTGATTGTAATAGGCTTAGAATACTTTATCAAAGCCTTAAACGGTGTCAAAAGGTGGAAGAATCGAGTTTAACATTGATAGAACTGACCAATTGTACAAGATACAAGTTCCGGGTTGTCACATCATCCCCTCGTTAGAGGGAATTTCATCCCGAAATTCAAGAATAGAGATACAAATCATGGAGGAAAAAGATGGGGGTACTTCTGTTTCTTTGAATCCTCACTCTCCCAAGTGAATTCTGGTCCCCGCTTGGCATTCCAACGAACCTTCACTATCGGGATGTGACTTTGTTTTGTTTGTTTGACATTCGGATCCATGATTTCGATTGGTTCTTCTACGAAGTTGAGGTTCTCGTTGATTTCAATCTCATCGAGAGGAATCATAAGGGTCTCATCGGATAAACACTTCTTAAGATTCGAGATGTGGAAGACGGGATGGATGTTACTAAGCTCATGAGGTAAGCAGAGTTTGTATGCTTATAGCCTCCCCCTCCCCCCAAGGAGCTTCATCCCTAAAGAAGGTCTCCCTATATCCGTTGGAAATAAATCAGCATGAAACTTCCTACCATCACATGAGGGCCAAAAAATATCCGTTTTCTTGATGTTCAACCCAAAAAATCACCGTTTTCAAAATTTTATTTACTATTTATGTATCACTTAAAAAAATTGATCGTATGATTCGTATCACATAAGAAAAATAATACTAGAAAACTATCAAAAGGGTCACCAACACGTGTTATTATGAAATGATACAAACATTTTAAAGCAACCTAACTCGTAAAACCCTTGCTCCTATTTGGAGAGGAAAGTAACACTGCACTACTTTCCCCTCACCAATGGCGGTGTCGGCCTCTTCTTCCCACCTTCAATTTCAATCACTCTCTTTCGCCAAAACCCTAAATCAATATTCAAAGCCGATCACTCCCAAAACCTTAATTTCTTATAAACCCGGTTCCAAAACACTCGCTATCTGAGCTGTCATATCACAAAAACCTCCAGCAACTCAGAAATTTCAACATTGCTTCACCAAGAAAGATGATGGCTATTTGTATTGCGAGGGTCTTAAAGTTCAAGAAGTCATGGAGGCCGTTGAAAGAAGGCCCTTTTATCTCTACAGTAAACCTTAGATAACTAGAAACGTTGAGGCTTATAAAGATGCTTTGGAGGGACTGAATTCGATTATCGGATATGCAATTAAAGCCAATAACAACTTATTGATTTTACAACATTTGAAGAATTTGGGTTGTGGAGTTGTTTTGGTTAGTGGAAATGAGCTCAGATTGTCCATTCGTGCTGGTTTTGATCCTACAAGGTACTTCTTTTTCAGTTTCACGAACTAGTAAATATTGAATGTATACAAAAACCTAAGTCAAACTACAAGATCTAAGCAACCAACCAGCCCATGTCGCGCTGGACATAAACATCAATAACCCTAAATATCTCATTAATGATTGTAAAAAAAAAAGCTAAAGAAATCAGTCATAAATATTGAATGTATACAAAAACAACAATGATTTATTTTGCAATAAAAAAATATTAAGGGCTAAATGTGCAAAAAAATGTTAAGGATTAAATTTGTACAAAGTAAGAAATATAATACTTTTTAAGTCATTTTTCTCAGTTTACCTGGAATAGTTGATCGTAAGGCCCGGTGCGGGCGGACCAACCACATTGCAGACTCGAAGGATATGGCTAGACTCGGAGGGTGGACCAGGTGGACTGAAGGGCCGGTGCGGCGGACCAGTCACACAGTAGACCCGAAGTGCATGGTTGTTCTGTTCGGTTATGATATGTTATGCGTGGTATATGTGGTTGGTATTTTGGGGGTATCTCACTAAGCTTTCGAGCTTACAGTTGTGGTTTAATGTTTTTCAGGTATTTCCGGAGACCGTGGCAAGGCGAAGGCGTGATCGTACCGCTCCTCATGTTTATGTTTTATGTTATGGTTCTGGGCATACTCTGATAATAAATGTATTAAAAACCTTTTTGTAATAACTTAATGAAATTGGGATGTTTTTGAAAAGTTTAAATTGGCTTGAATTTTTAGAGTGTTACAAGTTGCTATCAGAGCCTTGGTTTGAGTGAATTGGAGGAACATTCGTGTGAATCCCGTCTCAAATCAAGGAGAGTTTTCAAAAGAGAATTTAAAATGGTTTTAAAAAAAATGAATGAAGGAGGACGTGGAGGTACAATCAGCCGGAGCCAGTAAGTAGCCCCAAAATATCATACAAGTTATTTGATTATGTGATATGATAGAACAACATACTAGTACTAGGATAGGGATCTCCAGGAATTGCATGATAGTATGGCCTGATTTGTGATGCTTGCTAGCCTAGGGTTTCTTTCTGTACGAGATTTCTAGTGATTACTCTAGGAGTGAGGGTTGATTGCTTGGTATGCCTGTTCTTCTATTTGGTTTTGTTATGATACTTGGTATAAATATAGGTAGGTGTGGAAGGTAGTATGGGCTCGTACTACTGAGAGCACATGACCCATATGCATACCAAGGAAGTCACAACCCCTAGGGCGGTGTTAAGAGTCAGTTCCCGGGTTAGTGGGAGGTATCTGATGTTTGCGGTATTTTTCAGTATGGTGGTTACGAGGCATGATGGGAGTGGATCAGGATCGGGATCGGGAGCAGGAGAGGGCAGTCAAGGTGGGTCAGCACCACCCGAAGTTATTGGTCAGATGAGCACAGACGAGTTGGATGCTAGGATTCGCAAGATCCTGCATGATAAGGTTGCTGCTATGTTCTGGGCCGAGTTGCCGGAACTGTTTGGTTCGATCAACACTGCCATGGTCGAGTATTTTGATGAGCGTTATACAACTCTTACAGAGACGGCTGTCGCGGCAGCTACAACGGCTGTAGCAGCGGCAGGGGGAGGAGCCGGTAGAGGTTTTCAGTATCGGGACTTCGTTAATACGAAGCCCCCTACCTTCGATGGAGTCCAGGACCCGATTGTGGCTATAAGATGGTTGTCAGACGTTGAGGGGTGTTTATTTACGTGTTCATGCCCTCCTAATCAGAGGGTGAGGTGTGCTCTAAACCTTTTGAGGCTCGGGGCGAAGGATTGGTGGAGATTGACCACAAGATCGTATTCTGATGCGCAACGAACTGTGGTTTCTTGGGATCAGTTTAGAGAAATGTTCAGTACTCGCTATGTTCCATGAGTTGAGAGGGAGAGATTAGCCCAGGAGTTCCTAGAGCTGAAGTAGGATTCCGAGTCGGTGACGGAGATCACCAGGATGTTCAGAGGGCGATGTTTTGCCTTGAGTTT
Source organism: Lactuca saligna (assembly GCF_052625555.1). Classification (NCBI taxonomy): domain Eukaryota; kingdom Viridiplantae; phylum Streptophyta; class Magnoliopsida; order Asterales; family Asteraceae; genus Lactuca; species Lactuca saligna. The sequence goes on along the minus strand of NC_136419.1, from coordinate 22,356,667 downwards.
GCTTCTGAGCAGGCCCAGATGTCCCGATATCTTAGCATGCTGAAGAAGGATATCAGGCAGTTTGTGTCTACGCAGAGGTGCGAGACATTGTTGGAGTTGCAGGAAGCCGCTAGGCGGCGTGAGTTGGAGATTAAGCTACAGTTGAGGGAGCAGAGGCTGGCCCCGACACAGTCGCAACCAGCATCGAAACGGTCCAAGATCGTTGATTTTAGTTTGGGCAGTCAGGGCAGCCGCACTTGTGGGAAGTGCGGGAAGGGTCACACCGGAGTTTGTAGGTATGGAAGTGTGTGCCGTAAGTGCGGGAGAGAGGGGCATTATGCGAGGGATTGTCGTCAGTCAGCCCCAGTTCAGGATATGAGAATTTGTTATCAGTGCCATCAGGTTGGTCACATAAGGGCCAACTGTCCACAACTTACTGCAGGACTGGTGCAGGCTCCAGCACCGGCCACATTGAGGATTACGGGTGGAGGTCAGGGTGGAGCAGAGCCCCCAAGGGCTCAGGGTCGTGCTTTTCAGCTTACCGCATAGGAGGTCAAGGCAGTGTCGGATGCAACTGCGGGTATGTTTCCTTTTTGATATTTGTTTATCTTGTGATTATTATGGAGTATTGTATATCTTCTAGCCTCGGTGATTTTGGTATTGTAATTGTTGTTCCTCGAGGGTTATGGTATGGTTAAGGGTCTTGGTATTAGGAGTTTCGTTGGTTATCATTCATAGGGTTTATCAGTGGGGAATCATGTTCTTGGTTAGAATGTCGGGTAGCACATGTGGTCTGAAGAATGGTTAGCTGAAGGTCGGACTTCTTTCATCTCCGAGATGATTGGTATTGATATAGGATTTTGTGAAGGTTGTTCGTTCTAGTGGGGATATGTTCGCGTGTAAGGGAATATGCTATGTAAGTACGTTAAGGGAGGTCGGTTATGGCAACTGGTGGCTGATAGTCAGAGCTCTAAGTGGGGAGAATTGGAAAATTCTCCAGAAGATCGACAAGCATGAGAGGTTGATTAGCTGTCTGGGATTCAGCAGCGGTTATGTCAGCCAATAGCGTAGACTGGTTTGAGCAAATGACATGCAAGCAGGGCGGGATACAGACCAAGGGTTTTGAAAAGGGCGATTGATGGTGAAAGGCCTAGGATCTGGCCGGGATTGAGTATGTAGTAAGGAGTTAGAGTTCGGAACCCCTAGAGGGCTAGAACAATGTGTATGGAAGAGAGCCGGGAAGGATAGTTCGGGATGAGATACGATAGTCTGAGCGGTCGGGGGAGACTGAAGACCTGTGGGCGTACCAGTCAGGCCGAAGGCTCGGAGAATGGTCCGGTCAGGCTGAAGGCCCTAGAGGGCGGTCCAGGCATGCGGAAGGTTCTGAGAGTGGTCCAGATTGGCTAAAGGTCTGGTAAGGCGGTCCAGTCATGCTAAAGACTCTGCATGTGTTGATGGATCTGTATGTGGAAATAGGATGAGTATGTTGCGATGTGATAGCATCGGAAGGTCTGGTCCCGGATATTGATTAGGATTAGTGGATGGTAGTGCCTGGACTCGAGAGTCCTTGCAAGCAGATTCAGAGTATGCAAGGTGCATGGGATAGCGGTTGGCTATAAGGGAATGGTGTAGCGTTGGGCGACCACTGTGACATTTGTCGTAGTGACAAGGCGTCCAAGTAGATTTCCTTGGATAAGGAAAAGGAAAGGTATGTAGCTCAGAGAGGGAGTGTAAGTTCACGGAAGTGAAAGCAGCAGCGTGGAGGTATGATTGAGATGTTCCAATCATGGTTGTTGAGTAGTGTGTTTGCGCTGGTGGTATAGAATCACATCCGGGTTGGATGTCTGCTGTGATCGCTGAAGGAATTCCGCGGGTATAGGGCCAAAGGGGCTCGAAAGGGGTGCGGGGATGGAATCTTGGATTTCCAGTTTGATTTTGGTCAAGGAATTATGTATGTAGTGGAAATTCATCCCGGGGGATGTTTGGAGGTGTCGTCAGTGTATCGGGTTTTCCCAACCCGAGGATGCTAGAACTAGTTCAGTGTGGGTATGAAATTGCGGAGGAGAACTCATGGGAGTTGCTCTGAGACTGAGGGATGTGTCATCCTGTCAGCATGGAGTGGATAAAGTTGGACTCAGATCGGGATTCCGATGGTTCAGGGTATTTCTAGCTCGTATGAGCCAAGTGATTGTTGTGATTTAGAGCGAGTGAAGTATCATGGAGTGGTACTCGGTTGATAAGTGTGGTTATCAGAGGATGAGGCCGGTAGCCGGCTTGAAGCGGTGGTCGGGACGCCGCAAGAAGAAAGTTGGATTTTGGGTTTCGATGGTTGTGTTTTGAGGAACCTGGTCTGGTTAATGCCATGAGGGGCATTGCGAGAGTAGTTCTGGAATTGTGTCACCATAGGCTTCGAGGATGAAGCCTAATTTAAGTGGGGGAGAATTGTAACATCCCGAGTTCAGGAGTGCAAGTTCAGGGTTCAAAATGTAAATGTGGAAGAGAAACTCTGCGAGTCCATGGTTAGACTCGTCGAGTTGAGTCGCATTCAGGTCGAGTGATAAGTGACCAACTCGGCGAGTCTCATGGGTGGACTCGGCGAGTTGGTGCTGTGTGGAGAAAACCCTAATGTTGGAGGATGAGCCCTATATAAAGGACATTATACCCTCTCCCCAGCCTCTTTACCCACTCTTGAAGTCCAGAAAACCCTAATGCACGTTTGTGAGTAATTTGAGAGCATTTGAACCTTGGAGAAGAGATTTTGGAAGAGATCTTGAAGAGTTAGGAGGCTTGGAGCAAGGGGCTTTGCTAGGATTCGGATTTCTCTTTTATTGGAGCTTCCTTTTGAGGTATTATTTCATTGCTTGGGCTGTTATTCATCTAGATTCATCGTTTTGGAGTATTTGGAAAGAATAGCTTGTGATATTTTGAGTTTGGAGGTTAGATCTGGGGTTGCTACCTCAGATCTGGAATGGAGAAGGTCTAGAGTGCATTAAAGTCCCTGTTCTTGAGTGATTGGTGAAGTCATATTGTCCCAAACCCTAACCCTAGAGTGTTATATGCTTAGATCTCTTTGGATTCACGTAAAGTTTGCCACTTTACGTGATGGATGGGTTGTATAAGGGTAGATCTATGGTTTGGATCATCTGCATGGCCTGGAAAGCTTCTATATGGATTACGATCTAGGGGTACTCGGCGAGTCACAAAGGTGTACTTGGCGAGTTGCATGAACGTGGGCAGGAACTCGACGAGTTGGAAGAACAACTCGGCGAGTTGGTTGAAGATAGCCTTGGACTCGGCGAGTCTGGTCTTGAGGTCCTAGCCTTTTCTGGTTAAGCTAAGAATCGGTGAGTCAAGGGATGACTCAGTGAGTTGAGATGGGATTTTCAGAGTTGAGGGACTCGGCGAGTCAGCGGGCTGACTCGGCGAGTAGGGTCAGTCATGAAGTTTGACTTTGACTAAGGACTTTGACTTTGACCAAGAGTTGGCCAGTTGACTTCCAAGGGCATTTTGGTAATTTTTGGTATTTATTGGGTTCAGTCTTTTGGAATTATTAGGGGTGGAGTTCGTGTCGGAGGTTGGAGCAGCGTGATCTTATCTTTTCAGTCAGCAGTTGCAAGGTGAGTTATCCTCACTATATCGATAGGGTCTAAGGTACCAAGGCCGACCCTTTATCGGATTTTAATCCGGGTATCATGTTATGTTGTTGCTTTGCTATGTTTGCATCCTGGTAGTTAGGATGGTATATGTTAGAGACCTGGTTAAGGTCAGTATCCTGGTATATAAGATGATGCTATGCTGGTGACCGGTTAGGTCGGTATTCTGTTTAGAGTATGTTATGTTATGTGATCTGCTATATCGGTTTGATTGGATGTGAATTGTTATATGATTGTATGTTTATGTGCACATGGTTGTTTAATTGGGGTTGGATTGAGGCGGGTCCTGCTTTGTGCTATAGGCCAACATACCCAGGGCGGACCGGTTGTTCTGAAGGCCCAGCGAGCGGTCCGGATAGGCTGTAGGCCCCACGAGGGCAGACCAGACGTGCCGAGGCTCAGAGAGTGGACCAGGCTGACTGAATGCCCGATGTGGGCGGACCAGTCATACTATAGACTTAGAGAGTGGACCAGGTGGGTTGAAAGCCCGGTGCGGGCGGACCAACCACACTGCAGACTCGAAGGATATGGCTAGACTCGGAGGGTGGACCAGGTGGACTGAAGGGCCGGTGCGGCGGACCAGTCACACAGTAGACCCGAAGTGCATGGCTGTTCTGTTTGGTTATGTTATGTTTGATGGGTTTTGGTCATAAGACATCCTATGTGCTCATACAAACCCTAATGCTTGGATCTAGGTTTCTCTATTGTACATGCTTTGAATCCAAGACTATAAACCCTAATTCTAGCATACATATAATCATATTAACATGAGAATAAGTTTATAGTGTTACCTTGATTGTTATGTAGCAATAACAATCCCAAATCTCCTTGTATTGACTTTGGAATGCTTAGAGTCACAAGTGTCACTCCTCTAATGGTTCACAAACACCATAAGCAAATGGAGAAGGTATAAAGAAAGAAGTGAGAGGTTAGAATTTGTATCTAGGACCTCTTGGAAAGGGATACACGAATTCATGGCCCTAGGGGTGTTTATATAGGTGTAGAGATAGGGTTTCAGTCATTATCCTTATCTAGTTGATTATCCATTAAGCAACCAATAAGATAATCCTTGAATCCTTATCATACTCGAATTCTAAGGCTTTCCAACCTTAAATTCATCCACCATATAAATAAGATAATCCTTACCTTATTTTGTAACTATCACATAATTACAAATCAGCCCCTCTAGTTTAATTAATTACATTTGATCACAAAACTAATTCTTAATTAATTATTGACCAATATTAATTAAACAAATATGATTTCTCCTTTAATATATTATTCTTATAACATATTAATAAATCATATTATCCTCTCTCTCTTTATTCATTTCTCCAATCAAGTTGCTTTGGTGAAGGCAACCCAAAAGGACCATGCACCATCGGGTCAAGTACATACCAAAATAGTTATGGACTTAGACACTAATCCAACAATGTTATGCGTGGTATATGTGGTTGGTATTTTAGGGGTATCTCACTAAGCTTTCGGGCTTACAGTTGTGGTTTAATTTTTTTCAGGTATTTCCGGAGACCGTGGCAAGGCGAAGGCGTGATCATACCGCTCCTCATGTTTATGTTTTATGTTATGGATCTGGGCATACTCTGATAATAAATGTATTGAAAACCTTTTTGTAATAACTTAATGAAATTGGGATGTTTTTGAAAAGTTTAAATTGGCTTGAAATTTTAGAGTGTTACAGATTTTCTATACATGCGTTTTCGTGCTTTGCCACTTTGCACACAACGACTTTCAAAGTGGCATGCCCTGTTGTGAAACCCCCCGCTCCTCAAACCAACGAGAGGAGAGACCCCAGTAGGATCCACACACACGTGCTTCCCTCCTACCCATCCAAAGACCAAAATGTCAGTCGATCGAAGTGTGGACCTTCCATCCTGCGAGTTCGTCAAAAAGTTCATTGGCGCTTCTTTTTTCGCAGAAATACCAGCATGCCGACAAGCATCAACGAGAACATCCCTGATGACATCATGTCTATACTTGAAACCAGGGAGCTCTCTACAATGAACCGTATGTTCCCCAAAGGTATCCAAGCATGCCTTGCGACAAACTGGACATATCTTGTCAATTGAGAATAAAGGAATCATGATGTGGTAATGAAGGATAGTTCGGTACTCCACAGGAGACATATATTGACCAAGGCCATTAATATGGATAGTTAACAGAAAAACCTGAGCATGAGAAGCCCGCAGACACTCAAATACTGTTTTCTATCTAATAGTCATGTCGACTTCGACTTCCACATCTTTGACGATTTTGCTAAAAAGGGTACACGTCAATGTTTTTTGGGATTTAGGGGGGGGGGGGGTGTCCTTATTAGTGAAATTGCTACAGTCGAATCCCGAAATCGTATCGCGAAGACGAGTCATAACACATAGGTAATCTGAGTCCATACCACATATGCCACTGTAACGTAAGATGTGGTCTTGTAATGCCTAAGTTTGGGCCCTCGCGGCTACAAATGCATAGGAGGAAACCTCATATGCCGAGTACAAACCCAAACCACTGAAACGAATAGGTAAGGAAGCCAGACGCCCGTGAATGTCTCCAAAGAAGGGGCCTCCACATACCATCATATCTTCGACAGACCTACGCAATCCTTTGTCAAAGAACAAAGCTGCCTCTTCTATGTGTACTGAATGACATGTCCTTAAACCAAAGAAAAGTTTTGCAATGCCCATATATGATCGAAGCAAAATGAGCTCACTCTGTGGGTCACATAGTTGTGGAAGAAGGCCCATCAAATCAACATCATTGTCCGTTCTCTTCATGGCCAACCCGCTAATAAACGCTGCGTCTCTGCTAACAGTCCTCCAAGGAGCTTCACTCCTAAAAAAGGTCTCCCTATATCCGTTGGAAATAAATCGACACGAAACTTCCTACCATCACAGGAGTCCTAAAAAATCTGTGTTTTCTTGATGTTCAACCCAAAAATTCTCGGCTTTCAAAAATTTATTACTATTTATATCACATAAGAAAAATAATACTAGAAAACAATCAAAGGGTTACCAACAACACGTGTTATTATTAAATGATACAAACGTTTTAAAGCAACCTAACTCGTAAAAACCCTTGCTCCTATTTGGAGAGGAAACACTGCACTACTTTCCCCTCACCAATGGCGGCGGCGGCCTCTTCTTCCCACCTTCAATTTCAATCACTCTCTTTCGCCAAAACCCTAAATCAATCTTCAAAGCCGATCACTCCCAAAACCTTAATTTCTTATAAACCCGGTTCCAAAACGCTCGCTATCCGAGCTGTCATATCACAAAAACCTCCAGCAACTCAGAAATTTCAACATTGCTTCACCAAGAAAGACGATGGCTATTTGTATTGTGAGGGTCTTAAAGTTCAAGAAGTCATGGAGGCCGTTGAAAGAAGGCCCTTTTATCTCTACAGTAAACCTCAGATAACTAGAAACGTCGAGGCTTATAAGGAAGCTTTGGAGGGACTGAATTCGATTATCGGATATGCAATTAAAGCCAATAACAACTTCTTGATTTTACAACATTTGAAGAATTTGGGTTGTGGGGCTGTATTGGTTAGTGGAAATGAACTCAGATTAGCCATTCGTGCTGGTTTTGATCCTACCAGGTACTTATTTTTCAGTTTCATGAACTAGTAATAACTATTTGGCGAAAATTGATTCGATTTGTGTGTGGTTTGATGCGAATAATAGATGCATTTTTAATGGAAACGGGAAGCTTTTGGATGATCTTGTTCTTGCTGCTCAAGAAGGCGTATTTGTCAACATTGACAGTGAATTCGATTTGGATAACATTGTTTCTGCTGCAAGAATCGCAGGGAAGAAGGTTAATGTATTGCTTAGAATCAATCCAGATGTCGACCCTCAGGTTTGTGATTCCCTTTCTCACATCGAATTCAAAAATCTTTCATCTCTATAACACCAATAACTCAATATCTACAATCGATTTCAAATAGGTCCATCCTTATGTTGCAACTGGAAACAAAAACTCCAAATTCGGTATAAGAAACGAGAAATTACAATGGTTTCTAGATGCTGTGAAGTCATACCCCGATGAACTTACGCTAGTTGGCGCTCATTGCCATCTTGGATCCACCATCACCAAGGTATTGTAAATGTAAAACATCATATTATCATCTACCCTTTTGTGCTGACCATGGTTTGACTTTGACCGTTTTTTTAGGTTGACATTTTCAGAGATGCTGCATCAATTATGGTGAAGTTTATAGACGAAATTCGAGCTCAAGGATTTGATATTAATTATTTAAATATCGGAGGTGGTCTTGGGATTGATTATTATCATACTGGTACTGTTCTTCCTACACCCAGGGATCTCATTGACACAGTAAGCGTTACATATACATATATATATATATATTTTATATAATTTAAATAATTGATATGAAATCGTTTATATTGTTTTTATGTTTGATTTGGTTAAGGTTAGGGAGTTGGTTTTGTCGCGAAATCTTAATCTGATAATTGAACCTGGGAGGTCGCTAATTGCAAATACTTGTTGTCTTGTGAATCGTGTCACGGGTGTGAAAACAAATGGCACAAAGAACTTTATTGTGATTGATGGAAGCATGGCTGAACTTATTCGCCCTAGTCTATATGATGCTTATCAAGTAAGATTTTCTCATTTGTATAATAAGGAAATATTCGTAAATGGTTGGTGTCTTAATGCATTAAGCCATTTCTTTTTTTGGCTTAATCCATTAAATCAACTTGTCCAGTTCCATTAAAAAAAAAAATATATATTAAGTGCTTAACGTTTTTTAGAATATTGATTTTAGTTTTAAATTTAATATAAATGTAGCACATAGAATTGGTTTCACCTCCATCACCTGATTCTGCGGTTTCAACCTTTGATGTGGTGGGCCCCGTTTGCGAGTCAGCTGATTTCTTGGGGAAGGACAGGGACCTTCCTTCTCCTGCCAGTGTACATTCTACCTCCGTTGTTCTTTATTAATATAATTTTTTTTTTAGCATTTTGATTTTCTGTATAATAATGATTAATGATGAGAATTTGATGTTTACAGGGTTCTGGGCTTGTAGTTCATGATGCAGGTGCATACTGCATGAGCATGGCATCAACTTACAACCTCAAGATGCGTCCACCTGAGTATTGGGTATGTTTTTTCATCTTTGACTTTTCAAGTCAAACACCATATTTTAATTTGTAATTGTTTATTTTTCACCTAGAGTTTGCATCTATTTGTTTGATGGAAGGAAGGGATAAAGATGAGAATTTTGGATTTGAACAATGCACAATTTGACTATTGAAAGTCAACATGAATTGATTTTTTGTGAATGTTGTTAATGAAGGTTGATGAAGATGGATCTGTGGCGAAAATTAGGCATGGGGAGACATTTGAAGATCATATGAGATACTTTGAGGGACTCTAGATCTTAATCTAACTTTGATGGAAGGCCTTCATCTTTTACTCTGTTTTTGTATCTCGGATTCATGAATTTTAAGGTTTCAAGTTCTGGTAATGTCGAATTCCTTTTTTTTTTTTTTTTTTTTTTGCGATGTTTTGAAGTTGTAGTGTAATTCACTTGTGGGTTTTTAAGTTGGAGTCTGAATTCACATGTTATCGTATTATCAACATGGTATTTGATGTGAATTTTAAGTATAAGTTTATATTTATAAGTATAATTAATTTTTAGATTTTATATGATCCTTAAAATGTTTTTTGTTGTAGACTTAGGTGTTGTTTGTTTTTTTTTTGTGACAAAATGTCTGCAGTCTGTGGACCACATCAGTAGATCTCTGCAATAGAAGAGGTGGACCAAACGTCTGCAGTTTGGAAAAAGAAGACCGTTTGTTTTTTAACATCTGCGGACTAATAAACTGAAATCTAAATAAAATGTTTTTATTTTTATAATTATGGTGTTTATATTTATTTTTATATGGTGTTTATATTTTATGTTTAATTTGGATTTTATATGGTGTTTATATTTATTTTTATAATTATTTAAGAAGTTGATTTGGCTATTTATTTATAAAACAGAACATTGAATTCAACAAAAATTAATACATAAGGGTAAAATGGTCATTTTATAGTTTAGCACAAAAATTAAGAAGTTCCAACCAAACAGCATGTTAAAAATTCAGATCTTAATAATTCAGATAATAATTCAGATTCTAACAAACAGCCCCTTAGGTATAAATGATATTTTGTGCTACTACTTAATTTATGTCATTAAACTTTTATTTGTTTATCGTTGTAACAAATGCTTTTGACCATAAAACAGATTACTCCATCGTTGGAAACTTCATAAATTAAAAATAGTTGTTTTGTATATATTAATGGATGCTATTTTGTTATGTAATTCATGAGTGTTAATTAAAAATACAATGGTCTATCATGAGATATTAAAATTTGATAGGCCAAATAAAGATAAACCGGGAAGTTATCGTGAAAGCCAAAGACAAAAGCAGTATCAGACAGAACTCTAAACATGTTACCGTTCATAAGTCATATGTATTTTAATTGTGTATATATATATATATATATATATATATATATATATATATATATATATATATATATATATATATATATATATATATATATATATAGGCTTAGGTTGTTTTGTTTTTACTGAGTATTGTGTGACAAAATGCACAAATCTGGACCAATGGATGAAATTAATCAATGAACATGATTTGAGGGTGTATGATATTACATTGGGGTAACATGTAGCATATAATCACACAATTTTAAGCAAAAGGGTATTTTAGACAATTAACTACATTTATAAAAGGAAATTTTCGGATTTTTAGGGATGATTAATTTTCCTAATTTAAAAAAAATCTGAATTTTTTAATTAATTCAATTTCAAATGTTTACCGATTTTATTCTGTCAGAATATTATTTGTTAGAATGATGCTCTTTCAGAATTTTATTCTAATTGAATATTATTTTGTTAGAATGATGCTCTTTCAGAATTTTATTCTAATATAATATTATTGAAGAAAAACAAAATTTTTGGATCGAATGTTGAAAAATAACAACATTCTAATATATTCTTATACATCCAAACTTAAATACAAATTCATACATATTCTTATAGACTAAAATCTTTATACATTTTAATATAATTATACATATTCTAAAAGAATATCAAGGTCTTCAACGCCTTCTTCCAGTCATTCCTATCACAAATACAACAAAAACTAATAATTGTTAAAAAAAACATGTTACTTACAATTAACTATCACTTAATATATTCTGATAGAATACATAGAATATGATATAATGCTCAATTATCCATTCGCATCTTGGTCTCAATTATTTTCGCATATGAGATCAAAATAAATTGAGTTCGCATCTGGGTTTCAAAACTAATTTCGCATTTGGATTAATTGGATTAAGAATGCGAATGTGATTAAGGTTGAAATTCAGTTCGCATTTGGTTGATTGGGGTTAAAAATGCGAAGTCACATGTGAAGAGTGAATATGCGAAGTGAATATGCGAAGCACTCGTTCAATGAAGAAAACAAAAGTTTCGCATTTGGTCCTGTTCTTTTCAAGAAATAACTCAAATAGCCCAACTTCGCAAGTTTGAAGAACATGCAGAAATTGTAAAAACGAATACCTGTAGTTTCGCATTTTTGACAGTTTATACCCAACTTCGCAACTGGGGTCATAAAATGATAGAATAAATTCTGATAGAATATATATAGAATACATTCAAAGGTATTATAATACATTCTGACAGAATACATCGATTTTATTATGATAGAATAAATTCTGATAGAATATATAGAATACATTCAAAGGTATTATATTTACAGCTAGTAATTCCGACAGAATGCATGCCACAAGGTTAAATTCTTTAAATACTCTTTCAGACATTTCAACAAACACTTGTTAGACATTATCATCGAACAAGCCAAAAACCATATTTGATTTACTTGCAATAGTTTACATATAAACATAATTTCCAGCAACATGATTTAGAATGCATACCACAAGGTTCAAAGAGTAAATTAATTTGTGTTGATGAAAAATAAAAAGGCACAAACAACCTAGAATTGTATTCCGTAACCGAAAGAAAAACAAAATATATGGCAGACCCATTAAAGCATAGAAACGTGGTTTTCATATAAGATTTGAAAACATTATTTTGTAAGAAAGAAGAGCATCCACATAAAAGAAATTGAAACTCATCAACTTGAACACATGAATAAAGAATGTTACTTACATTATAAGGCCCTGATACAAGAGCTGGAACCATACGAACTAACATCTTTTTCTATGCTTCCTTCTAACTGAAAGTGACTCATTAAGCAAGAAAGAACAAATTTTGGAATAAGTAACTGAAGTTCACTGAGACATTTTAACAAACAATTGGTGTGCAAATCGGAATATTTTCAATTCCACCAACAGTTCACTAAGACAGCAAGTTGGAATATTTTCAATTCTACATAACTAAAGAACTTACTATCTAAATATGACATTTTTTAACAAAAAAGAAAAGTTACCCGGATCTGATCGATGGTGTGTGCCATGTGTCTCGTTACTAATCTTTGTAGAAAAATCAATCATATGCCGTGAAGATGATGACTGTGTTGCATGTAGTATATGAAGATGATGAAGAAAATGTCGACGACGGCATAGGGTTAATTATTTGGAGACTTGAAAATGATAAGGTTTATAAAAAAAACTGCACACGTGATTTAAGGGACCACCATTCGACTTCCCTGAATTGTTTGATGCCTTCTCGATTTGATGAAGACGATGATGAGGACCGAAGTCCCTTTCTCAGCCCACCCTACAAATCTATTTGACCCTCACTAGTGCCCTTGATTTTTGACTGCTCCCATTCGATCGTTCCTTATTCCCGATCTGTTGAAGAAGACGCGTCCCCTCTTTGTGCATTTAGGGTTGTGGATATGATGATTTTAAATAAGCAAAACAGTAGTAGACGTGATTTAAGGGATATACCAAATATATAAGAATTTATTTTTAGTTTATAAAAACAAAATGACCCATCTACCCTTTTTTTACATTAATGATTTATTTATTTTTCTTGAATTCTTATTGGTGCATTTAGGCACACAATAGTTGCTAAAAACATTTGAACCTAATTCTATATAACGAAAAAATATGAACAAAATTGAAAGTTTGTTTCCCTCTAAAAAGTTCAATGACTAAATGTGAACAAACTTCCTCTTGTATTATGTTTTAGCAAATTATTTATTTTTATTAAATTGTAGCAACATTTGTTGATGAAGAAATCTATGAAATAGAAAAAAAACAAAAAAACAAAAAAACAAAACCCTGAAAATATATTTAAAAAAAACAAAAAACCAAAACCGAAATACAAAACCAATGGTTTGACATTTTCCAAAATAAAAAATCAAAATTTCCAATCTGATTTTGGTTTTACAAAAAAATGAACCATTCTCACTGATGTGAATTATGACCATTGGTTTGGCATGCGAAATTTGTGACATCCCATGAATATGTAGTTACAACATCGTCTGAACTCGTAATTCATAGTAAGGGGTTAGAGTATCATCGCATGAATACGTAGTTACAACATCACCTGAACTCGTAATTCATCACCTACAGGTTATGGGCATGCTGATGTTTCCATTGTGTTGTCTAGAATAGTCCGTGATCGCCATCTATACTTTGGTAGATAACTACATCGCCACATTGCTGGTTAAGGTTATGGTATCTCCTTTCATCCTACATCACATATTCATCATCATCTATATACCTAATTATCATCACCTTTCTATCATCACATATCTCTAATCATTTTATTTCATCACACACCAACTATTTCATCTACCCATGTTTCATCCGCAACATATTTGTAGATATAAAATAAATATACCGTTTAAATCTTTTAAAACATGTATAAAATCATTCATCCAACATGGACAGCAAGTATTCAAATAATATGCACACATAGCACGTAATTTATATAAAATACTTCATATCTATGTGTAAGATGAAAGTAACCATATCTACCATAAAAATCCCATAAATGCTTCCTAACTTCGAACCCCAAGGTTTACTCTACTAAAGCTTTATATTCTTGGCTCTCTGAACCTAGAAGGGTCCAGATCTATCACACCAAAAAGCTCAAGATAGCTCTTCCTCTCACTCTACACACTCAAGCTCGCTAGGGTTCTCACTTATGGGAAAGGTAGTGGCAATTGAAGGCCATAAGTGCCTTTAAATATGGCTCGGGCCCAAAGATTTAGGGTTTCTGCCGACAGCGCAGACTCGTCGAGTCGCCTCACCGACTTGTCGAGTCCATTCATTAATCCGAGTCATCAGTCGCGACCTTACTCGACGAGTTGAGGCGTCAACTCGCCGAGTCTCTCTTCTTAACTCAAAAGAAAAATACTTAAATTATGATACCTGGAAATCCGGATGTTGCATTTTGTTTTTTTATTTCATAGATTTATTTATCAACAAATGTTGCTACAATTAAACAAAAATAAATAATTTTGCTAAAACATAATACAATAGGAAATTTGTTCACATTTAGTCATTGAACTTTTTAGAGGGAAACAAACTTTCGATTTTGTTCACATTTAGTCACTAAACTTTTTTTCGTTATCTATTTGCCACTAAACTATTGAAACTGTTAACATTTTACCCTTATGACCGGTAACAGCCGGTCATAAGGGTAAAATGTGAACAATTTTAATAGTTCAATGACAAATAGATAACGAAAAAAAGTTTAGTGACTAAATGTGATAAAAATCGAAAGTTCGTTACCCTTTTAAATCATTATCCCTTATATATATATATATATATATATATATATATATATATATATCACTTTAGTTATAATGTTATATTACTATTTATGTTTTAAAAAATATAAATGTAATTCATATATTTAAGCATGGTGTTAATAACACTACATTGTGAAAATCACTTCTCAATCACACCTCATGCGGCTCAACCACGAATTAGATCAAAATAGATAAACGAGTCAACCTGGCGCCAACTCATATATCTAATAGGTTGGGTTTTAAATCTCAACTCGTTTAAGTAAACATGTTAAATTAGATTGAGTTCTTCAACTCATTTAATAAATGGGTTCAACCCGAACCCAATTCAGGTCGACCATTATCAGCTCTAGTGAGATAAAATTGTCTCGTGAGTACATGGGTTTTAACATAGAAAATAACATTTCAAATGTTAACCCACTTTTCCCAACAAAACACATCCAATAACAAATACCAATTAAGCAACCATTTTATGAGTCGTGTATGCAAGTAAGAAGTTCATGCCCTTAAATTGGTATATACTTGAATTAAAAGCAAAATCATTTTGGATTGCCCTCAAAGCTCGTTATTGACTAGAATGATTTTTGGAGATAAATGTTGACTTATTGTAATATCCCAAAATTTCAGACAAAAATGTTATTTTTATTTCATTTCAAAACATCCAACAAACATGTCAAAACAACTAAAAGTGTATCATAGTGAAATAACATTAGAGTACAAAATTTCAAAATCACTTAATGCAGAAAACATGGGCGATTGTTGTGCGATCAAGTCAGACCCTTCCCTTTTGAGCTAGAAATACCTGAAACATAAACTGAAAACTGTAAACACAAAGTTTAGTGAGCTTTCCCAAAATACCCCATATCATACATACATAACAGTTAACGCATAGTTGGGTCTATTTCACCCCCCTTCGATATCTTTTAACCGGAATTGGTGCCTTTGACCCACGAGTACAGTGAAGGAAAGTCACCTCAGTCTAAAGATAACAAATCACATTCAGTGCTGCTTCCCAGCACTTCACACTGAACACATCCAAATTATCCCTAATCAATAATTAAGGAAATTTCCATAGTCTAAAGTCCAATTCATACTCTATCATATCTATGGGTAAAAGACTATTTTACCCTTCCCACATCCGACCCAACAACTGACGGCCGAAAACCCTAAAAGGCCCATTAAGGCACATCGGTGCATACTTCCTGTGTACCACCTCAATACGCCTATCGTACGATGCTCAAACCTTAACTCCATTTTTAGGTCTTATTCCTTTAAGGCCAAAAGACCAAATCCTCAAGTTAAAGCCTAATGAATGTCTAAAGTCATAAAGTTCCTGACTTTATGACCTAGCATGACTTAATAAAGCCCAACACCAAACCTAAGCTTTTTTGTAACGACCCAAAAATCAAGGGTAAAAATTTTATTTTTAGTATAGCTAAAACATTGATACCATTTATTTCAAACATTTCAAATCATCATTAAGTAAAATATATATTAGAGTTTATCCCAAAATCATTCATTGCGGAAATCATAGGTGTGTGCACTGTGATCAATCCGAGCCCTTCTTTTCCAAAACCATGATACCTGAAACCATAAACAAAACTATAAGCACGAAGCTTAGTGAGTTCCCCAGAGCATACCCCACACAATCCACATAACCACATAATCCTTATCAGCTATAACAGCTACATAAACTGTAACAATCGCATAAACATGCATATACGCATATAAAGATGTCATGGAAACCCTCAGAGGTCTTATTCATATACTCACATCAATCATATCAACTACATCAGCCATGCATATAAACATATAGGGAAGCCCTAGATACCCTCCAAGGTCTTACACTAGGTTCCCTGGAAACCCTCCAGGGTCTTAGCTCACTGCCATGGGAACCCCTACATGGTCTTCACTAACTACCAATCAAACCATACATACCAACATATAAGCTAAACATGAAAACTGTTGGGTTTTGAGCATTCTAACACTCATATGGTGTACATGCTACCCTAAATACATTGGATCTATGTTTTTTCTATTATACATGCAAACTTGAAGTTTCCAAGGTATTACCCTAACTAGCATACAATCATAAGTACTAGTATAACAGAACTAGATGGAATACATACCTTTTTTATGTAGCTTGATTCCATTGAGCTCAAGAGCCTAGTGCCCCAAGTGTGACACCTCAAATGGCTCACACAATATCACCAACATTTGGAATAACCATGAGAAGAGATACATGGACTCTAGAAATCGGATTGCCCTGTTGTGTATACATTAGTGCCAATTTTCACCAACCAATAAGGTCTTTATATAGTGTGGCTATTAGGGTTACACCATGTAACTCACGACTTTACCCATTCCTTATGCTCCATGGGTTTTAACCTCCATGGAGTATCCATGGGTCACCACATGGGTTAAACCCAACATAAGGAATCATGGATCATAAGCCCATATATATAAGAATGAATGATTTACACAATCAATCCTCATATATTTAATTAGTCTCTTTTGATTAATAAATTAATTCCAAATGAATTCTTGATCAATATAATTAAACAATATTATTTCATATTAATATATTAGAACTTATAATATATTAATATTTCACAAATATCCTCTTCTCACAAAAGGTCTACCCAAATGTTCCGATGCCAGGCAACCCAGATGGACCATGCCGGGTTGGGTCAAGTATATACCAATTATAGTTATAGACTTAGACACCAATCCAACAGTCTTCCGCTTGGATAAGTCTAATAACTATTATTGCAAGTACAACTCCAACCTGACCAACAATCGTAGCTCTTAAAATCTGCTGCCTAACTTTTAACAAATCAATGACGCGTCCATTAGATAAGTGATCATATATTCCTCCATTCTAGATATCACATGGGCTGAGACATGGATTATAATCATTCTCTCTGTCCATTTGTTGTTTCCGGATTTACAATTTATGATGACCGACTAATTAAACAAATCAAATCAGTCCAGGCTTGGCCAAGCACTTTGGGGTGTCATCACTAAATCATCGAGGGGCCCACATATATCACTTTTATCCCTTCAACGGTAAAAGGCATAGATAAACTTCAACTCTCATGCTTGTTCTACTACTTGTTGAATCATACACAATGCACGTTTTATAACATCGAGTTACCAATGCGTTTTCGTACAATCAATGTGTAACCAACTCATAGTCAACAACTCATATCTCTAGGTTTGAAGAATATAAGATATTATCATCTCATGATCACTCGTTATAAAATCCATGAAGTGAGTCAAATGAATGTGGGTTTAATCCAATACTCAGAACTTATGAGTACTCATGAATGTTGTAGCAACTCTTACTATGTCTAACATCTTAGACATCTACAAACCCGATTCTTGACAGTCTTAATTCATACCTACTTCCAACATATGACTGACTGTGGAGAGTTTAAATAACTTAGTCATTCGGAAAGAATAACCTAGCTATCCTGGAAGTCAAAACATGCAAAGTGAAACACAAGAATAATCGAATCCAATATGGTCTCAGAACTTATGAATATAAATAGAATACCTTTTATTTATCACCATATTGATTACACATTATTCATTGCATACTGTTTCAAATTATCAACTTTATACTTGAATGAAAACAATGGTTGTCCCAAGCTCCAAGCATGTACACTATTTTTTCCTGAACACTAGTCACGCCATACACCAAGTATGCACACTATGTTTGTCTATGATCTTTACTTTGTGGAATAGATCGATTGAACATAATTCTGTTGATGTATATTGTAAAAGTCGAATAGAGTGTTTTGTATAGTTTCGCATTTTATGTTATTTTACTAAGTCATTTTTATGCAAAGATAAAATGTATAGACTTAGTATACTTTTTGACGTTTCCCTATAAATAGGGACTTAGGCTAGAAGTTGTAGTACGAATGCTTGAACTCACTTCTGCTTAACTCTGTAATCAGACTTTATCAATATAAGATCTGATTAATATTTACTCTTTGTGTTCTTCATCTTAATTCATACAAATCTATCATTTCTGTTATAAATTCTCGATAACAATTCTCATCAATTGGTATCAAAGCAGGATTCAAACTGCTTAGATCTGATTTTCATATAAGAATCATTTGCTTTTTGAGTTACGGATATTACTCAAAATTTTCCGCGCATTTTTGATTTTGAAAATCACTTTTGATCTTCAGATTTGAATTGATTCTGCATTTGAATTGTTAATTCGAGTAATCGATTAGTGATTTGTGATCAATTCGTTTGATAAATTCTGAAATTCATCAAGTTTTCAAGTTTTCAGATATTTTATGTGTTCATCAATGGCGAACTTTAACATGAATTCAATGACTTCTTTCTCTCACTTGCTTGGTTCATCAACCAAAATTCCGATGTTAATTCCAGAATACTATGATCAGTGGGCTGATAGAATGGAAGATTACTTAAATGGAATTGATGAAGAACTTTGGAAGTGTATTGATGGAACAGTACTAGCTCCTGCTAATGTTCAACCAATTGGACATCTGCTGCATCTACTGAAGTTGAAGAACAACGCAATCGATTGAAGAAAAATGAAAAGAGATGCATGAGAGAACTAAGAGGTGCTCTACCTCCTGTGGTTTACAATTACATTCGTAGTTGTAAAACAGCTAAAGAGATCTGGAATACTCTAAAAGAAAAATATCAAGGAAGTGAAAAGATGAAGATCAACTCTGTGAAGCAGTGTCTCGTTGAACTGAAGGAATTCAGACAAAAGGATTCAGAAACTTTAGAAAGTTGTTATGATCGTCTGAACGAGCTTATATTTCGCTGCAACAGGTATGGAATTACTAGATCTACCATGGAGTTCAATCTCACTTTCATTATGAGTCTTCGCAAAGAATGGCGCGGTGTAAGCATGATGATAAAGAATCAACAATGTTTTGATACAACAACATTGAATGATCTGTACAATCAACTGAAAACACATGAATGTGAGGTCACTGAAATGTATGAAGAATCAAAACAAGCTATTGGTGGTCCTTTAGCTCTTGTTTCAAAAGTAACAAACACAGATGAAAAAGATGGTTCTGATATAGAAGGATTTTTGATGAACTCTGATGATGAAGCAGTAGCATACTATTCGAACAACAAAGTTAAAAAGTTTTTCAAAAAGCCTTTTAATCCAAAAGGAAAGAATAGTGATGTGAAAAGTGAAGTAACAAGAACTGGAGGAGAAGAGAAGAAGAAAATGGAGAAAACAAATGGAAAACAGAAGAATGCGAATGAAGAGAAGAAGTTAAAGGGAGATTCAGGAATTTATTGCCACTACTGCAATGGTGCGAATCATTTCGCAGCTGATTCAGGCTTCTTACATTTTGGGAATAAGGATAGTAAGAGAAAGAAGTAAGAAACTAATTGGACTTAGTCAGAATACTTACTTGGAGAAGGTACTAAAACGTTTTAGTATGGAAAACTCAAAGAAGGGAGAACTACCGATACAAGGAAATGCCAAGTTGAGTAAGACTCAAAGTCCGAGTACCGAAGCTGAGATAGCAGAAATGAGCCGAGTACCATACGCTTCCGCAGTTGGCTCAATCATGTACGCTATGACTTGTACTCGCCCTGATGTAGCCTTCGCTTTGAGCATGGTTAGCAGATATCAAGGGAACCCTTGCAAAGCACATTGGATTGCAGTGAAGAACATCCTTAAGTACCTTCGGAGGACGAAGGAATGGTTCTTAGTCCTTGGAGGGAGTGATGACTTGAAGGTGCGAGGGTATAGTGACGCCAGCTTTCAGACCGACAGGGACAACTACCGTTCGCAGTCGGGCTGGGTCTTTACCCTAAATGGAGGAGCAGTGACATGGAAAAGTTCCAAGCAAGAAACCGTAGCTGATTCAACGTGCGAATCAGAGTACATCGCAGCGAGCGAAGCGTCAAAGGAGGCAATATGGCTGAAGAACTTCATCGGTGATCTTGGAGTTTTGCCGGCCATAAAGGAGCCCATGGAGATTTTCTGTGATAACGAAGGTGCGGTTGCCTTGACCAAGGAACCGAGGGATCATGGTAGATCTCGACATATCGACAGAAAATATCACTTCATTAGACATCGCGTAGAAGAAGGACAACTCGTAGTGAAGAGGATATCATCAGAAGATAACCCAACAGATCCGCTTACGAAGGGACTGAGTAGGGTTAAGCACTTGCAGCATGCTAGGAGTATTGGGCTGAAGGATGATATTAGCATAGATTAGATAGTATTAGAAACGTATAATAGATAAATGTAATTGACATTTGATGATTAAATAAAGGAGTTTTATTTATAAGTAAAGTTACTGTCACATGTTAATTGTTTAACTATTGTTTCACTTTGCATGTTTTGACTTCCAGAATAATTGAGTTTATTAGGAATAATTGAATTATTCAAATGGTCCACAATCATTCATATGTTGGGAGTAGATATGAATGAAGATTGTCATGAATTGGTGTGTAGAGTGTCTAAATGGTGTTAGACATAGCAAGGGTTGCTGCAACGTTCATGAGTGCTTATGAACTGGTTTTGAGCATTGGAATAAACCTGCGCTTGCTGGAATCACCTTATGGAATACGATATAAAAGGTGATCGCGAGACGATTATATCATATAGTCTTAAAACCTAGATATATGGTTTATTATTTGTTAATTGATTGTGCATTGATAATGCGAAAACGCATCAGTAACTTGATGTTATAATACGCATTGTTGTGTATAGTTGGTTAATGAATAAGTAAATGCATATAAGTCGAAGTTTATCTGTAAATTTTATCCTAAGAGGATAGAAGAGATATCTTGGCCACTCGATGATTTGATTTGACTTATGTGCCGGGCCCGGTCAGAACTGAATTGATGTGTTCGATTAAGTTCTATGTCAAATAAATCGGAGATCGAGAAATCTAAATGCTAGACTAACCATTCCATAGGATTGTCAGCATGATATCTAACAGAGGACTGTACGATCCCTTATCTAAAGGACAAGATTGATTAGATCAGAGTTGACAGCGTCTTTGAGAGCTACGATTGCAAACTGTATTGTACTTGTATAGTTACTAGACTTATCCAAGTGGGAGACTGTTGGAATAGTGTCTAAGGCTATAACTATATTCGGTGGTGCATGGTCCTTTTGGGTTGCCTTCACCATAGCAACTTGAAGGATGATTTATTAAGAGAGAGTAAACATTATAAGGAATAATATTTAGCTATTTGATTAATATAAGTCATAAATTAATTGGTATTAATTTGCTGACTTAAAGAGATTAATTAAATAAGAGGGTATAAACTGTCAATTGTTTGATAGTTAAAATTTAGACTGTAAATCCATTAAGATATACCTTGGACGGATTCTAAGAGCTTTAGGATAGCTCAAATCGTCCATAGGGTTATCTATGGAATGGATTTGGATAGCCTTAAGAGAGGATTATCCAATTAGGGTTTAAGGTGAAACCCTTAAGGAGTCTGATAGTGTAATAGACCCTATGGATGAGGGAGTTCGACACATAACCTTAAGCAAGGAACCTCTGGTCGAATTCCTCCCCTCTCCTCTCTCCTAAATCATCTTGCTTGCTATTGGTGTTTGTAAGCCATTAGAGGAGTGACAATTGTGACTCTAGAAGCTCCAAGACAAACAAGATCAACAAGGAATTCAAAGGTATGATTCTAGATCTGTTTCAATATTGTTATTTAACCTAATTAGCCATTATAAGTCTTGGATTCAAAAGCATGTTTATTAGAAAGCCTAGATCCAAGCATTAGGGTTTTGCATGCGCACATAGGAAAGTTCTTATGGCTAAAACCCATCAGTTATGATCGTCTGAATGAGCTTATGTTTCGCTGCAATAGGTATGGAATTACTAGATCAACCATGGAGTTCAATTTAACTTTCATTATGAGTCTTCGCAAGGAATGGCGCGGTGTGAGCATGATGATAAAGAATCAACAATGTTTTGATACAACTACATTGAATGATCTTTACAATCAACTGAAAACACATGAATGTGAGGTCACAGAAATGTATGAAGAATCAAAACAAGCTATTGGTGGTCCTTTGGCTCTTGTTTCAAAAGTAACGGAAACTGATGAAAAAGAGGGTTCAGATGTAGAAGGATTTTTGATGAACTCCGATGATGAAGCAGTAGCATACTATTCAAACAACAAAGTTAAAAAGTTTTTCAAAAAGCCTTTTAATCCAAAAGGAAAGAATAGTGATGTGAAAAATGATGTAACAAGAACCGGAGGAGAAGAGAAGAAGAAAATGGAGAAAACAGATGGAAAACAGAAAAATGGGAATGAAGAGAAAAAGTTGAAGGGTGATTCAGGAAAAGAAAGAAAAAGTCAAAGATGAAGCTTA
Source organism: Lactuca saligna (assembly GCF_052625555.1). Lineage (NCBI taxonomy): Eukaryota > Viridiplantae > Streptophyta > Magnoliopsida > Asterales > Asteraceae > Lactuca > Lactuca saligna. The sequence goes on along the minus strand of NC_136419.1, from coordinate 22,333,889 downwards.
CTATTCGGAAAAGATTGAAGAGTTACGTGCAAAGAACAAAGGAGTGTCTTTGGTTGCTAAGGGAGAATCTGATGAAGAAGAAAGTGGAACTTATCAGATCTGGTCTTCAGGATCTGATGATGAAGAAATGAGGCATCCCACACATGGAGCAATGTTCGCAAGTTTTGAGGATTGCGAAGAGAACATATTTGGGAAATGTTTTGTCTAAATCCACAGACAAATCTCCCATGACAACCAAGGTACGTGCAATTCTTGAATCTTTTAATATTCCTTTATCTTCTTATGATGCTGAAATTGTTTCGTTTGATGATACTGTGGCTTATTTTGATTATGTTATTGTGTCTGCTAGTAATGAAGCTAAGAAATTAAATGTGCAACTTAGTGAGACACGAAAGGAATTAGAAACAAAGAAGAGCAGAGTTGAAAATATAGAAATGCAAATCAAAAATATAGATTGTGATAGGAATAATCTTTCAAATGAAGTTAGATTGTTACTAGCACAAAGAAACATCTATTGTAATTCAGCTAAAAGATTGTATGCAAAATTAACTGTTTTACATCATTCTTCTGATATTAGCAAAGAACAACATAGGAAACTTTTACCCTTTCTTGAGTATGAGCGTGAAAAAGTTGATGTTGTTTCTTATGATTGCGAAAGTACAATTGCTCAGTTTGACAAAATACATGATAATAGATATTCATATGGTATTATCAAAATTGATGAATTTCTGAATGCTGATGAGTTGGTTGACATTGTAAATGAAAGTTTGACAAAAAGTGAACAAATGAAAATCTTAAAAGAAAACCGAAAATTCAACTCTTACTTCGCAATTCAATTATGCTGATATTGATGAAAATTCTGATAATGTGAGTGAAATCAGTGAAATTGAAGAAGAAGAAGAGATTGATTGTTCTCAATTGTCGATCATTAATATCACATCTAAGATCAAAGGTAAAGAAATAATAGTTGATTCAATCGTAGAGGATAAAGTTGATAAATCTTCAACTTCGCAACATTGTAAGTTTGATAATGTGGAAGTTGAAAGCTGGAAATCTGATGATACTAATGAAAATAAAGAAGAAAAGAAAAATTCAACTGAAACACATCAAAGGGTTGTGGTTGATCAAGTGTTTGAAAACACAAAAGAATTTGACAAAATTTTAAATGACAAAGGCGCACATTATTTGGAAACCAACACAGTGGTATATCCAAATTTTGTATGTACTGATAAAACTATTTTTCCAAATCAAGTTTTTGTCACTACTGGAAATGCTGAGAAAATTCATCCTGAGTTCAATAAAATGATTGAAAAAGATCATCAAAAGTCAACACCTGAAGGTTTCTTCGCAAATCAAAACACAGTAGAAAACAAATTAACTCAAAATTCTTATGTGTTTCAAAAACAAAAATCATTACAAAAATGGGTGGTTAAAGGTGAAAAATCAAACAAATCTTTTGAAAAAGCTGAAAACTCAAAAGTTGAAGTGAAATTAAATTCTCAAGAATTCAAATTGATGGTTGGAAATTATTCAAAAGAAAATAATGTTTCCAAAAGACAAGCGAGAAAAGCAATATTTTGGCGAGTTATGAATAATCAAAAAGAACAAATTTCAAAAAGATCGTCAAAATTTCAAAATAACAACACTCACACAACTTCGAGTTTTCATAAACATAAATTCTGTTGACAAAGTTTCATATATTCGCAAATATGACAACAATAGAAAATTTGAGATCTCGCAAAAATTTGCAAATAATCAAAAGTTTCCAACTGTTGACAAATTCACGAATAATTCATCAAGTTTGAAGAAATCAAATCAAGTCAAAGCGAAATTTTCACCACAACAACCAAAATTTCCAAATCCTTCAATATCAACAAAAACCAAACTTTCATACATCAAAGGAAAGACTGATCTAAATATGATCAATAATTGGTTTGAAGGGAAAGGAAAGAAATATCTAAGTGCAAGACTTGAAGCAGTTCGCATATTTTTAGCTTATGCAGCTCACAAAGACTTTGATGTTTATCAAATGGATGTTAAATGTGCATTCTTAAATGGAAAACTTGAAGAAACAGTGTATGTTGAACAACCACCAGGTTTTGTAAACACTGAACATCCTGATCATGTTTATATTTTAGATAAAGCTGTCTATGGGTTAAAAGAAGCACCAAGGGCCTGGTACGCAACACTTACAAATTTCTTGAAACAATCTAAATTTAAACAAGGATCAGTCGACCCCACATTATTTCGCAAGAAACTTGGGTGTCATCTAATGCTTGTTCAAATTTATGTTGATGATATTATCTTTGGTTCAACTGATCCAGCATAGTCACTTGAATTTGAAAATTTAATGAAAAGTCAGTTTGAAATGAGCATGATGGGAAAAATTAATAATTTTCTTGGTTTAAACATAAAACAGAACAGACAAGGAATTTTCAATAATCAAGAAAAATATACAAAGAACTTGCTTGAAAAGTTTGGAATGCTTAATAGCACGAAGCTCAGAGTCCCTATGGCAGTAGGAACACGACTAACTCCTTCGTTAGACACTCCTGCTGTTGATTTAACAGTGTATCGTAGCATGATAGGGTCTTTATTGTACTTAATTGCGAGTAGACCTGATATTATGTTTTCGGTTTGTTGTGCTAGATATCAAGCAAATCCAAGAGAACCACATTTGATGGCAGTGAAGAATATCTTTCGATATTTAAAGGGAACTGTTTCTTTAGGCCTCTGGTATCCTGCGAAAACAGGATTTTTCATTCAAGCTTTTTCAGATTCTGATTTAGGAGGATGTACCTTGGACAGAAAAAGTACGACTGGTGGGTGTCAATTATTGGATGGAAAGTTGGTGAGCTGGCAATCAAAGAAACAAACTTGTGTGGCTATATCAACTGCTGAGGCAGAATACATCTCTGCGGCTGCTTGCACTTCGCAAATTATATGGATTCAGAGTCAACTTCGTGATTATGCAATCAACATGAAAAAGATTCCTTTGTATTGTGATTCACAAAGTGCGATTCGCATTTGTCATAATCCAGTACAACATTCAAAGACAAAACACATTGCTCTTCGATATCATTTTATCAAAGATCATGTGGAAGATGGGAAAATTGAAATTCACTTTGTCAAAACAACTGAACAACTTGCTGATATTTTTACAAAACCTTTTGATGAAAAATCATTTGTTAGAATTTTAGCAGGTTTGGGGATGCTTAATGCGAATTCAGTTTCATTGAAATAAGAATAAATGTTTTGTTCAGCAGATGTGTTCACGATATTCAGAAGTTACTGTTCATTCAGAGGCGTCGCATGGCTTCGCATCCATATCATTTCGCATCTGTGGGTATATCAACTTAGGAACGTTTTACATGTTACTTTCTTTTCTTTTGAAAAAAATTCAAAAATACAAAAAGATTTTCATTTCTTTGTATTTTCTTTTGAAAAAATTTAAAAAATACAAAAAGATTTTCATTTCTTTGTATTTTCTTTTGAAAAATTCAAAAATACAAAAAGATTTTCATTTCTTTGTATTTTCTTTTGAAAAAATTCAAAAATACAAAAAGATTTTCATTTCTTTGTATTTTCTTTTGAAAAATCAAAAATCCAAAAAGATCTTTTTTTTCAATTGTGTGCTGAGAATTTAATGCAGGGCTAAAATGCGAAGTGGTCATACATTTTGTTTCTATGGGAAGGTATTAAATTTTTTTAAGACTCGATAGGATGTCCCTAGAAGCATGCTGCTGTATGTAGACCAAAAGCCTCAACATGACTATGTGTGCAAAGAAAGCCTTAATGACATTATCACATGATAATTTCTTCCCAAAAAGGCTTATATTCGCATAAGTGGACATGAGCTACCTTACTCTTCTCAAATGAGTTGGGAGTTTTCTGTTTTGTCCATTATAACAGAGGTACACTTCGATTCTTATCCAATCTTTTTCAATCAAACAATTCTGTCAATCCAAAATTTTTTTTTGAACAGATTTGTCCTTGAGGTTTTTGATCAAACCAATCAAAACCTAGACAAATCACAACTCTGTGTTAATGATCTATCATCATGAGTCCGTGATGAAAGTGAAACCCAAACATCATAAACCTTAAGGAATTGACGGGGAACTTTGTTCCAGATTTTTACGAAAGCTTTGTTTCATTATCAAAATTTCGTAACTTCAAATCATATTCAATTCGCATGTGTGGTCTTGCACAAATATTCCGAACCTAGAATGTTAGTTACCCAACAAGATCCAGAACAAACTTTTCTTTTGAATATGATCAGTGTAAGTTTCATTCGCAAATTCTTGTCATGTTAAATATTTTCCAAAGCCAACTTGTCACTGACTACACTGGTCAAACAAGTCATTTCATTTACAATTTCTCACCTTATGTTAAGGTTGATATGTAATGAAATTTCAAACCAACCCAAAATGACTTTTAAAAGGAAGCCCTTTGATACTTTTCTACAAGTATTCGATTGTAATTCACGGGAAACTATACAAGCAGTTGATTATCTCTCTTGATAATTAGCGAAGCAACCTTTGCCCGGGGTTTTACTGCATTTATGTCATTGAATTGTTGACATCATAACATTCCAAATATCTTTGTTTCTTATCTCATTTCGTTCGACACAATGCACACACGAAATCCTTGAGGTTCTGAGTACAACCAACTCAGACTGATGATTTCGCAAGTCTGGCATATGACTTCACTTTAAATCCCAAAAGTGAATGAGCCTTGCTTCCATGCGAAGGGTTCGGGTTCTATAACGGATACTTGACAGGCTGTATACTCAAAATCGTTGGTATTCTGTCCGGTTTTCGAGGAGATGTGACAGTTACTTTTTGGAATGTTGTTACCTTTTGCGGTCATGATCCGACTTTTAAGGTGCCACGTCGGATAACATTAAATGTATCCCGCTTCAATTTCAAATCAATTTTGAGCAGCCTATAAAAGGGGGTTAAAGAACACTGTGTAAGGTTACGCAAACAAGAACTCTCAAAACACTTTCATGATTAAATCCTTTTCCAAACCCTAACAATGGCGGCTACTACTTCCAACACTGATGAGGTTCTTTCTCAGTCTCTGATGAAGATTCAAAGCACTAACTACCAAGTTAATCCGAAAGTTTCTGCTTATCCAGAAGAGTTAAAGATGCTGATTGTTGCTCTGAAACGTTCATCTTTAGCAACTGCCATGTTCAGTTCCTCTCCGGTTCCAATGGTATGGTTATCACGTGCTGCTTCCACGGCTTCATACAATCATAGAACGGATGTGATTACTTTCAATCTCATCAACAACAAAAGAGTTAAACTATCGAAGAAATTGTTTGTGGAAATTCTACAAATTCCAAACAACCCTCCCTTTCTCAAACCTGTCAACTCCCAGGTTATTCATATGTTTAATGAAATGGGGCATCAACCAGAGTTAACAAAAATCAGTGATTTCAGAAAATCTGGGTTGCCGTGTATGTGGAATTTTCTTTTTGGAATCTTTCTCCGATGTCTTACAGGAAGAGTAGTTGGGTTGGATAGAGGAAGAATGGAAGTATATGCCATGGTGATGGGCATATACTATGACATTAGTGTTGATTACGCAACACAGATGTGGAAGGAATTTGTCAAAAGTTTAGACCATACAAATTCGGAAAAGGGAATTTCGTGTGCAAGATTCTGGAGTTTGATTCTTGAACACGTGTATGAGAAAGAAGAAATTCCGATGCAGTCAAATGTTGAAGTTGCTGAATTTTCTTTCTATCAATTTCCCAAAGCTGTAGAAGATGATGAAGAGATCTTTACACATGTGGCTCGTATTCCAGACGCGATGCTTCGCAAAGTCTCTCCCACTCACAAAATTTTGGTGAGATATTTGCGAACTGTTGATACAAATGAGCCAACTGGAGTTTTATTAGATGTTGCAACTCCATCTAAAACAAAGAAGGCTAGAAAGAAACTTGCGAAGGGTTCATCATCATCAGTACCAGCTGAAGTCATCCCAACTGAGGAACCTTCAAAGAAGTCGAAGAAGGAACTCTTACCTTCCAAGTCTAGGGTAGTGAAGCAGATTCGCAAAGCGGAAGTGAGTAGTAAAGGTGTTACTATTCGCAATATTCCAGCGCCAGTATCTCCCACAACGAAGCGACAAAGAGCTGAAGACGTTGCGAAAAATATGCAACGTACAATGGTAAAGCGAAGGAAGATGGTGATTCGCAATGAATCATCTGAGGAAGAAATTGTCCCAGAAACTCCACCTGTCACCACAATGGTACATATTTCTTTACCTATCATTCACACTTCGCAAATTTCTACCACTCTCTCCCAAACCAAACCACTCGAAATAGTTCTTACCGAATCAGTTACTGAGGAGGTTCCTATTTCTGATATGGTTGTCAACGTATCTGATACGGGGGCACCTATCCTGAGTGTTTCTCCATCTATTCAAACAACCTTACCCATTTCATTACCTGTTACTACTTTATCTACCACTTCAAACATTTTTGACCATGCTCTTCAAAACCCTTTAACCACACTTTTCCCTTCGCAATCACCTGAAATTCCTCAACCTTCGCAACCAATGTCTGATCCAGAAGTCGAAGGAGGTGTCTTTGGTGGAATACTTGATGATATTCCTTTTGATTCAGATGAAGAAGATATTCCTGATCATATGCTGATGACAGGAAAACAGTTTAAAATACTGAATCAAAAGTTGAAGACCATAATTCAATCACAGGCTGATTCAGGTCGAATGTCGTCAATATCTGCCATGGAGGTGGATATCATGATTAAAGGAGCAGAAAAACGAATAATGGAGAAAATTGCTCAGTCTGATAAAAACAATGAGCTCAGAATTATGTCTCAAGGCAATAATTTTAATTCTGTAGTTCAAGATCTTCGCGCAGTTACAAAAGAACGTCATGTTCTTTTTGTACAAGATGTTAAAAAGGTTCGTGAGGACGTCAACTTCAAAATTCAGGAGTTGAAGTCTGAACTTGCGAAGGATCTTCACGATGTCCACAACAAACAAGACACAGTTCAACAGCAAATTGTGGATATTTCTTCTCAGCTTCAAAAGCTACATGAGATTCCTGTTCTTGCCGATCACAAAGCAGAAATAATGATGAAGTTTGATCAGCTCAACCAGTTGGTCACTGATCTAATAACAGCTCTTTCGCATTCTTCATCCTCTCAAATTCTTACTCCTGAATTCTTGTCTCTAAAGATTAATACTTTAGAACAAGCTATTTATAAAGCTCTTACTCCACTCACAAATTTCACTTCTTTACTTCCAAAGAGTGCTCCGCCTGTTTCCACAGGGGTGCAAGGGGGAGAAGAAGGACGAAGCAAAGAAGAGGATGCGAAAACTGTGGGAAAAGTGATATCGACTCAACTTGTTGCTACTCTTCCAATTCCTTCAAAACCGATTTCTGCAACAACAATCACTACAAGAACAATTACCAAAGGTATTGTTATTGGAAGAAATGAAGGTGGTTCAAGCTCAAAACCCCAACATGATGTTGTAGGAAGAGGAAAAGGAATTTTATATGAAAAATCAAAAGAAGAGTTGAAAGCAGAGGCTGAGGCTGAGATAGAGAAGATGAGGCAAGTTCAGAGCATTATCAGGCAAAGGGCAAGTGATCCTCCCTCCATGAACAAAGGAGATCCTGCAAAACTTTACTCTTACGAAACCATAGAGTCAAAAGTTGTGTGTAGGGAGATGTATGAGTTCGAGAAGAAGCCTAAGAGAAGTTATGATATTGCGAACTCAGATCATTGCCAGTTGGACTTCCCAATTAATGAAATGCTATTCATCAATGCACAATACAAGATTAGTGAGAAATTTGATAATCCAGATGATTATACTCAAATGAAAATCAGATTTCATGCTGTCTTGGGGAAGAATCCTGATGAAGTTTGGTCATTAATGAAGATCAAGAAGGTTGTGTCGATAAAGAAAGATATTATGTTTGAAGAGATGTTACAGAATTTCAGATACTTTGTTATCAGAGCTGATAACAAACAATATGACTTCACAGTTGCTGACTTTCCTTTGATGAACTGCAATGACTTAATTCAAGTAGCACTGATCTTGAAGCATATGGAAGAAAACAATCTCAAAGGCTCTGATACAGATGTGTTCAAAGCTGGCTTCGCACATGTGAAGATTTTCATAGACAATTACTTCGATTGTCTAGCCCTTACTGATGATGAATTAGCACATGTTGTGGGAAGGGAAGTGAAAGTTCCATGGGAGGAAACTTTGACACAATCTGCTTTGTCAAAGTATGCTGTTGGAGAAATCTGCCTAAAACCATTTGGTATGGTGTTTTCAGGCAGAGACACAAAAGGCAATCCGAAGAAATTTTTGTTCAAGGTCTCAGAGATTGAAAGATATAATTCTTCGCAATATACGCACTTCATTGTACGTATGAACAATTGCAAGAAAAATAACGAAGGAGACAAGAAAGATTTGAAGAAGGTGATCTCCTGGTATGGAGAGGTGCGAAAGGCAATTTTCTCTGCAATTCAAAAGCTTAAGAGTTGAATTGTATCGACTGTTTACAAAGGGGGAGAATGTTGATGTATATTGTAAAAGTCGAAGAGTGTTTTGTATAGTTTCGCATTTTGTGTTATTTTACTAAGTCATCTTTTGTGCGAAGTTAAAATGTATAGACTTAGTATACTTTTTGATTGTTCCCTATAAATAGGGACTTGCTAGAAGTTGAAGTAGGATGCTTGAACTTACTTCTGCTTAACATTGTAATCAGTCTTTATCAATATAAGATCTGATTAATATTTACTCTCTGTGTTCTTCATCTTAAATCATTCAAATCTATCTTTTCTGTTCAAAATTCTCGATAACAATTCTCATCAGTTTTATTTTAATTAATAAGACTACCTACATACTATACTGGAGGGTAATCCAGGAATACAACGTTTGGTTTTATTTTAAGTAATAAAACTACTTTACATATTGATGGTAACCAGGGTTTTCAAACAGATCATACTTTACATACAGTTACAAACAAACATGATAGAATATATTGGATTTTTTGGATAAGCAATCAAACATTTATACAAATTCAGTGACTAGTTTTCAAAGCGAAACATGCTTTACATATAAGTGAAATCAAACCTTTATACAAATTTAGTGACTAGTTTTCAAAACAAAACATGCTTATGAACTCACCAGCTTTATGGTGATATGTTTTCAAAACCGCTTGTATTCTCAAGACAACTGTAGACAGGTACACTAGCCGACTTTTGGAGAAGATGGAGTGTTTTGGAGTCTCGTCTTTATCTTTTGCTACTTTTGATGTATACAAACTTGTACCAGACAACAAATGTAATTATTCTTATTGTATTGTAATGGTTGTGTTTACTCTGGTTACTATGATGCAATTGTTGTGATACTACATATGACGTCATCCACCTCCGAACGTTTCCGCCGTTCGTTTGACGGTTCGAGGGTGTGACACAACATCCGTATGTCACGTCATGAGCCCCCAAATACTTCAACAGATATGGGTTCTTTCATGGTCACATCATGACACACCTTGTGTTACGTCGTGACTACAGTCTGAAGCATAAATCCAAAGATTTAAGTCCTTAATCCATTAAGTCTTTCACCCTAACTCTTCCAGAAGCAAAAGGGGACTCCATATGTCCATAAAAATGATTAATTTATGGGCATGCATGCGTTATGCATGTCCTCTATCCATTATAGGTCAAAAAAATGAAAACAGTAAATCAACACGCACATGCATAGATCCAATAACCAACCAACTTCTAGATCTGAACATTATCATATTGAAGGGACCCTTAGAATGCATAAAGTGTAACGCCCGTGTTTCTGGGCTTGCCATTTTTAGCAATGTAATAGTCTAGGTTAACCTTGTAACTCAACTTGAAATAATAAGAATGTATTATTTGTGAATTATTTGAATTATGTGATTTATGTGTGTATTTTCTTAACTTTTATAATTTAATGAATTAAGAATAAAATAAGCGTCAAAATTCAAGTGCGAGATAAGCCCGACATCTTTGCATAAAGTTGTAGTGGTTGAAACAAGGATTCCGGAGATATAAGGAATGCCAAAATCCGAGTTATAACGAAGAAGTTATGACCTGTCGAAGTTTCGAGACAGAACCGGCACGACGCCGAGTGACGTAAAATATGAATTTAAGATAGATCGATATTTAGCCTTAGCGATCTAAATGAAAGTCGTAGATTTCGTTAAACCGAGAGCGTGCATAAAAGGAACGCCCAAATCTGACTTCGTATGAGGAAGTTATGATTTTCTGAAGTTTCGACGTGGCAGTATGCAACCCGAATACTCGATTTGAGATCGAGCGGTTTTTAGCCGAAACAATCTAAAAGAGAATCGAAGATCTCATTGTTAGTAGTGAAACGATGAAAAGTTAGGCGAGAACGGACGTCAGACGAAGAAGTTATGAATTTATAACGAAGTTTTTTTCTGTCCCGGCCTTCTAAAAATAAATAATAAAAATAAAAGTCAAAATTAGCCGACGGAGTCTAAATGAAAGTTGTAGAGTATGGTCTGACCTTCGCGTGGATATAAAGAACGTCGAAAACGGAGCTCGTATGCGAAAGTTACGCAATTTAGAAGTTCGACAAGTCAATTACGCCCCGCGTACTCAGTCGGATGCAACTTGCCTGACCGATACTCGAATGCCACCAGTCGACGCACGCAGTGACGTAAAAGTACGCCCCGCGTAACCCGAGTACGCCCCGCGTAACTTGAGATTACGCCTCGCGTAATCCCAGACCCTCAGCCTATAAATAGAACTCGAATTCAGCCATTTTCTCTTGTTCGAACTCTTCCCTCTCTAAGTTTTGCCTCGTTTTGCGTGCCGTTTGTACCCCGAAGCCCCGGTAATATTCCCGAGCCCCGAAGCAAGATCCGAAGCCTCGAGGATCCCGAAGAGCATTATTCCCGAGCTGAAACGCTGCCCGCGAAGAGCCCGATTTTGTGAAGATCTTCCAGATCTACGGAGAAACACCTCTTCTGCAAGCCGTAGTGCTGCCCGATCATCTTCTGATCAAGTGAGTGTGTAGTTATTTTCATTCCAACGCAATATTATGAAGTATTTCATATAAAATACGTGTTAGGTGTATATATTTGGTTGTTATACGTGTGAGTGCATATTCACTCTCTTCTATCTTATAGATCTGATGTATTCTCTATGAAATACGTGTTATGTGTGTATGCCTCATCTGTTATGTGGAATATGTATTGATTAAAACATGTTATACAGGTTTTTAAACTATGTATAAAAATGTATATTTTTATCTACTAATATGTTGGGTAGAACATGGGTAGATAATTGGTGTGTAATAAACAGATGAGAGGCCTCAGTGTTATTGGTGTTATTCTAGTCATTCAGCAGAGTATGGATGACGATCACGGACTATTCTAGACTGTCCTGTGGAACACTAGCAGGCTCATTACCTGTAGGTGTTGTGAACGACGTGTTCACCTGTGTACTCTATCCCCAACATGGTTGCCTTTAGGACACTTATTGTTGAGGAAGCCCCTCTGCAGTGATGTCCGTCCCGATGAAAAATCCTGAAATAGGTTCCTTATAATAGACGTTATTTTTAGGAACGTAAAGTGAGGATAACGGGAATGGGTAATCGGGTTTATTGTTGATTGTTGAATCAAATATAATTATTTATTGTGGGTTGAAAACCCTACATGCTCACCAGGCTCCCAAGCCTGACCCACTCAGTTGATTTGTTTTACAGGAAGTGGCGCAAGAGCTTAAGATGGGCGAATTATCAAGTTGTTTTGTTTGCAAGTCTGTATATGTATATATTTGTTGAATGACTTGTAATGCTATCGTTTATGCTTTATGATCTGTATCGGAACATGACATCCCGACTTTTGATTATGAAATGAATTCATATTTCTTTATGAAATGTTTTGATAAATATCTATTTTATCATGTTTTGTTTTTGGGAACAAATTCCGCATCTCTTTTAAAACTAAAAAGATTTACTCTGAAAATGTTTAAAAAGCATAAATGAAATCGGTCTTTTCTGGCCGAGATTTTGGGGATGTCACATAAAGTTTCCAACTTTATGTTTTTCTTCCATTCAAAATTGCTTAAGCATGAAATACATGGGTCAACAACTTAGATCTAACCACTTTAATCAATAAATTTTGATCCTTTGACACTTACAAAGGCCATGAGATGATGATTATGATGATGATAATGATGATGTTTTTTTGCAAGCTCCACCAACAGAACACCTTCTTCTCTTCTTCTTCAAGCCAATAAATTCTCCCAAAGTCCAATAATCACCAAGGGAATTAGGGTTAGGTATTTTTTTTTTAGGAAAAAGGGTGTTAGAGGATGATAATGAACCCTAAAAATTGACTTAGAAGGGAAATACAAAGGAAACCCGAAAAGATCACAGGTTTGGGCTGGAACAGGTTTCACATCGTGACACCTTATGTCTCACATCGTGAGGATGGTCCGAAAACCATTTCTCGTATTTTTTCTCGTAAACACATAATGGAATCACAATGGAATGTTAAACATGGTCACGATAACAAACCACATGATTAATGACATGAATCTGCTCTCCAATCCCTTAGATCTTTGCTCCATATCAGCTTAACGGCCCTCTGGCCGCCTTCCAGACCCTCAAAACGGCAGCTATAAAGTTTTCTTGTTACACAAGTCGAAGTGGAATATCATAGATGATAAAAATGGTGGAATGATATGGGGTATTTATAGTTGAATGGAGATGGAATTAATATGAAATATTAGAGTTGGATTGGAATAAGAAAACTAATGATGGCTTTGGGATTAAGCAAATAAAAATAAGGTAAGTGGTGCTTGGGGAATAAGTAACTTGGAGGGAATTTCTGTCCAACTTTGATGCTTCATCTTCAAGGCCGATTTTGGATATGATAAATGTCGAATTAGCAAAAAGGATCTATCACATAATTCGTAGGAAATTTTGTCTAGTTTTTAGAACATATTGAATCTCATCAATTGGACTTATGACTCATCAGATATACCCGAAACACTGAAGAGGGGTCAATCTGCCAGCAATATCCTTTTTGCATATTTTCAGCTCCATTCTCTTCCTTTTGCATTCTAGTTCCCACTTTAACTATAATTGAATATTTCAAAGCATATTAAGTATCTTTTAGTTATAAATAACATAAAAACATAGTACAAAATAATAAGAAAACGTCATAAATATATGCATAAAATAGACGTTATCAATCATTACGTGGAATGATGAGGTGTATCAGTAAAATTGGCATCGTTGGTATCGATGTTGAACGACATCGCAAGTCATTATACTTGCAAGTCGGAGTATCAAAAATGGAAGTTTTGGGTGGAAGTTATGAGCCACAAAGAGAAATTTATTGGTAGAGCACAAGAGTACAAGAGCAGTGAACAAGATAAACATTATGTTAGGTAATACTATGAAACCCTAAATTAGATAACTGGTTGAATGGTAATTATATACAACAATAAGTTGAATTGAAATTTTATATAATAAAATTTTGAAATGAACCAACATAAAATAATCGTTATAATAGAAGATATATGTAATAATCGGTTGAAATGATATATATATATATATATATATATATATATATATATATATATATACACACACACACACGCACACACAAGAGGTTGAAAAGATTTACAATAAGTTCTTGAATGATACATGATATATGCAATATAGGCGATATGATTTTGTTATATGTAACTTATGTGGTCGAATTGTTTTATGTTGTGCAATTGAATTGATATGCAATATGCATTAGAAATGATATATGACTGGCGATTGTGTGCTATATGTTATGCGGTTGAATATAAGTGAATTTTAGTTGATATATGTGGATCATAATTTGTATGAATGACCCATTAGGGGCTGTATTGTTTCCTTTTAGTTGTGTACAACTTTATTGGTTCACGAAGCATGTGTTGCCATTTGTTTCTTTTTTATATGTCAAGTAGCTTATAAGATTGGCTAGAGATAATCTTTGGAACCGAAACGGAACCGGAACCAGTATTGCAATATCGTAATAATCGGGAACCAGACCGCCGGTTTCGGTCCCGGTTTTTTAGTTATTTTTTTCAAACAAGAACCAGTTATAAATAAGATGAAACTAATTATGATGCAATTCATAATACATACACGTAGTTTAGATGGCTTCCAAAAAATATAAGACAATTAAACTTTCATATAAAAAAGAGTAAATTACTGAAATCGTCCCTGTGGTTTGCTCAAAATTGCACGTTTGGTCCCTAACTTTTTTTTTGCACTCGGATCGTCCCTATGGTTTGATTTTGTTGCGTTTTTCCATCCCCGTGGTTTGATTTTGTTGCATTTTTCGTCCCTTACATACATAAAGTTAGGGACCAAACATGCAATTTTTACCAAACAATAGGGACGAAAAACGCAACAAAATCAAACCACAGGGACAATCCGAGTGCAAAAAAAAAGTTAGGGACCAAACGTACAATTTTGACCAAACCACAAGGACGATTTCAGTAATTTACTCTATAAAAAAAATGAAAAAACTTTGCATTAATATGTTGTCTTTCCGAACTTCGCATATTCACTTCGCATATTCACTCTTCACATGTGACTTCGCATTTTTAACCCCAATCAACCAAATGCGAACTGAATTTCAACCTTAATCACATTCGCATTCTTAATCCAATTAATCCAAATGCGAAATTAGTTTTGAAACCCAGATGCGAACTCAATTTATTTTGATCTCATATGCGAAAATAATTGAGACCAAGATGCGAATGGATAATTGAGCATTATATCATATTCTATGTATTCTATCAGAATATATTAAGTGATAGTTAATTGTAAGTAACATGTTTTTTTTAACAATTATTAGTTTTTGTTGTATTTGTGATAGGAATGACTGGAAGAAGGCGTTGAAGACCTTGATATTCTTTTAGAATATGTATAATTATATTAAAATGTATAAAGATTTTAGTCTATAAGAATATGTATGAATTTGTATTTAAGTTTGGATGTATAAGAATATATTAGAATGTTGTTATTTTTCAACATTCGATCCAAAAATTTTGTTTTTCTTCAATAATATTATATTAGAATAAAATTCTGAAAGAGCATCATTCTAACAAAATAATATTCAATTAGAATAAAATTCTGAAAGAGCATCATTCTAACAAATAATATTCTGACAGAATAAAATCGGTAAACATTTGAAATTGAATTAATTAAAAAATTCAGATTTTTTTTAAATTAGGAAAATTAATCATCCCTAAAAATCCGAAAATTTCCTTTTATAAATGTAGTTAATTGTCTAAAATACCCTTTTGCTTAAAATTGTGTGATTATATGCTACATGTTACCCCAATGTAATATCATACACCCTCAAATCATGTTCATTGATTAATTTCATCCATTGGTCCAGATTTGTGCATTTTGTCACACAATACTCAGTAAAAACAAAACAACCTAAGCCTATATATATATATATATATATATATATATATATATATATATATATATATATATATATATATATATATATACACAATTAAAATACATATGACTTATGAACGGTAACATGTTTAGAGTTCTGTCTGATACTGCTTTTGTCTTTGGCTTTCACGATAACTTCCCGGTTTATCTTTATTTGGCCTATCAAATTTTAATATCTCATGATAGACCATTGTATTTTTAATTAACACTCATGAATTACATAACAAAATAGCATCCATTAATATATACAAAACAACTATTTTTAATTTATGAAGTTTCCAACGATGGAGTAATCTGTTTTATGGTCAAAAGCATTTGTTACAACGATAAACAAATAAAAGTTTAATGACATAAATTAAGTAGTAGCACAAAATATCATTTATACCTAAGGGGCTGTTTGTTAGAATCTGAATTATTATCTGAATTATTAAGATCTGAATTTTTAACATGCTGTTTGGTTGGAACTTCTTAATTTTTGTGCTAAACTATAAAATGACCATTTTACCCTTATGTATTAATTTTTGTTGAATTCAATGTTCTGTTTTATAAATAAATAGCCAAATCAACTTCTTAAATAATTATAAAAATAAATATAAACACCATATAAAATCCAAATTAAACATAAAATATAAACACCATATAAAAATAAATATAAACACCATAATTATAAAAATAAAAACATTTTATTTAGATTTCAGTTTATTAGTCCGCAGATGTTAAAAAACAAACGGTCTTCTTTTTCCAAACTGCAGACGTTTGGTCCACCTCTTCTATTGCAGAGATCTACTGATGTGGTCCACAGACTGCAGACATTTTGTCACAAAAAAAAAAACAAACAACACCTAAGTCTACAACAAAAAACATTTTAAGGATCATATAAAATCTAAAAATTAATTATACTTATAAATATAAACTTATACTTAAAATTCACATCAAATACCATGTTGATAATACGATAACATGTGAATTCAGACTCCAACTTAAAAACCCACAAGTGAATTACACTACAACTTCAAAACATCGCAAAAAAAAAAAAAAAAAAAAAAGGAATTCGACATTACCAGAACTTGAAACCTTAAAATTCATGAATCCGAGATACAAAAACAGAGTAAAAGATGAAGGCCTTCCATCAAAGTTAGATTAAGATCTAGAGTCCCTCAAAGTATCTCATATGATCTTCAAATGTCTCCCCATGCCTAATTTTCGCCACAGATCCATCTTCATCAACCTTCATTAACAACATTCACAAAAAATCAATTCATGTTGACTTTCAATAGTCAAATTGTGCATTGTTCAAATCCAAAATTCTCATCTTTATCCCTTCCTTCCATCAAACAAATAGATGCAAACTCTAGGTGAAAAATAAACAATTACAAATTAAAATATGGTGTTTGACTTGAAAAGTCAAAGATGAAAAAACATACCCAATACTCAGGTGGACGCATCTTGAGGTTGTAAGTTGATGCCATGCTCATGCAGTATGCACCTGCATCATGAACTACAAGCCCAGAACCCTGTAAACATCAAATTCTCATCATTAATCATTATTATACAGAAAATCAAAATGCTAAAAAAAAAATTATATTAATAAAGAACAACGGAGGTAGAATGTACACTGGCAGGAGAAGGAAGGTCCCTGTCCTTCCCCAAGAAATCAGCTGACTCGCAAACGGGGCCCACCACATCAAAGGTTGAAACCGCAGAATCAGGTGATGGAGGTGAAACCAATTCTATGTGCTACATTTATATTAAATTTAAAACTAAAATCAATATTCTAAAAAACGTTAAGCACTTAATATATATATATTTTTTTTTAATGGAACAGGCGGAGGCGGTCGGAGTGCGAGGGGAAGAAGGAGGCGGCGGCGGCGGCGGTCGGAGTACGAGGGGAAGAAGGAGGCGACGATCTGCGTGGAGAGGGGGGAGGATAATGAAGTGGTTATGGCTTCAAGAAAAATAGGATATGTACGTATGAGAACAAGAGGAGGCGTGCTTTATCAAGGGGCATACAGGTCTTTCTTTCTTTTTCAGATACGGGTAGATATCTGAATTTTTAAGAGGTAATTTTTCAATTAAGAGGTTTTTTATAAGATGCTACCAAACATGGTATATCTGAATTTTTAAAAGGTAGCCTCTTAATTTTTCAAGTAAGAGGTAAACAAACAGCCCCAAGTTTACGAAAATAGATTATTTTGTAAAAAATGCAAAATACTAGGATAATGCACAACATATTTTACTGAGCGTAAGAAACAATATTACCGACAATTCCATTATCCCTTTTCCCAAGAATTCAAATAGTTTAACTTCACTTTTCCGCTCACGCTTTCAAAATTCAAAATTCAAAATTCAAAATCCTAAACACTCCTGGATTCCTTTACAATTGAATCCACCACCACCACCTGCACCCAACACCGTTAAACCCCTTTCCCCACCTCTACATCTCATATTTCGGGCATCTTCTTTCTCTCTGCAGACACCATCTCTGTGTCTCTCTCTACGCACGAACAACCAATGGTGACAGAAAAACGCCAACCACTGCAATCGAGCACCACAGACAACATCCCACCGCCTACCAAACCTGCCGCCACCAAAGCCGGGAGAACCATTGAAGAAACTTATCAGAAGAAGACTCAACTCGAGCACATCCTTCTCCGGCCCGATACTTACATTGGATCTATCGAAAAACATGAACAGACGCTTTGGGTATGGGAGGATGATCAGATGGTTAAAAGATCTATCTCGTACGTCCCTGGTCTCTACAAGATCTTCGACGAAATTCTCGTGAATGCTGCGGATAACAAGCAGCGAGATCCTAAGATGGACTCTGTTAAGGTCACGATCGATGTCGAGAAGAATTTGATTAGCGTGTATAATAACGGTGATGGAATTCCGGTTGAGATTCATCAAGAGGAAGGTGTTTATGTGCCTGAAATGATTTTTGGTCATCTACTGACGAGTAGTAATTACGACGATTCCATCAAGAAGACTACTGGTGGGAGAAATGGTTATGGTGCGAAGCTTGCTAACATCTTCTCTACCGAGTTTACACTCGAGACTGCAGATGGGAAGCGTAACAGACGTTATAAACAGGTATCATCTCAACTATACATGATACCAGATCTATATCTACTACAGATCTGATTGCGAGCTTTCATGAGATTTAGGGTTTTTATAGTCTTAAAAGGTTTGGGCTTTTAATGAAATTGTTACGATCGGTTAGGTGCAGATCTGTCATACATCATCATTTCCTTGTTGTTTCCTGAACTAGGGCTTCTAATGCATAAAACTAACGATTTAGGCTTTTACTGAAATTTTCATGATCGGTTAGACATAGATCTACTGTACATCAACACTTTGTTGTTTCCCAAGCTAGGGCTTCCAATGCATAAAACATCAGACACAAAATTCAAAGAGATACCAAAATCGAATTGATTTTTTCTTATGATAAGAGTTCCTGTTTAGGGTTATTCAAGCTTTTATATCGTTGTTTCATTAGAGTAATTTTATATGCTAAATCTGTTCCATTTGTCTCTGGTTTAGGTGTTCTCAAACAACATGGGGAAGAAATCTGAGCCAACCATAACAAAGTGCAAGAGTGGTGAAAACTGGACAATGGTTTCATTTAAGCCTGATTTAACAAAATTTGGCATGGAATGCCTTGAAGCAGATGTTGTTGCTTTGATGAAGAAGCGTGTAGTTGATTTAGCAGGATGCCTAGGAAAGAGTGTGAAAGTTGAACTTGATGGAAAGCGTGTTCCTCCTAAAACATTTGAAGACTATGTCAAACTTTATCTACAATCATCTCAAGAACCCCTAAGGTACTTGATTAAAATCAATCACAATTATCAATTATTTCTTTTTAATTTAATTGGTAGCTTATGGATAGATACTAATAGTCATTTTAATTTATAGGATTTACGAGAAAGTTAATGAAAGATGGGAGATTTGTGTTAGTATGGCTGATGGGCATTTTGAACAGGTGCTTTTTCTTGTCTTTTGTATTAAGCATTCAACTTCAGCTTATGTATTTAACACTAAACTCTTGATTTTTTGTATTAAACAGGTGAGTTTTGTGAACAATATAGCTACAATAAAGGGAGGGACACATGTTGATTACATAACCAATCAGATAGCCAATCATCTTGTGGCTGTTGTCAAGAAACAGAACAAACATGCAACCCTCAAGGCCCACAATGTAAAGAATTACTTATGGGTATTTGTCAATGCTCTTATTGACAATCCTGCATTTGATTCACAAACAAAAGAAACATTAACAATCAAACAAAGCAGTTTTGGCTCCACATGTGAACTCACACCAGAGTTTTTAAAGAAAGGTATGCAAATTAAACACACCCAGTTTTCATTTCAGGATTTAATGGATTCAATAAAGCAAGTTCTAACTTTTTGATTTGTTTTTGCAGTGGCGAAATCTGATATTGTGAAAAAAGTTCTCTCATGGGTTCAGTTTAAACAGCATAATGATCTTAAGAAAACTGATGGAAACAAGAGGGGAAAACTCAACATTCCTAAACTTGAAGAGGCTAATTTTGCTGCTACAAATAATTCAGACAATTGTACTTTGATATTGACTGAAGGAGATTCAGCCAAAGCTTTAGCAGTAAGTTTTTGTGCTTATTATTCTAACTTCCTACCTTCATTTGCACAATACTCACTTTTCTTTTATGTTATTTCAGATGTCTGGATTGTCTGTTGTGGGACAAGATTACTATGGTGTGTTTCCATTAAAAGGTAAATTGCTGAATGTGAGGGAAGCAAGTCCCAAACAGTTGCAAGAAAATGCTGAAATTCAGAACATTAAAAAGATTCTTGGACTCCAACATGGTAAAGAGTATGACAATGTCAAATCTTTGAGATATGGTCACTTGATGATAATGGCTGATCAGGTAATTTTCCTTCATCTTTACACAACACATATTAAAAATTCAAGAAATGCCATTTTATTGAAAAGATTCAATTTTTTTTATAGGATCATGATGGATCACATATCAAAGGACTGTTGATCAACTTCTTGCACTCATTCTGGCCATCTTTACTAAAAGTCCCTGAGTTTGTACTGGAGTTCATCACTCCAATTGTTAAGGCTACTCAAAAGAATAGTAACAATGTTATATCCTTTTACAATATGCCTGAGTATGAGGCATGGAAGGAAAGTCTAGGGTGCAGAGTGAAAAATTTCAAAATAAAATACTATAAGGTTTGTTTCTTTGTATTCTTTTTCAAATTTCAATACTATAATGCTTAAGTTAGAAAAAAACAAACTGTTGGCTAATAATTTGTTACATTTAGGGGTTGGGAACAAGTAATGGTAAAGAAGGAGCAGAGTATTTTGCTGATCTTGATAAGCATAAGAAAGATTTTGTTTGGGATAATGATGAAGATGGTGATGCCATAGAGTTGGCCTTCAGTAAGAAAAAGATTGAAGCCAGAAAGACATGGCTTAGAGCACTTCAGGTATGAAATTTTATTACTTTATTTATAATGCAAGTGTACATTCATTTACTAATCGTAATTTATGTTCTTTTTCACACAGGCTGGGACGTATTTTGATTCAAATGAGAAACATATCCCATATCGTGATTTCATCAACAAAGAGCTTATCTTGTTTTCAATGGCTGATCTTCAAAGATCAATCCCATCAATGGTGGATGGGTTAAAACCAGGGCAAAGAAAGATTCTTTTTTGTGCTTTCAAGAAACCCATTTTCCAAGAAGTAAAAGTGGCTCAATTCAGTGGTTATGTCTCTGAACACTCAGCTTATCACCATGGTGAAGCAAGTCTTGTGGGGACCATCATTGGCATGGCTCAAAACTTTGTTGGCAGCAATAACATCAACCTTCTTTACCCAAGTGGCCAATTTGGTACACGTCAGATGGTAAGTTAAATAAAATATTTTTCCTTTTTCTTTATCTACATATAAATTATTGTTCCTTTATCTTTATCTACATATTTAAAAATCTGTGTACAGGGTGGAAAAGATCATGCAAGTGGAAGGTATATTTACACTAAGCTTACACCCATAACACGTCATATTTTCAACAAGGCAGATGAGCTTCTTCTCAACTACTTGAGTGAAGATGGACAATCCATTGAGCCTACATGGTATCTTCCAATTATACCCATGGTTTTGGTGAATGGAAGTGAAGGAATAGGGACAGGGTGGAGTACATTTGTGCCAAATTATAACCCAAGGGATATTATTGCTAACTTGAAACGTCTTTTGAATGGGGAAGAAATGGTGCCAATGGATCCATGGTATAAATGGTTCAGAGGAACAATTCAGAAAACAGCATCGAAAGACACAGGATACACAACCACTGGAATTGTTGATGAAGATGAGGACGAAAATACCCTTAGAATCACTGAGTTGCCAGTTAGAAGGTGGACACAGGAATACAAGGAGTTTTTGGAGGTTGCTTCAACTGCTGGAAAAGACAAAGAACCTTTCATAGAGGTAGATTGTACTTTATACATAATTACAATATCTTTTGAACTTAATATTGATGTTTTTTTTTTATTTTTTGGTTTTAAATTTTTAGGAATACAATGCTCATAATGACGACACAACAGTGAATTTTCAAATAATAATGACTGCTGATCAAATGAACAAAGCAAGACAAGAAGGGCTGTTGAAGAAATTTAAACTCACTACTACTTTAAGCACAAGTAACATGCACTTGTTTGATGCAAATGGCGTGATAAAGAAGTATGACACTCCAGAACAAAGTAAGATTATGACATTTTTCAATCAATACCTATTCTGTTTTGGTTTATTGACTGTTTTACCCTTTGTGCTTACAGTTGTCGAAGATTTCTTTCCCCTTCGTCTTGACTATTATGAAAGAAGGAAGGCAAGTTTTTGAAATTACATCTTTGTATGCGTAGAAATGTATAAGTTTTTGACACGTGTGTTAATTACAGACAGCGTTGCTTCGTGAGCTTGGGAAGATATCATTGACGCTGGAAAACAAAGTGAGGTTTATCAAAGAGGTTGTGGAAGGGACACTTGTCGTGAGCAACAGAAAGAAAGCTGACCTGTATGCTGAGCTGGCAAAGAAAAAGTACACGCCGCTACCAAAAGAAGCTGTTATCGAAGCGTCAATTGCAGGGGCTGTTGACCATGTTGAAGGAAGTGAAGAGACCGAAGAGGAGGAAACTTCCGACGTGCCGATCAATGTGGAAGCGGCGGCGGCTGCCGTCAGTAAGACGATTCCGGGAACGGAATATGATTATCTGCTTTCGATGGCGATTGCGAGTTTGACTTATGAGAAAATGAAACAGTTGTGGAAGGAGAGAGATGAGAAGAAGGCTGAGTTTGATGAACTTACGAACACTCCTTCTAGATCTTTATGGTTGAAAGATCTTGATGATCTTGATAAACAGCTCGATGTAAGTTTTGTGGAAAAAAATTGTTTATTTTTGGGTTTTGTTAAAAATTGATTTTTTTTTTTTTTTTTTTTTTTTTTGTGTGTGCTTAGGAACAAGACAAGAGAGATGCGAAAGATGAAGCGGAAAGAAAGAAACAGCAAGAAAAAGCAAGAGCTAAAGGTCCCGGTGGCCGGAATGCTAGGAAGCCGGTGAGAAGGGCACCGGCGCCGAAGAAACCCGCTGTCGCCAAGGCGGAACCGATGGAAACATCAGGTGGTTCTCCAGCTGAGACTGGTAATGGTATTGCTCCTGCTCCGGCTCCGGCGAAGGGGAGGGGAAAAGCAGCGGCGCAAAAGAAAGCTCCGGCGAAGAGCAAGGGGAAATCGGTTTTGATCGATGAAGAAGAAGAAGAGGAAATACCTTCGTTGGCTCAACGTATGGCGAAGAGTAGTTTGAATAGTGTGCAAGGTGTTGATAATGATGACATTGTTGAACTTGAAGATCGATTGGCTAGACATAACATCGAATCATCTCCTGATACAGCAGAAGGTAGTTTGTTAATTTGTTAATTTCTATTTTTATTTTCATATTGTGTTTATTTTGTGATGATTAATTTTTTTAATTGAAAAATGGTAGTGGTGCCGAAAAAGAAACAACCGGCGAAAAGAGCTGCAGCGGCGAGGAAAAAGGCGACGACGATTATTTCCGATGATGAAGACGAAGATGAGGACGAAATTGAACTGAGCGATGATTCTGATTTTGAAATTGTGAAACCGCCGTCGGAGGAGAAGAAGAGGGGGAGGAAGCTGGCGGCAAAACCACCAGCGGGAGCAACGAAGAAAAGAGGACCTGCGAAGAAAAGTCAACCAGCAGCTGGTGGGCAGAAGTTGATTACGGAGGTGTTGAAGCCTGTTGTGGTGGCGGAGGCGTCGCCGGAGAACAAGGTGAGGAAGATGAGGCCGTCGCCGTTTAACAAGAAAAGTGGGTCGGTGTTGGGGCGGATGAATAAGGATGATGACGATGAGGATGAGGAGGAGGAGATGGTGGTGGCGGAGAGTAGTGGGGTGGTGGAGGTGGCGGTGGCGGCGGCGGCGAAAGCTCGGCCAGTGAGGGAGAACAGAAAGAAGATGACGTATGTGTTGAGTGATTCCGAGGAAGAGGATGAAGATGACGATGATGCAACTGAGGATTCTGAGTTCGATGATGACGAGTGAGTGAGTAGTTGTAATGGATTTTAGTTTGTAGGAAATGGTTGGAAAATTTATGCTTTGTGTAGTTAATCATTGTGTTTGACAATGGACATGCATGCAAGTACTTATGAAGTTTATATATTTCGTAGATTCCTTTCTCTGACCCTTTTTATTTGGCTTCATTTATTCATACCCATTTCTTGCTTATCCCTACCCTCTAATTATTGTTCTTAATTATTAGTTTATGATTGCATAGGATCTTTTAACCTTTTACTTATAGTTATTAGTATATAATGATTAATATATATATATATATATATATATATATATATATATATATATATATATATATATATAATTTTTAAATCTAATTAGTAAAATACTTTTTATATTCTAAAATATATACATAAAATGTATTTTATATTTTATTTAGCTTATTTACCAATAAAACATAATTTATATTGATTTGGTATTATAAAATTTAATTCAAAATTTATAATAATGAATAAAAATAAATGTTAAAAATATATCACATGACATCGTATCTATAAACTCATAAATATTAATAATAATCATAACTTATGTGATTTATTTGTGTT
The DNA here is from genome assembly GCF_052625555.1 of Lactuca saligna. Classification (NCBI taxonomy): domain Eukaryota; kingdom Viridiplantae; phylum Streptophyta; class Magnoliopsida; order Asterales; family Asteraceae; genus Lactuca; species Lactuca saligna. Next base: position 22,309,189 of record NC_136419.1, on the reverse strand, counting down.
CGTGTATTAAAAATGACAAAATTGCAAATTTGGTCCCTGTGGTATGTCCAAACTAGCATGTTTGGTCCAAAATGGGTTTGGCTTGCAAAGATGGTCCAATAGTTTCTATTTGTTGCGAGTTTAGTCCAATGGCTTAACAGCCGTTACCAAGCTCCCGTTAATTTACCCATACCCCTCTCACTTAAGGGTATTTTAGTCCATTCATCTAGCCCCTTTATTATTTTATTATTATTTAGTCCATAAAGAGACTACAACGTCTCTATTCTCGTCTCCAGCAACAAGCCCTAACTATCACTCCCTCTCTGATTTCATCTTCTCCATCGATCACCCCCCTGTGATTTCATCTTCTCCATCGACAATGGTGATGTGCGTCTGCAGAAAGTGGGCAATAGTTCGGACATCGTGGACAGATAACAACCCAGGGCGTCGATTTTGGGGATGTCCTGACCCGGTAAGTGTGTTAAACTTTATTTTGAAGACTACTCCCTGATGATCTAATGTTTCTTTCTTCTTTTTTTCAAGAATTCATCATGTGGGTTTATTGGGTGGTATGATGAACCCATGTGTGCTCGTTCCAAAGTTATAATACCAGGGCTGCTTAGGACAATCAATAAGCTACGAAAAGCAATGGATGATATAAAAGAACAAGCAAGCAAGCATGAAAAAGCAATGGAGAAGATCAAAGAACAAGCAACTATGTTGAAGTATTACCTAGTCTATAGTTGGATTTTTTTTGTTGTTGTGTTGTTGTTCTTGTTGTAAGTCCACAGGTTGATTGTGGTTATCATTTGTAATAGGATAGGGGTATATGTGTCTGGTTTGAGTATTTTTTTGCTAATGTGGAACATTGTTGTAATGCAAAGTAATGGTTAATGAAAATTTGGTATCTATTGACCAATTATGGATTTGTTCTATTGTTCATACATAACCTTTTAAAGATAACATATAATGCATCCATATGTAGTTAACATAAAAGCATACTAAAGACATAATACCTATTACCATCTTCAAAATACATGTCATAAGTTAATTGAAAACAAAGTTATTGCAACAAAAGACATCCTGCATCTAGGAATCAAACCAAAGTTGTTCAATACAGTCAAACCAAAAGATAAAACCAACATAGACCATCAAGTCCCTCCCTGACCTTTGCATGTCCTGGAGTTGTGCCCTTTGTTTCCACACTTACTACAAGTCACACTAACAAACTTTCTTGTTAGTTTCCCACTACCATGTGGACCATGACCATGAATCTCACTGGGACCAACATCTGACCTTTGATTCTGACTTTGACTCTTGCTTTGACTTTTCTCCTCCATGGATTGCCTTCTCTTCCTCTTGGGTCTCCCAGGTTGATTACGGTGTGGGGGAGGTGTGATCTGCATTGGACACTCACTTCTAGGGCACAGTGCCCGACCTTTAATTGGTTCCACCTTGTACCCATATGCAGTTTTCAAAGTTTGTAGCCAGTGCACCTTATGGACATAAGTATGGAGCTCTTGTACACACTCACCATGATCTGCTTTGTTATACAACACAGAAATCACATGTCTGCAAGGGATACCTGTTAATTCCCATTTCCTGCAGCTGCATACCCTTTCATGCATATCAACAACATGTTGATCATTCCATGGGCCTTTGACTTGGTATTTTTCATCACCACACCATTCTGCAATGTACTGAGTAGCAGCTGCTTCATTCTTCTCCATGATCTTTGTTGCTGTTGGGGTGAGTGGGCCTAAACACTTTTGTTGCACCTTGAGGACATTGCATGTCATCTTCATCATATATTCCCTAATAAACTCCAAGCAGCTAATAATTGGTTTGTCTCTCCCATCAACTAGCTTGCCATTAAACACCTCACAAAGGTTGTTTAACAGCATGTCTGTGGTTGCTCTCCCTGTATAGAAAAGGGTAAAAGTGTCATAATGTTATGTGAAGGGTAAAATGGTAAAAGGGTAAAAGGGTCATAATAGCTTACCTGTGAAATGGCTTCTTGCCCAATGTTGTGGTGGTATTGACTTCAACCATTCATATGCTGATTTGTCATATAAACTGAATTGGTGCATGAAATGGTTAAACTCTGGCACTGTTGTAGCTGTGGCACAATCCCAAAGGTGATCTTTATATTCCTTAGTTCTCCATTGTTTCTTCATGTTCTCATGTATATGTCTGAGACAGAACCTATGCTCAACACATGGGAACAGTTGACTAACTGCTTGTAGCAAACCCTGGCAACAAATTACACATGATTAACAAAATAAACATTAAAAATAATAAATAAACAACCATTACCTTTTGTCTGTCACTAACAAAAGTGAAATTAGACATAGCATGTAGATCCAAGTCATCACCAAGACATTCAAGGAACCACTTCCAAGATTCGCAGTTTTCAATCTCTACGACGGCATATGCAAGTGGGTATATGCCATTGTTGGAATCTAATCCAACTGCAGTTAAGATGTGGCCTGGATAAGGGCCTTTCATATGAGCCCCATCTAGCCCCAAGAAATCTCTTAAACAAGCTTTGAATCCCTTCTTCATCCCCCCTAGACAAACATAAATTCTTTTGAAACATCTTGAAGTGCAATTCACCAAATTAGATTCTGAAACATCTCCAAGTTCTAATTTGACTGTGGTATCAGGATTGGTTGACTGCAACTCAAGGATATAGTCTCTCAGAACTTCATACCGTTTTTTGTAATCACCCACTACAATCTTTTTTGCATCTGCTTTAGCTCTAAAAACTTTATGGATTGAGAAGCCCACTCCATACTTCTTCTGTAATTGTTCTTGGAGAGCTTTAATTGGGATAGTAGGGTTGGATTCTACTTGATCCATGATTTGTTTGGACATAAAATTCGTTGTTGCAGCTCTCACCTTCCTTGTATTCATACAAGTGTGTTTGTCTTCATATGTTTTAATGTACCAGCTGTTTGCATCTGTAGACCTCGAGGCATGTAACATCCAAGGACAAGAAGAATCTGCTTTTTCCTGACTTGTACCACCTTGTTTGTCCTTTTCTTTACTTTTCCCTTTAATTTTCCCTTTACTTTTTTCAGCTTGGGTAGGTCCACCAACTCCATCATTAGTAAATGCCACAACTCCATTACATATGGCCCTCAATCTGGATTTGTCATTTTTTTTAAATGCAATATTCTTTTTTGTTTCCAATGCATGCATTTTGATTTTCTCTTTCAACTCCTGCTTACTGTTATACTTTTGACCTATTTTAAAATGACACTTATGAACCTCACCTAAAGAACAACTTTTTTCCTTACTTAGTTGTTTCAAAACTGCTCTTCTCTTCCTGTCCTGGTCAGAATCCTCATCCATGGAATCAAAAGCATCATTGTCAATGACATCTAACTCATCTGCTTCTTCATCACTCTCATGTTGTCTAGGATTCCTAGCCCTTTTATCTAAGAACTCTACTTCTGTATCAATGCTCATGTTAAAATCCCTCATATCAACTTCAATATCTTCAATTACATTATCTTCATCCACCCAATAATCACTATCATCACTATCATCTTCCTGCTCTGTTTCACTTCTTTCTTTACTTTCAACCTCACTTACATTTTCTTTTCCACTACTATCCATGTTAGACTGAGGTTGGTTTTCACTTCCATCTTGGACAAAAGCATCAGTTTGATAGTCAAAATCCCAAAAGTCATTCATTTGAGGTTGGTTTTCTTCATCCATCTGAGCTTGGTTTTCTTCATCCATTTGAGGTTGGATTTCTTCATCCATCTGAGGTTCATTGACATCATGCATGTTAGTGCCATTGACTCCATCAACATTGCTTTGTAGTATTTGTTGGTAGAGTCCAATATCAAAATCAGTAGCTGCCTCACCAAAGTCTTTGCTCATACCCCTTCTCCTATTATATCCAGGTGATAAGGATACGACTTGAACTATTTCATTAACTTGGATTTCAGGTTGGTTTGCTTGAGTGGGAACCACATCAACTAAATTATCAGTAGGTTTAGTCATCATAGGTGTTTCCTTTGATTGGTCATCAGGAGCTTCATCAATGTGTTGCACATCCTCATGTGGTTCATCTAACTGTACAAGGGTAACCTTGGTAACAGGCTTAGGATTCAAGAAATAGGTGAGTAGTCTTGTTTCACCATGCTCTGTGTATACCTTCATCACTTTGTGCTCACTGACATATTGAGAAAAGTTTGCAACATCTTGATCATTTCCTAAAGGGCGAAGACCAAAGTGGAAGTCTCCACCAGGCACAAGAAAATGGTAGTATATAACAGGAGGAACCCCATATCTAAAACCCTTCATGATTGCATCGAGCTCATGAACTGAAAACTCATCTATGTCTACCATGTCAACATAGTTTACAGTTCCATCAATGTAACGAACATCAGGGTACTTGGTGAACTCACCTCCATGGTACAACTTAATGGTAAACAATGTTGGGTGTCCATCTTCAAAACAAGAAAAAAAACACCTCAGTTGGACTTACTTAAAAAAAATCAAGAAATCAAAAGATGCAAAAGGGCAAATTACATACCATAAACAACCTTGGGGTTGAAGGGTGTGTTTAACAACCTTACGTGCCACATTGTTATGTTCATCCACCGATAATCTCTACAAATCGCAGCTTAACTAACAGAACTGATTTTGTGTCTAGGGCTTTTATTGATCTTGGTAAAGAACGACGGTCTACTTTATTGAGGAGGAGGAGGAGACGAACTGCTTTTATTGAGCTTTAGCGGGAACGGTTACAGGGATTAATGGACTAAAATACCCTTAAGTGAGAGGGGCATGGGTAAATTAACGGGAGCTTGGTAACGGCTGTTAAGCCATTGGACTAAACTCGCAACAAATAGAAACTATTGGACCATCTTTGCAAGCCAAACCCATTTTGGACCAAACATGCTAGTTTGGACATACCACAGGGACCAAATTTGCAATTTTGTCATTAAAAATCTCCCAATATGAAAGTACATATGAATTAAAAGAAATCTAATGTTATAAGGTGTAAATGGAATATTATCGATATTGATAGGCTGTAATGTTAAAATATGAGGATATGAAATTGATTATGTTATAAACCCTAGTCGTCATGTTTGAATGGAGAGAAAAAGAGTGATAAACAGATGAGCCATCGGTGTTTTTTCTTGCGTCGTTCTCGTTCCTCCTTGTTTAGGGCATTTATCAGTGGTTGTTGGTAGAGGACGATAGTCGCGACTCCCTCTCTTCTCTTATCATCCAATCCCTCTTTTCTCTTATCCTCAAACTAGTGTGTGGTGCTCGCCGATGATCGCGGGGGAAAACCAGCAACAGCCGACGCTGATGTTGGTCGTGTGCGGCGAAAAGCGGTTGTGAAGTCCGATGGGTGATTCAGAGTGGTGCACCTGTAGATCCGATAGTGATTCACGATATTCAGAGTGGTGAAGTCTGATGGTCGATCTGAATGTCGATTGGTGGTCGGCGGCCCGACGGTAGCCGGATATACCTCTTATTCTGTCTCTTTCTCGATATAGACGGCGGTAGCGTTGCCGACGATGTTTAGTGGTGGCGTATTGTCACTGTGTTGGTTAGTGGCGGGTGAAGGTCTCCAACGTTAGTTTATTGTTTAAAAACAACCCTTTTGTATATTGTTAACTAATTACTATTATTTTTAATTAAGTGACGGTTTATGTCTGAAGTATGGTTTATATCCGAATTAAGTGGTGCACACTTTTCAATATATGATGGCATGTATATTTTCAATTTCATGGAAGTAACAACTTCCATTTATTGGTCAAATATATGATAAAGCTGCGGTTAATAAATAATTTGAGAATTTCTCACCAGAAAAATAATAATAAGAGGGGTAGGTTTTAAAATTCAGGGTAGGAATAACAGTACCCTTTTATTTTCTTAAAGGACCCTTAATAATTACTTTAACTTTTTTCTTAAAATAAGGTAATCATTACCAAATAATTATCTTTTTATTAATTATTATTACATAATATTAGACCTTTATGATTATTTTATATTTTACTTTAAATAAAACTAATTTTAAAGGACCTTTTAATAATTACTTTAACTTTTTTCTTAAAATAAGGTAATCATTACCAAATAATTATCTTTTTATTAATTATTATTACATAATATTAGACCCTTATGATTATTTTATATTTTACTTTAAATAAAACTAATTATTACATAATAAAATGGCTTAATAAAAAGATTTGTTTATAGAAAAAGAATATTATTTTTATAAATAAGTATTAAAATAAAAATATACTTATTTTTTTTCAAATATACAAAATAAAATATTTTAAACAAAAAAGTTTAATTTATTTTTGGTTTTTAGTGCAATTTATTAAAATCATTTTTATATGAAAGCATAATAAATACGATATAATAATAATACTTAATTTTCATTTAAATATTTAATATTATTTTTATTTTAATTTTTTGGTTTATATAAATATTAAAATATATAGAAAACATTGACATGTTTGTATTATTATTTGATTATAAAAGAATAAAATATATAATAAATAAAAAGTTTATAGGAATTAAATGATAAATACGAGTTTAAAAAAAAAAAATTTAGTAATCATAAAAGCCATTAATATTATAAATGCACGGAAATTGATGCCTAAAAAATCATTAATGAGAGGTCCTCTAAGAAAATCTGGGGTCTAATTAGTAGGACCCTAACTGAATTTGTTAAAGGGGGTTAAAAGGTTGTTTTACCTTTCAAACTTTTTTTTTTTTTTTTTGAGCTTTTTAAATTAAGTACAATATCATTTTTAGTATAAAAGCTAAAAAAAAGATTTGGTATCCCAAAATCTCTAACTCACCTTCCAAAATCCCTTGATCGGTTTATCTCTAATCACTCTTTTCTTGCCACCCCCCATTTGAGCAACTGGGTTTGGTTGTCTTCTCCGACCACCACCTTTAGTTACAGGAAAACTCATCACCAACTCCTTTTCTCCATTTATCCCTTCTCATCAAATTTTTTGGGAACTCTTCCATCAAGTTTTAAAAAAGTATTAATTTAAATATAAATGATGTAAAGAAGAAATTAAAAGGGTAAAAAAAAAAAAGCATTTTAATTTTTCCGGGACCAACTCTGCACCTACTTACAAGATCTTCTAATTCTATTACATGAAGTCTTTCTTCCTCACCACTGCTGATGACTATTCTAGGTTAACATGGACCTTTATTTTGAATGATAAAACCCAAGTTTTTCAAGCTTCATCAAAATTTTTTATTCATGTGACAAATCAGTTTGAAACTTCTGTCATAATCTTTTTTCTTCTTTGGGAATACTTCCTTATAGGGGTGAGCAAAAACCAAACCGCAAACCAAAAAAACCACATAAACTGAAACCGAAAAACCGAAACCGAAATGAAAACCGATGGTGCGGTTTTTAATTTTGCAAAAACCGAAAATACTCGGTGCGGTGCGGTTTCTACTCTTGCAAAAACCGCAAAAAAACCGAACCGCAGCGCATATATATATATATATATATATATATATATATATATATATATATATATATATAAAGTGTTGATGTTTATAAGAACCACATGCATGTGGGTTTACAAAAGTCAAACATTTAAAAAGTCACGAATGAAGAACTTTGCACCCCAACATTCTCCCCCTCAAAGTTAGGAATGAATAACCCACTTCAAATCTTCCAAAATCAAGCACTACGCGGTTCGAGTCTCAAAAGTGACACATCTCGAAACGAACTTCAATCTTCAATTCTTCCATAACTCTTCAATTTGGGCTCTAGGATGTGAGACCATACAATCCGAGCAGCAACGAATGATTAAGAGTATTCCAAACTCCAAATAATCACCCAATAGTTGCGCATAAAAACACACCCCTTGGACCCTCGAGGTGCTCATCAAAGAAGCCATTGAGTCCCCTTGCACTCTATGGCTAGAACCGATCATCTCACTAGACCGTGTCAACGCAGTCGATTCCCAGTTCGACATGCCCCTGACCCGAAAGGCCTTCATCTTCCATGCGTTCGCTCATATAGCTGAAGTTCCCCATCCTCACCCGAAGGTGGATAGGGAGCTTATAGACTATTACCTGAGGACTGCTCAACCTCAGTACCAAACTTGGAGCGCACATAAGATAACCAACGTTCGGGTACTCAAGCCCGTTCATGAAGGTAACTTTGTTAATATCAGATTCAAGGTCTTGAGGGGATCTGAAAAATCTGAGCACTCTATCTCTCTGGCTGATCTTCCCAACCTCAACCCTCACGATTGGATCGTTCTGCACAACATTCTTCTTGTCAATGAAGCTGAATATGGTCCGGTCATAGACCATTTCAAGAGAATGTTAGTTTGCTACATTTTGTAGGTGGCCAAGCTTGATCAAGAGATTGCTAATATCCTGAGGAAGAAGCCCATCATCACTCCAGTCGGTTCTGCTAGCGATATAAACCGAATGAAGATGGGAAAGATTGACCCGAAACAGAACTCAGTCATGTTCACTATAACAGAAGGCCATAAATGCCTCTTTGCTTTGGCTGACGAACATCTCTACACCACTACTTGTCTAGAGCATCTTCTGGGTATAATCAATCGTTGCAAGCAGAACACGGATAGTGATAAAAAGTACTTCAATGATATGATAAACTGGTACATTCACTTCCGTCAAACCCTTCTTGCCATCATCCCCTGCCTGTTCAAGACAGTCAAGAAAGCCAGTGCTACAGGGGCAAGCAAGCTGGAGTGAAGTCTCGCCTCAATTGATGCAAAGGGGGAAATTGTTGGGTTATTGGTGTTGCGTCTTGGGCTCGCTTCTTAGCCCATCCTTTATGCGGTATGGGCCTGTCCATCCGTATCTTGTTTACTAGGGTTTGTGTATTTATAGATGCTTGCATGCATCTTTTACGTAACTGATCGATTAGGGTTTTACGGTGTAATTATAGAAGTTATCTTTTTGTAACCCAAGAATCCTCTACAGTGGAAGTTCTTTATCGAGCTCTACTGAGGATTGAAAGTTTAATCATTCGACATATTCAAATCCATTCTTGAGTATTGCTTTACATTCTTTATATACCTGTTTCAAAGATTTATTCGATCATAAAGATTTTTATCTCTTCATGAACTTTCCAACGAATCGAGTAATCAGTTTTATGGTTAAAAGCATTTTTGTTACAACGATAAACAAATAAAAGTTTAATGACATAAATTAAGTAATAGCACAAAATTGATTGTTGTCATTTATACCTAAGTGTACGAAAATAGGTTATTTTGAAAAAATGCAAAATACTAGGATAATGTACAACATATTTTACTGAGTGTAGAAACAATATTACAGAGAATTCCATTATCCCTTTTCCCAAGAATTCAAATAGTTTAACTTCAAGTTTCCCGCTCACAATTTCAAATTTCAAAATTCAAAATTCAAAACCCTAAACACTCCTATGGATTCCTTTACAATTGAATCCACCACCACCTACACCCAACACCATTAAACCCCTTTCCCCACCTCTACATCTCATATTTCCGGCATTTTCCTTCTCTCTGCAGACACCATCTCTGTGTGTCTTTCTACGCACGAACAACCATGGTGACAGAAAAACGCCAACCACTGCAATCGAGCACCACAGACAACATCCCACCACCTACCAAACCTGCCGCCACCAAAGCCGGGAGAACCATTGAAGAAACTTATCAGAAGAAGACTCAACTCGAGCACATCCTTCTCCGGCCCGATACTTACATTGGATCTATCGAAAAACATGAACAGACGCTTTGGGTATGGGAGGATGATCAGATGGTTAAAAGATCTATCTCGTACGTCCCTGGTCTCTACAAGATCTTCGATGAAATTCTCGTGAATGCTGCGGATAACAAGCAGCGAGATCCCAATTTACAACATTCAAAACTCAAAAGAGCAAAATCGGACGATTTCTCATCTACTGTTCATCATCTTCTTCCTTCAACCATGGCGGATTCTTCTTCAGTACAAGAAACCTCTTCCCGCACAAACATTCTTCCAATCTGTGCCCAACAAAGTCTAGTGATTGATCTCAACCCTAAGGCGTACGAAAATTACATGTATCCCATGGTGGAGTGCCTCAAATACTCTCCGTTAGTGCTCGCTCTTTCCAAAGTTGAGCTTGTACCAATGGAATGCCTCTCCCAGGTCTTCTCCACAGTCCATTATGACAGATCAGTGGATCGCATCTACTTTGATCTTCTTTCTCACAAGACCTCCATCTCTAAGCAACGATTCTGTTGGCTCCTAGGCTTTGAAGCCGATGAATCTAGGGTTAATCCCGACACCATTACCGTCGGGCAATTATTTTCGATGTTCTACAATATAGGGTACACGAAGATTCTTACAACGGTTACAAAATTTAAGAAATCGTGTCTCCCTCCCCCATGGAATGGTTTCTTCACCATTCTCTTCAAAGGGCTCTCCGAGCGTAGTTCTAGTTCTGATGGGGCCAGCAAACTGTTTATGACCATTCTTTATGGTCTTTATCATGGCCTTAACCTAGACTATGGCTCGGTTCTATGGCAGCAACTCATTCAGAGCCTTGCCTCCTCCTCTCACCACACTGAGGTATCCTACGCCATGTTCTGGACGCTCATCACCAAGTGGGCCATGAATATACTCCATGTTCCTACTGTTGCAGGTTCCCTTCTCTCCAACATCAGCGTCTTCCACACCACCAAAATTATTGTCACCGATCCAACAAAATTTTCCTTCGTCGGATCCATTCCGGATTCTATGTCCGCCGGGGTGTCAAAGGAGAGCATCATCATGAAAGCCTACAAGGACTTTCGTCCTTCGGGCCCAAGGGAGCTTTCTGCTGAAATGGTTCAGTCCATTAATGATGCAGATAAACCTGCTGCTCCTGGAAAGAAAACCGAGCAAGGGAAGATAAAGAAAGCAACAAAGGGGGCAAAGGGTCCTTCTCCTAAGAACCGAAAACCCTCAAAACCAGATCTTTCCCCACCAGCAAAGAAGAAGAGAGTTCAACCCAAGAGAAAACTCATTCTCTCCTCTTCTTCCAGCAACTCAGAAGAGAACCACTCTGACTCCGATGAGTCAGCTAGAGGCGAAACCCCACCTCACTCCCCTGATTATGAGGCACATATTTCATCAAAACCTCCTTCACCTTCTCCTATACCCACCTCTTCCATTCCCATCATAACCTCCTCCATTTCCATTCCCTCCATACCTGATCCTATTTCCATTCCCCCCATAACTACTCCTCTTCAAACCACATCAACCACCCTTCCCCCCACCACTTTTTACAGAAGCCACCACCACTACCACCCGTGAGGTTCTAACCAACGTATCTGATACGAGGGTTTCTACTTCACAACCCGAACCTACATCTGCACCCGAACCCACTATCACTACCGAACCCCCCACTGCACCCTTATCTCCCACTCTATCTGCTGAAACCGAAACCTTTTTGGGAGGGGAGGATACCATTTTTGACTCCATCTACTACAACCCCTATCAACTTCAGAGTGATGATGATGATGATGCTCCGGTCACCAAAAAGCACATCAAGGAGCTCCACGAGAAGATTGACAATCTTGTGGCTTCTTCCTCCTCCTCAACATCTCACTTTTCAGAGGTTGCTATTCAAAGTATGGTGGAGTCACTTACAAAAGCTCATGAAGCATCTATCAGCACAGCTGCTGCTGCCATTGATAAATCAACGCAGGCTAGTGCGGTAGCGACCGAAAAAGTCGAAAAACTATTTCAAGACGCCCAGATCTGGCTGGAGTCTTTACAGGCGGCTTCAGAGTTAAACACTAAGAAGATCCGCACCGTTGTGGAGAAGCTGGTCCATTCCTTCGAGACGGAAAAAGATCAATTTGCCAGCTTCCGCCAAAAACTCAAAGAAGACAACCAATCATTTATGTCTTCGGTTGCGGATCGTCTTCTCTCATTCCAAGCCACTCTAGCCGCCGAATCTACGACAAAGGAAGAGCTTGCCCAAAAGTCTTCCGAGCTTACCTTGGCAACTCATCAGCTCTCCCAGGCCGAGAAGGAAATCGATTCTCTTCGGTCTGAGAAAGCTGTGGTCAGGAGTTGTGTTTCAGATGTCCACGGAGCTTTATCCAATATCCTTGAAGCCCATGATCCGATTCTCAACTATTCGGTGAGACGAAGTCTTGCATAGAAGCTCGCTCCTGCTCTTGCCCTTCTTAGCCGTATTGAAGGCATTCCTGAGCAGGAGGACCATCCGAAACAAGGGGGAGAAAAGAAGAAGTCCACAGCTCAACAGAAAACCCCTCCAAGTTCCCTACCTCAATCAATTCCACTTTCATCACTTGTCCCTCCAAAAGCACCCAAACCAACATCTGGTCCTTCATCAGGTTTGAGTGCTCAAGCCAAAGCCAAACAAATCGCCGGCGACAGTGATGAGAGTGATGATCAAGAGCCAATTTTCATCTTGGTCAGGAAGCAGACCAGAGAGAGAGAGTTGGATGAAAATGCTCGAATAGTCAGGGAAGCCGAGGCCAAGGAGAGGAAGATGAAGGAGGCTCATGATCTCCTTGAAAGTAAGAAAACTTTGTTTCCTCCTTGGACCCTCGAGGTGCTCATCAAAGAAGCCATTGAGTCCCCTTGCACTCTATGGCTAGAACCGGTCATCTCACTAGACCGTGTCAACTCAGTCGATTCCCAGTTCGACATGCCCCTGACCCGAAAGGCCTTCATCTTCCATGCGTTCGCTCATATAGCTGAAGTTCCCCATCCTCACTCGAAGGTGGATAGGGAGCTTATAGACTATTACCTGAGGACTGCTCAACCTCAGTACCAAACTTGGAGCGCACATAAGATAACCAACGTTCCGGTACTCAAGCCCGTTCGTGAAGGTAACTTTGTTAATATCAGATTCAAGGTCTTGAGGGGATCTGAAAAATCTGAGCACTCTATCTCTCTGGCTGATCTTCCCAACCTCAACCCTCACGATTGGATCGTTCTGCACAACATTCTTCTTGTCAATGAAGCTGAATATGGTCCGGTCATAGACCATTTCAAGAGAATGTTAGTTTGCTACATTTTGGAGGTGGCCAAGCTTGATCAATAGATTGCTAATATCCTGAGGAAGAAACCCATCATCACCACAGTCGGTTCTGCTAGCGATATAAACCGAATGAAGATGGGAAAGATTGACCCGAAACAGAACTCAGTCATGTTCACTATAACAGAAGGCCATAAATGCCTCTTTGCTTTGGCTGACGAACATCTCTACACCACTACTTGGCTAGAGCATCTTCTGGGTATAATCAATCGTTGCAAGCAGAACACGGATAGTGATAAAAAGTACTTCAATGATATGATAAACTGGTACATTCACTTCCATCAAACCCTTCTTGCCATCATCCCCTGCCTGTTCAAGACAGTCAAGAAAGCCAGTGCTGCAGGGGCAAGCAAGCTGGAGTGAAGTCTCGCCTCAATTGACGCAAAGGGGGAGATTGTTGGGTTATTGGTGTTGCGTCTTGGGCTCGCTTCTTAGCCCATCCTTTATGCGGTATGGGCCTGTCCATCCGTATCTTGTTTACTAGGGTTGTGTATTTATAGATGCTTGCATGCATCTTTTACGTAACTGATCGATTAGGGTTTTACGGTGTAATTATAGAAGTTATCTTTTTGTAACCCAAGAATCCTCTACAGTGGAAGTTCTTTATCGAGCTCTACTGAGGATTGAAAGTTTAATCATTCGACATATTCAAATCCATTCTTGAGTATTGCTTTACATTCTTTATATACCTGTTTCAAAGATTTATTCGATCATAAAGATTTTTATCTCTTCATGAACTTTCCAACGAATCGAGTAATCAGTTTTATGGTTAAAAGCATTTTTGTTACAACGATAAACAAATAAAAGTTTAATGACATAAATTAAGTAATAGCACAAAATTGATTGTTGTCATTTATACCTAAGTGTACGAAAATAGGTTATATGATAGGATGATCCCTTATCAAGAATGGAGGAATATATGATCCCTTTTCTAAGGACACGCGTATCTGATAGGATCAGAGTTGACAGCGGCTTTGGAAAGCTACAATTGTAGATCAGGATCTGAAGTCATACACATAATAGTTATTAGACTTATCCAAGTGGGAGACTGTTGGATTAGTGTCTATGTCCATAACTATTTTGGTATGTACTTGACCCGATGGTGCATGGTCCTTTTGGTTTGCCTTCACCAAAGCAACTTGATAGGATGAATTATGGAGAGAAAGGATTAAATATGATTTATTAATATATTATGGGAATAATATATTAAAGGAGAAATCATATTGTTTAATTAATATTAGTCAATAATTAATTGGTAATTAGTTGTGTGACTAAAAGAGATTAATTAAACTTAAGGGACTGGAATTGTAATTATAAAATAATTGCAATTAGGGCCATGGATTGCCTTGTATTAAGGGATGGACGAATTCTAATGGGAAACCCATAAGGAAATCGTCCATGGGCTTGATAAAAGGAGTCTATGGGTTGTTTAGGGCTTAAGCATCCAAATTAGGGTTTCCTTGTTAGATAACCCTAAATAGCCCAACTATATAAAGACCCCTTAAGGCTCAAAAATGGGGCTAAGCTTCTTGTAAGGGTTTACACATGTTTTTGGCAGCCTCCAACCTCTCTCCTCTTCATCCTCTTGCTTATGGTGTTTGTGAACCATTAGAGGAGTGACACTTGTGACTCTAAGCATTCCAAAGTCAATTCAAGGAGGAATTGGGATTGTTATTGCTACATAACAATCAAGGTATGATCTTAAACCTAATTACATATTAATATGATTACTTGTATGCTAGAATTTAGGGTTTATAGTCTTGGATTCAAAGCATGTACAATAAAGAAACCTAGATCCAAGCATAAGGGTTTGTATGAGCACATAGGATGTCTTATGACCAAAACCCATCAAATCCTTGGAGTTTTTCGGCTTGTATGTTGCTCACTGAACTCTAGAATATACTTCCTAATACTTTATCCTTGAAGGTACTAGGCTTAGAACACTCAAACAGACCCTTAACAAGGCTAAAAGATAGCAAAAACAAGTCTGACTTTGGTTGAATTGAATGGTTGTACAAGATAGAAATTTCAGGTTGTCACAAATAAGGGAACCTCCAGAGGCTGCAACTTGCCATGAGGGTGCTAGTGCTCCGCCTTAACCTTTCGGCAGGTCAAACATCTCTCCACAAACCATGCCACATTTATATTCATACATGCCCACCAATAATTATGTTTCAGATCAAGATACATCTTTGTGGCCCCTGGGTGGATAGAAAACCTCGATTTGTGGGCCTCATCCATCAAAATCCGTCGGGCCCCACCCATATACGGTATCCACACCCGCCCATGGAGAGTCAAAAGCCCTCTACTATCCATATCAAAAGTCAAAACCTGGTCGATCACCCGGTCACTCTTACGGTTTTCTTCATTTATGGCCTCTAACTGTACTTTCTTGATGATCTTCAAAACTGGAGTCATCACAGTCATCCTCATACATACATCTCGCATTCGGGTACCCACGGTCATCCGGCTCAAGGCATCGGCCAACACATTGGACTTGCCTGGATGATACAAGATCTCACAATCGTAGTCCTTCACTACATCCAATTACCTCCTCTGCCTTATATTCAAATTGGGATGATCCATAAGGTATCTTAGGCTCTTATGGTCAGTGTAGATGGTACACCAAACACCATAGAGATAGTGGCGCTAGATCTTGAGGGAAAAAACCAGTTCCCTTAACTCCAAATCATGATTTGGGTATCTCGTCTCATGAGGCTTCAGCTTCCTCAAAGAGTAGGCTATCACATGCCCTCTCTACATCAACACAGTACCCAGACCTGCAATGGATGCATCACCATAGATTAAAAAATCCTCAACCCCCTCCTGGAGGGAAAGAAATGGGGCCTCACATAACCTCTGATGTAGAGTCTCAAATGATGCCTGCTGCTCAGGCCCCCAACTAAAGGCAACATCCTTCCTGGTCAACTTGGTGAGAGGAATAGCAATCTTGGAGAAATCTCTAATGAACCTCCATTAATACCCTGCCAAACCCAGGAAACTCCGAATCTCGGAGGGAGATCCCGACACCTCCCACTGCATCACCGCTTCAATTTGGGTTGGGTCGACCAAAATACCGTTCTGATTGACGAGGTGGCCCAAAAACTGGACCTCTCTCAACCAGAAATGATACTTGGAGAATTTGGCATAAAACCTCTCCCTCAAAACCCCAAGAATATCTCGTTGGTGCTCCAAATGATGTTCCCTGGTCTTCTAATATAGCAGAATGCCATCAATAAAAACGATCATCGATCGATCCAACATGGGGCTACACACTCGGTTAATGAGGTCTATGAACATTGTCGGTGCATTAGAAAGCCCAAAAGGCATCACCACAAATTCTTAATGTCCATAACAAGTTCGAAAGGTCGTCTATGAACGTTGTCGGTGCATTGGTTTTTCACTGTCAGCTTGTTCAATTCTCAATAATCAATGTACATATGGTAACCGTACTTCTGCCTGAAGAAAAGGATCGGAGCTCCCCACAGAGAACTGCTCGGTCTAATGAACCCTTTCCCTAATATCTCATGCAGTTGAGAGGATAATTCTTGCAATAGGGAGGCGCAATATGGTATAGTGCCTTAGAAATTGGCATCGCACCCGGAATCAGATCAATCTGGAACTCCACTTGCCTCTCAGGAGGCACACCAGGTAACTCCTCGGGAAAAAAATCATGGAAATTGGATACCACCGGAACATCAGAAATAGAAGTCGATCCCTTTTCCTCAACCCAAGTATCCACCACATATGCTAGAAAATCCATACACCCATGTTGCAGACTCTACCTTGCCCTGGCGGCAGAACATAAAGTTGATCCCGATCTAGTACCCTCACCATAGATGGTTAACACTCCCCCATCAGGATCTCGATCTACTACCCTTCAGAATTTCTTAATCCTTCAAAATTTCTTAATCCTTCATGCTTACAGTTTTAAGTTTTGGTTTCAGGTAGTTCTGGTAGCAAAGGGAAGAGCTCGGGATGACTGACTTGCACATACCATGATGTTTAGCATGGGATGTTCACTCTGATGTTTTGATATGATACTCTGATTTGATACTATCACTTATGTTTTTGGATGGAATGATTTTAATAACTATGGTTTATTTAATAATTAAAAATGAAATTTTTGATCATGATTTATGCAATGTTTCATGAACTCCCTATACCACAATGAATCACCTCCTTACGGTCTCGCAACAGTGAGAGCTGCGGCAGCAGCAGCCTCACAGACAGCGGCATAGCACTCATCAAAGGTCTCAATCAGCGTGGTCTTGATAGACCCAAACATCACTTGAATAGCCTCTCAGATTGCGATGGCCACCTCCATGGAAATCATCCTGCGAATCTCACCATCACTGACACTCAGCCTCTTAGGGTCACTGGAGCCTGAACCTCAGGTAACCACCATACTGAAATGCATAAGAAAATCATCAGCATAATCTAAACACATAAATATCCACTCTCACACCCCTACAGGCTCTCTATTCCCTCGAGGTTATTTCCTGAGTCGCGTACATATCCAATCCTTTCAGTAGTACAGACCCAATACTACCTTCCACACCAATCCATATTCGTCTTAGGTCGCACCCTCGAGACCCCAAGAACTCTACCTTTTCATAATAGCTATAAACTTGGCCTACTGGTTCCATAGAACGTCATCATACGTCTAGATACTAGTTCTAGACTGCTCCCAACACTGCTCTACCTCACGGGATCTCCATTGCACTCGCAATTTGCCTTGCCAAAATTTTCCAATATTTTTAAAACATTAAAGACAGAGTTTTACAACTAGATCGAATACAAATCATTTCAAAACACAAGTGTCATAGTTATCAGAGTACAAAAGATCATGTCCATATAATAAATTCCCAGTGTGTGTGTACAATTAGACCTTCACCTTGTCGCGGTCATGCGAAGTACCTGCCACATACAAATCAATAACTGTAAGCACGAAGTTTAGTGAGTTCCCTAAGATACCACATACTGCACAACATAAAATAAACATATATGGGTTATCAACAACCCTGAGACTATCAGCAGTCACGGTGAGCTAACAACATGCTCAGGAGGTTATCCGCAACCCCCGATTGGCTAACAGCAACCCCAGTTACAACATATTTCAAATCCGCACATAATATAGCATAACATAACACAACAGCTAGACCCAGCTGGTCATAATATTACAGCTATCCTACCACACAGGTAAGAGTAACTGAGGAGACTCACTTGATACTGATGACATGCAAACCTAGCACCCGAACTGTCAGATCTAGACTCTACATAGTTAACAAGATAATTAACCTTAATTAAAATTAAGTTCCGAACCACTCATGGGTCCAAAGTCCACCCTACTAAGGGAAAAAAGTACCATTTTACCCCTCCCTAGGTCCAAAACCCTAAACTTTGACCAAAATCCAATGTCAACAAAGGTTAACAGAAAGTCAACACCCAGCGGGTACGTTGGGCGTACTACTCCCAACGCTAGGCATACAACTCATCAAGCATGCGGCAGGGATCAGTCAGGCTACGTTGCGCGTAGACAAGAGTACGCACAACGTACTCCCTAGAATTCCAAATCCTTCTCCAAATGTCTTAATCCGTTAATACATTATCCTAACTTCAGATCTGATTAATTTTAAGCTTCTTATTCCATAAAGTCGTGGGCTTTAAGCCTTTGCATGGCTATGTCAGGCTAAAACATCATTTCACCCCTTTCAAACTACTTTACTCATGCATAAGACACCGGGGAAGATTAAGCAAACAATTTTATCCATCCAGATGCCCTAAAATGCATGAAAGGACAGCCTAAACTCCCTGGAGAGCCACAATCTCAAAAAGGTCTAAACTTGAGGACTTAAACTCATAAATCTTACACCAAAAGAGATCAAAGAGAATACTAGCCAAAGAAGAAGCTTTATACCTGAATATGATGCACAAATGTGGGGAGTTTCTAGATCTCTAAACCGGATGGCACATTCTTCTTCTTCTATAACCTTCTTCTTCTTCAAGGGTCAAGAACCATTCAAACTTGCAAAAACACACACTCAAGCTACACATACGAAATGAGGGTTTTAGAGAGGGTTGGAGGCTAATAAGGGTGGATTGAAATTAGTCTGTAATGTTGTTTATATAGGGATCAATTAGATATTAGGGTTTTGCATTTGAGCCTAGAACGCCCAACGTATCCATTGGTACGCCAGCGTACTAGGTGGCCTCCGCGATTTGCATGGTGCATGAGTACGTTGTGCGTACTCATGCGTACACCCCGCATACTGACTTGCCAACTTATCATATAAAGGGACTGATTTTGACATAAAAGGAAAGTTTCAAGAATAGCAATTATACCTCATTTCGGGATGTTACACTATCGATTCATCTCAAGGAGTTTACCGTCCACAACTCGATGCTACCCTTTAATCTCAAATATAATTCCAATACCAAAATGTTAGGCAATTTTACCCGGTGCAAGTTTTAAATGATACCCCAAATATTTTATCAATCTTTGTTGTTTTTCCCGATCAACTTTCGCCAAATCAACCCCAAAATCAACTCCCACTCTTTCAATCTCAAACCCAAACCCAAACCCAAACACAACCCTCTCAACCTCAACCACAATACCAAATCTTCGATGAGTCAGATGAATAGATTTTACGTGAAACTCAACCCACACCACCCCTCCCCCCAACGCCGAAAAGGAAAACAATAAGTGAAGGAGGGTGTCGCACAACAAGGAAGACAGAAGCCGCAGGCATGGACTCCACAAGAAGAGATAATTGTGGTAAAAGCTTAGGTTGACATTTTAGAGGATTTAGCGATGGGAAATGCACAATCAGGGGAACATTTTTGGTTTCGCATTCTTAAGAGGTTTCGCAAGGAGATGGGAAAAGGTGACGAGTACCGTACCAATTATCAATTGAATTCAAAGTGTCGAGAAATAGTAAAGGCCATTTAAAAATTGGATGGGTTGCACAACAACCTAAAAACTCAACGGAAAAGCAGCTAAAGAGATGAACAAATACTTTAGAAAGCTTTGCATTTCTATCTTTTAGGAAGTGAGAAAGTCATTCAAGTGGCACTATTGTTAGAAAATATTGATTAAAAGTCCTATGTGGAAAAAATATGAGTAAGACTTTATACTTGCAGCACAACAATTAAAGCGAACAAAAACGAGTTCGAATGGTTACACAACATCCTCTGATGCTCGGTTCGGTCTAGATTTAAATGAGGAGGACGAACTCGAGCTACAAGAAATTGTCCGGACGATGGATATGAACAAAGCAAAAAGGAAGGGAAGGGAGGCTTCTTTGGGTGCATCGGATTTCAGCATGAATGCGGACGAAATGCGGAAAATGACGGAGACATTTGATCAATATACCATAAAGTCTATATATATATATATATATATATATATATATATATATATATATATATATATATATATATATATATATATATATATATATATATATATATATATATAGGAGATAGCATTTTTTTCTGACAAATAATAAAATAGAATTTAACGAGACTATTACTTGATCAAACCCGGGTTATGATACACACGATACAAATAAGATAGCAATTTTTTTTTTTCTGACAAATACACAATAAAATAGAATTTAAGGAGACTATTACTTGATCAAACCAGGGTTATGATACACACGATACAAATAAGATAGCATTGTTTTTTCTGACAAATACACAATATAATAGAATGTAACGAGACTATTACTTGATCAAACCCGGGTTATGATAGTTGGGCTTAACCGTGTGTAAAAGGACAGAGTTTTTTCGAAATGGGCAATGAGGAGGCTAACCCATGACTGGTCTCATGTTCATCTTTTCGTTTGTATCTAATTGTGAGCCATGCCGCATGTGATATGTGATAACCTGGAACATAACTTCTGACAAATAAAAAATAACATTTTTCAAGTTGTATTTGACGATTAAATTACATTTGTAACTTGCAAATGAAATGTACATTTGTATTTGTACAAAACAAATACAATGCAATAAGTTATATTAATAATGTAAAAATCTCTTTAAATATCATTGGTGCATATATTTATTAAACCAGTTTTACATCCAATATAAAAAAGAGTACCACAATATCAATAGAATAAAGAAGTTATGTCCAACTTTAAACATAAGATTTAGTTATAACATTTTTACCCATAAGATAAATATGCGGGGACTTATACAGTGTAAGTTGATAAGCGTAATATCCAAATTTATATTATATAATATATTTTTGCAATATAGTTATATGGTGCTTGAATGTCGTGTAATTATATATATATATTAATTCACAAACGGGTTGGTGAACAGGAACTTTTAGTAAGTTAGAATTTTGCCACATGATTACTCCTTTTTACATATCTACCACATTAATTTTTGCTTTACACGGTTCTAACCCCTGTTCTTTAACTGATTTAACACATTGGACACACCCACCGCCTTTATCTTTCCTTCTTTATTTGTTTTTCCCACGTAAGGTCAAACGTTCCTTCACCATTCGTCAAACCTTCCTGCTGCTTCTCAACTCTTCTTCCTTTTTCTGTCGATCAGTTCTTCAGGTTTGTTTCTGTTCTTCGTTGTGTATTGTGTGTTTTTCGTTTCCTCTTTGCATCATGGCTCTTCCTTCCACTTCCCGTTTGGAATTCCGACAAGGGGTTTCGTCGTCGGCTTGCAGGTGACGACGACGTCGAGTTGACGGCAGAGAAAGACTGGGCATTCATGATGCAGAAAAAAGAAGAACAGCTTCTTCTTCTATGATGACATCTGCAGCAGATTCAATGGCCTCGAGGAGCCTGGAAAATACTTAATAAAGCACCTTAGCAAGACATGACTATGAATCCATTGCATCATAATAAATTATTATTTTTTCTCCGACTTTTGAATTGTCGAAGCAAGAACTTTATGCGAGAGTCGAAGCACCAAAGGGAGAATTGGGAATTTTTCTGATAGGAGATAAGGGTGTTTTTCCTTGGCGCTATAAAATTCGCCCACCGGGGTTTATTAATTTGCAAATTCTTCCTCAAGCTTCTCTTACGTATGTCTGTGTGTATCTCTTTAAAAATTGTGCAATTTCATCATTTTATGACCCCCATTTGCGAAGTTGAATATTTATTTCCAAAAATGCGAAACTCCAGGGACAATATTTGAAAATCTGTTTTCTTCTCCAATTCGCATTCTACTGTGAAATACTTCGCATCTTCATTCTTACACCCTTCGCATCCATTCGCATTAATCACCTTCGCATTTTAACCTAATTAATCAAATGCAAACCACAAAATTTTCATTCCAGATGCGAACACAGTTTAGTTCTTGAACTCTAAACTTGCGAAATAAAAAATTCATATGTTGAACCCATATGCGAATATTAACCCAATTGGCGCTATAAAATTCGCCCACCGGGGTTTATTAATTTGCAAATTCTTCCTCAAGCTTCTCTTACGTATGTCTGTGTGTATCTCTTTAAAAATTGTGCAATTTCATCATTTTATGACCCCCATTTGCGAAGTTGAATATTTATTTCCAAAAATGCGAAACTCCAGGGACAATATTTGAAAATCTGTTTTCTTCTCCAATTCGCATTCTACTGTGAAATACTTCGCATCTTCATTCTTACACCCTTCGCATCCATTCGCATTAATCACCTTCGCATTTTAACCTAATTAATCAAATGCAAACCACAAAATTTTCATTCCAGATGCGAACACAGTTTAGTTCTTGAACTCTAAACTTGCGAAATAAAAAATTCATATGTTGAACCCATATGCGAATATTAACCCAATTGGCGCTATAAAATTCGCCCACCGGGGTTTATTAATTTGCAAATTCTTCCTCAAGCTTCTCTTACGTATGTCTGTGTGTATCTCTTTAAAAATTGTGCAATTTCATCATTTTATGACCCCCATTTGCGAAGTTGAATATTTATTTCCAAAAATGCGAAACTCCAGGGACAATATTTGAAAATCTGTTTTCTTCTCCAATTCGCATTCTACTGTGAAATACTTCGCATCTTCATTCTTACACCCTTCGCATCCATTCGCATTAATCACCTTCGCATTTTAACCTAATTAATCAAATGCAAACCACAAAATTTTCATTCCAGATGCGAACATAGTTTAGTTCTTGAACTCTAAACTTGCGAAATAAAAAATTCATATGTTGAACCCATATGCGAATATTAACCCAATTGGCGCTATAAAATTCGCCCACCGGGGTTTATTAATTTGCAAATTCTTCCTCAAGCTTCTCTTACGTATGTCTGTGTGTATCTCTTTAAAAATTGTGCAATTTCATCATTTTATGACCCCCATTTGCGAAGTTGAATATTTATTTCCAAAAATGCGAAACTCCAGGGACAATATTTGAAAATCTGTTTTCTTCTCCAATTCGCATTCTACTGTGAAATACTTCGCATCTTCATTCTTACACCCTTCGCATCCATTCGCATTAATCACCTTCGTATTTTAACCTAATTAATCAAATGCAAACCACAAAATTTTCATTCCAGATGCGAACACAGTTTAGTTCTTGAACTCTAAACTTGCGAAATAAAAAATTCATATGTTGAACCATATGCGAATATTAACCCAATTAGCGCTATAAAATTCGCCCACCGGGGTTTATTAATTTGCAAATTCTTCCTCAAGCTTCTCTTACGTATGTCTGTGTGTATCTCTTTAAAAATTGTGCAATTTCATCATTTTATGACCCCCATTTGCGAAGTTGAATATTTATTTCCAAAAATGCGAAACTCCAGGGACAATATTTGAAAATCTGTTTTCTTCTCCAATTCGCATTCTACTGTGAAATACTTCGCATCTTCATTCTTACACCCTTGGCATCCATTCGCATTAATCACCTTCGCATTTTAACCTAATTAATCAAATGCAAACCACAAAATTTTCATTCCAGATGCGAACACAGTTTAGTTCTTGAACTCTAAACTTGCGAAATAAAAAATTCATATGTTGAACCCATATGCGAATATTAACCCAATTGACTTCAAATTGATTCACAGATACACTCGATTGTTTTACTTTCGCAAAATGAACATCAACAACTCCACAATCGAGTTTTTAAATTCTTGCAAACAACAATTTCACAGTCCTTGACTTCGCGTTTTTCTTCACGAATCATCAATCAATCATCAATCCAATTGCGAATCAAAACTCATATGTTCTTGCTTTATCGATTCATCAACTACACTCATACAAATGCGAACAATACTCAATTTCAAAATCGATTGAAACTTATAGCAAAGCTAAATCCAACTTCGCATTCAAAGCAGTGTTATTGATTGCATTCATGAAATACTAACAAGATAATATATTATAATACAAATATACATATTTTAGGTGGTGAAATCGTAACAGCCTAACAATTTGGTATTTTCATTCCAGATGCGAACACAGTTTAGTTCTTGAACTCTAAACTTGCGAAATCAAAAATTCATATGTTGAACCCATATGCGAATATTAACCCAATTGACTTCAAATTGATTCACAGATGCAGTCGATTGTTTTACTTTCGCAAAATGAGCATCAACAACTCCACAATCGACTTTTTAAATTCTTGCAAACAACAATTTCACAGTCCTTGACTTCGCGTTTTTCTTCACGAATCATCCCTCAATCATCAATCCAATTGCGAATCAAAACTCATATGTTCTTGCTTTATCGATTCATCGACTACACTCATACAAATGCGAACAATACTCAATTTCAAAATCGATTGAAACTACTGGTCCCAAAAAACCTACTAGCAGATCTTATTGAAGCAGCTCAGACGAAATTACAAGAAGCTTCGCATTTTAACCTAATTAATCAAATGCGAACCACAAAATTTTCATTCCAGATGCGAACACAGTTTAGTTCTTGAACTCTAAACTTGCGAAATCAAAAATTCATATGTTGAACCCATATGCGAATATTAACCCAATTGACTTCAAATTGATTCACAGATGCAAACACTCGATTGTTTTACTTTCGCAAAATGAGCATCAACAACTCCACAATCGAGTTTTTAAATTCTTGCAAACAACAATTTCACAGTCCTTGACTTCGCGTTTTTCTTCACGACATAACGTCAAACTATCCATTCACAATTTCCACATAAATATTTATCATCATTTAAATGCAACACAGCGCCAAAGGCGCACACTTGATTCCTGCTAGTTATTATTATTTCTGTTTGTATAAATTGAATTTTAGTGTATGGATAAATAAATTATGTCTTTATCGTCTAATTATAAAACAAATAATCAATTTTAGATAATTAGTATCGTGATCTTGGGTTGCTATATGATAAGATAAAATAAAATAAAATTGTATATTTATCTTTCTAACTTAATTTCAAAAAACATCTCCGCAATTTAAAACACATTTGTTTTTTGTATGCAACTTTACAATGGATAAAATCTTTCAACACAACATCTTTATACAAGATAAATCGTATTAGACCGTAGACAGATAATAAATTTACCCTTGCATGGTAAACGTTTCTATTGGAAATTGATTTTTTACCGTATTATATAATTATATAAAGGCTTCATTTATTTCTACCCCACCTCCACTTCTTCCTACCCTCTAATCATTTTTCTAATCATTGTTTTTACTAATTAGTTTAATGATTACATATTTTTACTAATCATCATTAGTTTAATAATTAATTTATGATTAATAGTTTTTTTAATTCACAAATAAATCTATTTATTATATTATTATTTAGTTTATTATAGATAACTTATTAACACTATTTTTAATATAAAAATATATAAATAAATTTATTTGACATAAAAATACGACACAACAATAATAAATTAATATTTCGCATAATAAATAATAAAAAAAGTTAAAAATTAATGTTTTTTAGAATTTATTTTTATATTTTAAAATTTAGATAACGTATTTAAAATCTATTTTAAAATTAATGTTTATATTTTAGAAAAAAGTATAGAAAAATAACATGCATATGATTATATGATTATGAATAAAATGGTTAACCAGATATGAAAGAAAAAGGAATTGAGCAAACAAAAAACAAGTTAATAGTATTTAATAAGATTGTTACGAGGATATTTACATATAATATGAAATTTAAAAAATATAAGTGTGAGGTTATAAAATGTAATATCATAAAACTAGATAGCCTCTTCAACGCTTCCATCAAAGTTTCGTAGCAAGCTTCAGGCGATTTCGTTGACCTTCAGGTGATTTCATCGCCCCTCAGGTGACCTTCACTCGATTTTTGTCGCTAACAGTGCAATGGTTTCACTCTCATTCTCTTTTTCTCTAACGGTAATGGCTTCACGTGATTTTCGGCGAGCTCCACTCTCTCTCTCTCTCACTGTTTTGTTTCTAGCGACACTGCTAGTCTGCCCAATGCTCGTTCTTATTCTCTAATTCTGTTTCCGATGACCTTCTCTTTCTCTCTCTCTCTCTCTCACTCACACACACACACAATCTTGAATCCGATGGTGGTTAGTGGTGGCGAGCGAACGTTTCAGGTGATTTCGGGTGGTTGTTAAAGGTGGTAGTGAGATACCGACAATATTGAAGATGGTGGTTGGTGGACATAGAAATTTGTTAAATTTTTTATTAATTATAATCATTTTATTTTCATTGATTAGTTTATATAAAATGGATCGGTGGGGTTGGAACTCTTTGGGACTCTCCAAAGATGGAAACACGTCGTAGATTGTCCGTGGCTTAAACAATGAATGTCGTAGATTGTTCAAGTTGAGGTCATACCAACAAAAATTAGAAATTTTGTATGTATAATTTTTAAAGTTTATGTAATCTATTAAAAAAACACCAAAAATTAATTACGTATAATTTTTAAAGTTTATGTAATATATAAAAATATAAATATAAGGATAAACAATGTCATATTTTAAAAACAAAGGGGTTATTAATGTAAATTTATAAGGTATAAAAAAACATGTATTAACAAAAATTAAATATGTACAATTTCTAAAATTTATGTAATCTATTAAAAAACTAGGTATAAAATTGGTGTTTTTATTAAAAAATATAAAGAACACATAAATTATTAAACAACTTACAAAAAACGATGTATTTTATTAAAACAAATATATGCATGCAGTAAGTATAAAAGATATAAAGCTAAAAAGTAAAAAAATAAAATATCGACAAAATGCATAGACTTTTAATGGAATACATTTTTCAAAAATAAAAAATAAGGTCTTCAATGGAAAAAAAAACTGAAGCTATACAAACTTGACATGGTTAAAACTTATGATACAAACAATGAACTAGTAATAAAGTCATTATTACTAGGTGTAGGAAAATAAAATCAGGGGTAAAAAATAACACGACCCTTATATAAAAAAAGTTCACAATTCAACAGTTCTTCTGTTGATTAGACCAAACCATTTTAATTTTGTTTGCTGTCGTCTTTGCTTTCTTGGTCTTATCCCACTGCCCGAACGGGTATCCTTTGATTCCCTTTACAGTGGGAAAGCAGCTTTCATTTTATTCAATCTAATGGTAGGGCTTGAAAGAGTAGGCGGTTCGTATCTTTCTATGACCCCCAGAATAAGAAGTAGGAGGATACGCAGAGAAAGAGCTCTTGAAGTCTACCCGGGCGCGCTTCTTC
This sequence comes from Lactuca saligna, assembly GCF_052625555.1. Taxonomy (NCBI): domain Eukaryota; kingdom Viridiplantae; phylum Streptophyta; class Magnoliopsida; order Asterales; family Asteraceae; genus Lactuca; species Lactuca saligna. The sequence continues at coordinate 22,281,507 of NC_136419.1, read as the reverse complement.
ATTCATCCATTTAGGCCCGACTAGGAACACGTGGATCCAGGGAACGAACAGCTTCTTACTAGTAGGGGCGAATCACAGTAAAAGAGTCCAATCTATGAAATAGAGCTTAGTCTGTCCAAACTAGTAGAAGGCTTAGGTTCTTATTTGATCCAATAAAGTCAGAATACCTTTCTATCTAAAAGAAATGGTGCTCGATGAATTGGAGAGCCTTGTATACGTGTTTCCGTTATAATATTATCACCGATTATCTGTCTTCCTCAATTGTGCTTCCCACCGACTCTCTTGAACTTCTTCACAGCTTCTCCAACCTTTATTCCCGATACCCTTATCTTTTCTTCTTCGTTCTATTTCACCTGCCTTCCACATCGGTGCACCAATGACTAGGAAGACGAACAACAACAATCATAGGGTCGATGTATTGTTCCTCAAAACTTTGTCGACTCTATGATTCCGATTCTCCACATCTTCCTTTGGATATCCGATCAAGAATCCTACAGTTGGCTCTATGTTGCCCTAATGTATTGTTTCCCTCTTCCCCACCGCCTCTTTTCCAGCACCACCTAAACCGATTGGCAACCATCCGGGGTCGACATCCCACCGGATAAATCCCTGTTCAAGGTACGGTTTTCAATTTATGCTACAGACGAACTTATTCAATGTAAATTGTAATTTATTACCGAATCGACTCTTACAATCGTTTTACCTATATTATGTGGTTGTCAAGGTTAATCTTTGAGTTTTATGTTGCATTTATCAATCTTGAAGGTTAATCTTTGAGTTTTACGTTGCATTTATGAATTACACTACACGATCGTGTTAGCAACTCCAGTAGAATAGAAGCTCAAAGTCCACGGTTCTTATTGCCGGTTTCTACAATCATGCCCTAATTGAAGGCAACACGGCTGGTATGCTTTCTCTTTACCAAAAATACCCTTTTTACATAACTATGAATTGAGTATCAGTCTCTTTTGCTCTATTATGATGGTTTCATATTGTGTTAAAATGGGAATTTTTTTTATCTTGATGATGTTCACACTCAATCTTTACAATGTAAAATTGATGGTTCCAGGTTAATGGTTTCAAGATGATGATACTCTTAACAACATCGATGAATAAGGAAGAGGTTGATTTCATGATCAGAGACACCATTAATGCTTCTTTCTCCTGGTAGAGTGGTCGATTCCATGATAAGAAAGTCAGGCTATAAGTCTTAGACAACTGATGTTATATATATGCAAAATCATTTTCATCTTCTTATGGTTCTTCTTTCATCTTCTCTTAATTGTTTCTATTCAGCATCTTTTATTTGTTTCTAAATTGATATTGCCTTGAGGGTTTTCAGTGAATGAAGTGGGAAAAATCACAATGTTGACTCAGATTTCCAAATGGAATATATGTAAATGAGCATGATTGAAAAACAGACAGTATAGGCATTACTATGATTGAAAAACAAACAATGTTCAAAAACTAAAAGATAACACTGAAGAAAACTATTTCCTTTGCTTGGATAAGTTATTAGTGAAGTAATTTACATTTTACAACACCAGGGATAAAAGAAATCTCCTTAATCTTTTACTTCCTGAGAAAAAAACTCAATTATTTTGGAGTAGGGAAGCTGCATTGAACTTCATTTTTCAAGTCTAACCTAGGTTTCTCATATTTACCAAACAGCCAAACAACAAAAAGAATTAGATCATAAAATATAAGGAGAGAATAAGATCAAACGAATCAGTTTAACATTAACATATAAGAGATGTCATTCATATGTAGTTCATTATAGTTGTAAATTCGAACCAACTAACCTACAAAATTGCCTAATCCAGATAAGGCATGCGCGGGAAGAAAACAACAGGTCTAGAAATCAACGATGTAACACGAGAAGAAACATTGATGCAAAACGGGTTACAGTCTACCTCTATCTATATTCCCTGCAATTGCTCCATTATTCTTTTATCTTCATAGCTTGAAACTAATGGTTGTATGTGTATGTAATCTGATATCTGATTAGTATGTGTGTGATATCATATGAATTTATGCGAGAGCTGATGTGTACGTGTGTCATCTAATTGAACATTTATGGGTTCACCAACTCGATTAAAAAATATTAGCTCTTTAAAACTTTGGATACACCAAGAAACCCCATAGTTGGTGATCCCATGGAATCATTGGCGGAGCATTGTTGATAGCTGCAGAAATCTTCTTATCCAGTACCCACAATTCAACAAAAGGGACAAAATTGTCATTTTGGTCATAATTACACCAACTGCTGCCATCATTTTCAAAGCATCTATAGGGAAACTCTTGACCCATGCGACGCATGGGGATCCTTTTCTAGTTTTAAATATTTAAACACATGTCATGAATGGGTTTATGGGTGATCCAAGAGCTAATCCATTGAATCATGTCATTTTAATAGATCACCACCCACTGTAAGGGGCTTTGCCCCTTGGACCATGCAAGAAGAGCCGCTACTTTTACTTCTCTTTCATTATTAGGATTAAACTTGATTTATATACAAATGTACACTTTGTATATTCTGTCTTGTATTATATAATAATCTAAATCCATATTGGCACTCGTGTTAATTTATATAATAAAAAATCCCAGTTGATAAATAACATCAGAATGATGCTTATAGTTATGATACATAGTTAGAACTTTGAATGTTACTCACAATTATTTATATACATATCTTTGTTAAGGAACAATTCTTTGTTCCTATACGATCAAAATCTTTTTTTTAATTTTTTTAATGTGTTCCTCTTTATCCGATGTTACTGTCCACCGCCTAAACACCCAATAGAAATAAGATTGCTGTTACCGATTCAACATCCACCGATCCATATATCGGTATAGTAACCCACCACTTTCCATTTTACCTCTTCTACAGCTTCACAAATTCTAATCGCCTCTCCTCCGATTGCGCTGCTGATGACGGTCACTGTAACGCCCCATTTCTGGTATGTGATTTAAATAAAGTAATTTTCATTTCTTAAGGGGTACTCGACAAGTCTGTAGCCTGACTCGTCGAGTAGAGACATGATTTGCACGCGATTTAAGTGGGCGACTCGGCGAGTCCATATTCTTGGACTCGGCGAGTCTGCCAGTCCGGATGAAACCCTAATTTCAAGGGATTTCACCCTATTTAAACAACTCTATGCGCCCCAAATCAGCCTCCATCACCCTTAGAACGTCCCTTACTGAACCCTAGCCTTCCTATAAATATTCTTGGAGTATTTCTCATCTTGTGAAGGATTTTGGTGCATTTTGGAGTTAGAAGAAGAAGAGAGAAGAGGGGTTTTAAAGAGGAGCAAAGAAGATCCGAGTTTCTTGTGACATTCCAGTTCCCATTGAGGTATAAAGCTCAAATCTTTGCTTGTTATCATGTAGATCTCCTTAAAAGCTTGCTAGTGTTGTTTTTGAGCCATTTCTAGACATTGATGTCGATTTAAGAGTACTTAAGATGAATGGTTTCAGATCTAAGCATTTCAGAACTCCTTAAGCTCAATGTTGCCACCTTTATTGAGCTAAATTCTCATTCCATACCTAGATCTCCTCTTTTAGCTCATTATTGGGTATTTGAGCTTCTTATAGGTATGCATGCATGTAAAGTTAGAAACGTTACATGTGAAACCAGTCCTAGGAACCCAGATCTATGAATTGGATGCACTGGAATCGAGCAAAATCGACAGTATAGTAATGGTATGCTTGGGACTCGGTGAGTTGTTCTTCAAACTCGACGAGTCGAGTCGTGAGTCCCTGATTTTTTCCCCGTTTGAGAGTTTAGGGTGAATTAGTGAGTGGGAATGGACTCGGTGAGTTAGAGATCAGATCTAGTAATGGAGGGACTCGACGAGTCTACGCCCTAACTCGACGAGTCCGGTCAACTAAAAGTTGACTTTGACCAGGAAGTTGACTTTGACCAGGGGTAAAATAGTCATTTTACCCTAAGAACAGTTATCAGTATCTGATTTAGTGTTTATGGGATTGTAGCCGGGGAGTTTCGGATTAACAGTCAGCCAGTTTCAGAGTTAGCATCTCAGCAGCTAGCGTTACGAGGTGAGTTTTCCTTCCAGTAGGAACGGGTCTACGACCACAATGCTGGCCCGTCTAGTTAGCAGTAGTTCCGGACTTCGGTAGTTCAGTGTGCTTGATGTCTTTGTGTTAAGTGTTCCAAACTTCGGTCCGATGCAGTATGCAGTATATGTGTTTATGCTAGTAATTATGATTATGTTATGTTATGTTCAGTCAGTTTCCGGGCTTCGGTCTGATGCAGAGAGCAAGGCCCTGGTTAGTTCTAGACTTCGGTCTGATGCATTTTTCGGACTTCGGTCCGATGCAGAGGGCAAGGCCCTGGTTAGTTCCAGACTTCGGTCCGATGCATTTTTCGGACTTCGGTCCGATGCATTTTTCGGATTTCGGTCCGATGTAGTGGGCAAGGCTCGGTATGTGCTTTATGTGTTATTGTATGGTATGTGGTAGTTTGGGGGAGCTCACTAAGCTTTGTGCTTATAGTTTCAGTTTTGGATTCAAGTACTTCCGCTAGCAAGGGGAAGAGCTCGGGTTGATCGCATGGCATACGCCACAGTTGCAGTTTTATCCTGGGAGTTTATTTCAGATATTTTGATATAACATTGACTTCAGTTTTGAATTGATACATATACTATGGAATTTTGAGACATACGATTCATGGTTTTATTATATAACATTTGATGTTATGGTTTCACATACCAGAAACGGGGAAAAAAATCAGGGACTCGCGACTCGACTCGTCGAGTTTGAAGAACAACTCACCGAGTCCCAAGCATACCATTACTATACTGTCGATTTTGCTCGATTCCAGTGCATCCAATTCATAGATCTGGGTTCCTAGGACTGGTTACACACGTAAAGTTTCTAACTTTACGTGCATGCATACCTATAAGAAGCTCAAATACCCAATAATGAGCTAAAAGAGGAGATCTAGGTATGGAATGAGAATTTAGCTCAATAAAGGTGGCAACATTGAGCTTAAGGAGTTCTGAAATGCTTAGATCTGAAGCCATTCATCTTAAGTACTCTTAAATCGACATCAATGTCTAGAAATGACTCAAAAACAACACTAGCAAGCTTTTAAGGAGATCTACATGATAACAAGCAAAGATTTGAGCTTTATACCTTAATGGAAACTGGAATGACATTAGAAACTCGGATCTTCTTTGCTCCTCTTGAAAACCCCTCTTCTCTTTTCTTCTTTTAACTTCAAAATGCACCAAAATCCTTCACGAGATGAGAAATACTCCAAGAATGCTTAAAGGAAGGCTAGGGTTTAGTAAGGGACGTTCTGAGGGTGATGGATGTTGATTTGGGGAGCATATAGTTGTTTAAATAGGGTGCAAACCCTTGAAATTAGGGTTTCATCCAGACTGGCAGACTCGCTGAGTCCAAGAATATGGACTCGTCGAGTAGCCAACCTAAACCACGTGCAAAACCCGTCTCTACTCGACGAGTTGTGCTACAGACTCGTCGAGTACCCCTTAAGAAATGAAAATTACTTTATTTAAATCACATACCAGAAATGGGGCGTTACAACTCTCTCCCACTTATCTTAAACTTCATCCTCGAAGTCTGTTGCTACTGAATCTGAAAATAACTCTGGATAATGCTCTTTCATCTCTTCCTCGGTCTCCCACGTCCACTCTGAACCCTTTCGGTGCTGCCACTGCACCTTCACTAACTGAACCACCTTGTTCCTCAAGGTCTTTATCTTCCGATCTAAGATTGCAACTGGTCTCTCGATATAATTCAGGCTGCTATAACCTTAATATCCTCCAAGGGTACAACTGCTAACTCGTCCACCAAACACTTCCTCAACTGAGAAACATGGAAAGTGTTGTGGGTCTGGCTAAGCTCTGTTGGGAGACCCAATTGGTAGGCAACCCAACCCACCCGGGCTAAAACCCTAAAGGGACCAATCAACGTGGGGCCCAGCTTACCCTGCTTCCGGAACCTGATAATACCCTTCCAGGGTGACACCTTCAGGAGGACCATATCGCCTACCTGAAACTCTAAGTCCGAATGCCTCCTGTCGGCGTAACTCTTTTGTCGACTCTGCGCAGTCTGCAACCTGCTACAGACCTGCTAGATCAACTCTATGGTCTTGAGCACCACCTCAGTGCTCCCAATGACTCGCTGACCGACCTCGCCCCAACAAATTGGGGTCCTACACTTCCTCCCGTAGAGCATCTCGAAAGGAGGGCGGTCAATACTAGCGTGGTAACTGTTGTTATACAAAAATTCCACTAATGGAAGATACGTATCCCAACTACTACCGAAATCTAGGACACATGCCTGAAGTATGTCCTCGAGAGTCTGAATCGTCGTCTAGCTCTGCCAGTCCGTCTGGGGGTGGAAAGCGATGCTAAAATGAAGACGAGTCCCCATCTCGTCATGAAACCGCTTCCAAAACCTGGAAGTGAACTGGACGTCTCGATCTGATACTACTGATACAAGCACTCCATGTCGTGCCACTACCTTGTGCACATAAATATCAGCTAGCTTCTCGGATGAGATACTCTCCTGAATCAGTATGAAATGCACACTTTTGGTCAGCCGATCCACCACGACCCAAACCGAATCAACTCCACGTGCGGTCCTGGGAAGCTTAGTGATGAAATCCATAGTGATATCCTCTCATTTCCACACGGGAATGTCTAATGGCTGCATCTTGTCGTGGGGCCTCTGGTGCTCCGCCTTGACCTTCCTGCAGGTCAGGCATCTCTCCACGTACCAAGCTACGTCCCGCTTCATGCAAGGCCACCAATAGTCGGTCGAAGAACTCTATACATCTTCGTCGCCCCTAGGTGGATGGAGAAACGAGATGTATGAGCCTCGTCCATCAACACCTGCCGTACTCCGCCCCAGTACGGTACCCATACTATCCCATGAAGGGTCAAAAATCCTCGACTGTCATAGTCAAAGGAAGCTACTCGGCCCACAATCCTCTCACACTTCTGCCTCTCCTCCTTCAGGCCCTCAACCTGTGCCTATCTAATCTGCTCCAACAAGAGAGTAATCACCGTCATCCTCAAACAAATATCTTTGATCCGAGCTGCTACCACCTTGCGGCTCAGGGCGTCAGCCACTACGTTGGCCTTACCTGTATGAAAAAGGATCTCATAATCATTATCCTTTACCACGTCTAACCATCGGCGTTGCCTCATGTTCAAATTCGGCTTATCCATGAGGTACCTCAAACTTTTGAGATCCGTGTAAATGGTACAACGGACCCCATAGGCCATAGATCACAGGAGTCTGCTCTCAAGTATGATACGAGTAATCTATGAAGAGAACAACTCCATCATCTTCTCATCCAAATGCTCGGCCCCCGAGCCTGATCCAGATCCCTCACCGGCACCTGAACTGCCGCCTGCTGGTCTAGGGCGTAAAACCACCATTCTAAAAACACATCATATCAAACGTCAAAAACACTGATATATCTCGAGGGATCGCTACTACTACAGGGTTCCTGGTCTCGCCTCGGCCTTCTTTGATTCAAGTATGGCCTCTGCTTTCAGTTATTTGATGAGCCATAACATCAAATGTTATATAATAAAACCATGAATCGTATGTCTCAAAATCTTGAGGGCAAACACCACTGCCCCCAGCTCTAAATCATGTGTCGGATAGTTAGCCTCGTGAGGCTTCAACTGTCTAGAGGCATAAGCTATCACATGCCCTCGCTGCATCGACACTGCTCCCATCTCTGTGATTGAAGCATCACAGTAGACTACAAAGTCATCCACTCCCTCTGGCAGGGTAAGAATCGGTGCCTCACATAATCGTTGTCTAAGGGTCTCAAATGTTGCCTGCTGCTCAGGCCCCCAGCGAAACACTACCAACTTCCTAGTTAGTCGGGTGAGCGGAACTGCTATCTTGGAGAAATCCTGGATGAACCTCATCTAGTACCCTGCCAAACCTAGGAAGCTCCGAATCTCAGATAGAGATCTCGGGACCTCCCACTGCATCACGGTCTTTATTTTGGCCGGATCTACTAGTATACCCTTCTGGTTGACGAGGTGCCCACCGAAATGCACTTCGCGCAACCAGAACTCACACTTGGAGAACTTCGCGAAAAGTCTCTCCCTTCTCAAAGTCTCTAGCACCTCCCTCAGATGCTCCTCGTGCTGGTCTTAAGTCTTGGAATAGACCAAGATGTCGTCGATAAACACTGTCACAGACCGATCCAACATTGGTCTACATACGCGGTTCATGAGGTCCATGAACGCGGCTAGAGCATTGAGCCCAAACGGCATCACCACAAACTCATAATGACCATACCGGTTCCTAAAAGCAGTCTTCTACACATCTTCACCTATGACCCAAATCAGATGATACCCGGAGCACAAATCAATCTTTGAGAACCAAGATGCTCCCTGAAGCCGATCAAATAGGTCATCTATCCTCGAAAGTGGGTAACGATTCTTCACTGTTACCTTATTCAAATTTCGGTAGTCTATGCACATACGGTGCGACCTGTCCTTCTTCACAAACAAGATCGGGGCTCCCCAAGGTGAACTGCTATGCCTGATAAAATCCTTGTCTAGTAGCTCTAGCAGCTGCATACATAACTCCTGCATCTCTGGAGGAGCCAACCGATATGGTATCTTGGCTATAGGAGACGCACCAGGAACCAGATCAATCCTGAACTCAACCTATCTCTCCGGAGGTATCCCAGGCAAATCCTTCGGGAATACGACCAGGTAGTCTCGCACTACCAGAACATCGTCGACTGTCACCTTTCCCTCCTCCCAGGTATCTAACATATAGGCAACGAACCCCATGCAACCCTGCTGAAAGTAATGCCTCACTCTCGCTGCTGAACAAAGAATCGGTCTACGTTGTGGCCTCTCGCCCTGAATCACTAACTCTCCCCCACTGGGAGTGCGAACCCTCACTAACTGCATTTCACAATCAATCACTGCCCTATTGGGGCTCAGCTAATCCATGCCTACTATAACCTTGTTCCTTCGCAGAGGAATGGGAACCAGGTCTACCAAAAACTGCTCATCAAATAACCGAAGTGAACACCCCTTATGCACTCTCGCAACCCTGATGGTCATGTTATCAGCTATCTCGACCTCAAGTGGAAAATCCAGCTCCCCCGGAGCTCTGCTAAACCTCTTGCTAAGCGCAAGTGAAACAAATGATCGGATAGCCCCCAAATCAAACAAGACTGTAGCTGAAATGACGTTCACTAAGAACGACCCTATATAACACATATAACCATAAGAATCAATTCATAACAATAAAAAGATGAAAAGAAGATACATACCCATCACCACATCAGGAGTCTCTCGCGCTACCTCTGCCGTCATCTGAAAAGCTCTACTCTTCGCCACTGGTGCCTCACTCCGGCCCTGACGGCCGTCTGTAATCCCCAATGTTGTAGGGACACGTGCTACCACCTTCCCTTCTGATGTCAAAGTCGGACACAAGGACTTTTTATGTCCCCTCTACTTGCAATGGAAGCAAATCAGATCAGATGTTGTGGTGGTGATAGTAGCTATACAATCTCTACTCATATGTCTGGCTCAGCCGCACTTGTAGCAACCAGCACTACCTGATTTGCACGCCCCATCGTGCAATCTCCCACACTTACCACACCGGCGGTGGCTCTGCTGTCCTCTGGATCCTTAATCGGATACCGTGGGCTTTTTGCCCGAACTCCCAGTGCCAGATGCCGCCTATGGCTTCCTCTCTTCTCCATCTCTAAATCAATCTCTCTCTCTCTCTCTCACTCTCTCTCTCTCTCTCTCACTCACTCTCTCACGAGCCCTAGTAATCATGTCATCCAGCGTTTTACAGCTAGATTGGCTCACAAACTGGCGGATATCACTCCGCAACATCTCATGATAATGGGCCTTCTTCATTTCCTCATCAGCTGCGTACTGAGGAACAAGAACAGCCCTCCCCCTGAACTTGGCGGTAATCTCCGCCACTATCTTTGTAGTCTGAGTAAGATCCTGAAACTCCCTGGCTAACTGTTGCACCTCAATAACCGGTGCAAACTCGACTCTGAACCTGGTAGTAAAATCAACCCAAGTCATCGCATCAAGTATTGCATCATCCCCGATGACATGCCCAATCTCCTCCCACCAATCGTGTGCCCTGTCCTTCAGAAGACAGGATGCTAGTCTAACCTTGTCCCCCTCGGGACATCTGCCGGTGCGGAATGCATTGGCGATATCTGCCAACCATCTAGTACTCGCAATGGGATCTCATGCCCCATGGTAGTCAGGAGCACCACAAGCTCTAAACTCCCTGAACGTGAGTGTGCACGACCCCATCATGGTCGCCACCCCATCACGGAATGCGCTCAACCTCTTATCCATCAACTCCAAAATACCCTCCTTGATCAAACCAAAGATCACAGGAGTCTGCTCAAGTATGATATGAGTAATCTCTAAATAGAAAAACTCCCTCATCTACTCATCCAAATGCTCGGCCCCCGAGCCTGATCCTGATCCCTCACCGACTCCTGAACCGCCGCCTGCTGGTGTAGGGCGTGAAACCACCATTCTGAAAACACATCACATCAAACGTCAGAAACACTGATATATTTTGAGGAACAACTATTACTACATGGTTCTTGGTCTCGCCTCGACCTTCCTTGATTCAAGTACGGATCCTCTGCTTTCAGTAGTATGGGCCCATACTACCTTCCACATCTATATGTACTTTCCTCAAGAGCTGCCTTGACTCCACCAAGTCACTACTATTGCTACTGATCTCTGCTACTCTCATCCTAGACCTTCCCTAGGGAAATCTCTGACTCCACCCAAACCGGTCCTCAGCTGTTGAAGGCCTCCCGGTAATGCCAATTAGCCATCACTGAATACCATCACATGTGACGAGGCTCAGATAATCCTTCGAGTAAAAGACTCGTCCCTATAACTGTTAGACTCAAACGAGAGTTGTGCAATAGGGCCAAATCCAGCACTCTGAGATCATTCAACCCTGATCACATGTGAAGTGACGTATTCACCTAATGGATAACTCCCATTACTCAGAGTCCCACAAAGCACAAAGCAAGCAACATTCGAACACGGGAACTATTCAAGCAAATCTATTCTCATAACGAGAAACTGTACTAGCATACAATGCTAAGCTCATACTATCAGGCATACACTAAATAGGATATCCTACTACTGTCTACTCAATACTAACATGCAATTCTCATAAAGCTGAAACACAGAAAGCAGGCACATAAGGCATCATTCCTAGATCCTTAGTCCTATTCTAACATACTGTTCTACTAAAACCGAATCTGATAATCATAACATAAAATTGCATGGGTAATTTGGGAGTACTTACTTGAGCTCGGCTGATCGCATGCACCACACCTTTTTCTCTTTTTAAGAAAGCTCTTTTTATTTCTAAGTTCTTTTTCAAAAATTCTTTTTGAAAATGTTTCTCTTTGAAAATCTTTTACCATTTCCTTAGTTTGAGTTCAGACACACTCGAAAGCGTGCCCGAATCCCTCAAACGAGGGCTCTGATACCAACTTGTAACGACCCAAAATACGACCCAAAAAGTTTTGTTTTAATATTACTAAAAATCACATCATCGAATTTCATATATAATAAGAACCATGGAATGAGTAACTAAAAAATCATAGTAACTGTGTCAAAACAAAAACTGTATCAATCATATCAAAATATCTTAATAAAACTCCCAGGATAAAACTGAAGTTGTGGTGTGTGTGATGTCATCAACCCGAGCTCTTCCCTTTGTTAGTGGAAGTACCTGGAACCAAAACTGAAACTGTAAGCACGAAGCTTAGTGAGCTCCACCAAACTACCACATACCATACAATAACATACAAACAACTACTGGGCCTTGCCCACTACATTGGACCGAAGTCCGGCAACTGCATTGGACCGAAGTCCAAAAACTGACTGAACATAGCATAGCATAAACATATCAACTAGCATGAACACATATACATCATACTGCATCGGACCGAAGTCCGGAACACATAACACAAAAACATAGTTGAATCACAAAGACATCAAGCACACTGAACTACTGCATCGGACCGAAGTCTAGAACTACTGCTAACTAATCGGACCGGCATTGTGGTTGTAGACCCGTTCCTACTGGAAGGAAAACTCACCTCGAAATGCTGGCTACTGAGATACTGACTCTAAAACTGGCTGACTGCTGCTCTGGAACTCTCCGGCTACAAATCCCAAAAACACTAGATTTGGTACTGATAACTGTCCTCAGGGTAAAATGACTATTTTACCCCTGGTCAAAGTCAACTTTCAGTCGACCGGACTCCCCGAGTCGGGGTGTAGACTCGCCGAGTCCGTCCATCACTAGATCTGAACTCTAACTCACCGAGTCCATTCCCACTCACTAATTCACCCTAAACTCTCAAATTGGGGAAAACCAGGGGACTCGCGACTCGACTCGTCGAGTCTGAAGAACAACTCGTTGAGTCCCAATCATACCATTACTATACTGTCGATTTTGCTCGATTCCAGTGCATCCAATTCATAGATCTAGGTTCCTAGGAATGGTTACACACGTAAAGTTTCTAACTTTACATGCATGCATGCTCATAAGAAGCTCAAATACCCAATAATGAGCTAAAAGAGGAGATCTAGGTTTAGAATGGGAATTTAGCTCAATAAAGGTGGTAATCTTGAGCTTAAAGAGTTCTGAAATGCTTAAATCTGAAGCCCATTCATCTTAACTACCCTTAAATTGACCTCAATGTCTAGGAAATGGCTCAAAAACAACACTAGCAAGCTTTTAAGGAGATCTACATGATGACAAGCAAAGATTAGAGCTTTATACCTTAATGGAAACTATAATGACACAAGAAACTCATATCTTCTTTGCTCCTCTTGAAAACACCTCTTCTCTCTTCTTCTTCTAACTTCAAAATGCACCAAAATCCTTCACAATATGAGAAATATTCCAAGAATGCTTAAAGGAAGGATAGGGTTTAGTAAGGGACGTTCTGAGGGTGATGGAGGCTAGTTTGGGGCACATTATGTTGTTTAAATATGGTGCAAACCCTTGAAATTAGGGTTTCATCCAGACTGGAAGACTCGTCGAGTAGCCAACCTAAACTGCGTGCAAAACCCATCTCTACTCGATGAGTTGGGCTACAACTCGTCGAGTACCCCTTAAGAATTGAAAATTACTTTATTTAAATCACATACCAGAAATGGGGTGTTACATGTCTAAGCCCATAACTATTAGTGGTATGTATTTGAGCCGATAGTAGCATGGTCCTTTTGTGTTGCCTTCACCATAGCAACTTGACTTGATGAACTATGAGAAAGAGGTTAATTAATGATTTATTAATATATTATAAGAATAATATATCAATTGAGAAATAATATTATGTAATTAGTATTGATCAAAATTTAATTTAGTGATCAAAAGAGACCGATTAAAAGAACGGGGACTGATATTGCAAATCACTAATAGTTATAATTGGGCTGATGGATCACTTTGGAATAAAGTTGGATGAATTCTATGGGAAGCCCATAGAGAATTTGTCGAATGACTATTCTAGAAGGGGTCCATGGGCTGCTTAAGGATTTAGCAGTCAAATTAGGGTGTCACCTAAAAACCTAGCAGCCACAACTATAAATAGACCCCATGGCTTACATATTTCGTCCTACCTATGCTTATAAGATAACCCCAACTGAAAATCCTAGCCTCCATCTCTCTCTCTCTTGTTCATCCAATTGCTACTGGTGTTTGTGATTTCATTAGAGGTGCAACAATTGAGGCACTAAGCTCATGAATGTTAAGATCAAGGAAAGGATTACTCGTTACTACCAGTTAACAGGAAAGGTATTCTTCTAACTTTCTTTATTCACTAAATCCGAAAATTGTATGCTATATTAGGGATCTTGCTTTGGATAATTGAATTGCATCTATAACTAGAGAAAAAAATCTAGATCCAAAGCAATTAGGGTTGCCTGTGCACCATAGGAATGTTGTAATGCTCAAACCCCATTAGCGGTATCACAGCTTAGGGTGTTTTTCTGTTATATTTGACGCATTTATGAATTGTTAAAGCAAAAGGAAAATCATTTTTTGTTTCTACCTGATGAACACGATGTGTTCATAATGGAACACGACGTGTTGGTCCTCCACTACATGTTCATAGTGGAACACGACTTGGGAGCCGGAGTCCGAGATGCACGAGCAATACCCATAGTTATTTCCACAGCATGACTTCGAGAGTGAAGTCTGATTCTAGTGGGGGAGAATTGTAACATCCCGACTCCCAAGTATAATATTTATATAATTATTTATGACTTAATTGAGCAACTCGACGAGTGGGTGCCCTAAATCATCGAGTAGAGGTGAATTGACCATGTAAGTTTTAAAACCAACTCAGCGAGTCGGAGAGACCAACTCGTCGACGAGTTGGCTCTGTGAGAAGAAACCCTAGATCTCCCGGGTTGGGTCCTATTTAAAGGACCTTAAGCCCTCATTTCCGCCTCACCAGCCACCTTACTTCCCTGAGTGAAACCCTAATCGGCCATAGTGAGCTAAGAGAGAAAGAGAGCTAATATTTGAGTGTTTTGTGATCTACTAGAAGAGAAGAGGAGAGAATCAAGCAAGGAACGAGGAAGGACTGTGGGATCCAGTGTTCATCCACCTTGAGCTTCGGTGGGAAGGTAAAAGTCATTACCTTGTTGCTCATATTGTTTAGATCTTGCTGATAGAAAGCTTTTAGGGCTTTTTCCATATTTCCTTGAGATTTTGAGAGACCTGATCTTTCTAAGTGTTTGATACATCAGATATGGACCTTGTGAGGTCTCTAGAGTCCAAAGGTCCCAACTTTATTTAGCTATAGAAGAGCCTCTATGCTTAAAACCCTAAATGGGATTTGTTTTGGCATTTCAATCCCAAAGTGCCATGCATGGACATAAAGATAGTGGCTTTACGTGGTATCTCAGCCATGGGATGCTAGATCTATAGTTTGGGGTTATAGATCTGCCTTAAAACATCTTAATGAGAACATAGACTGAATGGACTCGCCGAGTCGATGAGCTGACTCGATGAGTCGGCTAGGGTTTTCCCCACAAATCTGGGCATGGGTAACTCAGCGAGTTGATGAGACAACTCGACGAGTTAAGTTGGGTTTTCGCGACATTTCTGATGAAACAGGGGGACTCGGCGAGTCACATGGATGCATTCGGCGAGTCGGGTCAACATGGACTGTTGACTCGAGTATTGACTTCTGTAAACTTTAGGGTTTGTCAAGACATGGGTTATGGGGACCATGGAGGGGTAAAATGGTATTTTACCCATCCCAAGAGTTTGAGAGAGAAAATAAATTAGTTTATTTAGAGTCGAGATTTAAGTGTTAATTAGAGTAATTATCATGTGTGTTAGGCGGAGGCTATTTCGGAGTTTCGTGTATGAGGTTTATTTGCTTGCTTGCTTACGAGGTGAGTCTTCTCACTATACTTACCTAGAGTGGTAATCCTTGTGTGACCGGAGGGTATTATGTGCTTATATTGAGTATTGTGATATCATGCATTATGTATTTGTGATTTATTCTATGTATTATTCTAAGCTTACTGAGTTAGGACTGGAGGGTCCACCCAAGTTGTGGAGTCGGAGGGTCCCACTGAGACACATTGACCATAGGGTCTTATTCGAGCATAGCCATGAGAGGATAATGAGATATGTGTGGTATTTTGGGGAACTAACTAAGCTTTATGCTTACCAGGTTATGTGTTATGTGTTTCAGGTACTTCTCAAGATCACGGGAACGCACCATCTTGATTGTACACACGATACGAAGATATGTTTTGAGGATCCTGGATTGTGTTGCAAACATCCGGAAAGTTGTAGACTTCGGGGATTCTCTCGAGGTCTTTAACTTCCTGCTTCTCATTAACTACATGAGATAGGAATGCATGGCACTCCTTTCACATATATTTATGGGCTTTGATGCATGAAATGATGCGGAGGTTTGAGTTGAGTTTATCACCATAAATAATAAGGGCTTCGCCAGATGGTAGATTGAGGCAGATGGCTTTTTCATAACAAATAATTTCAGCATGATTGGGGCTCAACCAATCCATGCCGATGATGACATCGAAGCCTTTTATGGAAACTGGCATAAGGTCGATTGGAAAGGAATGGTCATTTAAGGTAAGGGTACAGTCGTTGAATATGTTGTTAGTACTCTCTTTCTTACTGTTAGCCATCTCAACGTGAATGTTTTGGTTAAAGGTTGGGTTTATGTTTGTGAAGATGCTTGAATGCATGACTAACAAAACTTCTCTTCGCACCAGAGTTGAAAAGAATGCATGCATAAAAGTTTTCAAGGAGGAGCATTCCCGTAACAACGGTGGGATCAACAACTGCCTTTTCCTAGCCCATCGCTAGCACTCTCCCTATGTTGTTAACTCTTGTTGCCTTGGGGCAATTTCTTTTGTAGTGCCCGACTTCACCACAGCCATAACAGGCTTGACCAACACCCGCTCCAGGGGTCTGATTGGTTGATTGGGTTGGTGTCTTGCAAAGTCGAGTTGTGTGTCCCTTCTTGCCACAACTATTGCAAAACATTTCACAGCATGGCCTGTGATGATGATAGTTGCACTTTTCGCACCGAGGAAGGGTACTAGCATATCTACTGGTAGGTGCTTGAGCTGCAGGTATAGCGGCAGGAATGGTAGCAACATGAACTACCACTACTTGTTGTTTCTTGGAGGGCTCCTGCGAAGACTGGCCCTTTCACTTGTTCCAAAACTTCTTCTTCCCACCACTTTCCTTCGGTGGTTCGGGAGCGGCTGCCACTTCATTAAGATCAACCCTGTGATCTATCAGGGTCTACACCAGACACTTGGTGTTGTCGAATGTGAGAGGTTTAGCAGCTAAAATGTTTCCTTGAGTCGGGGGCGTCAATCCCCAAATGTACCTCTCTATTTTCTTTCTTTCCAGGGTGACCATTCCCAGACAGAAAAGAGCCAGATCATAGAATCTAGTTGTATAGGTGGCAATGTCGGAACCCTTCATCTTTAGGTTCCAAAGCTCGTTCTCCAACTTCTGCATCTTGCCCATTGGGCAGTACTCTGCGAGCATGAGTTCCTTTAAACTTTCCCAACCAATGGCATTTTCCACTGGCATGGTTAGGGAGTTGACTCAACCATTCCACCAGTTCAATGCTCTGTCAATGAAGGTGCAAGCGGCAAACTTCACTTTGTTTGCTTCGTAGCACGCACAGATCTCGAAGACCGATTCGATCTTCTCAACCCATCGGGTTAGGATAATGACACCTCCATTGCCGTCGAAATATTTGGGTTTCGCATTCATGAAATCTTTGTAGGAACACTCCTTCTGGTGTCCCAGGCCACCCTTAAGATTAAGGGGATGGGTACCACTTCCCAACCCACTAGAGCCGCCAGAATTAATCTACGACATTGCGGCAGCCACAACAGCTGTGACTGTTACTTGGAACATGGCTGGGTCGAACTGAGGATGTGGTGTCATTGGATCTGTTCGGGGATTGTTGTTCTTTCTGTTGGGTCTTTTCTTCAGGGGCATCTTGTTCTAAAAATAATAAAAAAGAAGAGGATGGTAAGTCCCCTAGATTTTTGGATCAAGAGATATGAAACAAGAGATATCTCAACCTGAAAGATAAAGTGTTTTACTAAGCGATAAACAAGGAAATGTTACTAATACAAGTAAACTATTGCTAGGAAGAAATGAGTAGAAATGCTTGGAATGAATCTCTATACCGTATTTGGTTCTTCCTAAAATACTCCTATATTATTTTAATTTGTATGCTCTGTTCTATTGATATCTGTTGTATATACTTGGTAAGTTTTAGGCCTGCTGCAACGCCACAGTCACTCTCAAACACATGTTGGTCATGTCTCGAATAAATATAGTTGATCAGGCTATATTGACCCAATAAATGATTACATAACTATCCAAATTTAACCACAGTGTCCAACATCCAAATACTTTTGTTTTGTTCTACTCATGATATTGTTTCTGGTACATATGTATACTTGTATACTTCTTATAAAATACTTATATTTTAAAAGTATACTTTTAGTTTAGAGCACTTCAGCCCCTTTAGTGTTCATAGTCGTATACCATGTAAGGTTCAGTATACTAAGTTCCCTATAAACAATGGCTCTAATACCAATCTGTCACACCCCAAACCGAAAACGGCGAAAACATTTGGGGGTGGAGGACGTCATGTGTAGTATCACAACAATTGCATCATAGTAATCAAAGTAAACACAACCATTACAATAATATATGAATATTTACATTTGTTTGATTCATTTTTTGTGTACATCAAAAGTATAGCAGAATACAAAAGACGTGTTGATATATGCTCCGTCTTCTCAAAATGCTGCAGGAGTACCTGTCTACTGATTTCCTGAGAATACAAGTGATTTTGAAAGAGTATCAACATAAAGCTGGTGAGTTCATAAGATGTTTTAGGAGTAAAAATCCTATCAATGAATCTCAAAAGTTGTATGTATGTTACCCAAGAAAAATCCAATAGTTTCTAATGTGTAAATTCTGTTTGAAAACCTTGGTTACCACCAGTATGTATAGTATGTTCTGTTTGAAAACCATGGCTACCACCAGTATGTATTGTATGTTCTATTTGAAAACCCTGGCTACCACCAGTATATATAGTATTTTCTGTTTGAAAACCCTGGCTACCACCAGTATGTATTGTATGTTCTGTTTAAAAACCCTGGCTACCAGCAGTATATATAGTATGTTCTGTTTGAAAGCCCTGACTACCACTAGTATGTATTGTATGTTCTGTTTGAAAACACTGGCTACAACCAGTATATATAGTATGTTCTGTTTGAAAACTCATGGCTACCACCAGTATGTATAATAGTTTTATTAATTAAAATAAAACCGAGTAGTGTATCCCTGGAATCTTCCAGTGTAATGTATGGTAGTTCTATTAATTAAAATAAAACTATGAAGAATGAAATCCCATAAATAAAGGTTAGTTTATGCTATTATGAGTTCGTATAACCATGCTTGTTATGACTAATGACCTCAGCGACGTTTCTTCAGGCGTCGTATCGTATGATATTTGTCACCCCATGCATGTCTGCCTAACTGTAGCTAGCATTTTAGGTGTGAGATTGTCAGTCCCGAATAGATCTATTCACAAATCTCATGCTCTCCCTCTGGGAGACTCTGGTTATACTAAATGTCGAGGATTTTACCAGTACCTATAAGGGTACAATTGTAGAGATGTCTCACAATCTTGTATTAACTAGTTTACGTGTAGTTCTGTATCGTGTTCTTGTACTGAAACCGTTTGTATACTTTGTAGAGTATTAATAATTATACTTAAATAATTATTTAGTGGTATACTATTGTTATCCGAATGTAGTAATGAATATCATAAGCTAAAACTGTCATTTTTTATTTGTTGTCCATGTATGTAGTTTGTATCGTTAAAACTGATAATGAATTCTCCAAACTATACCCATTATAGTTTGATTGAAATGTCATGTACTTGGTTCACGAAATGTTCTGAAAACTATGTAATTTATGTTTTGAAAATGTCCTTTATGCTCCGCATAATACAAAGGGATAAAATATCTATATATTTTATGGAAATCGTTGGATTGTATCAATTGCATAAGTTTTAAACTTGTGAAAACCTTTTGTTTTAGTTCACAAAATCATTTGCGTTTGGCTTGTATCCCCCCTGAAAATGTTTAAAAACTATAAAAGCGTGGGGGTATGAACTCATTGTTAGTTGTGTGCAAGCGTTGAACTGGAAACGAAGACCCTTGAGTTGTTGTACATGGCACTTAACGGAATCCTAATAACAATTAAATACATATATGCATCTAAATAAGCGATTTCGTTAGATAAAGTGTTATAAAAACACTTGCATTCGGTTAAGGATTGTTACCGGGACTTGATTTAATCGAGGAAACGGGTTTTTCACCACCTTAGGAGGTGTGTACGATTGTGAATGGGGGTTTACGACCATAGAGGGAGTTTACGACTGTAACGCCCCGGGTTTTCTCGGTATGTTTGGTTATTTTAATTTAATTATCCTTGTAACCTTGGGTTAATTTATTTAACCAATGTCTGATTTCTTATGTTATTGGACTCTTTTGATCATCTTGTAAACTCCTTTTATTGAAGTCCATGGGCTATGGGCCTATTTGCAAAGTCCATCTAGTTAATAGTACTTAATGTGTAAATTGAATCATTTGGAACACACACAAGGAAAACACTCTAAACCCTCCCTCTCTCTCAAAAATCGTCCCTCTCTCTCTCTCTCTCTCTCTTTGGGATCAAGAGCAGCCAAGGGGCTGTTTGGAGCTTAATTCTTGTTCATTTCCAACCTTGATTCGTATTGGTATGAACCTCCTTATCCTTTCTTACAACTTAATTCATAACCTTGTTCTAGTTTTATGATTTCATCTTTACTTCTTCTCCTTCTTATTTGATTTGTAATTGTGTGTTATACATCATCTCAATATCCTATCTTCACCCCATATAAGGTGGATGATGGATCTAGGGGATTACATGTGGCAAAAGATCATGGAAACCCTAAAAGGGAGAATGATGATTTTATGTGCTTATGTTTATTTTCATGTTGATTATTATTACATCCTTGTGGCTAAATGAAATCCTAATGATCCCTAACCCTTTTTAGTACCACCATTATCATGGGGACTGAATTGGGATGATGAACACATCTTAAAATGTGTTTCAAAAGGAGAAGGATGGATAAGCCAAAAAGGAATCACGGGTGGCTACGATTCTGTTTTCCATCAGATTTGTATTCATTTTGTAAAAATCATATCTGGAGCTCTAGAACTCAAACTGACCCCAAACCAGTTCCAAAAGTTCACAAATTGAGTTGGATAACTTTCTTAAGCAGGCCAACCTCACTGATAAGGGTTTTATCTATGTGAAATAATGGCATCTTTGCTGTTAGGTCTGATCCGGGTCTGTTCTGATACGTCATTTTGTTTTCATCATTTCTAAGGCTTGGAAAAGGATCCAGAGTGATTCCAAGTTTATATATGTTCCTTATATTATGAATTTAAGATCTGGAGAATAAGGGGTGTTATTTCCAATTATAAATTGGTTAGAATGGATCCACACTCCAGGTCAGTGGGCAGTCACCAGCTTTTGCTAGTGCTGTGATTGTCCACAATGTGAATTTTATATCTGGAGTTTGAGAGATGCTTTTCATTCAATTCCAACTCTGAGACTTTCACTTGTATGTCCTTTAATTCTCTTAATTTTTTTTGGACGAATTCTACTCACAAGTTGGGTAGAATTGGCCAACATCACTTGACTGTATTGTTGGAGACAGAAGTGATACACCATTTTGTAAAATTCATATTTAATTCATCTTTTGGAGTTAGAATGAGTTATTTATATTTGTGGAATCCTAAGCAATCATAGTTTCCTATAAAATTTAGTTACAACAATGTTTCTGTTTTAGAGTTTGGAGTAAATCCGTTTTGAACAGCAGGTCTGTTTTAAAGACCTTGCTGTGATCACTCTTTTCTCAACTCATAGCTTCATTACTTCTCCTTTCTAACCTTTAGTCCTTCTTAGGTGAGGTTTTAAAGTTTGCTCAAGCTTGGTAGCATTATTTGATTGTTATCCATCCTTAATACTCACTCAAGGTGAGTTCTCTCACACCGTTGTATTGATGATTGTGTTTGCTAGTTAGCTCGTGTGTGATTATTTGAATTTATTATAAAAGCATGCTATATAAGTATTGTTTTAATTCGTACATGTGCACTGTATGTAACTAATTATGGATATGGGGACACCACCAAAGGATACGGATGTACCGGTGCGGTGGGTAGGTAAGATCACCAACGCAATACTCTTCGTGAGGTGCGGTGATTAGGGCCAAATGATACGGGATCTTCCCGGTGCGGTTCAAACCTACAAGTCCTTCTCGTAATATAGACATTGATTCGTTCTTTGCCTTTATCATTATAATTGGAAAATAGATTAGGGCTAGTAAATATGAATGTTAGTACAATGTTTGTGTTTGAATTCACTAAGCTTCGTGCTTACGTTTTTCCCTTATAACTTTTCAGGTGTTAAGATTAAAGAGGCTAAGGCTTGACATGGAGCATCGGGACATCGCTACTAGTTATTTTGTTGGGACCTTATTATTATTATTACTTCCGCACTTATTTTATATGATTATTAAGTTGATGGATTATGTTATGACTCTTTCAGTTGTTTTAATTTAAATTAAAATGGGTTTTTAAAAGTTTAAAATTTTTTTGCAAAAAAAAAAAAATTGGGTGTCACAACGACTGAGAAGGCAGTTTACGGTCGTGAAAGGTTTACGGCCGTGAACTCCTCTTCGAAGGGTTTGCAACCCTAGCAGATTTGAAGGGTGTATGGTCGTACACTCATGAACAAGGGTGTTTGATTCGAAAAAAAACGTGTTCCAGATGCTCCAAATCGACTCCAAATGCCATTTTTGATGATTTTCGAAAGAAAAGATGTGTTTTTGGTGTTTACGGTCAGGGGTTCTAGAGAGGGAATGAGAGAGTTTTCGGCCAAGAAGGTTCAAATGAAGGTGGAGGTCCCGTATATATAGGTTGGGGGTATGGTCGGTGGTGGGGTCCACCAGGCACCAACCGTGAACGGGTTTACGGCCATACATGGATTTACGACCGTAAACAGGTGTGCGGTTGTACACTGGTGTACGGAAGCTGTCACACCCCTAAACCAAGGATGGCGGAAACGTCCGGGGGTGGAGGACTTCATGTAGAGTATCACAACAATGAGTATAATAGTGCTCAAAGTAAATACAACCATCACAAATATAATTGAAAAAGTTACATCAAAGTACATGTTTACATGATTCACATCAATTACATTATGATACAAAATGAACTGTTTGACGATTTATCGTCCCACCCTCAAAACGTTGTTGATTTCCTGTTTTCACTGAATTCCTGAGAACACAAGTAGTTTTGAAAAAGTGTCAACACAAAGGTTGGTGAGTTCATAAGAGATTTCGTTAGAAAATTAAACCGTTTTCCATGTAAAAGCGTTAGAATATGTATCCAGAAAATCCGATATTTTCTTTAAAATCTGTGTAATGTAGTCTTATGACCGAAGACCAAAATGGATAAGTAACCTCTCTTACTAATAGAAAATGGTATGTGTTTAAATGGACATGAACGCGTTTGAATTAAATGAAATTTCCGTATATTCTTATGTTTGTTAATACTTTATGTATATGTAGTCCTAAATCCGAGGACCGAGAAATAACAAGTATTGGCCATACATAAAGATATAAATGTGGTTTCAAATGATGTGTAGGCATAATTTACCAAAACCGAAAGTGTACAGTAATATCTGTACTCATTGAGATAAAAAGTGATTTTAAATCAACATAAAACCCATTTAGGTTTTATAAATAAAATCCCGTAAACTTTATGGATTGTTATATCCCTATGTAAGTCGCTATAATCATACTATGACTATGTGAACCTGCCACGACGTTTCTTAGGCGTCGCAAAACTGAAATGACATTTGTCACCCGTAGACCTGCAGGTCCCACTGTAGCTAGCAGCAAGGTGTGGGGTGTCAAACCCAATATAGATCTATATACAAGTATCACGTTCTCCCTCCAGGAGATTCTGATTATAACTACCAGGAATTATATCCCGCACTCGGACGTACGGGAAGAGAATGTCTCACAATTTAGGTTAACAAGTTTACGTGAAATGTGTGTGAATGTAAATCTTTTCTGTATGAACGTACCCTTTTTGTACGAGTGTGTTGTGTGATGTATCATAAACTATATCTATTATAGTTTATCTAAAACGTTTTTAATATGTAGGAACTCTTTTATGGAAATGCATTAATGTTATGAATCCATTAAACTATACTTTTTATAGTTTATTATACGTGTTCTAAAATGAATGTATAATATTTATTATGAATGACATAGTTTTAGTTCATGATGATAAACTAACAAAGAAACGCATTCAATAATTAGAACTTATGATTGTACACTTTGCTCAACATAATACAAAGTGTTATGATATTTATATGCTGTTAGCTAACTTTAACCATTCTACACTGTTTTGGAAAAATCATAGAAAAATCATACGAAGTCGAAAACTAGATCCGTAAATTCTGAGAGTTCCAAAAATGTGTCTAGTTTACTCATAATTTTTATTACGATTTTTAATGACCTCCAACTTGGGTGAATAAGTCCAAAATCACAGACTGGTCCGGATTGTTGTTTGAATTGATAGGCAGTTTTGTAAAAATCACCATAAATTGTACAAAAATAGTATGGAGATGTGCAAGTAGTCATTTTAAAGCTAAGAACTTGAACTATTTGCACCTTATACAGTTTTGAAAACAAAAATGTTTATGTTTCCCAAAACAGTCCGTGAATGGAGTTGAACTTTTCTGATGAAGGCTGTTAGAAAAACTTAGTTATGTTCTTGATGTTTTAACTTGTATTCCCCCCCCCCCCCCTAAAAACTTGAGAAAACATGAAAATGTAGGGGTATGAACTCACCTTAAGTGATTTCATAAGATGATTGTTGAAGAATGGCAGTGTTTAACTCAAGAACACTTGGAGATGCCTTGAAGATTTTCGAGAATCTAACATCATAGTTATGGAGTTTGTGTAAGCAATCAATGATTTGAGTAGAATGAAGTGAAATAATCATAAGGAGGATGAATTAGACTTACTAAGAGTGGAAGAACGAAAATCAGCCTTGAATCTCGAATTTGGTGGAGAAAAAGTTTGAGCGAAAAGTGGTGTTTGATACTTAGTGAAATGAGAGCAAATGAGAGAAATGAGGAGAGGGGATGTTTTGTTCCAGCTCTAAAAACGTGGGAATGAGAGGAAATTGAGTGTAAGGGATATTGAAGTGACCTAGGTAAGGTGGGGAGGTGTGGCTGGTCATAGAGTGGGTGTGGGGTGGTTGCTTGTGATATAAGTTAAGGCAAGGTCAACACTCCACCTTAAATACATCCCCCATTAGATTTTTATTATTTAGATAATGATTTTCATGAAAATATGTTTAAATTATGAATATTTAGGGTTTATTATGTTAAAATATAATTTCTGGAGAAAATTCCGCGCTAAAATCACGAAAAACGAGTTTATAATGTTAAAAATATCAAAAAGGGGCTAAAAGTGACAAAATTCCGAAATCTGGCCGAGTTTCGGTCTTCTGATGCTGAACCCGAGAGGAGAGAGGGCAGAAACCGAGAGGGGAGGAGAAACCGAGAGAAGAGAAAAGAGGGAGCAGAGACCGAGAGGTGGGAGAAGAGAGAACAGAGACCGAGAGGAGGGAAGAGAGAACAGAGACCGAGTGGGGAAGAGAGACCGAGAGGAGGCAGAGAGGCGGAGCAGAGAGCCGATAGGAGGGAAGGAGACAGAGACCGAGACTCGGTCTCGCTACAGTGATTCGGTTCTTAGGGTTTGGCCAAGCAGAGACTCGGTTTGGTCCAGGGTCTCGGCCTTAAGGAGCTTCGGCTCCTTGAGAAGGGTTTCGGTTCCTAAGGTCCATTTTTCTCGTTTTTACCCCGTTTTAAGCCGTTTTTGACCCGGTTAAGGGTCGGAATGACCCGAATGATTCTAAAAAGTTACGGGAAACTTTTGAGAGAGATTTGGGAGAGATTTCTCATACTTGGAGAGATTTGGGAGAGATTTGACATTCTTGGAGAGATTTCTCATACAAAGAGATATTTGAGAGAGGTTTCACATACTTGGAGAGATTTGGGAGAGATTTGACATTCTTGGAGAGATTTGTCATACAGAGAGATGTTTGAGAGAGATTTAACATACTTGGAGAGATTTAACATACTTGGAGAGATTTGGGAGAGGTTTGACATTCTTGGAGAGATTTCTCATACAGAGAGATATTTGAGAGAGGTCTCACATACTTGGAGAGATTTGGGAGAGATTTGAAATTCTTAGAGAGATTTCTCATACAGAGAGATATTTGAGAGAGATTTCACATACTTGGAGAGATTTGACATAGAGAGATAGAGTGAAAACGATTGAGAGAGGTTTCATGTGTGGCATTTGTGAGTGTCCGGCTTTGCAATGCAAGGTTCGTAAACCCTGTTAAGCCTTGTTTAAGGATCTTACACACTCCCAATGAGTATGTAACATTGTTTTATCGGTTTGGCTCGCCACGTACCACAGTTTTAGGTTAAGGAGATCTAGATGTTCGCACTTTTTGATTTATGATCTCTCATTAGAATAGCGAGTTGTTTAGTATTTACCTAACATAAACTCTATTACCCACATGCAAAATGAGTCGAACGGTTTGACTTGTTGACTTCGGTTGACTTTGACTTGACCAGAAATTGACGGTTGTCACAGACGTACACTCACTTAGGCCGAAAACTGTTAGTTTTTCGAGACATTTCGGGTTTTTCGCGTGATTTTTGGTTCTGACTCGTGTATAATTTTAATTATATAAAACATAATGATTTTTCTAAACCAAGGAATTTGACGGAGATCCAATAAAATTTCGGATTTTATTAACCGAAATCGATTAAAGATAACAGAAAAAGTTTCGGGTTGTCACAGGTTGCGTATCTATCATCGAAGTACTTTATCATAGCGGTCTTGATAGACCCAAACAACTTCGAAATCTGACCCCAGACAATCTCGACCACCTCCTCGCGGATGATCTCCTTGACACGGTCCTCTGTCAACATTGTCCCCTCCTGGCCGATAACCTCGGGCGTGGTCGGGGCCTCTTGATCGCCCTGTCCTGGTCCTGATTCGGATCCAGTCGCAAAATGCCTCGTAACCACAATACTGAAAAATATAATAGGAAGATATCAGATAATCCGCATAAATAACAAGGAACCAACTCCCAACTAAACCCTAAGGGTTGTGACTTCCTTGCTAGGCGTATGGGTCCTATGCTTTCAGTAGTATGGGCCCATACTACCTTCTACACCTACCCATATTTTTCTCAAGTATCACCACAACACCCTAAAAATATACGTA
This sequence comes from Lactuca saligna, assembly GCF_052625555.1. NCBI lineage: Eukaryota > Viridiplantae > Streptophyta > Magnoliopsida > Asterales > Asteraceae > Lactuca > Lactuca saligna. The sequence goes on along the minus strand of NC_136419.1, from coordinate 22,254,461 downwards.
CACATGGTGGTCGCTCAATCCTCCCACCTAGAGGAAAGCTAACTGTCTCACATCGACCTACCGGCCTCACACAACTCACTCATCCGTGAAACTTCCACCAACCCTGCAACACTAGTGTATGCTAGCCATACATAACAGTGGACCCTATAGACGTTTGAATATCTAATCCTACCCTAAGCTCCTAATCAACAAGAACAAAACATAAGGCCAAATAAAACATTCTCAGACTATAAGATCTTAATTATGTACAACCGTGATATATATATACAAGCAACTACAGTAATGATGTCAATCTCATATAAGGAAAATCTTAGGTTAGCAGGCATCATGTAATTAGGAAATTCTATCGTGCAATTCCTGAAGATCCCTAACCTAGTACTAGCATGTTGTTCTAACATATCACAATATCAAATAACCGTATGGTATTTTGGGGTCTACTTACTGGCTCCGGCTGATCGTACAGCCTGCATCCCCATTTTCTCATTTTGAAAACCATTTTAAAATTATTTTGAAAATCCTTCCTTGGTTTGAGACTGGATTCATGTTGGATAAGGTGTCTAAGTCCATAACTTATTTGGTATATACTTGACCCGACCCGGCATGGTCCATTTGGGTTGCATCTCATCCAAACTATTTATGGATAATTTTATGAGAGTTGTACACATATGTTTATTAATATATTATAAGTTATAATATATTAATATGAGATTATGTTATTTAATTAGTTTTAGTCTTAAATTAATTATGAATTAATTTAGAGATTAAAAGGAAGACTAATTAGATTATGGGCTATTGGTTTTATATGGTGTGGGCTAACACTCATTTGTTAATGGGCTAGGCTTGTATGGAAGTACATGGATGATCCATGGAGCTTTTAACCCATGGATCCTTGGAAAGGAAAGGTCATGGGTTATTAGGGTTTCACCCTAACCATGCACACTATATAAGCATGCTTATGGAGCATGAAATGGTGCCTAAGTGAGCCTAAGTGTAACTAGTGAACTAGTGTGTGTGAGCTTGTGTGTGGCCGAAATATACAAGTGTATACACTCTCTCAAAGTTTTCCAAGAGTTTGTGGTGTTTTGTGATTCCATTTGAGGCATTCACACTATTGGTTCTTGGCCCTCAAACTCCTCAAGAACCAAACTCATCAAAAAGGTATGTAATCTCTTCTAACTCTTTATGTTGAAATGTTCCCCATGCCATGTTAGATAGGTTATAAACCTTGGAAAAATTATTATTTTGCATGTATTTAGACAAACATAGATCCAAGGTTTATTAGGGTTGCATGCACACTTAGGAAGTGTTAGATTGTTTAAAACCCAATAGTGGTATCAGAGCCTGGTTTTCTTGTTTGAATACTTGATGCAAATTGCTGAAAAACGAAGATTTTATGTTGTTTGCACAGCTGACTCGCCGAGTCCATGTAGGGACTCGACGAGTCCAAGGCAAAACTCACCCAACTCGGTGAGTTGGTTCATGCACTCGACGAGTTGGACCCCCTGACAGCATATCTTCGAGTTTTGGTGCTGGAATTGGTCTAGAATCATTACCTTAAACTGTTTTGGACTCATAAAACCTGTTTTTGATGTGGTAATGATCATGGTGGACCAATTTCAAAGTTATAATCAAAATTTCAATTTTATATGTGTTCATATGATTCTTGAAATTGTTGATGTGGATGTTCATGTTCATATGAGTGTTGTTAGATCATAGGAATTATTTGCAAATTGTTTGTTAGTTAATTCTTGATCTTAATGTGTTTTAATGGAATTCTTAATTTTCCTCAAGTTATGAATTCCAAAAGTTTTTCTTTTAAATGTTTTTTAAGAAATCATAAGTTACATTTTTGAAGAGTTTTCCTAATAAATGCTTTTATGGACTTCATAACTTGTCCTCAAGTTATGGATTTCCAAGAGACTCTTCATTAAAAGTATTAAACACTTAATTAAAACTCATAAGTTATGAATATCCAAAAGTTTTGAAGAGTTACAAAGCTTTCCCTCAAGTTTTGGAATTTGGAAAAGTTCCACACACTTTAATAAACTTTAATTCCAACACTTAGAATTTTAAAAGTTAAAATTCAACACTTATACTATTTATAACATTAATGGTTAATTATATATATATATATATATATATATATATATATATATATGTATAAGAACAAGTCGTTTTACCGTTAGTAGGCCTCATTCACGAAGCCGGTCTATAAGGTGGGTATAAGGTTGTTGCCTATAAAATGACGACTTAATGGGTGTCCACTCTCACCCACCGCTTGCTTGATCGGTGGAGGGTCGTTAGCCGAACGGGTAGGACAATGACTTTAAATTCTCATTAAAAGTATAATGATTATTATAAAGTAACTAAATATTTTTATTTAATTCTCAATCTTAGTTACTTTAGGACAAATGTGAATTTGGTGCTAGCCCATGGAATTCACACTTTGTACCTTACCAAGTCGTTGGTGGAGCGTGTGTGGTTAACCGGCACACTAACTTGGACTAGTAAGGACCACGAAGGGGGACTTAATGTTTGTCATAGATCAATGGAGCGTGTGTGGCTAACCGGCACATTGATTAGGTGATAATATTAAGGGTGCCAAGTGAATTGGTATGGTTATTCACACCTTGTTTTGTGATCCTCGGCATCCCAGTCACAAAATTTGAGAGGGCACACTCGAGATTGAAACATGCCATTGAAAAGTTCAATGAATCTCAAAAGATCTAGGAATTTCAAAGCCAATTAACCTAATGAATTATTTCGTTTTTCATGGTGGAAATTGGTGAATCGTCATTCGCCTACCTTCAAATATTTTATAGTTTGGATTACGGCATCCCTCTTCCAAGTTATAAATATTGTGTTGGGTCCTAGCCTTAATATTTCATATTGGGTGTTATATTAAGGACTTTGAATCAACTAACTTGATTTCTCCCATTATAGATGTCTGGTTCAGACAACTATGATCTTCCCAAATCTCTTGAAGATGGTGTCCCTCAACATCATGCTTCACTTCCTCCACCTCCTCCAATTATTCTCCCTCACCCACACGTTCTTGAAAAGTTTAAAGTCACTCAATCCCTATTGGCAAGCATAGTCAATGTGTGCTCACATCTTGAAGATAAAGTCACATATTGACAAGCCGGGAGAGTTGGGTGTCAAAGTCTCGTGAAAGTTGGATGTTCAATCACTTTCTTAGTAACATAGTGAGTCTCTGTGGGACTACTATGAGACAGACTATGACATGACCCTTAATGATGTTATCTATTTGCTTGATGTTGTGGAATCAGCAATGATTTGGAACACTAGTAAAGCAAATTTGATTAGAAGATCAACTTCCCAAACCTTAAATGGACATTAGCAATGGTAGCATTGGATATCTAGAAAAGCATTTCTCTTCCCAATGGAAAGGGATCGGCCATAGTCAACTCGGTTGACCAAATGGTAAAGAGAAAGGCTAAGTCTGATATAGTCTCATGTGCCATTACCAAAGGGTCCATGTGTTTTGTTGCCAAAGGAAGGGGCATTGGTTGCGAAGCTGCCCTATTCACCTGAAAGGTCATAAGGTTGATCAAGTCAAAAGTTTGACTCTACTTAAGTTAAAGTCCACTGACTAACTCTATTAAGTTCCTATTTGGAGATTCTTATTACATAATGTGAATGGGTCACATGTTGATGTTTTTAAGAATCAAAGAAAAGATAGGAAGCTTAAAGTAAGTATATGTTGATTCTGATTGCGAAGGTGGGTTTCGATCGCATGGTTCGGTAATTAGAATTTTGAGCTGTTGCTTAAGAGTTATAATATATTGCTTATGAATAGATAACAATAAGGTTTCCATGAGGATTGTAAGGATAAGTTTTTCCTCAAAGTTTTAAAATAAAAGAAAAAAGGGGTTTTAATTTTATTTATTTTAAAAATATCCTTACAATGGCATCTGTGGAAAATTGTTGTTTATATGTTTCCAGTAATAGCAATATTGGAAAGTGGATTTGATTCTTTCATTTGTGGTAGTGTTTGAATTTACCAAATGAAGAAAGTTTTTCATCACCCAAGTTTCAATTGGACAGAAACTTGGAATCATACAAGTTGTAGTGTATGATGAATGAGAATTTTCATCTTTGAAAATTAATACTAATTCTTTGATCACATGTATATGTGAGTCAATTGAAGGACTACGGAATTAGGCACACTGGGTGTGCACTTGTCAAGGTCCACCACTAAGATTGATTTGTCATGATTTACTAAAGATTAGTAAATATGATTATACTTATAAAGTTAAGTATAATTTTGTAACATTGGAAAGGTTACAATGTATGACAAAACAAATGAGAAGAATCAACTTAGGCAGAAAGATAAGAGTTTCTCAAATCCGAAAGGATGGGAGAGTACTTTAGTATCATATTTCATGATCATCTTAATGATTATGAAACCATATCACAAATTCATACTCTAAGGACGTCTTAGTGCATTGTTATGGCTAGGAAGAGAGGTCATAAATTGTTGGATTGGTTAAAATCAAGAAGATGAGTCATACTTCGTTCCAAAACAATTCTTAGATTCATACTCCAAGATTGTAACCTTGAGTGACATAAAGGAAGATTTATTAACACTAGTCAAATGTAAGAGTAAAATGTTTTCTACTCTTGTACATTTGAGATTGGTAAGTTGTGATGTCTTGGATGAGACAAAGACCAACTAAGACCAATTGTGTGAAGTGTTAGTCTTGATAAGAATCCGCACTATCCCTTGAATATTTGTTTTGTCAAGGAATGGTTCTTGACTGGGGAAACTTATATGTCAAGGGGACAGTGGGAGCCTTAAAGATCCTGAAAGAGTTTCAAGATTTAATCAAGAGTAAAACCTGTAATTTATCACTAGCACACGACTTAAGGTTTGCAACCTATCGTGTTGACATAATTCTTATTTCTGTACCTACTTCAAATAAGTTGGATTTGCATGTGAGCTATCAGAGTTCAACTTGGAAGCATTGGTGGGCCTTGTGCTACCATGGTGACAAGAAACTAAGATTGAACAAGTTTAATCCGTGTAAGGCTGAATTTGTCACTAACCTTATCTTGTGATTATGGTTTTGACAAATTCACATGGATAGGAACTCATACACTATAAAATCTAAGTGTCATAAGGTTTCTCTCCGATTCATGAAAATGATGGTTAGGAAACGCTTTCACTAAGGAGATTTTACGTAGATATCAATTGTGTTATTTGCATTTTCAAAAGTCGTTAGTGGAGCGTGTGTGGTTAACCGGCACACTAACATGGACTTGTGAGAAATGGCAAATTCCTAAGCAATTGAGACTATGATTACGGCATCCCTTTTCATAGTTCTGAAAATTGTTTAGACACACATGTGAGCTATCTAAGAAAGGGTGTATGAATCTAAATTTCAGAAGTCTAGCAGATTTCTAGAAATACATCAGAGCTAGTGGGAGCATAAGTGTTATGCTAATAATCATCATGTTAGTGGGAGCATGATAATTATGATTAGTATTGCAAGTTAGCAATGTTAATTATAGAAAACAAAGTTTCAATTCGTGAAGTTGCAGGGGTTGAAAAGTTGTTTTGCTATAATTAAGGGAGAGAAAATTATACTTCATTTCAATTCTAGAAGCTTAGATTGAAATTTTAATCATCTTTAGTCAAGAATATATATGAATTTTGTGTTGGAATGGTTCAACTTGAAGAAATTCTATATATATTGCGTTTTCAAAATTCAATTATGACTACGGCATCCCTCTTCATAGTTAAATTTTGAAAACATGGCAAATAAAAAATATTGTAGCAAAAGACTGGTCTAGTATCATGTCTTTATGTGAGACATCATGAATCGTGTCCCATATGCTTCGGATATAGGATCGATTTCATGTGCTATAATATTCATCCTTTCTAAATTTTCCAAATGCTCAGGGCATTTAGAAGGGAAAAGTCTAGAACTGGATATGACTAAAGTGATTAAGCAATTGTCGAGGACAATCTGAGGTTTGCCAAAGATTGGTTGCTCAGGGAAATTTGGAAGTATAGTGTTAATTTTGGCAGGACCATATTGACATTTTCTGAAAAGAGGTAAGTCTTGTTCAGAAGTGATAGTCAAAATGGGACTATGGAAATGTCTCCATAGGTGGAAGTTATTCAATCTATGTAAGATTAGAAAACCTTAATGCAAGAAGGATGTTCAAAGCAATGTACTTTGAATATGAGACTTTCGTTACATAGAAGTTGACCTTCTTTGGAATACTCTGGAATGACTGGTGACAAAGTTTTGGTGACTTTGTGAATAATCATTACAAGAGGAACATTGCATAAAAGTTTAAAATCTAACCGATTTTTGGGTAAATGATAGGAATCGGGGATTCTCACATTTACAATAAGGATTTGGTATTGTGAAATGAGTATCAATGGAATCATGTTCAATTGATCTACATCACAAAGTAAAGATCATAGACAAGCATAGTGTGCATACTTGAAGTATGGCATAACGATTGTTTAGAAAACAAAGTGTACATGCTAGGAGCATGGGACGACTGTTGTTTTATTCAAGTCTTAAGTTGATTGTTTGAAACATTATACAATGAATAATGTGTAATCAATATGGTGATAAATAAAAGGTGGTTCTATTTATATTCAAAAGGGTTCTGAGACCATATTGGATTCGATTATTATTGTGTTTCACTTTGCATGTTTTGACTTCCAAAATAGCTAGGTTATTCTTTCCGAATGACTAAGTTATTTAAACACCCCACAGTCGTTCATATGTTGGAAGTAGGTATGAATCAAGACTGTCATGAATCGGGTTTGTAGATGGCTAAATGGGTTTAGTCATAGCAATGGTTGCTACAACATTCATGAGTGCTCATAAGTTATGAGTATTGGAATAAACCCATGCTCACTTGTATCACTTCATGGAATTTATCTCGAGTGATCGTGAGACGGTAATATCATATAAATCTTCAAACCTAGAGATATGAGTTGTTACCTATGAGTTGGTTGTGCATTGATTGCACGTAAACGCATCAGTAACTTAATGTTATAAAACGTGCCTTTGTGTACAATTCAACAAGTAATAGAACAAGCATATGAGTCAAAGTTTATCTGTTCCTTCTAGAAATAGAAGCGATATCTGGGGCCCTCGATGATTTTGTTGTGACCTATGTACCGTCCGGTCAGAACTAAATTGATGTGTTCGATTAAGTTCTTTGTCAAACAAATCGGAAATCGGGAAACAAACTGCTGGACAATAAGTACGACGTTGTTCCATGTATTTTCCCGGTTGATATCATGAGAACAGAGGATTATATGATCACTTATCTAAAATGGCGCTTCATAGTTCAACAGAGTCTTCATAGTTCAACGGAGTTTTCGAGAGCTACGATTGCTGGTTGGTTCCTAAAGTAACATACGCAAATACAGTTATTAGACTTATCCAAGTGGGAGTCTGTTGGATAAGGTGTCTAAGTCCATAACTTATTTGGTATATACTTGACCCGACCCGGCATGGTCCATTTGGGTTGCATCTCATCCAAACTATTTATGGATAATTTTATGAGAGTTATACACATATGTTTATTAATATATTATAAGTTATAATATATTAATATGAGATTATGTTATTTAATTAGTTTTAGTCTTAAATTAATTATGAATTAATTTAGAGATTAAAAGGAAGACTCATTAGATTATGGGCTATTGGTTTTATATGGTGTGGGCTAACACTCATTTGTTAATGGGCTAGGCTTGTATGGAAGTCCATGGATGATCCATGGAGCTTTTAACCCATGGATCCTTGGAAAGGAAAGGTCATGGGTTATTAGGGTTTCACCCTAACCATGCACACTATATAAGCATGCTTATGGAGCATGAAATGGTGCCTAAGTGAGCCTAAGTGTAACTAGTGAACTAGTGTGTGTGAGCTTGTGTGTGGCCGAAATATACAAGTGTATACACTCTCTCAAAGTTTTCCAAGAGTTTGTGGTGTTTTGTGATTCCATTTGAGGCATTCACACTATTGGTTCTTGGCCCTCAAACTCCTCAAGAACCAAACTCATCAAAAAGGTATGTAATCTCTTCTAACTCTTTATGTTGAAATGTTCCCCATGCCATGTTAGATAGGTTATAAACCTTGGAAAAATTATTATTTTGCATGTATTTAGACAAACATAGATCCAAGGTTTATTAGGGTTGCATGCACACTTAGGAAGTGTTAGATTGTTTAAAACCCAACAGTGGTATCAGAGCCTGGTTTTCTTGTTTGAATACTTGATGCAAATTGCTGAAAAACGAAGATTTTATGTTGTTTGCACAGCTGACTCGCCGAGTCCATGTAGGGACTCGACGAGTCCAAGGCAAAACTCATCCAACTCGGTGAGTTGGTTCATGCACTCGACGAGTTGGACCCCCTGACAGCATATCTTCGAGTTTTGGTGCTCGAATTGGTCTAGAATCATTAACTTAAACTGTTTTGGACTCATAAAACCTGTTTTTGATGTGGTAATGATCATGGTGGACCAATTTCAAAGTTATAATCAAAATTTTCAATTTTATATGTGTTCATATGATTCTTGAAATTGTTGATGTGGATGTTCATGTTCATATGAGTGTTGTTAGATCATAGGAATTATTTGCAAATTGTTTGTTAGTTAATTCTTGATCTTAATGTGTTTTAATGGAATTCATAATTTTCCTCAAGTTATGAATTCCAAAAGTTTTTCTTTTAAATGTTTTTTTTAAGAAATCATAAGTTACATTTTTGAAGAGTTTTCCTAATAAATGCTTTCATGGACTTCATAACTTGTCCTCAAGTTATGGATTTCCAAGAGACTCTTCATTAAAAGTATTAAACGCTTAATTAAAACTCATAAGTTATGAATATCCAAAAGTTTTGAAGAGTTACAAAGCTTGCCCTCAAGTTTTGGAATTTGGAAAAGTTCCACACACTTTAATAAACTTTAATTCCAACACTTAGAATTTTAAAAGTTAAAATTCAACACTTATACTATTTATAACATTAATGGTTAATTATATATATATATATATATATATATATATATATATATATATATATATATATATGTATAAGAACAAGTCGTTTTACCGTTAGTAGGCCTCATTCACGAAGCCGGTCTATAAGGTGGGTATAAGGTTGTTGCCTATAAAATGACGACTTAATGGGTGTCCACTCTCACCCACCGCTTGCTTGATCGGTGGAGGGTCGTTAGCCGAACGGGTAGGACAATGACTTTAAATTCTCATTAAAAGTATAATGATTATTATAAAGTAACTAAATATTTTTATTTAATTCCCAATCTTAGTTACTTTAGGAAAAATGTGAATTTGGTGCTAGCCCATGGAATTCACACTTTGTACCTTACCAAGTCGTTGGTGGAGCGTGTGTGGTTAACCGGCACACTAACTTGGACTAGTAAGGACCACGAAGGGGGACTTAATGTTCGTCATAGATCAATGGAGCGTGTGTGGCTAACCGGCACATTGATTAGGTGATAATATTAAGGGTGCCAAGTGAATTGGTATGGTTATTCACACCTTGTTTTGTGATCCTCGGCATCCCAGTCACAAAATTTGAGAGGGCACACTCGAGATTGAAACATGCCATTGAAAAGTTCAATGAATCTCAAAAGATCTAGGAATTTCAAAGCCAATTAACCTAATGAATTATTTCGTTTTTCATGGTGGAAATTGGTGAATCGTCATTCGCCTACCTTCAAATATTTTATAGTTTGGATTACGGCATCCCTCTTCCAAGTTATAAATATTGTGTTGGGTCCTAGCCTTAATATTTCATATTGGGTGTTATATTAAGGACTTTGAATCAACTAACTTGATTTCTCCCATTATAGATGTCTGGTTCAGACAACTATGATCTTCCCAAATCTCTTGAAGATGGTGTCCCTCAACATCATGCTTCACTTCCTCCACCTCCTCCAATTATTCTCCCTCACCCACACGTTCTTGAAAAGTTTAAAGTCACTCAATCCCTATTGGCAAGCATAGTCAATGTGTGCTCACATCTTGAAGATAAAGTCACATATTGACAAGCCGGGAGAGTTGGGTGTCAAAGTCTCGTGAAAGTTGGATGTTCAATCACTTTCTTAGTAACATAGTGAGTCTCTTTAGGACTACTATGAGACAGACTATGACATGACCCTTAATGATGTTATCTATTTGCTTGATGTTGTGGAATCAGCAATGATTTGGAACACTAGTAAAGCAAATTTGATTAGAAGATCAACTTCCCAAACCTTAAATGGACATTAGCAATGGTAGCATTGGATATCTAGAAAAGCATTTCTCTTCCCAATGGAAAGGTATCGGCCATAGTCAACTCGGTTGACCAAATGGTAAAGAGAAAGGCTAAGTCTGATACAGTCTCATGTGCCATTACCAAAGGGTCCATGTGATTTGTTGCCAAAGGAAGGGGTATTGGTTGCGAAGCTGCCCTATTCACCTGAAAGGTCATAAGGTTGATCAAGTCAAAAGTTTGACTCTACTTAAGTTAAAGTCCACTGACTAACTCTATTAAGTTCCTATTTGGAGATTCTTATTACATAATGTGAATGGGTCACATGTTGATGTTTTTTAAGAATCAAAGAAAAGATAGGAAGCTTAAAGTAAGTATATGTTGATTCTGATTGCGAAGGTGGGTTTCGATCGCATGGTTCGGTAATTAGAATTTTGAGCTGTTACTTAAGAGTTATAATATATTGCTTATGAATAGATAACAACAAGGTTTCCATGAGGATTGTAAGGATAAGTTTTTCCGCAAAGTTTTAAAATAAAAGAAAAAAGGGGTTTTAATTTTATTTATTTTAAAAATATCCTTACAATGGCATCTGTGGAAAATTGTTGTTTATATGTTTCCAGTAATAGCAATATTGGAAAGTGGATTTGATTATTTCATTTGTGGTAGTGTCTGAATTTACCAAATGAAGAAAGTTTTTCATCACCCAAGTTTCAATTGGACAGAAACTTGGAATCATAAAAGTTGTAGTGTATGATGAATGAGAATTTTCATCTTTGAAAATTAAGACTAATTCTTTGATCACATGTATATGTGAGTCAATTGAAGTACTAAGGAATTAGGCACACTGGGTGTGCACTTGTCAAGGTCCACCACAAAGATTGATTTGTCATGATTTACTAAAGATTAGTAAATATGATTATACTTATAAAGTTAAGTATAATTCTGTAACATTGGAAAGGTTACAATGTATGACAAAACAAATGAGAAGAATCAACTTAGGCAGAAAGATAAGAGTTTCTCAAATCCGAAAGGATGGGAGAGTACTTTAGTATCATATTTCATGACCATCTTAATGATTATGAAACCATATCACAAATTCATACTCTACGGACGTCTTAGTGCATTGTTATGGCTAGGAAGAGAGGTCATAAATTGTTGGATTGGTTAAAATCAAGAAGATGAGTCATACTTCGTTCCAAAACAATTCTTAGATTCATACTCCAAGATTGTAACCTTGAGTGACATAAAGGAAGATTTATTAACACTAGTCAAATGTAAGAGTAAAATGTTTTCTACTCTTGTACATTTGAGATTGGTAAGTTGTGATGTCTTGGATGAGACAAAGACCAACTAAGACCAATTGTGTGAAGTGTTAGTCTTGATAAGAATCCGCACTATCCCTTGAATATTTGTTTTGTCAAGGAATGGTTCTTGACTGGGGAAACTTATATGTCAAGGGGACAGTGGGAGCCTTAAAGATCCTGAAAGAGTTTCAAGATTTAATCAAGAGTAAAACCTGTAATTTATCACTAGCACACGACTTAAGGTTTGCAACCTATCGTGTTGACATAATTCTTATTTCTGTACCTACTTCAAATAAGTTGGATTTGCATGTGAGCTATCAGAGTTCAACTTGGAAGCATTGGTGGGCCTTGTGCTACCATGGTGACAAGAAACTAAGATTGAACAAGTTTAATCCGTGTAAGGCTGAATTTGTCACTAACCTTATCTTGTGATTATGGTTTTGACAAATTCACATGGATAGGAACTCATACACTATAAAATCTAAGTGTCATAAGGTTTCTCTCCGATTCATGAAAATGATGGTTAGGAAACGCTTTCACTAAGGAGATTTTACGTAGATATCAATTGTGTTATTTGCATTTTCAAAAGTCGTTAGTGGAGCGTGTGTGGTTAACCGGCACACTAACATGGACTTGTGAGAAATGGCAAATTCCTAAGCAATTGAGACTATGATTACGGCATCCCTTTTCATAGTTCTGAAAATTGTTTAGACACACATGTGAGCTATCTAAGAAAGGGTGTATGAATCTAAATTTCAGAAGTCTAGCAGATTTCTAGAAATACATCAGAGCTAGTGGGAGCATAAGTGTTATGCTAATAATCATCATGTTAGTGGGAGCATGATAATTATGATTAGTATTGCAAGTTAGCAATGTTAATTATAGAAAACAAAGTTTCAATTCGTGAAGTTGCAGGGGTTGAAAAGTTGTTTTGCTATAATTAAGGGAGAGAAAATTATACTTCATTTCAATTCTAGAAGCTTAGATTGAAATTTTAATCATCTTTAGTCAAGAATATATATGAATTTTGTGTTGGAATGGTTCAACTTGAAGAAATTCTATATATATTGCGTTTTCAAAATTCAATTATGACTACGGCATCCCTCTTCATAGTTAAATTTTGAAAACATGGCAAATAAAAAATATTGTAGCAAAAGACTGGTCTAGTATCATGTCTTTATGTGAGACATCATGAATCGTGTCCCATATGCTTCGGATATAGGATCGATTTCATGTGCTATAATATTCATCCTTTCTAAATTTTCCAAATGCTCAGGGCATTTAGAAGGGAAAAGTCTAGAACTGGATATGACTAAAGTGATTAAGCAATTGTCGAGGACAATCTGAGGTTTGCCAAAGATTGGTTGCTCAGGGAAATTTGGAAGTATAGTGTTAATTTTGGCAGGACCATATTGACATTTTCTGAAAAGAGGTAAGTCTTGTTCAGAAGTGATAGTCAAAATGGGACTATGGAAATGTCTCCATAGGTGGAAGTTATTCAATCTATGTAAGATTAGAAAACCTTAATGCAAGAAGGATGTTCAAAGCAATGTACTTTGAATATGAGACTTTCGTTACATAGAAGTTGACCTTCTTTGGAATACTCTGGAATGACTGGTGACAAAGTTTTGGTGACTTTGTGAATAATCATTACAAGAGGAACATTGCATAAAAGTTTAAAATCTAACCGATTTTTGGGTAAATGATAGGAATCGGGGATTCTCACATTTACAATAAGGATTTGGTATTGTGAAATGAGTATCAATGGAATCATGTTCAATTGATCTACATCACAAAGTAAAGATCATAGACAAGCATAGTGTGCATACTTGAAGTATGGCATAACGATTGTTTAGAAAACAAAGTGTACATGCTAGGAGCATGGGACGACTGTTGTTTTATTCAAGTCTTAAGTTGATTGTTTGAAACATTATACAATGAATAATGTGTAATCAATATGGTGATAAATAAAAGGTGGTTCTATTTATATTCAAAAGGGTTCTGAGACCATATTGGATTCGATTATTATTGTGTTTCACTTTGCATGTTTTGACTTCCAAAATAGCTAGGTTATTCTTTCCGAATGACTAAGTTATTTAAACACCCCACAGTCGTTCATATGTTGGAAGTAGGTATGAATCAAGACTGTCATGAATCGGGTTTGTAGATGGCTAAATGGGTTTAGTCATAGCAATGGTTGCTACAACATTCATGAGTGCTCATAAGTTATGAGTATTGGAATAAACCCATGCTCACTTGTATCACTTCATGGAATTTATCTCGAGTGATCGTGAGACGGTAATATCATATAAATCTTCAAACCTAGAGATATGAGTTGTTACCTATGAGTTGGTTGTGCATTGATTGCACGTAAACGCATCAGTAACTTAATGTTATAAAACGTGCCTTTGTGTACAATTCAACAAGTAATAGAACAAGCATATGAGTCAAAGTTTATCTGTTCCTTCTAGAAATAGAAGCGATATCTGGGGCCCTCGATGATTTTGTTGTGACCTATGTACCGTCCGGTCAGAACTAAATTGATGTGTTCGATTAAGTTCTTTGTCAAACAAATCGGAAATCGGGAAACAAACTGCTGGACAATAAGTACGACGTTGTTCCATGTATTTTCCCGGTTGATATCAAGAGAACAGAGGATTATATGATCACTTATCAAAAATGGCGCTTCATAGTTCAACAGAGTCTTCATAGTTCAACGGAGTTTTCGAGAGCTACGATTGCTGGTTGGTTCCTAAAGTAACATACGCAAATACAGTTATTAGACTTATCCAAGTGGGAGTCTGTTGGATAAGGTGTCTAAGTCCATAACTTATTTGGTATATACTTGACCCGACCCGGCATGGTCCATTTGGGTTGCATCTCATCCAAACTATTTATGGATAATTTTATGAGAGTTGTACACATATGTTTATTAATATATTATAAGTTATAATATATTAATATGAGATTATGTTATTTAATTAGTTTTAGTCTTAAATTAATTATGAATTAATTTAGAGATTAAAAGGAAGACTAATTAGATTATGGGCTATTGGTTTTATATGGTGTGGGCTAACACTCATTTGTTAATGGGCTAGGCTTGTATGGAAGTCCATGGATGATCCATGGAGCTTTTAACCCATGGATCCTTGGAAAGGAAAGGTCATGGGTTATTAGGGTTTCACCCTAACCATGCACACTATATAAGCATGCTTATGGAGCATGAAATGGTGCCTAAGTGAGCCTAAGTGTAACTAGTGAACTAGTGTGTGTGAGCTTGTGTGTGGCCGAAATATACAAGTGTATACACTCTCTCAAAGTTTTCCAAGAGTTTGTGGTGTTTTGTGATTCCATTTGAGGCATTCACACTATTGGTTCTTGGCCCTCAAACTCCTCAAGAACCAAACTCATCAAAAAGGTATGTAATCTCTTCTAACTCTTTATGTTGAAATGTTCCCCATGCCATGTTAGATAGGTTATAAACCTTGGAAAAATTATTATTTTGCATGTATTTAGACAATCATAGATCCAAGATTTATTAGGGTTGCATGCACACTTAGGAAGTATTAGATTGTTTAAAACCCAACAGTGGTATCAGAGCCTGGTTTTCTTGTTTGAATACTTGATGCAAATTGCTGAAAAACGAAGATTTTATGTTGTCTGCACAGCTGACTCGCCGAGTCCATGTAGGGACTCGACGAGTCCAAGGCAAAACTCATCCAACTCGGCGAGTTGGTTCATGCACTCGACGAGTTGGACCCCCAGACAGCATATCTTCGAGTTTTGGTGCTGGAATTGGTCTAGAATCATTACCTTAAACTGTTTTGGACTCATAAAACCTGTTTTTGATGTGGTAATGATGATGGTGGACCAATTTCAAAGTTATAATCAAAATTTCAATTTTATATGTGTTCATATGATTATTGAAATTGTTGATGTGGATGTTCATGTTCATATGAGTGTTGTTAGATCATAGAATTATTTGCAAATTGTTTGTTAGTTAATTCTTGATCTTAATGTGTTTTAATGGAATTCTTAATTTTCCTCAAGTTATGAATTCCAAAAGTTTTTCTTTTAAATGTTTTTTTAAGAAATCATAAGTTACATTTTTGAAGAGTTTTCCTAATAAATGCTTTTATGGACTTCATAACTTGTCCTCAAGTTATGGATTTCCAAGAGACTCTTCATTAAAAGTATTAAACACTTAATTAAAACTCATAAGTTATGAATATCCAAAAGTTTTGAAGAGTTACAAAACTTGCCCTCAAGTTTTGGAATTTGGAAAAGTTTCACACACTTTAATAAACTTTAATTCCAACACTTAGAATTTTAAAAGTTAAAATTCAACACTTATACTATTTATAACATTAATGGTTAATTATATATATATATATATATATATATATATATATATATATATATATATATATAAGAACAAGTCGTTTTACCGTTAGTAGGCCTCATTCACGAAGTCGGTCTATAAGGTGAGTATAACGTTATTGCCTATAAAATGACGACTTAATGGGTGTCCACTCTCACCCACCGCTTGCTTGATCGGTGGAGGGTCGTTAGCCAAACGGGTAGGACAATGACTTTAAATTCTCATTAAAAGTATAATGATTATTATAAAGTAACTAAATATTTTTATTTAATTCCCAATCTTAGTTACTTTAGGAAAAATGTGAATTTGGTGCTAGCCCATGGAATTCACACTTTGTACCTTACCAAGTCGTTGGTGGAGCGTGTGTGGTTAACCGACACACTAACTTGGACTAGTAAGGACCACGAAGGGGGACTTAATGTTTGTCATAGATCAATGGAGCGTGTGTGGCTAACCGGCACATTGATTAGGTGATAATATTAAGGGAACCAAGTGAATTGGTATGGTTATTCACACCTTGTTTTGTGATCCTCGGCATCCCAGTCACAAAATTTGAGAGGGCACACTCGAGATTGAAACATGCCATTGAAAAGTTCAATGAATCTCAAAAGATCTAGGAATTTCAAAGCCAATTAACCTAATGAATTATTTCGTTTTTCATGGTGGAAATTGGTGAATCGTCATTCGCTTAACTTCAAATATTTTATAGTTTGGATTACGGCATCCCTCTTCCAAGTTATAAATATTGTGTTGGGTCCTAGCCTTAATATTTCATATTGGGTGTTATATTAAGGACTTTGAATCAACTAACTTGATTTCTCCCATTATAGATGTCTGGTTCAGACAACTATGATCTTCCCAAATCTCTTGTAGATGGTGTCCCTCAACATCATGCTTCACTTCCTCCACCTTCTCCAATTATTCTCCCTCACCCACACGTTCTTGAAAAGTTTAAGTCACTCAATCCCTATTGGCAAGCATAGTCAATGTGTGCTCACATCTTGAAGATAAAGTCACATATTGACAAGCCGGGAGAGTTGGGTGTCGAAGTCTCGTGAAAGTTGGATGTTCAATCACTTTCTTAGTAACATAGTGAGTCTCTTTGGGACTACTATGAGATAGACTATGACATGACCCTTAATGATGTTATCTATTTGCTTGATGTTGTGGAATCAGCAATGATTTGGAACACTAGTAAAGCAAATTTGATTAGAAGATCAACTTCCCAAACCTTAAATGGACATTAGCAATGGTAGCATTGGATATCTAGAAAAGCATTTCTCTTCCCAATGGAAAGGGATCGGCCATAGTCAACTCGGTTGACCAAATGGTAAAGAGAAAGGCTAAGTCTGATATAGTCTCATGTGCCATTACCAAAGGGTCCATGTGTTTTGTTGCCAAAGGAAGGGGCATTGGTTGCGAAGCTGCCCTATTCACCTGAAAGGTCATAAGGTTGATCAAGTCAAAAGTTTGACTCTACTTAAGTTAAAGTCCACTGACTAACTCTATTAAGTTCCTATTTGGAGATTCTTATTACATAATGTGAATGGGTCACATGTTGATGTTTTTAAGAATCAAAGAAAAGATAGGAAGCTTAAAGTAAGTATATGTTGATTCTGATTGCGAAGGTGGGTTTCGATCGCATGGTTCGGTAATTAGAATTTTGAGCTGTTACTTAAGAGTTATAATATATTGCTTATGAATAGATAACAACAAGGTTTCCATGAGGATTGTAAGGATAAGTTTTTCCGCAAAGTTTTAAAATAAAAGAAAAAAGGGGTTTTAATTTTATTTATTTTAAAAATATCCTTACAATGGCATCTGTGGAAAATTGTTGTTTATATGTTTCCAGTAATAGCAATATTGGAAAGTGGATTTGATTATTTCATTTGTGGTAGTGTCTGAATTTACCAAATGAAGAAAGTTTTTCATCACCCAAGTTTCAATTGGACAGAAACTTGGAATCATAAAAGTGTAGTGTATGATGAATGAGAATTTTCATCTTTGAAAATTAAGACTAATTCTTTGATCACATGTATATGTGAGTCAATTGAAGGACTACGGAATTAGGCACACTGGGTGTGCACTTGTCAAGGTCCACCACAAAGATTGATTTGTCATGATTTACTAAAGATTAGTAAATATGATTATACTTATAAGGTTAAGTATAATTCTGTAACATTGGAAAGGTTACAATGTATGACAAAACAAATGAGAAGAATCAATTTAGGCAGAAAGATAAGAGTTTCTCAAATCCGAAAGGATGGGAGAGTACTTTAGTATCATATTTCATGATCATCTTAATGATTATGAAACCATATCACAAATTCATACTCTAAGGACGTCTTAGTGCATTGTTATGGCTAGGAAGAGAGGTCATAAATTGTTGGATTGGTTAAAATCAAGAAGATGAGTCATACTTCGTTCCAAAACAATTCTTAGAGTCATACTCCAAGATTGTAACCTTGAGTGACATAAAGGAAGATTTATTAACACTAGTCAAATGTAAGAGTAAAATGTTTTCTACTCTTGTACATTTGAGATTGGTAAGTTGTGATGTCTTGGATGAGACAAAGACCAACTAAGACCAATTGTGTGAAGTGTTAGTCTTGATAAGAATCCGCACTATCCCTTGAATATTTTTTTTGTCAAGGAATGGTTCTTGACTGTGGAAACTTATATGTCAAGGGGACAGTGGGAGCCTTAAAGATCCTGAAAGAGTTTCTAGATTTAATCAAGAGTAAAACCTGTAATTTATCACTAGCACACGACTTAAGGTTTGCAACCTATCGTGTTGACATAATTCTTATTTCTGTACCTACTTCAAATAAGTTGGATTTGCATGTGAGCTATCAGAGTTCAACTTGGAAGCATTGGTGGGCCTTGTGCTACCAAGGTGACAAGAAACTAAGATTGAACAAGTTTAATCCGTGTAAGGCTGAATTTGTCACTAACCTTATCTTGTGATTATGGTTTTGACAAATTCACATGGATAGGAACTCATCCACTATAAAATCTAAGTGTCATAAGGTTTCTCTCCGATTCATGAAAATGATGGTGAGGAAACGCTTTCACTAAGGAGATTTTACGTAGATATCAATTGTGTTATTTGCATTTTCAAAAGTCGTTAGTGGAGCGTGTGTGGTTAACCGGCACACTAACATACACTTGTGAGAAATGGCAAATTCCTAAGCAATTGAGACTATGATTACGGCATCCCTTTTCATTCTGAAAATTGTTTAGACACACATGTGAGCTATCTAAGAAAGGGTGTATGAATCTAAATTTCAGAAGTCTAGCAGATTTCTGGAAATATGTCAGAGCTAGTGGGAGCATAAGTGTTATGCTAATAATCATCATGTTAGTGGGAGCATGATAATTATGATTAGTATTGCAAGTTAGCAATGTTAATTATAGAAAACAAAGTTTCAATTCGTGAAGTTGCAGGGGTTGAAAAGTTGTTTTGCTATAATTAAGGGAGAGAAAATACTTGAAGTTGCAGGGGTTGACAAGCATAGTGTGCATACTTGAAGTTGTTAGGTTTTATACAAACAATCCTATGTGTGCATGCAACCCTAATGTTTGGATCTATGTTTTCACTATAAGACATACAACTATATGAACACAAAATAAACCCTGGCATGCTTCTATAATTTTCGAAATTTACATAGAAGTGTAGTAGACATACCTTTGTTGTTATATAGCAATAACAACTAGTTTCCTTGATCTCTTGAACTCTCTTGAACTCTTGAAAGCAAGCACCACAATTGTAGTGCCTCTAATGGCTCACAAACACCTTGAAGCAAGAAGGCAATTAAGAGAGAGAAGGGAATGATGCTAATTTCGGCCCTAGGGTTTCCTTGGAATCAAGTGGCCTCAAAATGAAGCATAGGGCATGTATTTATACTATAGGGTGCTAGGGTTTCAGTCTAAACCCTAATGGACAACTTAGCCACCAAGCAGCCCAAGGAACCTTCTGGAATGAGGCCTTGGACGAAAATATGATGATCCTTCATCATAATTTCGTTCCCCCTTAGTCCATTAGGTTTCCTAGCCCAAAACTCAACTATCACACATTTGACAGTTTATACCCCTTTATTTAATTTGTCTCTTTTAGTCACCAAATTAATTCCTAATTAATTTATGACTAATACTAATTAAATAAATATGATTTCTCCTTTAATATATTATTCTTATAATATATTAATAAATCATAATATCTCCTTTCTCATATTAAATTACCTTGTCAAGTTGCTTTGGTGAAGGCAACCCAAAAGGACCATGCACATTCGGGTCAAGTACATACCAAATATGGTTACGGACTTAGACACTAATCCAACAGTCTCCCACTTGGATAAGTCTAGTAACTATATCTCACATATGACTTCCGTACCCGATAGCAATCGTAGCTTTCAATAGCCGCTGTCAACTCTGACCAATAATCTGTCCTTTAGATAAGGGATCGTATAATCCTCTGTTCTAGATATCATGCTAACAATACTTATTGTCTAGCATTTTATTTCTTGATCTCGGATTTGTTCGACATAGAACTCAGTTGAACACATCAACTTCATCTTGACCGGGCCCGGCACATAAGTCAAAACAAATCATCAAGTGGCCGAGATATCGCTTTTATCCTCATAGAATAAAAGTAACATAAAAACGTTGACTAATATGCCTTTATCATTTACTAGTTAAACCACACACAACAATACGTTTTATAACATCAAGTCACTGATGCGGTTTTTCGCATTATCAATGTATAATCAACTAGCAAACAATAACCATATCTCTAGGTTTAAAGATTATATGATATTATCATCTTGCAATCACTTGTGACAACATTCATGAAGTGATACAGCAATTGTGGGTCTATTCCAATGCTCAATACAAATTTCATAAGCACTCATAAACTTTGCAGCAAACCTTTGCTATGTCTAAAACTTTTCAGACAATCCACAAACAAATTTATGACAATCTTCCTTCATATCTACTTCCAACATATGAGCGATTGTGGACTGTTCGAATAATCTTATTATTCAGGAAGTCAAAACATGCAAAATCGAAACAATAGATAAATAATCAACACAAGATAGAAACTTTCTTATAAATAACACACATTTATTTAATCATCATTTGTTGAATATGACATTATCTATTACAAGTTTCCTACCTATCTAATCTAAACTAATATCATCCTTCAGCCCTACGCTCCTAGCGTGCTGCAAATGCTTGACCCTACTCAGTCCCTTCGTAAGGGGATCTGCTGGGTTATCCTCTGACGATACCCTCTTAACAACGAGGAGTCCCTCTTCTACCCGATGTCTAATAAAGTGGTATTTCCTGTCGATATGTCGAGATCTACCATGATCCCTTGGTTCCTTGGTTAAGGCAACCGCTCCTTCATTATCACAGAAAATTTCCACGGGCTCCTTTATGGATGGCACAACTCCAAGGTCTCCAATGAAGTTCTTCAACCATATAGCCTCCTTTGACGCTTCGCTCGCCGCAATATACTCTGATTCGCACGTTGAATCAACTACGGTCTCTTGCTTGGAACTTTTCCAAGTCACTGCTCCTCCATTTAGGGTAAAGACCCAGCCCGACTGCGATCGGAAGTTATCTCGATCCGTCTGAAAACTAGCATCACTGTACCCTTGTACCCTTAAGTCATCACTCCCACCGAGGACTAGAAACCATTCCTTGGTCCTCCGAAGGTACTTAAGAATGTTCTTAACTGCAATCCAATGTGCTCTACCAGGATTCCCTTGATATCTGCTGACCATGCTTAAAGCGAAGGCCACATCAGGGCGAGTACAAGTCATAGCGTACATGATAGAGCCTACTGCGGAAGCGTAAGGTACTCGGCTCATATCTGCTATCTCTGTCTCTGTACTCGGGCTTTGAGTCTTACTCAACTTGGTATTGCTTTGTATTGGCAACTCCCCTTTCTTGGAATTTTCCATACTAAAACGCTTTAGCACCTTTTCCAAGTATGTATCCTGACTGAGTCCTATCAGTCTCTTTTCCCTGTTTCTTACTATTCTTATTCCAAGAATATAAGCGGCTTCTCCGAGGTCCTTCATAGCGAAACATTTCCCAAGCCAGGTCTTGACTTCCTGCAAGGTTGGGACATCGTTTCCTATGAGTAGTATGTCGTCGACATACAATACGAGAAAGCTTACTATACTCCCACTGGCTTTGACATATACACAAGATTCATCTTCGCTTCGTAGAAAGCCAAACTCTTTAACCTTCTCATCAAAAGAAAGATTCCATCTGCGAGATGCTTGTTTCAATCCATAAATAGATTTCTCAAGCTTGCATACTCTATTTGGATGCTTCACATCGACAAAATCCTCTGGCTGATTCATGTAGACATCCTCAGCCAACTTTCCATTAAGGAAAGCGGTTTTCACGTCCATCTGCCATATTTCATAATCATGAAACGCAGCTATGGCAAGCATCACCCTAATAGACTTTATCTTTGCAACTGGCGAGAAGGTCTCATCATAGTCAACTCCGGGAGTTTGAGTAAAGCCCTTCGCAACCAATCGCGCTTTATAAGTATGCACTTTCCCATCCATGTCCGTCTTCTTCTTGAAGATCCACTTGCACCCGACTGTCTTACGACCTGGTACATTATCAACCAAATTCCAAACTTGGTTGTCGTACATGGACTGAATCTCGTTGTCCATAGCCTCTTTCCATTTTGCAGACTCTGGGCCTGCCATGGCTTCCTTATAGTTGCTAGGTTCATCCAAATTTACTAGTGTATAATCACTAATAAACGTATCCCCTTCAGTAGTAATATGAAAACCATAAAACTGGGGTGGAACACTAGCCCTAGAGGAACGTCGAAGAGGTAAGGACACGTCAACAGGTTCAACAGGAGTTTCCTCCTCAAGTTGAGTGCCAGTGTCAGAGGTTCCTTCATCGCTTTGATCTTGAATTTCTTCAAGTTCAATTTGCCTCCCACTGTCTTCTTGGCCTATCAATTCCTTTTCTCGGAAAACTCCTCTTCTAGCAACGAAGACAACATTGTCATTCGGTCTATAGAAAAGGTAGCCAAAAGACTTCTGCGGATAGCCGATGAAATAACACTTCTCACTACGAGGTTCTAGTTTGTCGTGAGTCTCTCGTCTTACGAAATCCTCGCAACCCCAAACCTTGATATGTGCCAACGAGGGAGCCCTCCCTGTCCACATTTCGTGAGGAGTCTTGGAAACCTTCTTAGTGGGAACTAAGTTAAGTATACGGGCGGCAGTCTCTAAGGCATACCCCCAGAAAGCTATTGGTAACGAAGTCCGACTCATCATAGAACGAACCATGTCCAACAAGGTCCGATTACGTCTCTCAGCCACACCGTTCAATTGTGGCGTTCTTGGAGGCGTCAATTGCGAAACGATTCCACATTCTTTTAGATAGTCGTGAAACTCAAGACTTAGGTACTCTCCTCCTCGGTCTGACCGAAGCATCTTGATTTTCCTGCCCAACTGATTCTCCACTTCATTCTTAAACTCTTTGAACTTTTCAAAGGTTTCCGACTTTTGCTTGATCAAGTAGATATATCCATATCTGCTATAATCATCTGTAAAAGTCACATAGAAGCGGCAAGCATCCCTTGTGGTGGATCTAAAGGGCCCACACACATCGGTGTGTATGAGGTCCAATAAACCTTCACCCCTTTCACAAGTGCCAGTAAAGGGTGACTTGGTCATCTTCCCAAGTAAACAAGACTCACACGTGTCATCGTCCCTAAGTTCGAATGACTCCAACACTCCATCCTTTTGCAGTTGGGCTATGCGTTTCTTGTTGACATGGCCAAGGCGACAATGCCACAAGCATGCTTTGTCTAGACTAGTAGACGAATCAATATTCAAAACATTATTTCCAAAATTATCAACAATCATCACTGATTCATAAATCCCATTACAAGGTAATGCATTGAAATAAAAGACACCATTCAAATAAACATTAATAGAACCATTAATATTATCAAAAGAATATCTGAAACCTTGTCTAAACAACCCGTGAAAAGAAATAATGTTTCTTGCCATCTCTGGCAAATAACAGCAATTCTCTAAATCTATTCCTAACCCATTACTTAACACTAAAGAATAAACACCGACTTTGGTCACAGGCGACGATCTTCTGTTTCCCATAATCAGGTTCATCTTCCCATGCTCCATCTCCCTACTTCTTTTTAGGCCCTGCAAATCAGAACAAATGTGGTAACCACATCCTGTATCAAGAACCCATGAAGTAGCAAATGATGAGTTATTAGATTTAATAGAATACATACCTGCAAATGTGGAATTGATCTTCCCATCTCTTATGTCCTGCAGATATTGTGGGCAGCTTCGCTTCCAGTGGCCCTTTTGGTGGCAATAGAAGCACTCTGCTTCTTTAGGATCGGAAGAGGGTTTAGCGGGGCCTACTTTGGTCCCACTTGAGGACGAACCATCACGGGGTTTCCCCTTATGGTGGCTCTTACATGGAGCCTTCCTCTTTTTACCCTTTCCTTGACCTATCGCCATCACAGGAGCGGCCACAGCAGGGGACGGTGCAACGGATTTGTCTTTGAGGTTGCTCTCAGCAGTCCTCAAGAGTCCTTGGAGCTTGCTCAAGGAGACCTCCTCTTTGTTCATATGGTAGGTCATCCTAAACTGATTGTAGCAGGAGGGCAAGGAGTGGAGGATTATGTTGATAGCCAAATCCTCATCAAACTTAACATTAAGTTTGAGAAGACGATCAACATACCTCTGCATTTTCTGCAAATTAGAGGTTAGGGATTCTCCACTCCCCATCTTAGCGGTGATCATGTTAGTAATGATCTCATAGCGCTCTTGTCTCGCGCTCTGGTGATACCTGTCCAGCAAATCCTGATGCATTTCATATGGATACATGTCCTCATAGGACTTTTGGAGTTCGAGGTTCATGGTGGCCAGCATGATGCAGTGAACTTTCGTGGCATCACGCTCGTGGGCCTCAAAGGCGGCCAATTCCTCAGGAGTAGCAACATCTGGGATGATCTTCTCAAGCTTTTCATCGAGGACATATTCTTTGTCCTCGTAGCGTGTGATCATGCGGATATACCTCATCCATTCGTTGAAGTTTGAACCATCAAATGTCACTTTCTGACACAAGTTCATCAACGAGAATGACCCAGAAGCGTTGTTGTTGTTGTTGTTTGCAGACATCTGAAAAAGGAAAGGAACAAAGTTTGATTAGAAATGAATCCCTAATTAAACACCCAAATGAGTAATTAGGGCTAGGATCCAACAACATTATTTACAACTTAGAAAGGGATGTCGTACTCTAAAAGTAAATAATTTGAAGGTAAGTGAATGACGATTCACTAATTCTCACCATAAAAAACGAAAAGGCAATTTAGGTTTTAAATGTATTGAAAACTCCTAGGTCTTTGAGATTCATTGAACTTTTCAATGGCATGTTTAAATCTCGATATGCATTTCAAATTTGCGACCGGGATGCCAAGGATCGCAAACAAATTTGTGAATAACCATGCGAATCAACGTGGTGCACTCAATGTCTTTATCACCTAATCAATGTGCCGGTAAACCACACACGCTCCATTGATCTATGACAAACATCGAGTTACCCTTCGCTACTAATGTCATCCCCAAATTGATGTGCCGGTTAACCACACGCGCTCCATCAACGTTTGACAAGGGTACGAAGTGTAATTACATGGATTAGCATCATTTTCACATTTTACCCTAAAGTAACTAAGAGTGGGAATTTGTAAAACAATGTAGTTACTTTAATATTTCCATTATACGTTTAATGAGGAATTAAGTGCCCTATCCTATCCGTTCGGCTAACGACCCTCCACCAGTCAAGCAAGCGGTAGATGTGAGTGTACACCCATTAAGCGCCATTTTATAGGCAGCAACCTTATACCCACCTTATAGATTGGCTTCGTGAATGAGGCCTACTAGCGATAAGACTAGCTTATTCTTATACATATATAATAATTAATCTTATAATATCATAATTGTATAAGGGTGTATTTTAAAACATTTCAAAAATACTAGTATCTTAATGTGTATTTAAAATTTTCGGAATTAAGGCTATTTAATTTAAAATTTTAAACACCAGAAATCTTTGATTTAATAATTATCAAAATCAAACAATTAATTTGAACTATTAAATCTTTAGGGATTATCATAAAATTAAACTATTAATTTATTTAATCCTTTTATTTTTAAATATATGGAAAGGATAATACAAGATCTTCAATTATCTAGTTTAAACAATTAAATTGATAATCACAAAGATAGTATTATCCATATCCCTAAAATCTTGGGATCTTATCTTGGGGACAAGGGATTTTCAAAATCCCTAGGGTTTCATAACCCTAATTTCGAAATTTGGAGGCTAGGCAAAAAGGGTTTAAGAACCCTAGCAAAAAAAATTGCCAACTAGGGTTTTGCAACCCTAATTTGCGAAAATCACCAAGCCTTAGGGTTTACTTGCCTTAAACCCTAATTTGTCAAGTTCATAATATGAATCAAATCCAATTGAAAACAAAAAAACCAATGGCTCTGATACCACTGTTAGGTTTTATACAAACAATCATATGTGTGCATGCAACCCTAATGTTTGGATCTATGTTTTCACTATAAGACATACAACTATATGAACACAAAATAAACCCTGGCATGCTTCTATAATTTTCAAAATTTACATAGAAGTGTAGTAGACATACCTTTGTTGTTATATAGCAATAACAACTAGTTTCCTTGATCTCTTGAACTCTCTTGAACTCTTGAAAGCAAGCACCACAATTGTAGTGCCTCTAATGGCTCACAAACACCTTGAAGCAAGAAGGCAATTAAGAGAGAGAAGGGAATGATGCTAATTTCGGCCCTAGGGTTTCCTTGGAATCAAGTGGCCTCAAAATGAAGCATAGGGCATGTATTTATACTATAGGGTGCTAGGGTTTCAGTCTAAACCCTAATGGACAACTTAGCCACCAAGCAGCCCAAGGAACCTTCTGGAATGAGGCCTTGGACGAAAATATGATGATCCTTCATCATAATTTCGTTCCCCCTTAGTCCATTAGGTTTCCTAGCCCAAAACTCAACTATCACACATTTGACAGTTTATACCCCTTTATTTAATTTGTCTCTTTTAGTCACCAAATTAATTCCTAATTAATTTATGACTAATACTAATTAAATAAATATGATTTCTCCTTTAATATATTATTCTTATAATATATTAATAAATCATAATATCTCCTTTCTCATATTAAATTACCTTGTCAAGTTGCTTTGGTGAAGGCAACCCAAAAGGACCATGCACATTCGGGTCAAGTACATACCAAATATGGTTACGGACTTAGACACTAATCCAACAGAAGTATGGCATAACGATTGTTTAGAAAACAAAGTGTACATGCTAAGAGCATGGGACGACTGTTGTTTTATTCAAGTCTTAAGTTGATTGTTTGAAACATTATACAATGAATAATGTGTAATCAATATGGTGATAAATAAAAGGTGGTTCTATTTATATTCAAAAGGGTTCTGAGACCATATTGGATTCGATTATTATTGTGTTTCACTTTGCATGTTTTGACATCCAAAATAGCTAGGTTATTCTTTCCGAATGACTAAGTTATTTAAACACTCCACAGTCGTTCATATGTTGGAAGTAGGTATTAATCAAGACTGTCATGAATCGGGTTTGTAGATGGCTAAATGGGTTTAGTCATAGCAATGGTTGCTACAACATTCATGAGTGCTCATAAGTTATGAGTATTGGAATAAACCCATGCTCACTTGTATCACTTCATGGAATTTATCTCGAGTGATCGTGAGACGGTAATATCATATAAATCTTCAAACCTAGAGATATGAGTTGTTACCTATGAGTTGGTTGTGCATTGATTGCACGTAAACGCATCAGTAACTTAATGTTATAAAACGTGCCTTTGTGTACAATTCAACAAGTAGTAGAACAAGCATATGAGTCAAAGTTTATCTGTTCCTTCTAGAAATAAAAGCGATATCTGGGGCCCTCGATGATTTTGTTGTGACCTATGTACCGGCCGGTCAGAACTAAATTGAAGTGTTCGATTAAGTTCTTTGTCAAACAAATCGGAAATCGGGAAACAAACTGCTGGACAATAAGTACGACGTTGTTCCATGTATTTTCCCGGTTGATATCATGAGAACAGAGGATTATATGATCACTTATCTAAAATGGCGCTTCATAGTTCAACAGAGTCTTCATAGTTCAACGGAGTTTTCGAGAGCTACGATTGCTGGTTGGTTCCTGAAGTAACATACGCAAATATAGTTATTAGACTTATCCAAGTGGGAGTCTGTTGGATAAGGTGTCTAAGTCCATAACTTATTTGGTATATACTTGACCCGACCCGGCATGGTCCATTTGGGTTGCATCTCATCCAAACTATTTATGGATAATTTTATGAGAGTTATACACATATGTTTATTAATATATTATAAGTTATAATATATTAATATGAGATTATGTTATTTAATTAGTTTTAGTCTTAAATTAATTATGAATTAATTTAGAGATTAAAAGGAAGACTAATTAGATTATGGGCTATTGGTTTTATATGGTGTGGGCTAACACTCATTTGTTAATGGGCTAGGCTTGTATGGAAGTCCATGGATGATCCATGGAGCTTTTAACCCATGGATCCTTGGAAAGGAAAGGTCATGGGTTATTAGGGTTTCACCCTAACCATGCACACTATATAAGCATGATTATGGAGCATGAAATGGTGCCTAAGTGAGCCTAAGTGTAACTAGTGAACTAGTGTGTGTGAGCTTGTGTGTGGCCGAAATATACAAGTGTATAAACTCTCTCAAAGTTTTCCAAGAGTTTGTGGTGTTTTGTGATTCCATTTGAGGCATTCACACTATTGGTGCTTGGCCCTCAAACTCCTCAAGAACCAAACTCATCAAAAAGGTATGTAATCTCTTCTAACTCTTTATGTTGAAATGTTCCCCATGCCATGTTAGATAGGTTATAAACCTTGGAAAAATTATTATTTTGCATGTATTTAGACAAACATAGATCCAAGGTTTATTAGGGTTGCATGCACACTTAGGAAGTGTTAGATTGCTCAAAACCCAACAATTCACACGAATGTTCCTCCAATTCACTCAAACCAAGGCTCTGATACCAACTTGTAACACCCATAAAAATCATGCCAAATTTAAACTTTTTAAATTATTTAAAAACCAACAGTCATTACAAATTTGTTTTCAAAATAGTTTATATCAGAGTCTCCCAGAAACAAAGTCATAAAAAAGTGAGGAACGGTACAATCATGCATTTTCCTTGCGGTGGTCCCCTGATGTACCAGAAACAATAGACTGAAGCTGTAAGCCTGAGAGCTTAGTGAGTTCCCCTAAAATACCCATACACACAATAATACACATATAAACATAAAAAACATACTATGGGTCCAGTCAACCATTGGGTTGAAATACCCCAGGCCCTCAACCATCCAGTTGGAATGCTCAAGATGGAATTCCCCGGGCCCACAACCAATAGGTTGGAATGCCCACATACTATGAGTCCAATCATCCTCGGGATGGAATACTCACGACCCACAACCAACAGGTTGGAATGCTCAGGTCTACTAGCTTTCGCACAAAGCAGATAAGCCTCAACCGCCAAAAAACATGTGCACATATAACAAATAATCATATAACAGTCTATAGACATACAAACCAATCTAACAGATCATCATAGCATATCACATCCTATCTACCATGATACTGATCTAACGGATCACATCAACATATAACCTCCTATCTACCAGGATACTGTTCTAACGGATCATAGCAACATATAACATTTCATCTACCAGGATACTGATCTAACGGATCATACAATACTCGAGCATACAACATATCAGGATAGCAATCCAAAAGGTCCGTCCTTGGTGCCTTAGACCGTTAAGTATAGTGAGGATAACTCGCCTTGCAAGTAGTGTCGAAGTACTAAAAATCTTTTATTGCTATCTCACCGGAAATCCTGAACTATAACACAATAGATACTAAGTCAATACAAAATAACAATCTTGATTATAGTCACACAATCCATCATGTCCTTTTTCTCTATTGGGCCAAGGCCCAATGCCAAATCCAAAATCTTGAAAGTCCTTATGCAAAGTCCATTATTGGCCCAATTTACCAAATTGGGCCCAAATCCCTAATTGGGCCTAATCCCAAGATCCATTATCAAAATTTGGCCCAAAACATCTTATTCATAAAGTCCAGCAAAGGTCCAAACCCAATTAGCCCATACACAGCCCAAACTTGAAGCCCAATTGTCAAAGGTCCAACAGAGGAAGTACGCGGGGCGTACTCCTCTGGTATGCAGGGTGTACTCATCCAGATGTTTGACCACCATCAGGGTGGTTTACCCAGTATGCTGGGCATATTGGATTTACGCTAGGCGTACGCCGAGTTTTGCCAAAATCTTATTAAGTGCTTAATGGCTTAAGCACTTAAGCCCAAACTTCAGATCCAGTGACCTAACATGCCTAGGACCCATAAAGTCACGAACTTTATCACTTTGGACGTCCAGAAAACTCGTAATACTTGGTATTAATCCATTAAGACCTTCTTACTCCATGTATGGGACACATTTAGCTGTTGGGACCTCATTTTTATCACTCAAAGCCCATTCAAGAGTCTAGAAGGACAGTCCTTTTCATCCAAATCACACCATGCACAATCTTGGGACTTTTTGGGACAACAAATCGTTCTTTAAAGCAAAAAGGTAAGATCTATACATATATGCATAAAGTTTGAAGTTTTTTCCTTCTGGAGCTTCTAGGGCACAACCCAACTTCAGATCTACAAGCTTGATCTTATTCTTCAACTCCTTGATGCAACACATTCTTCTCAAAACACTAAAGAAACACTTAGTAAGCTCAAACACTCAAGAAAATGACTAGGGTTTGGGGAAAACGACTTTAAGCAGTGGAGGCTGGGGTAAGGGAAGGTTAGGTGTTCATAATGTTGCTTATATAGCCCCCAAATCCTAAATATTAGGGTTTCATCCTGACATTAGTACGCCCAACGTACATAAATTTACGCCCAGCGTACTAAGGCGGACCTTAGTACACTCAGAGTACTCTTCTATACGCACAACGTACTCCTTCTTGGCCCAAGGTTGCAACTTTGGCCCTTAAACTTATATTGACTCTACACTTCCAACCCTAAGGATTATAAATGACAAGGTAATGATAGATGAGGGTTCAGAAATACCTGCAAAAATCTTGGGATGTTACAATACATACATATATGTAATATATATATATATATATATATATATATATATATATATATATATATATATATATATATATATATATAATTTCAAGTTTACAAAATTAAACAAAATGGTCATTGAGATTTGTAGTATATTGTAAATTTGGTACAATGGTAAAATAGTTTTTTTCATTAAAATCTAATAGTTGAAAAGTTAGATTTAACGTCAGGAGAATATTTCATATAAATTTGCAAACCACATGGAACAGTGACGTGACGCTTTCCTCGAAAGTCCTCAAAATGATATATTTTGCACACCACAGGGACCAATTCAGAAATTTCATCATATATATGGAAAAGTTCAATAGATAACCAATATTAATCAAGGAACCAATGAACAAATCAAAAACGTCGAAATTTAAAGTGATCAACGGCAAAAGGAAAGGTTGTAGACTTTTACAATGGACGCACATGCACCGGATTATAACAAAACTCACTTCCTTTTTTTCATTTTAAATTTTTTTACGCCATGTTTTTTATCGAAAAAAAACGAATATACCATTGTTCACGATTTTTCGTCATCTTTTCATAGAGATCTATGATGATATATATAATAAACGATCTTTTTTTTTTTGAAAAAAACTCACTTCATTTTTTTTGTTGAAAAATTAAGGTCTATTTTTTTATAGAAAAAAATTAATAAATATATCAAAATTCATACTTTTTTTGCATTTTTTAAACGTCTATTCATATTCATGTAAAAAAAACGATAGTTCAATTCAGATTCACATTGTGAGCCTGTTCAGATTCATATTGTGAATCTGTTCAAATTCACAGTGTGCATAATAGTAAGTCAGATCACAATATGAATCTGAACTGATCAAGCTTTTTTACATTGTGAATGTTAAAAATTGAAATATTTACAGTTTAGATTCACAGTGTGAATCTCGACTAATCGAGGTTTTTTTTTTGAACATTCTCATATTCAAATGTGCATAATAGTAAGTCAGATTCACAATGTGAATCTAAATTGATCGAGTTTTTTCACATTGTGAATGTTAAAAATTGAAATATTTAAAGTTTAGATTTATAGTGTCAATCTACATTGTTTGAAAGAGGTGTTGGGTTTATAACCATTGAGGGGCAAGGTGGGGAGTTCGACTCTCATTGGTGGCCACTCATGGGGAATTTTCCTTTGGAATCCCATTAAAAAGGGTGAGGGTTTGCCCTGTAAAGGAGCTTGAACCCGGGCTTCCGCTGTAAAAAGGCGGAAGGGCTTCCGCTTGGTATTTGCCGTTCCAAAAAAAAAATCTACATTGTTTGAAGTTTTTTTAGTCGGTGTTGATGTTTATTAATAGAGTACAAAAAATTAATATTTTTAGTATAACTAGTTTTATGTTAATAAAAAGTAAACTTAAATATTGAAAAAACTAACAAAATGAAGTGAGTGTTTTTCGAAAAAAAAATTCGGTTTTTATATATCAACATGGATCTTTATGGAAAAATGACGAAAAATCGAAAACAACGGCATATTCAGCCTTTTTTTTTTTTTTTTTTTTTTTTAATAAAATATGTGGCCTAAAAAATATTTTAAACGAAAAAAAGATGTGAGTTTTTTTGGTAAGGCGGTTGATTATTTGGTATAATCCGGTGTATGTGCGTCCAATGTAAAAGTGTATATCTATTTGCTTCCTTGACTGACTGTTGATCATTATGATTTCCAACGCTTACGATTGGTTCTTTTTTAATTATGGTTCTCTATTGAACATCAATATATAGATATATGGGAAAAGTGAATATACCCTTAAGGGTATATAAGTTTACGTACCTAAACACACCATAATACGTCGTTTTATTTGATATATTCATTATAATATTTTTAAACTTCAACTTAAACTTGATTTACTTTCAATATTTTCGAAATTTCACTATTATATTTCTCTAACATCGCATATTTTTGCCGAACATCATGGAAGTAAATCAAGTTGAAAGTTAAATTATAAGAACATTGGACAATTACAATGTATTATATGATACAAAACGACGTAATATAGTGAGTTTGGGTACCTAAGCTTATATATCCTTAAAGGTATCTTCAATTTTCCACACACACACATATATATATATATATATATATATATATATATATATATATATATATATATATATATATATATATATATATATATATCATGTTTTTAGGTAGATGCTTTTTACGAATAAACTGAAATTTAATATCGTTTGGTTAATTGTTTTAAACAAAATAATTAATTATTTTGTTTATCAAAGCATTAATATAACATGTATATGTACTAGTTTGTTGATTAAGCCTCTCGGTCGATGTAACAAACACCAATCGAAGTATCGAACGTAAACAATAACATATTTAATTAAAAGTAGTTTACATTTACGAATGGAAAAATAAAGTTTATTTTGTTTCATTAAATTAACTTTTATTTTGGTCTCAAAGAGTTTGGACTTTGGACTATTTAAAGTATTGGATTATTATAAATATTTTAGATTATTTTATATTTGGATTTAGAGAAAATGACAAAAATAACCATTTACACTAATGACATTACAAAAATAGCCAAAAAAAATCGAAATTACAAAATTAATCAACGATTTCACAGATGGAGATGCCCCATCTGCGAAATGAGCATCTCATCTGCGAATGTACAAGCACCTAAAGCACAGCTGTGCTTTAGGTGCTTGTACATTCGCAGGTGCTTTTAATTTAAAAAAAAAAAAAAAAAAAAAAAATTCTGTATATATAGGGGTAAAATCGCAAATGGAATAGGTCCATCTGTGATTTACTCTCACTCTATCTGCGAAATTGTGGTTTTTTTTATATATTTTTTTTTAGTTTGACTATGAAATGAATTGGTTTGACTACGAAATCATGTTGCTATATAAAAAGTTTTGTAGATAGTTTTACTTTCTCAGTCAAACCAATTCATTTCGTAGTCAAACTAAAAAAAATCAAAAAAAAAAACCACAATTTCGCAAATAGAGTGAGAGTAAATCGCAGATTGTAACGCCCGTAGATTCGGGCTAGTCAATTTAGAGGCAATATGGGTCGAAAACGAATTTTCGGCAAAAGATTATTTAGAATAAATAATTTTAACCAAGTTATAGTATATGTCACAAGGTTTCCGTACATATAAAGAACGCCGAAATCTGAGTTATAACGAAGAAGTTATGGCTCGTCGAAGTTTTACAGCAAAACCGGCACGGCACCGGGAAGCGTAAAAAGTGAATTTATGATAGAAGACTTTTTAGCCTTAGTTATCTAAACCAAAGTCGTAGAGTATGTTAAAATGAGAAAATCCGTAAAAAGAACCCCCAAATCTGACTTCGTATGAGGAAGTTATGATTTTTCAAAGTTTCAGCTTAGTAGTGAATAGCCCGAAACTCGAATTTTAGTTCGAGCGGTTTTTGGCTTACGCGACCTAAATGAGAGTTAAAGATCTCATTAATAGGAACTCAACAGTAAAAAGATGGACGAAAACGGAGTTCGTATGAAAGAGTTACGAATTCTTCGCGGTCATTTAACAGTCTAAACGCCTCCTATTGTTAAATTTATGATCGGTCGAGAATTAGCCGACGGAGCCAAAATGAAAGTTGTAGATATTATTTTTACCTACGCATGGATATAAAGAACGTCGAAAACAGAGATAGTATGAGATAGATATAGACGAAGCTTAGTCGCTACTTTTCGAGCGCGGCGAATTCGATACAGTTTTGTAAATCCGAGATTGAATGAGAATTAGCCAACGAGGTCTAAATGAGAGTTGAAGATCTCATTAATAGGAACTCAATGGTAAAAAGACGGACAAAAATGGAGCTCGTATGCGAAAGTTATGGACGAAGCTTAGTCCCTACTTTTCGAGCGCGGCGAATTCGATACAGTTTTGTAAATCCGAGATAGAATGAGAATTAGCCAACGAGGTCTAAATGAAAGTTGAAGATCTCATTAATAGGAACTCAACGGTAAAAAGACAGACAAAAACGGAGCTCGTATGCAAAAGTTACGGACGAAGCTTAGAGACTACTTTACTATAAAACTCCTATAAATACAAGGGTGAACTACTCATATTTTCTTCACACCATAAGCCTCTCTTTCTCTCTCTAACTTCTCTCTAGACTCCCTAAACCCCTCCCAAGTCTACGGAACCTCCCTAGCACGAGAAGAAAGCCCCGGAGCGCCCGACGGCTCCGAGAAGAAAAGCTTCCGGCTTGGAAACGCTGCTCCAGCGAAGCCCGATTTTTAATAAAAACTCGTTGTAAGTGAGCTATGCCTATACCATATTTAATATAGATTTTATTTAATTATAGTAACATTATTAGGACCTTAAAATAATTATTTGGGCTATTATTATGAGTTATATTGAGTGTTATTTAACGCTTATATAATAGTAATAATAGCTAAACTATTAATTAGTCGTGGTTAACGTTAAAAACTAAACCCTAGTGGTATTGATACTAGGTTTTGTCGAGGAAAATTGTTTTGAGATAACGAAGTGCTGTCTGAGTTCGGAATCACCACCAAATCAGGTGAGTGCATAGTCCTTTCATCTTACACATAGATATGAAGTATTTTATATAAACTACGTGCTATGTGTGCATATTATCTGAATACTTGCTGTCTATGCTGGATGAACGTTTTATACATGTTTTAAAGGATTTAAACTGTATACGTATTTTATATATACGAATATGTTGGGTATGATGATGGGTAGATAAATGATGAGAGATAGAAGATGATGTGAGTATACATTGGCAGCTATAGACTTAGTGCCTATGGGACAAACACAGGTAGCTATGGACTTAGTACCTGTTAGACGTTGGTAGCTATGGATTTAGTACCTATTGAACATTGGTAGCTATGGACTTAGTACCTATTAGATAAAGACTGGTAGCTATGGATTTAGTACCCGATGAATAGACTATAGCAACTATGGAATTAGTGCTTTATGAACGAACATTGGCAGCTATGGATTTAGTGCCAGTCCTAGAACCCTGGAAGTAAGGGACTTCGGAATAAACGAATGAAGGATAGATGACTCTTAGGTTAAATCCTTAAAGAGTAAAGAAGATAATGGGGATGGGTAATTGGGTTGATTGTTTGATTAAACATAATAATTATATTATTGTGGGTTGAAAACCCTATGTACTCACCAGGTTTCCCAACCTGACCCACTCAGTTTATGTATACCACAGGTGACGAAATGAAGTGACATTACACTGAGAGATTTAAAGAGATGTAGATCACTAGTGCAAATAATTGTAAGTTCTGTTTATGCTTATGTTTCTGTATTAACGATGACATCCCAAATGTTTTAAGATGAATAAAAATACGTTTCTTCGAAAAAATTTTAATAATGTATTTATTGTGTTTTTCTGGGAACAAATTCCGCAACCTTTTTATAAAATGAAGTACTCTGATTTTCATAAAGCATAAAGAAAATCGGTCTTTTCTGGCCGTGATTTTGGGGATGTCACACAGATTGACCTATTCCATCTGCGATTTTACCCCTATATATACAGAAAAAAAAAAAAAATTAAAAGCACATGCGAATGTACAAGCACCTAAAGCACAGCTGTGCTTTAGGTGCTTGTACATTCGCAGATGAGATGATCATTTCGCAGATGGGGCATCTCCATCTGTGAAATCGTTGGCTAATTTTGTAATTTTGATTTTTTTTTTTGGTTATTTTTGTAATGTCATTAGTGTAAATGACTATTTTCGTCACTTTCTCTTGGATTTAT
Source organism: Lactuca saligna (assembly GCF_052625555.1). Lineage (NCBI taxonomy): Eukaryota > Viridiplantae > Streptophyta > Magnoliopsida > Asterales > Asteraceae > Lactuca > Lactuca saligna. The sequence goes on along the minus strand of NC_136419.1, from coordinate 22,217,434 downwards.
AATTAGGAATAACCTTTTTTTTTTGATAGCTCGATTTTTTTCAAGGAGTAGCACCGCAACATAAAATAGGAAAAAAAAATAGAATTCTTTTACACTATTGACAAAATTTAGGGGTAATTTGTGGTACCCGAGTTCCTTCCTAGGCTGCCTATGATATATATTTGTGAAATATCCATGTATGATTACTAATATATTGTTTTATATGATTCGTGTGATATCTATGTTTGATTATTAATATATTGTTTTATATCCTTATTTCTATAAGACAAATAATTAAATGACTTAATTTTGAACCAAACCACACTCGTTGGTAATCATACTAAAACAAAAAGTCTATAAAGGCACATGTTGTCCTTGAATTTATGAAAATATATTACCTTAGATATAAACACATAATGAAAAATTATCTGAATTTCATTAATCCCTAATCTAATAAATGTATAGTTTTAATTTTTTTGTCAAGTGTGATTCTAATACAACTTCTCATTAATATTATATCATATGTCATGTAGATATATTAGGCAACTCATTTCAAAATTCTAATTTACATTTTCAAATTATATGTTAAATTTGAAGTTATAATAAGTTTAAAATTTTGATATATCTCTTAATTAATAATTTATTTAAAATAATTGATTAAAAAAGTTTAGTTTTTATTTTAAAAGTTTAATTAATTGTATAACTATGATTCCCATTAATTATAAACTAATGTATATATAAAATATTGTCATATAACAATGGTTATATGTCCTTATCTAGTAAAAACCTATTACCATGGTTTCACGAGCACCCATATACTCTTCATGAATGTTCATAAACTCGTCAAATAAACCTAATAAATTATTAGAGAATAACTTCCTCATGAATGGTGAATGATATTCCATTGATTAAGAATACATAAAGAATGAAACAACTCATAAATTCAACCACCACATAGACCATACAAACAATGTTTTAAAACCCGGGTTGATCCGGCCGGTTCAACCGGTTGGACCGTGACCCGGGGTAGAAGGCGGGTCAATTGCGACCTGTTTTATATAAAAATACGAACCGGATCGAACCGGCCGGGTTTCCTCTAAACCGCGGTTCAACCGCTTATGTCGAACCAGTTAAAACCGGATTGACCCGTTTTAATAAGGTTTGGATAGTTGGAAACATGTAACGAACGCCAAAACAACGAGTCGTTTGCGGTTTCTTTAATGTTTTTCAATGTTTTTAAATATTTAAACTTTGTGGACATTAAATTGTTGGTTTTATATGGTTATGCATTATGCATGAAAGTAAAAATATATAAAAATAGAAAAAGACCATAAACCGGGTTGACCCGGCGGTTCAACCGATTGATCCGGTTGACCCATGAACCGGTCACCATACCGGGTCAACCAAAAACCCGGGTTTTAAAACATTACATACAACACTAATTGCAATGGGGTGAAGACCAAAGACCCGTATACCAGTAACGATTAGAGGCTAAAACTGATCATTCATGGTTTGTAGCCACAATGAAACAACTCATAAAAAATGTATACTTAATCCAATAAATATTTTTTATTTAATTTTATCAAGCATCAAAATAATGTTTGTTAACAGTAACAAACTGTAACAATCAAGATAAACACCTTAAATAAGTAATTTCAAACACCCCGTAATAAACTTAACTTTACGGTGCTAAAAGGAGAAACCAAAATCATATAAAAACCGTCAATAAAGGACAATCTATATCAAAAGATCCCCTTTAAAACAAAAGTAAAGATAAATAGATAATAATTAACTGTATGGATTATTTTTTGCAGTTTACTCTAAAAGAATCGCAAGCCTTCACATTATTACATATACTTGAATTGTATCTTTTTATTTTATTTTATTTTATTTATTTATTTATTTTTTTTTTTTTTGAGTTATCGTTGAACTAATTATTGGATTCGAAGGTGTCAACTGTCAAAGTAAAGATATGTATTTCTGGTAAACAGTTAGATTTGTTAAGCATTTATAGCATGATTCTGTGAAGATTTATAAGTTGGGGATCGTTTTTGTCTAGTTAAATCTTGTATCTCACTTTGCTTACACACTTAGCATATTGTTCATGCGGCATTGTAGATGAAAGGTCTAAAGGTAAAGGTGAAGCTTAAGCAAGAAAGAGTAGTGTTAAATGTATAGCCAAGTAATACAGTTTGATTTTTTTTTTTTTTAAATTTTATCCAATGCAATTGTCATCGGATCTTAACAGGAAGGATACGGATTTGATACAGCAGCCATCAGTCTCCCTTGCTATTAATTCCCAGAAATTAGAAGGATAACTTAACATGTCTCCGATGGGAGGTTGAAAGAAAGATAAGGCGAATGTGAAACAGGATTTGCCACCCCAACATAATTTCGCAATTTACCGAAATAGTTTCCCAAGGATTGCGATGCAATTTGCTCCACTGAAACCCAATCCAGTCTATCCACTGCCTGCCACATGTTTGACAATTTGCCCAAGTGAATGAAGATCAACATATGCCTCTGGTTGCTATTTTATCGCAGATAACAAACGATTGGCTTTGATTGCGCGCAATTTAAACTACAGACACGAAACAACATCATCTCCACGTGTTCCAATGCCATCATTTTCCTCACTCCAAATTGTTGGTGCGTAATCTGTCGTAATCTAAGCACTCACCCACCATCTCAGATCTGGGATCTTTTGTATTTTCCTTTTGGTGACTCAACTATACACACACAGTCGTATCTAGCCCTTCAATTTGAACATAATTTTAATCTTGTTCTTGTTCATAGTCCCATCCTAACATAATAATAATCATTTACGTATTATTGCTCAACCAACTAATATTAGTTCATTTCCTGGTAATAAAAGTTTAACCTTTAATCAAAATTGAGATTAGCAAATCCAGTTTATGGTTTTCATAAACAAAACTGTGTTGCAAAATGGAATCAATGAACGAAATATGAAAATGGGTGTATAGTTTTGGGACCAAAAACATAACTTTTTACCCTTTCTTGATGACATGTGACTAGGAGAGCATGTGAGGCCAGTGTATTCCAGTGAACCCCTTTATCACCACCACCCCGACTCCCCCCACCATGAATCAACAAGAAAAGAAACCAAGAAGAACATAGCATTGAAGCTCTTTCTTTCTTTTTTTCTCTTTCTTTCTTTCTCTCATCGACTTGAATATTCTTGATTACAGCTTGAATCATTCAAGTTCGATAGCATCCATCACACACAATGGAGCGTGCACGAAGGCTAGCAAACAAAGCCATCCTCGGGCGCCTGGTTTCACAAACCAAACAAAACCCATCATCCCCTGCGCTCTATTCGCCTTCAAGGTATGTCTCCTCTTTGACTCCATACGTATGTAGTGGTAGTGGCAGTGGCAGAAACGTTAGATCAGAAAGAACCAGTAATGGGTTCGGTTCGCAAGTTCGATCTATATCAGTAGATGCATTAAAACCAAGTGACACCTTCCCACGCCGCCATAACTCCGCCACCCCAGACGAACAAACCAAAATGGCCGAATTTGTCGGTTTTCCAAATCTCGATTCCCTCATTGACGCCACTGTACCCAAATCAATCCGTCTCGAATCGATGAAATTCCCTAAGTTCGATGAAGGCTTAACCGAATCCCAAATGATCGCACACATGCAAGATTTAGCTTCCAAGAATAAGATCTACAAGTCCTTCATCGGTATGGGATACTACAACACATCTGTTCCTCCAGTCATTCTAAGAAACATCATGGAAAACCCTGGTTGGTATACACAGTACACTCCATATCAGGCGGAAATTGCTCAGGGACGTTTAGAATCCCTTCTCAATTTCCAGACCATGATCACCGACCTCACCGGTTTACCCATGTCAAACGCTTCCCTACTCGATGAAGGAACTGCAGCTGCTGAAGCTATGGCGATGTGTAACAACATCCAAAAGGGTAAAAAGAAAACCTTTATCATCGCAAGTAACTGCCACCCACAAACAATCGAAATCTGTAAAACCAGAGCAGATGGGTTTGATCTTAAAGTCATCACTTCTGATCTCAAGGATTTCGATTACTCATCTGGTGATGTGTGTGGAGTTCTTGTTCAGTATCCAGGGACCGAAGGTGAGTTGTTGGACTATGGTGAGTTCATCAAGAACGCACATGCAAACGGTGTGAAAGTAGTCATGGCTACTGATTTGTTAGCTCTGACTGTGTTGAAACCTCCTGGTGAGTTTGGAGCCGATATTGTTGTGGGTTCTGCTCAAAGATTCGGTGTCCCAATGGGTTATGGAGGTCCACACGCAGCCTTTTTAGCAACTTCCCAGGAATATAAAAGAATGATGCCCGGAAGAATCATCGGTGTCAGTGTGGATTCTTCCGGAAAGCCGGCTTTACGTATGGCCATGCAGACAAGAGAACAGCATATTAGAAGAGACAAAGCAACCAGCAACATCTGCACAGCTCAGGTATAAATTAAATCCTTCAAGTGTAGAAAATGTAATTTTGAGATTCATGAAGGTGTTTTGTTAAAATATATTTATATATATAGGCATTGCTTGCGAACATGGCTGCTATGTTTGGTATCTACCATGGACCAGAAGGGTTAAAGACGATTGCACAGAGAGTTCATGGTCTTGCTGCAACTTTTGCTGCTGGGTTGAAGAAGCTTGGAACAGTTCAAGTTCAAGAACTTCCCTTTTTTGACACTGTGAAGATAACATGTGCTGATTCAAGTTTAATAGCTGAAGAAGCTGATAAACATCAGATGAATCTTCGTATTGTTGATAAAAACACTGTAAGTATGTTTTTTATGTTACCAAAAGTACTATATCTATGTTCTTAAGCTTATGGTCAAATATGTTCCTGCTTCTCTCAGATCACTGTCTCTTTTGATGAGACAACAACGATTGAAGATGTTGATAATTTGTTCAAAGTTTTCGCCTTGGGAAAACCCGTGAGTTTGTCCTTTCTTTTGATATAACAAATAACAAATCTTTATATAAATCAAGAAACTTGATTCTTGATTCTTGATTCTAGGTGACATTCAGTGCCACGTCACTTGCACCAGAGGTTCAGGATGTTATCCCTTCCGGACTTGTCAGGGAGACTCCATATCTGACTCATTCGATTTTCAACACGTATGATTCTTTTTTCAAAACTTAGTAACTTTTTTAACATGTAAAAAGCTTTTCCTGATTCTTTATTTATTTATTTTAGTTACCATACGGAGCATGAGCTACTAAGATACATTAGTAAGCTTCAGTCAAAGGATCTGTCATTATGCCACAGTATGATTCCTCTGGGATCTTGCACCATGAAGCTTAATGCAACTACAGAGATGATGCCTGTGACATGGCCAGCCTTTGCAGATATGCATCCTTTTGCTCCTACACCACAGGCACAGGGGTATCAGGTAATCATACCTTTCTAATTTTGACTTAAATTTCCAAATTACATTTCTCTTGACTTTTTTTTAACCTAACATAAAATATCTTGCAGGAAATGTTCAAGAATTTGGGTGACTTGTTGTGTACCATAACCGGATTTGACTCTTTCTCTTTGCAACCAAATGCTGGAGCTGCAGGAGAATATGCTGGGCTGATGGTTATCCGAGCTTATCATATGGTATATGCTATAAACTATACCCTTTTATATAATCATATATAAAAAGTCAAAGTCATTGACTTTGGTCAACTATAGGCGAGAGGAGATCATCATCGTAATGTATGCATCATCCCTGTGTCTGCACATGGAACAAATCCTGCAAGTGCTGCTATGTGTGGAATGAAAATTATTACTGTGGGAACTGACTCCAAAGGTAATATCAATATTGAAGAGGTGCGCAAGGCTGCCGAGGCAAACAAAGAGTATCTATCTGCTCTTATGGTAACCATTTTTTTTTTTTTTTTTTTTTTTTTTTTATTTATCAAAACATATAAAAATATATTCGTAACTAAAGTAAATTCTCTTTTTTTAGGTTACCTATCCTTCTACTCATGGAGTTTATGAGGAGGGTATTGATGAGATTTGCAAGATCATTCATGACAATGGAGGTCAAGTCTACATGGATGGAGCTAACATGAATGCACAGGTACATCAACATTACACTTCTTGTGTCATTTTAATTTAGTTAAAACATCATAAAAATTATTTGGTTTTTTATTTATTACAGGTTGGATTAACAAGTCCAGGGTGGATTGGGGCTGATGTTTGTCATCTAAACCTTCACAAGACATTTTGCATTCCACATGGTGGTGGTGGGCCCGGAATGGGCCCCATTGGTGTGAAGAAACACTTGGCACCCTACTTGCCTTCACACCCTGTGGTAAGACAAAGCAATAATTTTTTTTAGTTTGATGTTTATGTGTAACTAGAGTAATATGTTGTTGAGTTCATAATTTAATTGTAAATGTAAATCTTGATTTAAAGGTTGCAACTGGAGGTATACCAGCCCCTGAACACAGTAAGCCACTTGGCACGATTTCAGCAGCACCTTGGGGTTCAGCACTTATCTTGCCTATATCATATACATACATTGCCATGATGGGATCTCAAGGGCTTACAGATGCATCCAAGATAGCTATCTTGAATGCAAACTATATGGCAAAACGTCTTGAGGTCTCTTTTCCTTATTCATTAAGAATAAATATATAATCTAATTGTCGAGGAGGTCTTACTTTTTTTTATTTCCTTTGGGATTAATTACATTGCAGAGTCACTATCCCATTCTTTTCCGTGGTGTGAATGGAACAGTTGCCCATGAGTTCATCGTTGATTTGAGACCCTTGAAAGTAAGTTATAATATTATTTTTTGTTAAGTCAAAAAGAAATAGCAACTAACTCGACTCATATTCATATTCATATTCAGACAACTGCTGGAATAGAGCCAGAAGATGTTGCAAAACGTCTGATTGATTACGGGTTTCATGGTCCAACTATGTCATGGCCAGTTCCAGGAACACTCATGATTGAACCCACTGAAAGTGAAAGCAAGGTAAATTATAAAAAAAATATATATATAAAAAAAAAAAAAAAAGAGTAAAGTTTCTTTAAAAATTATAATGTTTTTTTTCCTTTCCTTTCATTTTATAATTTATATAACATAACATGTGGAATTTTTGAGTTGTAGGCTGAGTTGGACAGGTTTTGTGATGCTTTGATCTCCATTAGACAAGAAATAGCAGAAATTGAGAAAGGAACAGTGGACATCAACAACAATGTCATCAAGGTAGTTATAGATTTATAGCAATAACTATGTTTCAGTGTTTTTGGATGAAGAATTATATTATTAGGGATAATGATGGAAATTACAAAATTTGTAGGGAGCACCTCATCCACCACAACTACTCATGGCTGATAAGTGGACAAAACCATACTCCAGAGAATATGCAGCTTACCCTGCCCCATGGCTTCGTGCTGCTAAGTTCTGGCCCACTACATGTTCGTCTCTCTTTCTTTCTCTCTCATGGATAAATTTTTATCTGAATAATTATTATTATTTGAATCTTGAATTGTTGATTGATGTGGTTAAAGATTGATTAACTATGGTTGGGTTAATTACGTGTGACAGGCCGTGTGGACAATGTGTATGGTGATCGGAACCTGATCTGCACCCTTCAGCCACCACAGGAGTATGAAGAGAAAGCTGAAGCTACTGCTTAAGGAATAAGAAGCTATACATGTGAATGATGTGATGTGGTTTTAAGGTTCTTTTTCAGCTTTATACTTAAATCTTGTTCTTGTATATACTTGTTTCGTATTTGTAAGCCTTATATGGCTGCTGGCTTTTTATGGTATTATTCATGTAAAATCATGGTGACCAGCTGCTCTTAATTATAGCAATTTCTTGTCATGATGATGTATAGATTTCACTTGTTGTGAAAGATACCATCTTAACCTCTTTTTATCATATTTACAACAATTTTAGCTATTTAATGATTCGATCAAACACTCTTTCAACACCACTTTATCACAAAAATTAGTACAATTTTAGCTATTGAATGATTGAATCAAACACTCTTTTAAAACTTTCAGTTCCTAACAACATTAATAAGTTTAATATTATTTAAAAGCATATTGTTTAACCTTCAATGATAAATTAATATCATAATATGATAAACATTGAGTGTCAAAAGTGACTTTTTGTCCTAGTGTGTAATTGCAATCAGATTTTGACCTGTGGAAACTAAGTTTTATATTGTTTTACGACATTTCAAGCCAACAATAGCCGACATATTCACCTGAATGCATTTATTTGCATGCCCAAACTTTAAAATAATAAATAATAAAATAATAGAAAACACATGGTGTGCAATAAAGAAACCCGTACTTATTTATTTAAAGAGGCTGAGAATCGCACTTTAAAGGTTACATTATTGTTATTTTTGATTTTACAAGTTTGGTTTATGCATATTTAATTTCGTTTTAATATAGAAACCTATAATAAATAAAATCATTTCGAATTTGAGTGATGAAAAACAGGTTCGGAACTATGAACTAAGTTTTGAGAATATATTGATCCATGAACGAAAACTAGGTCATAATTTAATTTTTTGGGTTTGTTGATCACCATATATAATAATAGATCAAATCAATTGATTAATTAAATTCTTTTTCTATTTATTAAAATTAAATCAAACTTAACGTTGATAGCCCCATAAGGGACTCGGTGAATTCAACTGCAACATTTATATAAATTATGTTTTTAATTTTATTTTGAGTAAATTACACGAATGATCCCTATGGTTTGGGGTAATTTGCATGATTGGTCCCTAACTTATTATTTTAACTCGGAAGGTCCCTGTTGTTTGTTTTTGTTATGCGTTTGGTCCCTACTATTTGTTTTTGTTACGTGTTTAGTCCCTATCTTAGCTAAAAATACTATTATTTAAATATGAAAAAATGTTAGGGTAGGTGATATAATGTGAGGGGTGGGGTTGGAGGTGTGTTTATTTAAATAAATTAAAAAAAATCAAGGGCAAAATAGTCTTTTTAGGTATGACGGGACCAAGCGCGTAACAAAAACAAACAATAGGGACCTTCCGAGTTAAAAAAATAAGTTAAGGACCAAACACGCAAATTACCATAAACCATAGGGACCATTCGTGTAATTTACTCTTTTATTTTCGACATTATATGTTAAGCAATTTTTGGCAAATACTATTTTGAATCTTGCCAATATTTGTATCATGATATCAAAAATTATGACTATGAGAGAAGTCAAGTTTTTATACTTTGAGGTTCTTTAAAATATATATATATATATATATATATATATATATATATATATATATATATATATATATATATATATATATATATATATATATATATATATATATATATATACACACGAGCAACAACTCTTCTAATTAAAATTGAGGGTCATAAGGTTTGTCTTGTATGAGGGATCGGGATTGAAGTGTAATTACTATTTAGTTTAAAAGATGAGATTTGACTGTCTTTTATCAAAGGGTCTAAAGATAATGGCAAGCAGAAGAGTTGATAATTGAGTTCCATTATTATGAGTATTAAATTGAAAAAGACTCGTTGAAAATCTGAGATAGAAAACAAAGACTTTTGCCGACACAAACATACATGAAGGTTTCGAAGATGGTGGGAAGTGGATTCTTAAATAAGAAGAAAAGCCGTAACTTTATTTTTTTTTTAGAACTTTGGTTCCCTGATATATTGCTACTTAGGCTATGAAAACTATATTATTTTTTGAGTTTTTTTTAGATTGTTATCTTTAGTTAGTAAAAAAAATAAACTTATAAACTGATATTTTAAAAAACTATTCAGTCTAACCTTTCAATTCATCGGGTTTATGAAGTCTCTTTAAAAAAAAATTCTTTCAAAAGTATCTTTTTTGTACAAGTACTTTTGTAATTAGCCAATATTTTATGTTTTCATTAATGGTTAAATGTTGTTATAGACTATCATTTAATAATATTTTGACAGTAAAAATTTACAAAAACAAATAAAACAAAATTAATATTAAATACGTCTCCAGCGACTATTTCCAGAACCTCTAGAACTTAAATACAAAAGACTTAAATTGTTCGGTTTATTAGAGAAAATTAACTTCCTCTTTGTTTTTCTTTAAAAAAATACAATAAATGTTCATTTTAAAATGTTTATGAAATATTATTATTTTAATTTTTGACAATTTATATTAGTATGGCCTGTATCGACATATTAAATATGAAATAGATAAATCTTTTATATATATATATATATATATATATATATATATATATATATATATATATATATATATATATATATATATAGGGTTAGGTTCATTTGAGACCATCTATATTTTGTGAGACCGTGAGACGCATTTTTTTATTTTTTTTTATTTTTTTTAGTTAATTCATGTTCTGAAAATAATATTTAAAAAAAGAATTTTTTGATTTTTTCATTTATTTTGCATTTTAAAATTATTTTTAGAATATGTACAGTGTAATATTATATTTAGAATATTTCACGTATTTTTCAAAAAAAATAGAATTTTTTTTATTTTTTTATTATTTTTTGTAGTTAATTCAAGTTCCGAAAATAATATTTAAAAAAAGAATTTTTAGATTTTTCCATTTATTTTTCATTTTAAAATTATTTTTTAGAATATGTCAGTGTAATATTCTATTTAGAATATTTCACGTATTTTTCAAAAAAAAAAAACGGATTTTTTTTATTTTATTTTTATATTTTTTTTAGTTAATTCAAGTTCCGAAAATAATATTTAAAAAAAGAATTTTTGGATTTTTCTATTTATTTTGCATTTTAAAATTATTTTTAGATTTGGTCTCACGGTCTCACAAAATTAGAATGGTCTCAAATAAACCTGAACATATATATATATATATATATATATATATATATATATATATATATATAAACAATATCATTTTAATATAAATAATACAAAACTATTATTTTGTATTTATTTTATCTTATTGAATGAAATGTATGACTTAAATGTTTTGTACTAATACAAAACTATATTTAAAATGTCATTGTATATTAGTTTATACTATATTTAAAATATCACTTTATATTATTATATATATATTTTTTTCTGTTATCAATTAGTTTATCACCTTTCAACTAATAACTAATATTTATATTTTCGACTAGTCTATCAATATATATATATATATATATATATATAAAAAGAGAGAGAAAAAAAAAAAAAAAGAGAGGAAGGGGGAGGTTGTCAAAGCGCCTATAAACATTGTTTTATTTAACTCTAAGTTTAGTGTTTTAATATATTTTTTCAACTATCATGGGCTAATATTTCGTATTGTAGGATTTTATTCGGTGGTCTATTTAAGACAAAATTACAAAAATGGTCCCTGTAGTTTACTAAAAGTCACAAACTTAGCTCCTATAATTTTTTTTGATGCAAATGGTCCTTGTGGTTTGCAAAACTTGCAAGGATGATCCTTTTTACTAACTCCGTTAAAATACCACTATTAGTGCATCCAATGTGAGGGTGTTTTAGTCTTTTCAAGTATAAGAGGGACTGAATGCGTTTCACTTTCAGGTTCTGGAAGAAATTTCATGAGGAGTTGGGTACGCGGTTGCATTTTAGTACCGCATATCACCCACAGACTGACGGGCAGAGTGAGCGGACAATTCAGACACTCGAGGATATGCTCCGAGCATGTGTTTTGGATTTTGGCGGGAGTTGGGACACATATTTGCCCTTGGCAGAGTTTTCGTACAACAACAACTATCATTCGAGCATTGGTATGCCACCATTTGAGTTGTTGTATCGGAGGAGGTGTCGAACCCCCATTTGATGGGGAGAGGTGGGACAACGTGTAATGGGTAGCACGGAGATCGTGCTTCAGACGATTGAGCAGATACAACAGGTTAGGCAGAGGTTGTTGACCGCTCAGAGTCGTCAGAAGAATTATACGGACAGGCGTCGGTTCGAGCTCGAGTTTCAAGTCGGTGACTTCGTACTCTTGAAGGTCTCTCCTTGGAAAGGAGTGATCCGATTCAGGAAGAGGGGCAAGTTGGGGCCTCGATATATTGGACCTTTCAGGGTAATCACGAGGGTAGGCATGGTAGCCTACCGTTTGGAGCTACCTACGGAGTTGGGTCAGATTCACGACACTTTTCACGTGTCACAGTTGAGAAAGTGTATAACCGACGAGTCAGCAGTGGTACCATTAGAGGATATACAGGTGGATGTAGGCCTGAACTATGTTGAGAGACCGATGACAATTAGGGATCGGAAGGTCAAGGTTTTGAGGAACAAGGAAGTGTCTCTAGTGTAGGTGCAGTGGCAGCATAGGAAGGGGTCAGAGTTGACTTGGGAGGCGGAACGCGAGATGCGTGAGCAGCATCCTTAGTTGTTTGTAGAATGAGACTTTGAGGGCGAAGTCTGATTCTAGTGGGGGAGAATTGTAACATCCGGAATCCCAGGTATATTATTATGATATTTTATTTTTTTGAAATTTGTGAAGAAACTCGGCGAGTTGATGCTTATACTCGCCGAGTAGGGTCGCGGTTGATCATACGGGTTCGCGTTGGACTCGGCGAGTCCACACTGTTTAATGAAACCCTAATCCTCCGGGGTTGGAGCCTATTTAAGGGCACTCTTAGCCTTCCATTTCGGCTACCAGTCCCTTGAGAGCACCCTTAGTGAGCTAGATCGTGTGGAAGGAATGAGAAGCCATAATTGATCTTTCTATCTTTGGTTTAGCAAGTAGAAGGTGATCAAGAGCAAGAGGAGACTGAAGGAGGTGTGATTCAAGTGGTTTCAGAGTCCACAGACTTCAACTTGAGGTATTTATTCGGACCTTCTTCAGTTTTGGTATTGAAACTTAGAGTTAGGGTGTTCTAACCTCTTTTGAGGATGTTTATGTGGAGCAATTGATCCCTTATCGAGTTCATGCTTTGGATCTGGACTCAAAGAGGTCCAGAGACCTTAACCCTTGGAGCTTTATGAGTTATCTTGAGAGTAATGAGCTTAGGATGCCATTTTTGGGCTAAAATCTCCAAGTGTTACCATTTAGATGATATATGAGTGTGAAAGTCTGGACTTTACGTGATTATATTGCTTGGGAAGGACAAATCTATGGATTTGAGGAACAGATCTGACCTCAGGAGGTCAAAAGAGTTTGTGCATGGCATGTACTCACCGAGTTGTTCTTGAGACTCGGCGAGTTGAGTCGGGGTAGCCCCGCGATTCTTACCTGGGGACTCGTCGAGTAAAGGGAGAGACTCGACGTGTTAAATGGGACTAAAGAGTTAAGTGGACACAGGTGGACTTGCCGAGTTGCCCAAGTACACTCGCCGAGTCGGGTCAAAGTTTGACCGTTGACTTTGGTTGACTTTTAGGGTTTGGTCAACAACGAGGACCTTTGAGTCAAAGGAGGGGTAAAATGGTCTTTCACCCTTCTGAGGGAGCTTAGAGAAAGTAGAGTCTAGTTCTGAGAGTTATATTTATGAGAATATTACTTTATGTGTTTAGGCGGAGGTTAGATCGTATTCTACCGAGTCAGTGATTTACCGGAACATCTGAGGTGAGTCTTCTCACTATACTGTACCTGGAAAGGTACCTATGTGTGACCGGAAGGTCTGGTATGCTATATGATATATGCATTGTATGTGATTAGTTATCTGTTTTGTATGTGTTATGAATGCTATGCTTGATATGGGCCGGAAGGCGTTATGAGGTAGACCGGAAGGTCAGGGAGTCATGGGTCGGAAGGTCGACACGGGTAGGATCGGAAGGTTTACCGGGTTTGGAAGGAAGTCCCCTGAGACACATGGACCGGAAGGTCATGGCCTGAGACAAATTTACAAAAAGAGTAATAAGGAATATTATTGAGGGTAAATGACACCAAAAAACACTTTTTTTACACAAAAATTCGATTTTGACACCGTGTTTTTTTAGTCAATTTTGACACTATGTTTGCTAATTTGTTACAATTCTGAGCACTTGACTGGTTAATCAGGTTACATGCCGACGTGACATGATGACGTGACATGCTGACATGATATGCTGACGTATCAAAATTGAATTTTTTTTTCTCACAAAAAACACTAAGTTTTCATTTTTTTTTTTATTTTGACACTAAGTTTAATTTTTTCTTTTCAATTTTGACACTATATTTTTTTGTTCCAAATCGAACATCATATTTTCCAATTTTGTTCAATGTTGACAATTTTCTATTTGAAACCGTATAAATATTTTTTTAATACATTTAAACCGTATAAATATTTTTTTTTTCATTTAAAAACCATAGTTTTGTATAAATACAATTTTTTTTACACTCAAACCATATTTTTATGTATAAATATGTATTAGTTATATAAAAATTGTATTTTATATTAAATATGCAACTTTAAAATGTGTTTGAAGGTTTGGAGGCGTGTAGTCGAACAAAACTCGGATATCAAGTTTGCAACCCATCAAATTTTTACATCTTATTAGAAGTTTGTGGTTAGTTTGAGTTTCATGATATAACTAACGTTTTGAATGTAAGAAAAAAAACACGTTATATTTAAATAAAAATGTGGTTTTTAAACGAAAAAAATAAGTTTATACGGTTTAAAATGTAATAAAAAAATATATTTATACGGTTTCAAATAGAAAATAGATAAAATTAAACAAAAATGATTTTCGATTGGAACAAAAAAAACGTAGTGTCAAAATTAAAATAAAAAATTAAACTTAGTGTCAAAATCATAAAAAAGTGAACTTAGTGTTTTTTGTTGAAAAAAAAATCAATTTTGACACGTCAGCATATCATGTTAGCATGTCACGTCATCAAAACTGACACGTCATCATGTAACCTGATTAATCAGTCAAGTGGTCAGAATTGTAACAAATTGGAAAACACAATGTACAAATTGACAAAAAAAAAAAACACTGTGTTAAAATCGAATTTATGTGTAAAAAAAGTGTTTTTTGTGTCATTTACCCTCAATAATATTCATTATTACTCTTTTTGTAAATGTACTCATGAGATCATTTTAATTATACAACTTTTATGATTAAATAATATGTTTATATTTGTTAGTTTTCAAAATTAATAAAGTTTCAAGGTTTAAGATATAAATTAAAAAAATCTAGGGTCTTTTCTAACACTACAACGTAAACTGAAGGTATAAAATTATAATATTACATTTTGTCCATAGATTGATCGACACACTTTGACACGATAATTGAAATGATATATGTCAATTGCCATTTTTAATATATTAAATTGAATAGATGCTGCTGGAACGAGTTAAAAATGAGATATTCCCAAAACACCATATGTTTTTGTAGGATTATAGAAAATAACAAAAAAAAATAATTGTTATTCAACAAAATGACCCCTTATATGAAAGCGAACATTGTGGACTTGATAACCAATGCGTTCTATGCGTTTATGTGGTCCATCCTATTTAAAGAGAATTCAAAATCATATACCTAGTCCATCATATTTAAAGAGAATCCAAAATGTGGTACCCATCATATACGGGAACGTACCCATCATATACAGGAATAACATTTTAGATTCTCTCAACGATTTTGACTGAACAACTAATTGAAGTGGTACGGGTGAAGGTCACAAAAATATAGTCTTGTTGATAATATTGTGTTTGGTTTTATTTCTCAATTTAAACATGAACAATGATTATCGACTACTAGTGGTTTGTCTTATGACAATGCCTCTAGGTTACAATGTATAAAGATACAGAAGAGTTCATCAACTCAACGGAAAAAATCGAAGACACATGTTCCAACTCCAATGGTATATGAACGGCTTTTATTGAACAACAATACCATGAACTTAATTGAAAGTTACATTGACAAGTTTGATGATCACTTTGAGGCCGATTTTGCTGGAAGTTTCGCAGGTCATTCGTTGAATTAATATGTAATTTTATTTAGTTTTCAGTATCCGTTCTAAAGCAATGCAAAACGATACAAGGACGTTACACCATATTACAATGACATTATATTAATTCAGGCAATGCCCTTATATGATTCGTATTAAAGAACATCAAAATAATAAAAAGACTAAAACCCATGTAAACTACACAAAAAAATCATGCCAAATCAACTAAAGTACTATCTTTTGTTTTAATTGATTTTTGCACCTGTGGGAAATATAAGATGTTCCTTTCGGTCATCTTAGCCAACTAATTATGCGTTTCAATAAAATTCTCTTTACACTAGGTATTTCATCGTACTGATAAAAATACCCCACAATCTTGCTCTTCATTTCACAAATTTGGGAGTTTAAGCCATTTGAGCAAAGAATACATCACCATTATTCTTTTGAATAAGTGTTGGAGTTTTGTTGTCCTCAATGATTTTAATTGCAAAAAAAGTTGTCTATAATCCGAAACTTGTACTCTACATGTCCTAAATCCATAGTTCACAATCCAAAATGTACATTTTGTTAGATAAATAACTAAATATACGTTGATGAGACATAGAGTTAGTCTAAAACACCTAATTTTTGACATAATGGTTATTTTCGAAACTGTTTACTATTAGTTTTGGAAGACAAACTATTTAGAGTAAATTACACGAATGGTCCCTATGTTTTGGGGTAATTTACGCACTTGATCTCTAACTTATTTTTTTAACTCGGAAGGTTCCTATGGTTTGTTTTTGTTACGTGTTTGATCCCTACTGTTTATTTTTGTTACATGTTTGGTCCATATCTTATCTAAAAAACTATTATTTAAAGAGAAAAAAATAATGAGGTAGGTGAGATAAGGTGAGAGGGTGGGATTAGGGGTGTTTATTTAAATAAATTAAAAAAATCAAGGGCTTAATAGTCTTTTTGGGTAAGATAGGGACCAAACGCGTAACAAAAACAAACAGTAGGAACCTTCCGAGTTAAAAAAATAAATTATGGACCAAACGTGCAAATTACTCTAAACCATAGGGACCATTCGTGTAATTTACTCAACTATTTATGTCTTCGAAGCATCATTTTACATATTTTTTCCAATAAGTGGTACCATGAAAGTTTGAGTTTCTACCTTGATAAGTGTGTAGTTTCAGAATTATTTATCAAATAGGTGTAGTTTCAAAATTTATAGTTTTTTTTTTTTTTTTTTTAAAAAGAAACTTTATGTTATTAATGTTTATCAAATTTGTTTAAAAAAACAAATTTTTTTGAAAAAAATAATAATGCTTGTTTAGTCAAAAACTTCACTTAAACAACTAAACAATGATAAATATCATGAAAAAGAAGATTTTTATTTTTTTCCAAATGAAGTTTAAAGCATGTTAATAGTATCCAAAGTCCTAACACATGTTTGTATTTTCGTTAATTATTATTCGAATTCTGAAGCATAGTAATTGGTTTTTTACTGCTTAAATTAATAATATATATTTTATTATCTTATTAACGGATAAATAATTAGAGTTTTTCTAATTCATTTCTTGAATAATAGAATGATGAACGGTTTAAATTAATTAATAAATAAAATACAAATTAAATTACATAATATAAAGGGAGATTACATTTTATGAATATATGTTTTATCATATTTACGAACGAAACGGATTATCATCACAAAAATGTTACTGTTAAATACAATATACATTTTCAGTTGTATGCTATAATATTCTCATAATTGATATCATTTTGTATTTGAAATCATAAAATTAAACATAATAAAAGTATAATGGAGGACTAAGGATTATCTATTGATAAGATAAAATTTCTTTACTTTTAACATGTTAGTTTATATAATTGTCATTCTCATCTTTGAAGTCGAATTTTTTATATAATAACGTTTCTTATACATTTTTGTTTGTTGATTTCTTAATATATTAATATATCATATGCACAGACAACAAATTACCGAATTACTATAAGATATTATAAAAGAAAAAATATTTGTAAATAAATTTGATAGATATGAATAAAAAAAATTAAATTAAAGAACATAAGAAATAGAATAAAAGCTGGAAATTTAAGAAAATAATATAAAATTATAAACCTATAACTATTTGATAAATATTTTTAAAACTAGTCTAAAACACCTAATTTTAGACATAATGGTTATTTTCGAAACTGTTTACTATTAGTTTTGGGAGACAAACTATTTATGTCTTCGAAGCGTCATTTTACACATTTTTTCCAATAAGTGGTAACATGAAAGTTTGTTTTGAATTGGTTTCCTTGAACTACCATAATGTTGATAATAGATAAACCATGTTATCAATTTTTTATTTTTCTTTCCAAGTACAAGTTTTAATTTTGTTATGATTTGTTTTTTCACAAAATTGAACTTTTTTCACAACGTTGTTTTTAAATGTTTAGAAAAGTAATTTTCCTTACAAATTTATCATTTTTATAAATTTTTAAAATTTTCTACAGCTTTTTTTTTTTTATCTATTTTATTTACAATTTTTGAAAACCTTTTTTTTCTCAAGCTCCACTTACATATTAGTGTGTGTGTTTTTTTTTTTTTTTTGCAAATTCTTGTTTACAATGTTTCTGTGTTTTTTTTTCGTTGCAAATTCTTGTTTACAATGTTTCTATGTTTTTTTTCCTTACTACTCTTAAAATTTTACATGTTTATTACTTGAGAAAGAAACACAACCGAACATCATGTTGTATATATATGGGGAATATGACTTATGAAGGTAATTAACTTTTTAGTATGTTCACATCTGGGTAACTATCTTTTTTTTGTACATATATAGGTAACAAACTTTTTGGAAGTGTTCACATATGACCATTATGACCTGCTATAGCAGGTTAAATCCTAGATGTGAACGCTTTCAACAAGTTTGTTACCTAGATGTGTAAAAAAAAATAGTTACCTAAATATGAACAAAATGAAAATTAAAAATTAAATTACATGAATGACCCCTGTGGTTTGGGGGAATTTGTGGTTTTGATCCCTAATTTATTTTTTTAACTTAAATGGTCCCTACTATTTATTTTTGTTGCGTGTTTGATCCACATCTTACCTAAATTACTATTGTGCCCTTATTAATTAATTTTTTAATTAATTTTCTTATCTATGTATTTATTTTATACATATTTAAAAAAATTAATAGACCACACATATTTGTATCTCCTCGGATTATCTCTACTTTTTATTTTTAATTAATTTTTTTTAACTCGGATGATCGTTACTATTTATTTTTGTTACGCGTTTGGTCTCTGTCTTATCTAAAAATACTATTTTTCCCTTATTAATTTTTAAATTAATTTTCTTATTTATGTATTTATTTTTTATAAAAAAATTAATATACCCCACATATATGTATCTTATCACCGTAAACCTGAAATCATATTTGAGAAATTTAATTTGAGTCTTACCATTCACCATCTCATCTCTGATCCTCCTCATCTTCTATTTCTTTTCCATCTTTAGTAACATCAACGTTTTCACCGTCCTTTTCTTTTGGTACTTCAACTCTGGCGAACCAACACCATAACATACTGTCTCTTCATATTTAGTGGGTTGTGGTGTTATTTCGACGGAGTTGAAGGACCGAAAAAAGAAGTGACGATGAAGACGTCGATATCACTAAAGATGAAAAATAAATAGAAGTTGAGAATGATGAAAGATGGGATGGTGAGGAGATACAGATATGTGAGATCTACTAATTTTTCTTAAACATATAAAACATAAGTACATAAACAAGAAAATTAATTAAAAAAAATAATAAGGGCACAATAGTCTTTTTAGGTAAGATAGAGACCAAGTTCGTAACAAAATTAAATAGTATGGACCATCTGAGTTAAAATATTAAATTAATTAAAAAATAAATAGTAGGGATCATCCGAGGAGATACAAATATGTGTGGTATATTAATTTTTATAAATATGTAAAAAATAAACATATATAAGAAAATTAATTAAAAAAAATAAATTAATAAGGGCAAAATAGTATTTTTAGGTAAGATGGGGACCAAACGCGCAACAAAAATAAACAGTAAGAACCATTTAACTTTAAAAAAATAACTTAGAGACCAAAACCACAAATTCCCCTAAACTATAGGGACCATTCATGTAATTTAATTTTAACTTTTCGTTCATATTTAGGTAACTATTTTTTTTTTGTACACATCTAGGTAATAAACTTGTTGAAAGGGTTTACATTTAGGATTTAACCTGTTATAGCAGGTCATAATGATCATATGTGAACACTCCCAAAAAGTTTGTTACTAAAAAAAAAAAAAAAAAAAAAAAAAAAAAAAAAAAAAAAAAAAAAATAGCTGCCAAGATGTGAAGATACCGAAAATACGAACACCCCCATAAACCCTTATAATTTCTCCAAGGACGAATCTATAGCCCAACTTGGTAGAAATTTGGCCTCTTCGATTCTGATTGTGCTTGATGATCTTCAGGGAATAGCTACATCTTTATCTTTAGTGGACGAATTGATTCCGTTTCTAAAATAAGCAGATACACAATCCCTGCTTTTTGAATCCACATCTGAGAACCAACGCAACCCCTTTTCACCTTCAGAACTCAATATCACTACTGGTATAGCAAATGGCTGACAAACCCAGCAGAGGATTGGTGTTATACGGTGACGGATTGGCTCGATTCGTCAACCCTTCTCATATCCATCTCCACTCATTAGCAGCTCAATCGTTATGTGGCTTCTTATCACTCCCTCACTTTCCTCCATCAGGTCATCTATCATAACGCCTTCCGCTATCTTATTATGCTTCCTTTAGTTTGCATAGATTTAGGTGTTGGAATCATGTAACATTTTTGGGGGATCTTCAACCTTTGATTGCAATTTGCAATTGCTATCAGAGCTCTAGGGTTTTGTAAGGGAAACGTGTTTTTCGATCAAATAGTGGAAAATTGTGGGTTGTATTTCAGTATGATGGTAGCATTTCTTATATATTTATCTTCTTTTCCCTTTCCCTTTCCCCTTCCTGTTTCTATTTACCTGGACATGCATTTGCAGAAAATGTGGATGGCCGAACCATTGGAGAATTTCTGAATCTAGTGGATGCATATGAAGATCACTCCACTTTGGTAACATTTTCTCTGATCAAAATACGATTTTAGCAGATGATAATCAAAGACTGACTTCAATCAATGTTTATCATCTTTCCAGAGTGTAGAATCTCAAGACAAGTGCATAACCCCACTTATATCAGAGAGGTAATATTATATGAACTCAATAATGAAATATTTCAAGAATTCGATTGCTATGAATATGATTATTAATTAAATAATAAATATAAACAATGGGTTTTGATGAATTTAGGTTTATGGGAGTTAGAGCAGCTTTAATTACCGAAAATACAACATTGAAAGCATGTGGAGACAAACTTGGGCTTTCAATTTTGCAATCAGATGAATTAATTAGCAAAAGTTGTTCCCTTTCTGATTCCTCAGTCAATCTTGTTGCTATGGAATTGTTGAAGCTGCTTGGATTTGAAGATGAGAAAGTTTTGGATACAAATAAGTTTGATTTAGTTTTTGTACATGTTGGAGGTGGTCATGAAGAACAATCAAATAAAAAATACACCGAGTATATCAACTCTTTGATTGGTGAGATAATATCCAAAGCAAAACCTAAATCTAAAATTGCCTCTAGGCTTCACTTGTCTGTTGTGTTAAGCTATGGAGATACTGAAAAAGATGATGAGTATAATTTCACCATTATAAACAAAAATGGAACCATGAAGTCGGATTTAGCTTCATTGATCCCTCATCAAAGTTACACAATGAAAGGTAGCAATCCGAGGACTAACGTAAGGTAAACACACAAATATCGTAACAAAAATATATATTAAGTTGTACTGTGTTTGATGTGTATTGTACTGAGACTGAGACTGATGTCAATGAAACTGTATCAACTTCAAATTGTTTTTTCAACAGAGAGTATTGCCCGATGTTGATGGCTCAATGGCAAGAGGGTGTTACTAGGAAGGATTTGGTGAAAACCTTCACTTTTCAAGACTTTAAAGAGGTAGACAACTTAAATTGAATATTTTACTTTATAAATTCCATATAATTTATTATATTGTTGGTAATGATGTTTTAAATGTTGATGCAGAATGGTGGAAACTTGACAATACCGGCTGATAGATTTGTTCATGAAGTTGCTTTTAAACTGTGGAAGGCCCCAAAATATGGAGCGTGATGGACTTCCCCCATTTTTGTTATTTGATAAAGTAAACTAACAGTTTGCATCGATGGACTTTCCCCAAATAAGATTTATGGTTGTTTTTTAAGTGTTTTTATTTAGCTAATAATTTATATGGGCTTTCTGTTTTGCATTTTGAGGCTTTTGTGATTGTCTTATATAGTTATATTCTATGCGTTTGTGTAACTTAAATACATTTCTTTGGGTGTGGGTTTCTTCATGTTATCATCCTTTGTTGTAAATTACACGCTATATTTTGCGATAATATGAAGGAAACTAATGAAAGATGTCGATTATCAAAAGTGTTTAAAAAGTCATCAAACTATAATAAATATATTAAAAAGTTAAAAGGGCATCCAACAAACTGGTGGTGTTTTGTATCCAAATCAACGTAAAAAACGTTATGTTGTTTGGTTGGATTTTAAACCGAAATTATTTAATGGAAATTTATAAAATTTTCAAAGGTATTTTTACAAATTTAATAAAATCTTAGTTTATTTAAAATCAATCAAACAAGAGTTGTGCAATCAAACTCACAGAAGAAAATTTACAAAATTTTTTTTATCAAAGTCTTTTTTTCCTATCTAATACTGATTTTATATAGTTATGTAATTTTGGATTTTTTAGTTAGGGCCATTATTATTATTACTATTATTTTACTATTTTAGTATAAGAAATATTAAGATGAAATTATCTAATGTAATGGTTTATTATTACACAAAAGGCCAAAGGGTATACAATCCACGCCCAAGGGCGTGAGTTTCTTCCGCATCAGCCACAAAGCACCACCATTGATAAATAGATGATTAAATGGTATACTCTCCACATAGTCATGATCACGGAAGAGAGAAAAAGGAAAGAAAAAATGAAAAAAAAAAAAAAGAGAGACAACTGAGAGAAGAAGAAAGCTAGAACCATGCATCTCGATCATTAGCTGTGACCCTTTGTCCTAAACACCACGACCGTGGCACCAGGGGTGGTGTGCACAATCATGGCGCTGCCAACTCAACAAGGAATAATCTGTGACAAGTATACCAATTGGTCTAAGGTCATTGGGTATTGGTGTGAAGGTTCTTATGCATAACTTTTATTGCATAGCCACATCATAGTGAACACCATCTCCTATTAGCACCATCCCCGATTAGTAAATATGTAACTTTATTTGCTAATGGAATGCTTTTTTGTGACGACGTAGTGGTAAGCCGTTATATATTATCTAGGGGTGTGCAAAAAAACCGTAAAACCAAAAAAACGAGCCGATCCGAAACCGAAAAAAACCAAAAAAACCGTGTATCATTGGCAGATGCAAGATTTCACAGTAGGGGTTGTACGGTAGTTAAAAAAATAAAATTTTCGAAAATTTTTCCACTGTTGCCGGAAAAGTTAAGGATTGTCGGTGCCACCATGGACAACCCTAGGTCCGCCCCTACGTCTATCTACGGGTCAGTTTCGGTTTGGATATTTCGATATCTGCAGATACCCAAACTTAACCGCTATATATATATATATATATATATATATATATATACACACTTAAGAAAATAATAAGAGTCTTTCTAGTGCTCCACTGTCATCAACAACTTGCGTCAACGTGTGACTAGCCCACTAAGTAGAGGTGGAAACTTTATAGACAGTAGGTCCCGAGTTCAATCGCGGACATAAACGAATTAACTGATTTGTAGAATTTAACATCTAACCACTAAGCAGTCGTTCAAAAAAAAAAATCAACAATCACCATTGTTTTTTAATTGATCCATACGGCATACCACATACAACCTAGAGGTGTGTATGGGGCAGTTATGGTTCGGTTTTCGGTAATTGGTTAAAACCGAACCATAACCACTATAGTTGGTTAATGTATTTCGATAACCATTGGGCAGCTGTTAATATTGGTTTTGGTTAACGATTTTAGTTGGTTAATGGTTATGGTTAATGATTAATATCAGTTAACCATAATGGTCCAAGATGATATAAAATATAAAAATAATTTTATGTAAAATTGAAAAAGATAAAGTCCATTGTTATAAAAAATGAATGATAGTGTATATATAATTATATTGATAGAAGATTACTTATAATATCCAATTCCAAATAATTACCCTTTAAATATTCAATTCCTAATATAACAACATACTGTATATTTAATATTATATTATATTAAAACATTTATTAATATTATTGGTTCAATTTAGTTTATAGTGGTTCGGTTTTAGATGAAAATCATAATCGAATCATATGTATTCGGTTAATCAAAATTAGAAACCACACCATATCTTTTAATAATGATTCGGTTATATTGGTTAATTTGATTATGATTTGGTTTTTTGATTAATATGCTCACCTCTGAATTACACTCAAATACAAAACTTTCATAATGTTCTATGATTAATTTTATTATTATAGTTATTATATAAGTTATAATGTATAATTTGAACTTCAACAACTTAACTTTTCTGACTTTTATGATGACTTACAGGTAGTTTGTATTTTTGATTAATGGTTTCAATTTTTTATATTTAGCGGTACCTGTGAACTAAATAGTGGTTACTCGTCTTCATACGGTTCGGTTTTGATTAGTACATGTCAGGTATCCAACCGATTGTTACGGTTAACAAATTTATTACTATCCGAACCGAAACGGCTATCGTTAATATTATCCATTTTCTATTAACATTTAAAGGCTGATAAATTGGATCGGTTTCGTTGGGCCGGACAAAGGGATCTTCGTGCCCGGTAAAGTTTTGTTTAGGATGCACCTTGTGCTTAAAGGATTGTACCTTCGCCTTTCTCCTAACACACGCAAAACCACCGCCTCTCACAACCGTTACCGGCTTCCAGCTGGCGCTACGTCTCCTACCACTCCACCACTGCAGGCGGACATCAATCACTTCCGATATCTCATCCCCTCGTTAATCATGGATTCAATTGACGGAGCCTCCGGTCCGTCTTCGTCTTTAGATTGTGCCACAACAACCACTGAAAATGCCGATAAACTTCGTCGGAGTCGAATTTTATCGAGCATGCTCTACTTTGATGTACCTATGTCGAAGGTTTGTAATCCGAAGTTTAAGTAGTCGAGTGATTGTGTTCTTTTGTTTATTTTAAGTTAAACTTCGAAATTTAATGTATTCTTCTTCCTGCACGAAATTTTCATCATACGAAGTTTTCGTTTGATCGCTTAGTTAGTTTTTGAATGATATTAATTTGTTTTCTTTTTCTTGTTTATCAGGCTCCAATAATCTACTCGACTTCTTATGATATTTCTTTTCTTGGAATTGAAAAACTGTAAGTATATACATACCAATACCATAGCGTGTACATTAACTTGCTGATTCTGATCATCAAGCTTTAAGCGTCCAAAAAAATGGCGGCTTACTATTGATAGAGATGACACTTCCTCCTACTATAAATTTAAAAACAAACTACAATTCACTGTGAATTTCAAATATATTACTTCAAATTTCATGATTGAATTGATAGGTATGTTTGGCTCTTTAGATGGAACTTTATGACAAATAGTAAGAAGTGCTAGTTCAATGTTGGGTAAAGATCAGTTATTTCTCATCAATGTGGATCTTGTGGGTTGGGGAAAAACTTGGGAATAAAAAATTTATAATCTCAAAACAGTCTGTAAATGGATTTGGAAGTAGTAGTATCTCCATATCTTGGTATGTGTAAACGGGCCCACATTTGCTTATTTATTATGCTCACAGTAGTTCCATACCTTGGTGTGTGCAGATCAGTGTTTTCTGACATTGAGCTTCATTTGTAGCTAACTAATATTAATGCAGGCATCCATTTGATTCTTCTAAATGGGGTCGCATATGCCAGTTCCTCATTGAAAATGGCGTTTTGGAGAAAATCCATATAGTTGAGCCTCTAGAAGCAACCAAGGATGATCTTCTAGTGGTATTAGTCATGTCCTTTTGAACATAATGTTTGCTCATTGTTCTTATCATTAGTCAATGAAACATGAACATCACTCTCCTTCAAACAAAGCCCCCTTTTGTAATGAAGTTTTTAAAGATTATTGTGTGTGGCAGGTTCATTCAGAATCATACTTGAAAAGTCTCAAAAGTAGTCTTAATGTCTCCATAATTACAGAGGTGGGATAATACTATCTTATTGTGAAATGATATGGGAAATGGAGCTGATTGTGATTCTATTTTTCATTTGTATGAGTTTAGGTTCCTCCTGTTGCAGTATTCCCTAACTGCATTGTTCAAAAGAAGGTTCTTTATCCATTTCGTAAACAGGTAACAATGTGGGATTTGAAAGTTTTCATATTAATTTTATTTCACATGCTACAAATGTTACTGATAAGAAATGGATTTAGGTGGGAGGAACTATTCTAGCAGCTAAACTTGCTAAAGAGAGAGGTTGTGCAATCAATGTAGGTGGTGGATTCCACCATTGTTGTGCTAATCGAGGAGGAGGATTTTGTGCATATGCTGATATATCTCTTTGCATCCACTATGCTTTTATCCGTCTAAATATTTCAAGGTATTTATTTATTTACCAATGATTTCATAAAACCTTAACTCACTTGCCATATTTCTAATTCTCTCAGTTTGAAACTAAATGCAGGGTTATGATAATTGATCTGGATGCTCATCAAGGAAATGGCCATGAAAAGGATTTTTCACATGACAGTATGCTATTGCTTCCTATTCTTGTTTTTCCATATCACCAACTGAGTCAACTCATTGTATCTACTGGTTACTTGTAGGAAGAGTCTACATTCTGGATATGTACAATCCATATATCTATCCGCTTGTGAGCTGTCTTCTTCTAAATCATATACATAAACTTCAATTTTGAACTCAAAAATAATCATTTCCATTTCTTCATTTCTTATTTAGGATTATGAGGCCAGGAGATACATTGATCAGCCAGTTGAAGTTCCTGTAAGTTGATTATTTGTTCTATAAATTCTTGTGCTTTCAGGGATTTATTTACACGTTCTTATTATGTTGTCATCAGAGTGGAACCACAACAGATGAGTACTTGATGAAGCTGGATGAAGCACTTGAGGTAATTAAGTGTTTTTTTTAAGCATCTAGAGTTACAAGACTACAATATTCATTGATCCTTGGATTGAAATATTAGGTTGCAGGAAATGCATTTGATCCTGAACTTGTTATTTACAATGCTGGAACTGATATTTTAGATGGAGATCCATTAGGAAGACTCAGGGTAATGCTACATTTATATCTTCCCATTAAAAATGTCTTAATAATTATGCTAAATTAAGGGTATGCATTGTCATTGTCATTGTCATGATCAGATAAGTCCTAATGGGGTAGCAATTAGAGATGAGAAGGTATTCAGGTTTGCTAATGATAAGAACATCCCACTTGTAATGCTGACATCAGGTCCTCACAACTTCCATGACTTTCTCTTTTTTTATTAACAAGTTGAAAAGGAAGTTAAGGAGCTGTAATTTGTGAGATTTCAGGTGGTTATATGAAATCAAGTGCCAGAGTGATTGCTGATTCAATTATAAACCTCTCAAAGAAATCCTTGATCACCATGGGTGGCACTCCAAGAACAAATTAGACATCATCATGTATATGCATATTCATCTGGTCAGTGTTCTTTATGAATTGTAATTTAGGGTTTTATGTGTTGTAGTAAAATCCTATAGTAGAACATGCATTCGATACTTTTGTAATAGATACAATATATATAATATATACCATTTTTATTTGTGGATGTACACTTAGATTCAAGTACAGAAAATGGCTAATGATAATTAGAAGATACATAGAATTAATCAAGGAAGAAATGAATAGTCATCTTTTCTTCTTCAACTATGATATTCATATTGCTGATTTCTGTGGTTATTACTTGCTGTTTCTTCATCACTTCTCCTCCTCCTATTCATCTCTAAGTACATTTCCTCAATCATGGGCTTCCATAGTCTCACCCTCGCATTTATAAACCAATTCGATACCTGTTCCATCCATTAATCTCCATTAGTCAGTGGCATCTGATGTAAATTAACATGAAAAACGAGGCTTAATGTGTACCTGGCTCCTCGTCAATCCGCTTTTTACAGCCAATAATTGTTTCTCCGCATCCTTTGGATACCTGTGAATTCAAGAATCAAATCCATAAATCTTAAACCCTAATTTAACATCAAACGTGAAAATTGAAATGAGAATGATGAATGAAAAGCTTACGGGTGAAGGAAGTTCTGAAACATCCATGCACGTAACACAGAAACAGATTTTTCCGGAAGCCCTCTTTGCGGCCTCCATAACTGATGATCTTTTCTTCTTAGCTGCTGAAGAGCCCATTGTTTGGGTACAAAAGACGACAGCTCATCTTCTCCTTGATCCATGGTGCTAAAATCCGCCCCCATTGAAAGTATATAATTACTTATCCTCTCTCTTAAACTTTTGTAGAAAAACGTAATCGTATGAAGAGCAAAACAGGCATGAACTTGCGGATTCAATTCTGTTACAGCATGAAACGCCGATATCACCGTATGTATCTCATCTAAACACTGGTTATACCGCTCATCCACCTGTCAACAAACAAATTTCACCAAATTCACAAGTCAAAATCAAATTAATCTGGATTTTAAATGACGTAGACGTACCATTTCTAGTAAGGCGAGCAAATGCTTCTTTTTAGCTTCGACACTTCGTCCTTTCAAAGCATGAACAAATCTATGATCATCGTATTCGTATTTGTTGTTTCCATCTGAAAATTCATCGGGAGCAATCATCGGTTTATAGCTGACCTGGTCAAGGTTTCCGAGTGAGTAAGTCGCGATTTCCGTGAGGATTTGTTGCATGGTATGAAGATAACCGTTGGATCCAGATGAACATTGCAAAACTTGGAGCGGTTTATCGGTTATAGAATTAGAATCGAACCCTAAAGAAAGACTTCTACTGTTGCAGGAACTGGCTTGTTCTAAGCTTCCCAACTGTCTTCCTTGTAAGGAAAGGTTACTGATGCCAGAACACGTGGCAAGACTCAATGACAGCTCATTACCATCTAAACCCACGCTATTTGTAGTAGTGTTGTATTCCCATTTCCGATTCATATCACCAATTCCAATCATCCCATCATACACAAAATTCTCCGACCCATTGTATGACATGGAATTCGGGATTCCAAGAGGTTGACCGAAAGAAAGTAAACTTGAGCTTTCGTGTTGACCTTGTCTGGAGGCAAGAAGGGCTGCAAGAGCAGTAGCTGAAATCGGAATATCCATATGACCAATCGAAGGGAAACTGTCGGTGGGATTTGAAATCTCTGTAGCGTTTATCGGAAATCCGGGCATCATATGGTGGTTTTGATAAACGAAAGCTTTTTGAAAGCTTTCATCTGGGACGATGAAGCTATCACACCCACCTACCATACCCATTGGCATATTGCAATTGAATCCATTGTTTTCCATAACAGATTTTACCTACAACACCAAGAAGAATCATAAGGATGAGATTATAACGTGATTCCACAAGTCGGAATCACTCCATCGTTGTCTCGTGGAGCATACCCATTTACAGATTTCCTGTTCTAAAACAGTGTCCAACAAAGGAAGAAACAAAAATGGTGCACCCAAAAGATAAAACATTAAGACGCATTCCTAGTTGGAATGTAAGATTTCTGACTGGCAAGAAGTGACTTCTCAAAGCTCAACTCTCAACATCACATCCCTGTGGAAAACAGTGGACAAGACTATTTAACATTCCCCTTACCATATCAATTATCTTATCATGTGTCAAATTTTCTCAGATATCAAAAATCCTTCATCATATATATGGGTACACATCAAAAGGTCTTTTGTATCCCTTCTTCTTCAAGTATATGTCTATAGTAATAGTAGTACCTTAACTTAAATACGACAAATGAAATGGTACCCATTTTTACATAAAGCACAAGTTCTTTTTTTTTGCATGGATTAGTGGTATAATCTATACTATCAAGAATCAACACTATTGATACAAAAAGGAATGCTAAAAGCAATTCCTTTTTCTACTGGAGGTCCTAGTGGGGAAGTGAAAAGGGGGTTGACCAAAAGTCAAAATTAGGAAGATAGAAACATAATTGAAGTAAATTACCAAACCTTTGAAGATAAGATGAAGAAACAGTAGCCTACCCTCCGGCAGAAGGGGGTTTAATTTTTACTTTTTTGATTTGGGGATGTGAATGGGATCTCTCCGTTGTTGAGACTTGACCCCTGCAAAGTGGTAAGTAGCAAGGAGTACTAGATATAGCTTCTCTCAGAGGACATTAATCGAGCAGTTGGTGTGCAAGCAAGGAAGGAAGGAAGCAAAGAAAAATGGGAATTGGGATCGAGTACTATACCAAAAGGGATGTCAACAGTGATAAATAGAGAGACATGTGGCCTACGGTGGGTGTTTGCTTAGGATCTTAGCTTTTGAGCCAATAAAAAAACAAGAGCAAAAAGGGAGAATTAAATAATGGTGAGTGGGTTTATTATGGCTTTGCATGGACAAGAAAAAGATGTGATATTTATTACAAATTCAATGATTTACCAGAACCAGAAACAGAACCCAAGAACCAGAAAGTTGAGTAGAGAATCATGATGATGATCACTACTACTACTACCACTGTTCCCTTTCCTCTTTCCTCTGAGTCGACGAGTTGAAGCAAACACGCAAAACAGAAGAATACCCACAGGATTTGTAAAAGCAAAGACAAAGACGACAAATCGGTGATGAAAATGAAGGTCGCTTGTGGGTTTATTTTGTAAGCTACCCCATTAAAAGCATATAAAGTCTGGTTCCAAAAAGCCAAAAGAACAGGGGGAGAGGCCACACAGCGGTAGAATTACATGATATCAAACAATAATGGAACTAGAAATGGACCCATCAAAAAATTTCAAGGATACCACATCCCAGAGAGAGAGAGAGAGAGAGAGAGAGAGAGAGAGGTAACCCAACCCACCCTCCTGCCTTAAATGGTGCAGTGCCACTCATTTCTGCTGCAGGCTTTAACCTGAAAGAAAAGGGGCCCAGTTCCCCTCTGCATGTTTCTCTCTGTAATCCTGCAATCATCACAAAAAAAAAAAAAATCTTGAGTCCGTTGTGTTGAATGAATCAATGGAATGGATGATGGATTTGATGAAAACCCCATGAAACAGGAAAAGGTGTTGCTTTTTTAACCATTTTTGGGGGAATGGGATTTGGGAAAGAAAGTATGTTGCTTTTGTTTGTGTGAAAGGAAGGTAACAAGTAAACAGGTAAAAAAGGGAAGGGGGAAGGGAAGCAAGTGAGATGGATGACCATACGTTTACAGTGGTTACTGTTTGGTTGCAGTGAGTAGGGTTTGTTTGTAAACAGTGACTCCTGTGGGTTTTGTGATGATGTAAGCTAAAACGGAGTCTTGTGTGTGTATGTAGTTGAAAAATCTTGCACCAAAGATCTCTCTTAAATGCTTTCTTTCTTTCTTCCAGCCCACCACACTGTACGGTTTCTCACTTTCTCTACTTCTACACACAACTATTAAATATCTGCTTAATCACTTACATATCTAACAATTTAATTTTGTTCCTCGTTTATATTTAATATTAAGTGTCAGGTTAAAACAGTTAAATATGTATAAACATTATAGAAATTTGAATTTATAAGAAAAATGAGAAAAATATTGAATTACTAAAATTAAAATGTTTTTTTTCTCTTTTAAATTTAAACAAATCATTTAGATAAAATAATCAAAGCAAATTAATAAGATTTTATTTTAAAATTTTGAAATTATAAGGAAAATCAATTAATGAAATTGATATGTATTTATTATTAAATTTAAATACCATATAAAATTTAATAAAATAGGAAAATTATAAAATTACATATGGAATAAAAATTAATTCAAAATAACTATAAAATCACATGTGATAAAATAAATGAGAGTGTGACAAGTGGTAAAAAAAAAACATTCACTTATTAGAGAAAATTACAACTTTTTTATACTTTTTACTACTATTGAACTATTTTTATTATATTATTTATTAAATATCATTATGACCGGCTACTTTATTAATATCACAAAATTAAACGGTATTTTTTACGGTTGTCTAGAAAAAACTTCAATTATTCTATCATCAACATCTAATTGTATTCCAACTTTTGAGTTTTCAAAATAACAATCCGAACAAAATCAAAATCAAAATCAAAATACGAGCACAATCGCAAATGATAATTTAACGCACGAAAACAAAATGACAATGTCTGAACACAACAATGAGGATAACAATATGGTTAGAATATGTATTTTTACATTATTGCTACTATTTCCTTTGGAAATTTTCATCCTTACAGCGGGACTTATTCATTGTTTAGTCCTTCAAAGTTGGAAAAAAAATATCAAATTTCATGATGGAAGAATTTATGTTTTTATTGGCGTTTGCAAACAATTTTTTTTTTTTTTAATTTTATATATATATATATATATATATATATATATATATATATATATATATATATATATATATATATATATATATATATATATAAAAAGAAAGAAAGAAAGAAAGAAAGAAAGAAAAAAGAAAAATCATTTGAAAACTTATAAATTCCCGAAAACCTGATAACTAAAAGTTGAACGTTAGATCAAAATTTTGTATGACTTAGATTGATCATATGACATAATTGTAATTATCACTTGTTTTATGGCATCAAAGACATTTTATAAATAATGATAAGGGGCATATTGGGAATTAAAAATATCTTTTCCTAACAAGTAATAATTAGTTTAGTTAATATATCAAACACACATACACACACTATTTATCTTTGTATTCCTCATCAGATTCAAATCTCTCTCTCTCTCTCTCTCTCTCTCTCTCTCTCTCTATATATATATATATATATATATATATATATATATATATATATATATATATATATCATTCTTCTACATCTCTATAATCAGTTTGTTGGAGTTCATCGTTGTCGTCAACTAAACCTCAACATCCTCTACCGATTGCAGATCTGAACGAAGCAGTTTATCTTCATTCGATCGACAGCAATAGAAGTCTCACCAGATCTGGACAATCATGTCTACAATCTCAAATTCAAATCAAAGTGGAAAACCAACATCTCAACGATCATCAATGACCTATAATCGATCATCGCAACACCTTTATCTACTTTAAGATCTACAATCAGGAAATTTTCAGTCTTCAAAACTAATGTGGAAAGCACAAAAGTCATGTTCTTTAGGATGAATTCATCTATTTTTTGAAAAGCAGGCGTATGGGGGCCTAACGATAAATACCTAGTTAAAGATGCCACACCATTTCATTTCATGTTCAATCAAATTAATAGATTATGTTCAACTAATCCTCTTTATTTCTTCAATCTCCCTACATCTACCTAATCTGATCTCAATTTCTAGGGTTTGTTAAGGTCAGTGGGTCTCTATAATAGCTGTGGTTTCGAGCCATTTCGTCAATTCAGCAGTTCTTCATGATTCCAGTTCCAATTCCAATTCCAACATGATGGTCAATCTCCATTGTAATTCAACTGTATCTTCTTCTTTGCCTTATGTCGGTTCTCGGATTCGCGTGAATTTTAAGCCCGTAAGTGTTAGGACATTCAGTTCTGATAGAAGATCAGGATGTGTAAACCTAAAATGCAAGGCAACGTCGGGTTCTGACTCGAGATCGAAATCAGTATCGAATTCGCCCAATTGAAAGCCCTGTTTCAGTGTGTCCAATTGAAAACCCTTGTCTCCATTCATGGCCAAGAGGTAACCTTTCATTTTTGGCACAAAGCTAAACATTGGCATGACTTATGCCTACGTTTGCAAACAACTAAGAGATATGGTTGCAAGATCGCCACCAACATCTCAATAAAATCTAGGTGATCATCAACCTGAATGTCTTCTAAAAGAATCATTGTTGTCATGTCGGCTACACACTTCCTCAACTGGGATACATGGAAGGTGTCATGAATCTGACTTAGCTCCTCAGGCAGCTCTAACCGATAAGCTACCTTACCCACTCGAGCAACCACCTTGAAAGGACCAATGAATCTAGGGCCCAACTTGCCTCGCTTCCTGAATCGGATCACACCCTTCCATGGTGATACGTTCAGGAGAACAAAGTCGCCGACCTGAAATTCTAGCTCGGAACATCGCCGGTCTACATAGCTTTTCTGTCGAATCTGAGCATTTAGCAACCTCTGTCTAACCTATTGGATAAACCCTGTCGTCTTGAGCACTACCTCAGTGCTCCCCATCACTATATGTCTGACCTCTCCCTAACAGATAGGGGTCTGACACCTTATCCCACACAAAAGCTCAAAGGGAGGCATCCCGATGCTGGAGTGATGGCTGTTTGTGACAACCCGAAATTTTTTTATTTGAAAGTTCATCCATTCAATCCAACAGTGTGTCAGACTCGTTTATGTTATCTTTTAGCCTTGCTTAGAGTCTGTTTAAGGGTTCAAAGCTCAGTACATTCAGCCATTGGGTATAGGATTGAGTTGCGTAAGTTCTTCGCATCGAAATCAAGCTGAACACTCCATGTGAGGGAGTGTACAGCCGTACACATGAGTGTGCGGCCGTACATATGTGTGTGCGGCCGTAAACCCATGTTGGGCTATACACCCCCTCCCTAAGTATGATATCCTTCCATTTCCAAGTCATTCTTCAGTTTCAGGTCAAGAACATCGAGTTTCTCTCAACTATCATCACCTTTCTCATCTTGATCTTTAAAAGTGGTAAGTGATTCTTCCATCTTTCTTGATATCCTTCCTAGTCTTGTAATCATCTCATGATTCATCCATGAAACATCTCTTTTGTATCGATCTTCAAATCTTCATCCATCTCACCAAGAACACACACTTGTTCTTGGTGATTGTGAACCTCAAATCGTAAGCACTCCTTCCCTATGCTTAGTACATGTTAGGATCACTAGATTAACACCTTAAAAATGCCTAGAACACAAGAACATAAGGAGTGTATGGCCGTACACCCATGTGTGGCCGTACACCCCTCAAAACACCCCTTAAGGGCCCTCAAAATGCAAATCTAGCTTCTAGACTTGATGAGCAATAATCCAACAAGCATCCCTACCATTCAATCCAACATTTGTGCACTTGTTACCATGAGTGTATGACGTACACTCCCTGGCCATACACCCATGGCCGCACACTCCTCATTGTGACCATATACACCCCTTAGATGAATCACATGTGATTCTAACACTTGGTCCAAATGTTTCCTAGCCCCGAAAGGTGTTTCCTTGCATATGGTTGCTTCTAAACACTATATTCTTGCCAATATACACCATTATATGTCATTTAGGACTCGTGTGTGTCTCGGTACTTCACTAGTGGAGCTTCTCATCCTTACGCGCGTATTTGTTTGAATCACCCATTTAAGGTGAGTTCATACCCCTATAATCAATCTTTTAAACTGTTTTTAAATGCTTTTAAGGGGGGGGGGGGGGGTACAAGTTGAACACAATGTTAATTATGTAAATGTTTTGTTATAAACATCTTTTAAAGGATTGCTTATGTGATATTAAGTGATATTAAGTGATCAAAATGTTTCTAAAACTCTTTTTAAGTTATGTTACTTTATAGTTTATAAAACTCCGTTTTTAAAGTACAATCATAACTTAGTATATAAACGAGTCTTTTCAATAACAGTTCAAGTAACACATGCTAGTAAACTATAATATGTATAGTTTAGGGGTTTAGTTCATACTATAACAAGCATAGAGAAGAACATAGTATAAGAAGTACAGAGAAGAGCATACTATAACTGTTGGAATAGTGTCTAAGGCTATAACTATATTCGGTGGTGCATGGTCCTTTTGGGTTGCCTTCACCATAGCAACTTGAAGGATGATTTGTTAAGAGAGAGTAAATATTATAAGGAATAATATTTAGCTATTTGATTAATATAAGTCATAAATTAATTGGTATTAATTTGGTGACTTAAAGAGATTAATTGAATAAGAGGGTATAAACTGTCAATTGTTTGATAGTTAGACTTTAGACTATAAATCCATTAGGATGGACTTTGGACGGATTCTAAGAGCTTTAGGATAGCTCAAAATCGTCCATAAGGATATCTATGAATGGATTTAGATAGCCTTAAGAGAAGATTATCCAATTAGGGTTTAGGGTGAAACCCTTAAGGAGTCTAAAGGTATAAATAGGCCCTTGGAATGTGGAATTCGTGTACAATCTTTCAGAACCTAAAGCAAGGAACCTCTGGTCGAATTCCATCCCCTCTCCTCTCTCCTAAATCATCTTGCTTGCTATTGGTGTTTGTAAGCCATTAGAGGAGTGGCAATTGTGACTCTAGAAGCTCCAAGACAACAAGATCAACAAGGAACTCAAAGGTATGATTCTAGATCTGTTTTTAATGTTGTTGTTTAACCTAATTAGCCATTAGATGTCTTGGATTCAAAAGCATGTTTATTAGAAAGCCTAGATCCAAGCAATAGGGTTTTGCATGCGCACATAGGAAAGTTCTTATGGCTAAAACCCAACAGTGGTATCAGAGCCTAGATTGGTTTTCTTCAAATTGTTGCTTGAATAACTGAAACAAACCTGCAAAATTCGATTTTTTGGGTTTTGAGTCACTGACTCGTCGAGTTCCATGGTGGACTCGTCG
The DNA here is from genome assembly GCF_052625555.1 of Lactuca saligna. Lineage (NCBI taxonomy): Eukaryota > Viridiplantae > Streptophyta > Magnoliopsida > Asterales > Asteraceae > Lactuca > Lactuca saligna. The sequence goes on along the minus strand of NC_136419.1, from coordinate 22,180,730 downwards.
AGTAGGCCTGACTCGTCGAGTCCCCTTGTGCACTCGGCGAGTCCAAGCGTCAGGAATGGCCAGATTCGGGATTATTTCATAATTATCTTATGGAAACTTACCTTAATCATATTAGATCAATGTAAATCCGATTTTTTGATAAATATGACTGTTATCTTGATCTAATTAAAGATATTTATCATCTAATAAATATTTAATTTCCTTATATGATAATAATTAATTATTTTTGGTAATTATCTTCAAAGAAATCAAGATAAATCAAATAAAGATAATTAGAATATTAAATTGTTAATTGGAATTATTTGTTATTTGATCCTCCATGTTTTTAAATATTTAAAACCTACCCTATAGTTTTGAAATTTATATTTGTGATTAAAAGCTTTAATTTAGACAACTTAAATTTCAAACCCTAGATTTTGAAAAGTTTAAAATGCAACCCTATACCTATATGATATTATTAGAATAATATATATATGTATAACTAAATGCTAGTCTTACCGCTAGTAGGCCTCATTCACGAAGCCGATCTATAAGGTAGGTATAAGGTTGCGGCCTATAAAATGGCGCTTAATGGGTGTACACTCACACCCACCGCTTGCTTGATTGGTGGAGGGTCGTTAGCCGAACGGGTAGGATAGGGCAACCTCATCCTCTCATTAAAAGTATAATAAGAAATACGAAGTAACTAAAACTTTTTTTTTAAAATTTCCCAATCTTAGTTACTTTAGGAAAAGTGAATTGATGCAATCCCATGAAATTACACTTTGCACCTTGCTAAGATGTTAGTGGAGCGTGTGTGGTTTACCGGCACACTAATTGGTTCTAAGCGAAGGTGGCAAAGGGTGATTCATTGTTTATCATAGTTCGATGGAGCGTGTGTGGTTTACCGGCACATCGAATAGGTGATCGTAACAATGAAGGCACCATGTAAATTTGCATGGTAATTCACACCCGCTTTGTGATCCTCGGCATCCCAGTCACAAACGAGAGGGGCATATCGAGATTTAAACATGCCATTGAATAGTTCAATGAATCTCATCCGAACCTAGGAATTCTCAAAAACACTTAGGACTAAAAGTTTAAGTTTTGTAATGGAGAATTAGTGAATCGTCATTCACTTACCTTCAATTTATTTGCATGTTGGATTACGACATCCCTTTTCTAGTATGTAAATGTTATTGTTGGATCCTAGCCCTAATTTTCTTATTGGGTGATAATTAGGGATTCTTGTTCTAATCTATCTTTGTCCTTTCTATAGATGTCAAACGCAAACAACGCTGCTGCTAGTTCTTTCACGTTGATGAGCCTTTGCCAAAAGGTCACCTTCGATGGAACGAACTTTGGCGAATGGATAAGATACATTCGCACCATTGCTCGCTATGAGGATAAAGAGTATGTCCTCGACGAGAAGCTCGAGAAAATCAACCCCGAAGTTGCTACTCCCGCCGAAATCACCGCCTTTGAAACTCATGAGCGAGATGCGACGAAAGTACATTGCATCATGATCGCCACCATGAACTCCGAATTCCAAAAGTCCTACGAGGACATGTATCCATATGAGATGCATCAAGACTTGTTGGAGAGGTACCACCAAAACGCGAGACAAGAGCGTTACGAGATTTTCACTAACATGATTTCCGCTAAGATGGGTCATGGAGAATCTCTTACCGTGCACTTGCAAAAGATGCAATGGTATGTCGACCGCCTTCGCAAGTTAAATGTTGACTTCGGCGAAGACTTGGCGATCGACATGGTGCTTCACTCTTTGCCTCCGATGTATAATCAATTTAGGATGACCTACCACATGAACAAAGAGGAGGTCACTCTAAGTAAACTCCAAGGTCTCTTGAGGGTTGCTGAGAGCAATTTCAAGGACAAGTCTGTTGCACCAACTCCCAATCCATCCGCTGCTCCTGTCTTAGCTATTGGTCAAGGGAAGGGAAAGAAGAGGAAAGCTTCTACAAATAACTATCGAAAGGTGAAAGCCCGAGATGGTTCCTCTTCTAGTGGGACCAAAGTTGATCCCTCTAAGCCCTGCTCTAACCCGAAGGAGGCAGAGTGCCACCACTGCCACAAGATAGGACATTGGAAGAGAAGCTGCCCGGATTACTTGCAAGCCATCAAGGAAGGAAAGATCAAGCCATCTTTCGCAGGTATATATGCAATAAAATCTAACGATTCTAATCATGCTATTTCTTGGGTTCTTGACACCGGTTGTGGTTATCACATTTGTTCTAATGTGTAGGGACTAAAAGGAAGTAGGGATGTGGAGCAAGGAAGGATCAATCTAATCATGGGGAACAGAAGATCGTCGCCTGTGACCAAGATTGGAGTGTATTCTTTAGTGCTCAAGAATAGTTTAGTTTTAGATTTGAACAATTGTTGCTATTCACCAGAAATGGCTAGAAACATCATTTCATTTCATGGTTTATATAGACAAGGTTTTAGATTTTCTTTTAATAATGAGAATGGTTCTATTTTGGCTTATCTAAATGGTGTCTTTTATTTTGAAGCTATACCATGTAATGGAATATATGAAACTGTTATGATTGTTGATAACTTAGGAAATGATGTTTTGAATATTGATTCTTCCACTAGTATGGATAAAGCATCCTTGTGGCATTGTCGTCTTGGACATGTCAACAAGAAATGCATAGCCCAACTCCAAAAGGATGGAGTGTTGGAGTCATTCGACCTTAGGGAAGATGACACATGCGAGTCTTGTTTACTTGGAAAGATGACTAAGTCACCCTTCACGAGTACTTGTGAAAGGGGTGAGGGACTATTAGACCTAATACATACCGATGTATGTGGACCTTTTAGATCAACCACGAAGGATGGGAACCACTTCTATGTGACCTTTACCGACGATTATAGTAGATATGGGTATATCTATTTAATCAAGCAAAAGTCAGAAACCTTTGAAAAGTTCAAAGAGTTCAAGAATGAAGTGGAGAATCAATTGGGCAGGAAAATCAAGATGCTTCGATCCGATCGAGGAGGAGAGTACCTAAGTCTTGAATTCCACGATTATCTCAAGGAGTGTGGAATAGTTTCGCAATTGACGCCTCCTAGGACATCGCAATTGAATGGTGTGGCAGAAAGGCGTAATCGAACCTTATTGGATATGGTTCGCTCTATGATGAGTCGTGCTTCACTACCTATCTTCTTTTGGGGGTATGCCTTAGAGACTGCCGCCCATATCCTTAACCGAGTCCCTACTAAGAAGGTTGCCAAAACACCTCACGAGATGTGGACGGGGAAAGCTCCCTCGTTGGCACATATCAAGGTTTGGGGTTGCGAGGCTTTCGTAAGACGAGATACTCACGACAAGCTTGAACCTCGAAGTGAGCGATGTATTTTCATCGGCTACCCGCAAAATTCCTTTGGATATCTCTTCTATAGACCGAAAGATAATGTTATCTTTGTTGCGAGGAGAGGTGTTTTCCGAGAGCGAGAACTCATAAGCCAAGGAGACAGTGGGAGGCAAATCGAACTTGAAGAGATTCAAGAATCGATAGATGAAGGAACCTCTACCGCTGGCGTTCAACCCGAGGAGGAAACTCCGGTTGAACCGATTGACGAATCCTTACCTCTTAGACGTTCCGATAGAGTTAGAGTTCAACCCCAGTTTTATTGTTTTCATATTACTACCGAAGGGGGCACGTATATTAGTGATGGTACACTAGTAAATCTTGATGAACCTAATAGCTATAAGGAAGCCATGGCAGGCCCGGAGTCTGCGAAATGGAAAGAGGCGATGGATAGCGAGATCCAATCCATATACGATAACCAAGTTTGGAATTTGGTTGATTACGTGCCCGAACGTAAGACCGTAGGGTGCAAGTGGATCTTCAAGAAGAAGACCGACGTGGATGGGAACGTACACACATACAAAGCGCGATTGGTTGCGAAGGGCTTTACTCAAACTCCCGGAGTTGACTATGATGAGACCTTCTCACCAGTTGCGAAAATTAAATCTATTAGAGTGATGCTAGCGATTGCCGCATTTCATGATTATGAGATTTGGCAAATGGATGTCAAGACCGCTTTCCTTAACGGAAAGTTGACTGAGGATGTTTACATGGCTCAGCCAGAGGGGTTTGTGGATCCAAAGCATCCGAATAGAGTGTGTAAGCTTGAGAAGTCCATTTATGGACTTAAGCAAGCGTCTCGCAGATGGAATCTTTGCTTCGATGAGAAAGTCAAAGAGTTTGGATTTGTACGAAGCGAAGACGAATCTTGTGTATATGTCAAAGCCAGTGGGAGTGTAGTAATCTTCCTCGTTCTATATGTCGATGACATATTGCTCATAGGAAATGACATCCCGACTCTGCAGGAGGTTAAGTCCTGGCTCGGGAAGTGCTTCGCTATGAAGGACCTCGGAGAGGCTTCTTACATTTTGGGAATAAGGATAGTAAGAGAAAGAAGTAAGAGACTAATTGGACTTAGTCAGAATACTTACTTGGAGAAGGTACTAAAACGTTTTAGTATGGAAAACTCAAAGAAGGGAGAACTACCGATACAAGGAAATGCCAAGTTGAGTAAGACTCAAAGTCCGAGTACCGAAGCTGAGATAGCAGAAATGAGCCGAGTACCATACGCTTCCGTAGTTGGCTCAATCATGTACGCTATGACTTGTACTCGCCCTGATGTAGCCTTCGCTTTGAGCATGGTTAGCAGATATCAAGGGAACCCTGGCAAAGCACATTGGATTGCGGTGAAGAACATCCTTAAGTACCTTCGGAGGACGAAAGAATGGTTCTTAGTCCTTGGAGGGAGTGATGACTTGAAGGTGCGAGGGTATAGTGACGCCAGCTTTCAAACCGACAGGGACAACTATCGTTCGCAGTCGGGCTGGGTCTTTACCCTAAATGGAGGAGCAGTGACATGGAAAAGTTCCAAGCAGGAAACCGTAGCTGATTCAACGTGCGAATCAGAGTACATCGCAGCGAGCGAAGCGTCGAAGGAGGCAATATGGCTGAAGAACTTCATCGGTGATCTTGGAGTTGTACCGGCCATAAAGGAGCCCATGGAGATTTTCTGTGATAACGAAGGTGCGGTTGCCTTGACCAAGGAACCGAGGGATCATGGTAGATCTCGACATATCGACAGAAAATATCACTTCATTATACATCATGTAGAAGAAGGACAACTCGTAGTGAAGAGGATATCATCAGAAGATAACCCAGCGGATCCGCTTACGAAGGGACTGAGTAGGGTTAAGCACTTACAGCATGCTAGGAGTATTGGGCTGAAGGATGATATTAGCATAGATTAGATAGTATTAGAAACGTATAATAGATAAATGTAATTGACATTTGATGATTAAATAAAGAAGTTTTATTTATGAGTAAAGTTACTATCACATGTTAGTTGTTTAACTATTGTTTCGCTTTGCATGTTTTGACTTCCAGAATAATTGAGTTTATTAGGAATAATCGAATTATTCAAATGATCCACAATCGTTCATATGTTGGGAGTAGATATGAATGAAGATTGTCATGAATTGGTGTGTAGAATGTCTAAATGGTGTTAGACATAGCAAGGGTTGCTGCAACGTTCATGAGTGCTTATGAACTGGTTTTGAGCATTGGAATAAACCCGCGCTTGCTGGAATCACCTTATGGAATACGATATAAAAGGTGATCGCAAGACGATAATATCATATGGTCTTAAAACCTAGATATATGGTTTATTATTTGTTACTTGATTGTGCATTGATAATGCGAAAACGCATCAGTAACTTGATGTCATAAAACGCATTGTTGTGTATAGTTGGTTAATGAATAAGTAAATGCATATAAGTCGAAGTTTATCTGTAAATTTTATCCTAAGAGGGTAGAAGAGATATCTTGGCCACTCGATGATTTGATTTGACTTATGTGCCGGGCCCGGTCAGAACTGAATTGATGTGTTCGATTAAGTTCTGTGTCAAATAAATCGAAGATCGAGAAATCTAAATGCTAGACTAACCATTCCATAGGATTGTCAGCATGATATCTAACAGAGGACTGTACGATCCCTTATCTAAAGGACAAGATTGATTAGATCAGAGTTGACAGCGTCTTTGAGAGCTACGATTGCAAACCGTATTATACTTGTATAGTTACTAGACTTATCCAAGTGGGAGACTGTTGGAATAGTGTCTAAGGCTATAACTATATTCGGTGGTGCATGGTCCTTTTGGGTTGCCTTCACCATAGCAACTTGAAGGATGATTTGTTAAGAGAGAGTAAATATTATAAGGAATAATATTTAGCTATTTGATTAATATAAGTCATAAATTAATTGGTATTAATTTGGTGACTTAAAGAGATTAATTGAATAAGAGGGTATAAACTGTCAATTGTTTGATAGTTAGAATTTAGACTATAAATCCATTAGGATGGACTTTGGACGGATTCTAAGAGCTTTAGGATAGCTCAAAATCGTCCATAAGGATATCTATGAATGGATTTGGATAGCCTTAAGAGAAGATTATCCAATTAGGGTTTAGGGTGAAACCCTTAAGGAGTCTAAAGGTATAAATAGGCCCTTGGGATGTGGAATTCGTGTACAATCTTTCAGAACCTAAAGCAAGGAACCTCTGGTCGAATTCCATCCCCTCTCCTCTCTCCTAAATCATCTTGCTTGCTATTGGTGTTTGTAAGCCATTAGAGGAGTGACAATTGTGACTCTAGAAGCTCCAAGACAACAAGATCAACAAGGAACTCAAAGGTATGATTCTAGATCTGTTTTTAATGTTGTTGTTTAACCTAATTAGCCATTAGAAGTCTTGGATTCAAAAGCATGTTTATTAGAAAGCGTAGATCCAAGCAATAGGGTTTTGCATGCGCACATAGGAAAGTTCTTATGGCTAAAACCCAACAATAACAAGTACATGGAGGAACACACTATAACAATAATAGAAGGACAATTCTAGAATTACACACTTATACGATGTTCCTAGTACTCTAGGAAGACATCATATCCTTAATTCACTGTTTAGAACAAATTAAGATGTTAATATATCTTTCCGGGTTTGCGTTAACACTTGTACTTACACGTACCTGGGTTAGTAGGCACCAGGTGATAAAACATAATAATATATATTTTTTTCGGATATGTGTTAAGAATTGTACGATTACACGTACCTGGGTTAGCAGACACGAGGTGATAAAACATAATAATATATATATCTTTCTGGGTTTGCGTTAACACTAGTACGATTGCACGTACCAAGGGTTAGCAGGCACGAGGTGATAGTAATGTATGGAATCAAAATTATTTATACATAGTATTTTAGTAAAGTACCTGACAATAATAAGTAAAACACATAACTTATTCGTAACATGAACATTATGTAGAAAAGGACCTATAATGCTAACTTTATGATTCTTTAGTGTATACTTCAAGGATATATATATATATATATATATATATATATATATATATATATATATATATATATTAATAGGGTCTAGGAGATAGTAGGACATGTGCTTTCCGCATTGCTTCATGTTCCTTGTTTGGTTGTTGGCTTAGGGCAGATGCACCCACTCTACTATCTATCTGATCTTACTTGTATATATATTTCGTACACACAAAGTAATCATAAGGAGTACCAGGTATAGGTCATGCCATAGTATACTAATTCAAATACATCATTTTCTAGTACAAGAACATGCTTTTTAGAAAGAACACGAAGTAGACAAAACTAGGAACTTACCAGTAAAGGGTTTATTCCATTTAATTAAACCAATATAACTTAAAGGACCTTAGGTGATTAATATTATAATACCTTAGTTTATACATCAGGGTTATATATAATTAATACCCGTTAGGTAGTTGGATGCGTGCTTTCCGCCTTACTTCCTGTTCCTTGTTTGGTTGTGGGCTTAGGGCAGATTCATACAATTAACTATCTGTTCGATATTAGCTTATATATAGCTAGTATAAACTAAGTGATTATAGAAGGAACCATCGTGGTTACCATTTTTACTAAAAGAAATAAGGGTTTTTCTTACAGAATTTTTTCATTAAATATAAAGGAACTATTGCATTAAACTCCGTGAGTACCAAGTGAATACACCAGGGTTATGTACAACGATGATCTAACAAACAATGGGAGGTGTGTCTTCCGCCTCATTCCCAATTCCTTGTTTGGTTGTGGGCTTAGGGCAGATTCACACAATCGATTGTTTGTTTACTCTGGGTTTTACATAATTTGTATCCACTTAGTACTCATAGAAAGGATTGTAGAGTCACTTTTACTTATCTTTCATCAAAGCAGGAAATATAGGATTTTTTGGAGAAACAGACGAGATTTTTTAAACAAAACTTACAACTTACTACCACTTTCTTACAACTTACTTACATCACTAAAATCTTATGAACTCACCAGCTTAAATGTTGATCAACTCTTTCAAAATAACTTGTATTCTCAGGAAACTAGTAGACAGTTATGCCCACTGGGATTCAGAAGATGGAATATAGTTGCTTCATGTCTTGTTTTGTTATTTACATATGTAGTATATGTTTTGTTAACTACATACTTTGTAAACACTTTCTTTCAAATGAAATGGTTGTTTATTACTTTGATTACTATGATGCATGTCTTGTGATACTAAACATGACGTCCTCCACCCCCGAACGTTTCCGTCGTTCCAATTTTGGGGTGTGACATTGTTGTTGTAAGAAAACTCAGCCAAAGGAAGGTAGGAGTCCCAACTCCTCCCAAAATCTATAACCCAAGCGTGAAGCATATCCTCGAGCGTCTGAATCATCCGCTCGGTCTTCCCGTATGTCCGCAGATGGTGCGTGATGCTAAAATGCAGTCGGGTACCCAACTCCTCATGAAATTTCTTCCAGAATCAGGAAGTAAAACGCACATCATGATCAGACACTATAGATATCGGCACTCCGTGCCGAGCCACCACCTCTCGAACATAGACCCCGGCCAGATTCTCCGCGGAAGAGTTCACACTTATAGCCAATAAGTGAGCACTCTTTGTTAACCGATCCACTATCACCAGATGGTATCCACACCCCTCGGAGTCCTTGGTAACTTGGTAATGAAATCCGTAGAAATTTGTTCCCATTTCCATAGGGGAACCTCCAGAGGCTTTAACTTGCAATGAGGGCGATGGTGCTCTGCCTTGACCTTTCGACAAGTTAGACACCTCTCCACAAACTATGCCACATCTGTCTTCATACAGGGCCACTAATAATTATGCTTTAGATCAAGATACATCTATGTGGTCCCCGGGTGGATTGAAAACCTTGACTTATGGGCCTCCTCCGTCAAAATCTATCGAGTTCCACCCGTGTATGGCACCTATACTCACCCATGAAGAGTCAAAATCCCTCTGATGTCAATATCAAAAGCGAAAATTTTCCCGATCACCCGCTCACTCTTACGGTTTTCTTCCGCTATGGCCTTCGATTGTGCCTCCTTAATGACATATAAAATCGGAGTCATCACTGTCATCCTCATACATACGTCTCGTATCAGGGTAGTTGTTGTGTAGCAATTCAGGGCATCGACGACCAAATTAGCATTGCCTGGATGATACAAAATCTCACAATCGTAGTCCTTTACTACATCCGACCACCTCCTTTGCCTCATATTCAGGTTGGGCTGGTCCGTAAGGTACCTCGGGCTCTTATAGTCCGTGTATATAGTACACTGGACAACATAGAACTAATGACACCAAATCTTGAGGGCACATAGTGCCGCCCCCAGCTCCAAATCTTGGGTGAGATATCTCGTCTCGTGAGGCTTTAGCTGCCTCAATGCATATGCTATCATGTGACCTCTCTGCATCAACACAACATCCAACCCAGCTATGGATTCATCGCAATAGACTACAAAGTCCTCTACTCCCTCTGGGGAGGGCTAACACTAGAGCCTCACACAACCTTTGGCGAAAGGTCTCGAATGATGTCTGCTGCTCAGGCTCCTAAATAAAAACAACATCCTTCCTAGTCAATTTGGTGAGAGGAACATCAATATTGGAAAAAACCCTGATATATCTTCGATAATAACCTGCCAGACCAAGGAAGATCTGAATCTTGGATGTAGATCTCGGCACCTCCCATTGCATAAATGCCTCAATTTTGGCTGGATCAACCAAAATACCATTCTGATTAACGAGGTGCCCGAAGAACTGGACCTCTCGTTACCAGAAATCACACTTGGAGAATTTAGCATAAAGCCTTGTTGGGTTTTGAGAATTCTAACACTCCTATGGTGTACATGCAACCCTATAAACCTTGGATCTATGTTTTCTCTTTTATACATGCAAATAAGAACTTTCCAAGGCTTTAATCCTAACTAGCATTTTATGAAGTTCTTATTCTACAAAGTACTAGTTAGATGACATACCTTTTGATGTAACTTGATGTCTTCAAGCTTTAAGAGCTTATCCCTAATAGTGTGGAAGCCTCAAGTGGAATCACAAATCACCAAAACACCTTGGAAGACTTTAGAGAATATGGATACTTGGTTCTCTCCAGTGAAATCGGCTAGCCCTTCTTAGTGTACCACACTAGTTCCAATTTCACCAACCAATGACATCTTTATATAGTATGGAGACTAGGGTTAAACCCATGACCTTTCATTTCATATGATCCATGGGTTAAACAGTCCATGGACTATCCATGAAAGCTTAGCCCAACCTAAATGAACTTGGCCCATTCCATATAAATAAGAGTCCATATTTAATTAGTTCATTTTGATCACTTAATTAATTCTAAATTAATTCTTGATCAATACTAATTAAATAATATGATTCCATATTAATATATTAGAACTTATAATATATTAATATTAATCATAAATATAATATTCTCAAAACACTATCCATATAAATTGTGTTGGTGAAGTGCAACCCAAATGGACCATGCCGGGTTGGGTCAAGTACATACCAAATATAGTTATGGACTTAGACATTAATCCAACAAGCCTGTCCATCCTCAACACCCCAAGAATCTCCCAAAGATGCTCTTCATGTTGTTCCCTAGAATTCGAATATACCAAAATATCTTCAATGAAAATGATCACTGATCGGTCCAACATGGGCCTACACACCCGTTTCATGAGGTCCATGAACACTGTCGGCGCGTTGGTGAGCCCGAAAGGCATCACCACAAACTCGTAATGCCCATAATGAGTCCAAAAGGACGTCTTATGAATATCCTCATCATGGACCCTCATCTGATGATATACACATCTCAAGTCGATCTTAGAAAACCAAGACCCCCCCTGTAACTGGTTGAATAGGTCATCGATCCTCGACAATGGATAGCGGTTCTTAACCGTAAACTTGTTCAACTACCGGTAATCGATGTACATCCAGTGTGAACCATCCTTCTTCTTAATAGAAAGGGTCAGCACTCCCCACGATGAACTACTCGGCCGAATGAATCCCTTCCCCAACAGCTCCTGAAGATGCAAGGATAACTCCTGCATCTCAAGCGGCGTAAGACGATATGGTGCCTTGGCGATAGGTGCTGCCCCAAAACTAGAACGATCTAGAACTCCACCTGCCTCTCAGGTGGCACACTCGGTAACTCCTTAGGGAAAACATCAGGAAAATCACATACCACCGGAACATCGGAAATAGAAATCAACCCCTCTTTTGCAACCCATGTATCCACCACATAAGCCAGGAAACTTATACATCCATGCTGCAGACTCTGCCTTGCCCTGATGGCAGAGAAGAAAGTTGATCCTGATATAGTTGATGGGTTTTGATCATAAGACATCCTATGTGCTCATACAAACCCTAATGCTTGGATCTAGGTTTCTCTATTGTACATGCTTTGAATCCAAGACTATAAACCCTAATTCTAGCATTCAAGTAATCATATTAATATGTAATTAGGTTTAAGAACATACCTTGATTGTTATGTAGCAATAACAATCCCAATTCCTCCTTGAATTAGCTTTGGAATGCTTAGAGTCACAAGTGTCACTCCTCTAATGGCTTACAAACACCATAAGCAAGTGGAGAAGGTATAAAGAGAGAGGTGAGAGGTTAGAATTCGTATCTAGGACCTCTTGGGAAGGGATTTACGAATTCATGACCCTAGGGGTGTTTATATAGGTGTAGAGATAGGGTTTCAGTCATTATCCTTATCTAGTTGATTATCCATTAAGCAACCAATAAGATAATCCTTGAATCCTTATCATACTCGAATTCTAAGGGATTTACACCTCTAATTCGTTCACCATCTATATAAGATAATCCTTACCTTATATTGTAACTATCACATAATTACAATTCAGCCCCTCTAGTTTAATTAATTACACTTGATCACAAAATTATTTCTTAATTAATTATTGACCAATAATAATTAAACAAATATGATTTCTCCTTTAATATATTATTCTTATAACATATTAATAAATCATATTATCCTCTCTCTCTTTATTCATTTCTCCAATCAAGTTGCTTTGGTGAAGGCAACCCAAAAGGACCATGCACCATCGGGTCAAGTACATACCAAAATAGTTATGGACTTAGACACTAATCCAACAGTCTCCCACTTGGATAAGTCTAACAACTATTCTGCATATGACTTTAGATCCTGATCTGCAATCGTAGCTTTCCAAAGCCGCTGTCAACTCTGATCATATCAGATACGCGTGTCCTTAGATAAGGGATCATATATTCCTCCATTCCAGATATCGTATGAGATATGATTTCTAATCATTCTCTTTGTACTATATCTCGATTTCCGATTTATGACGACAGACTAATTGAACAAATCAAATTAGCCCTAGCCCGGCCGAGCATTTACGTATGTCATCACTAAACCATCGAGGGGCCCAAAGATATCGCTTTTATCCTACTTTGGATAAGAGGAACAGATAATCTTTGATACAATGCTCGCTTGCACTCACTCACCGAATTACACACAACAATATGTTTTATAACACCAAGTTACTGGTGCATTTACATATTATCAATGTGCAACCGATTCGCAAGATACAACTCACACATCTCGGTTTCAAGAATATAAGATGTTATCGTCTCACTAATCACTCGTAATACAATTCATGGAGTGATCCAAGTGAGCGTGGGTCTAATCCAATGCTCAAATCATATTCATAAGCACTCATGAACGTTGCAGCAAACATTTGCTTATGTCTAATACTTTTTTAGACAATCCACACACCAATTCATGACAGTCTTCATTCATATCTACTTCCAACATATGAACGACTGTGGCCCGTTTGAATAATTTGATTATTCTTAATAAACTCAATTATTCTGGAAGTCAAAACATGCAAAGTGAAACACAAGAATAATACTAATCCCATATGGCCTCAAACCTTTGAGTATAAACAAAACACGTTTTATTTATCACCATATCGATTACTCATTATTTGTCGTTTCGGGTAATCAACTTCATACTTGAATTATTACACTTGTCCCATGCTCCTAGCATGCACACAATGTTTACCTATGGTTCTTACTTTTGTGAAATAGACAAATTGAACACGTTTCCAATCATTCTCATTTTACAACTCCAAATCCATTTCCTTAAGTGTAAGCATATCAAATTCTTGTTACTTATAGAATCTACTAGATTCTAACACTTTATGCAACGATCCTTTTGTAATGTCACTGCACCAAAGTCTCAAAGACTATTGCCAATGATATTACAAAGTCCTCTATCGGAGATTGTTACAAGACAATTCCTTAGATATGATGTCTCTCACTCAAAGTACATTCCTTTGAACATCCTTTTGCATAAAAGTTTCTAATCTAGACATAGATTTTCAATATTTACTTCCCAATATGGACACGCTTCCGTATTTTCCATATGACAACTAATTTCTTTAATAGAATCTTATCTATTCGTAATGATGTCGATATTGTCCATCTATTATGGAAACATTTCCATAATTTCCAATACTATACTTCCAACTACTCACAAGCAACCAATCCTCGTCGAACTTTGGATTGTCCTTTGATAGTTGTTTAATTATTTTAGTCAAAACCGATTCTAGTCCCTTTTCCCTCTAAATGCACTAGACATTTGGGAAATTTTATAATGGTCAAACATTAAAGCATTTGCAAACCATCCTATACCCTAAGGGTATGGGACACGACGCACAATGTGTTATTTTCTATGTTGTCAAAAATTCGAATTATGAAGAGGAATGCCGTAATCATAATCGAAATTTTAAGAACACACTATGTACCCTTGACTAAATTTATTAACATTCCACAACCTAATCCTTTAGATTTGAAATAAAGCATAATATTCTCTCCCTTAATTATAGCAAAACAACTTTATAACACTTACTACTTTGCAAGGTTTAACTCTTGTTTTCTATAATTAATATTACGAACTTTGCAATACGTGTCTTAATAATCATACAATCATAACATTTATGCTCCCACTATCATGATGATTATTATAAAACATAACACTTATGCTCCCACTAGCTTCGACATGTATTCATAAACATCTTAACTTTCAGAAAAACAATACTTATTGAATTTCTTAAGTTCATGTTTCTAATACTTAGTGCTTTGATAATCTTTTATCAAGATTTCTTGAACTTATACACTTTTGCCTTAGATAGTTCATATGTGTGTCTTAAACAATTAAGACTAATTGCCAAACCTCACAATTCAAATTATGGAAAGGGATGCCGTAACCATGATCGAATTCGAGAATGCAATTTTACAATCACTATCTTTTAAAATCTTTCTTAGTGAAAGCATTTTCTCACAATCATTTTCATGAAGGAGGAAATCTTATGACACTTAGATTTAAACGGTGTATGTGTTCCTATCCATGTGAATTTGTTAAAACCAAAGTTTACGACAAATTCAAACTCATATGGATCGAACTTCCTTAATCTTGATTTCTTGCCTTATGGTAGCACAGCTGCCCACCACGTCTTCCAAGTAGTTAAGCAGCTCACCTTTTCCTATCAATGTACTTTCCATTGATCAAGGTCCTTGCCTTTTATGCATTCAAATGAGAACTCATAGGACTCACATGCATAATTAATTCGATTGGATTGGCACAGAAACAAAATAATGTCTTCACGATAGGTTGTAAACCTCAACTCGTGTCCTAGTGATAATCGATAAGGCTTATTTGTTCTTGAAATTTTTCAAAACTATTAAGACTCCCACTGACTCCTTGACATATATGATTCTCTTATCAAAACATTTTTTGATAAACAAATATTCAAGAGTTAGTGTAGCTTATATCAAAACAAAACACTTCATAATTTTGGTCTTAGTTGGTCTTTGTCTTATCCAAGACATCACAACTTTCCACAATTGATGAATGTTATAAACCTTCTTAATACTATTCACTCAATGTCACAATCTTGACTTTAAGACTTGTTTTGGAACGAAGTATGATTGACTTCTTGATTTGACCATTTCTTCAATCTTTGATTCCTCTTCTTGGACATACAATTGTACCAAGACTCATTAGAGGATCAATTGAGATATGGTTATTAATCATTAAGACCTATCATAAAGCATAAAAGCTACTCTCCCTTCTTCTTAGAATGGAGAAACTCTTATCTTTCTGCCTACTTGATTCTTCTTATTCGTTTTGCTATTGATCTAAACCCTTTAATCAATTCAAAATTACACTTAAACTTGTAAGTGTAATCATATTTACTAAGCCTTTAGTAAATCATGACGAATATCTTTGTTACTCTTATGGTGAACTTGATCAACACACAACTTTGTGTACTCGATCTCCTAGTCCTTCACTTGACACTTTGTCAATGAATTAGTCCAATTTCCAAATACGAAATTTCTCATTCATCGTGCAACCAAGTTGCGTGATTCCAAGTTTCTATCCAATTGAAACATGGGCGATGAGAAACTCTCCCTATTTGGTAAATACTTGACATTTCCATAAATAACATAACTAAGAATCATATCCATTCGTTGTAGAAATATGCAAACATCAATTTTTCATAACGATTTCATTGCAAGGAAGTAAACAAATAAATAAGTCAAACAAAATTTATTTTATTTATAAAAGCAGCGGAAAATCATTTGTCCTTACAATGCAAAATATATTGAAAACTATGTAAAAAGAAAATTTCTAACAACTCTACCATAACTATCTAAGCTCAAAATCCAATCTTCAAGTCCATGCAATCAAGATCCATCTCTTGTGATTAGATTCATCTTGCTCTCTTATCAAGCTTCCTTTCTTTTTACCGATCCTTCAAAACATTCAAATGCAATCTTATCACATCATGTATTAAGAATCAATGAATAGGAACTTAATGGAGTTAGATAGTGGATTCTTACCTAAAGCGTAGTCATACTTTTGACTCTCCCATCTCTTAGATCTCTTAGGTAAATAGGGCAACTTCGTCTCCAATGCCCTTTCTCTTGGCAATAAAAGCAAATTGATTCTTTTGGAACAACACATGGCACTACTTCAGACATCGCCTTTCACTTATGATCAAACTTTTCGATCATTGCATGTCTTCCATTGCCATTGTCTATATCCATAGAGGTCTTGAAGGCAGATTCACCAATCAACTTTGCTTTTCTATTGCGCCAAACCATTGCTGATTCAGTAGCAATAAGCATATAGGTGAGATCTATAAGGGTCACATCGCGTTTCATCATATAGTACTCTCTTACGAACTCACTATATGAGTTAGGAAGTGACTGAAGAACCCAATCAATAGCCATCGCTTCACCGACAACGGATCCCATCATTCTTAATCTATCAATGTGTGACTTCATCCCTAAGACGTGTGCACACACCGACTTGCCCTCTTTATGTTTACTTGCCAAAAGGGCTTGAGTGATATTGAACTTTTCAATTTTACAATCTTGTGGGTTAGGGAGAATAATTGGAGGAGGAGGAGGAAGTGAAGCATGATTTCTTGTTCCTCGATCGAATCGTGGAATATCATCTTCATGTGGAATGCTTGTTCCACGGGATTTGAGAAGACCATAGTTGTCGAACTTTGACTTCGGGAGAAAAACGAATTCAAGTTAGTTGATTGATTGAGTCCTTGGTAAATCACCCAAATGAAATTCCAAGGCTAGGACCCAACACAATATCCTACAACTCGGGAGAGGGATGTCGTAACCCAAATTGTAGAACATTTGAAGGTAAGTGAATGACGATTCACTAATTTCCACCATGAAAAACGAAAATGAAATTGAAGTTTTAAACCTATGAAAACTCCTAGATCCTTTGAGATTCATTGAACATTTCAATGGCATGTTTAAATCTCGATATGCCCCTCTTGTTTGTGACTGGGATGCCGAGGATCACAAAGCAAGTGTGAATAACCATGCAAACTACATGGTGCCCTCACATGTTACAATCACCTATTCGATGTGCCGGTAAACCACACACGCTCCACCGAACTATGACAAACATTGAGTCACCCTTTGCTACCTTTGCTTAGAACCATTTAGTGTGCCGGTAAACCACACACGCTCCACTAACATCTTCGCAAGGGCACAAAGTGTAATTTCATGGAATTGCATCAATTCACTTTTGCCTAAGTAACTAAGATTGGGAATTTGAAAAACATTTAGTTACTTTGTATTTCATTATACTTATAATGGAAGGTTTCGTCCTATCCTACCCGTTCGGCTAACGACCCTCCACTAGTCAAGAGTGCGGTGGGTAAGAGTGGATACCCATTCAATCGCCATTTTATAGGCAATTTCCTTAAACACCCCTTAAAGACCAGCTTCGTGAATGAGGCCTACTAACGGTAAGACTGACTTTTACTCATACATATATATAATGTTAGACTTTTAGTATAGGGTGTATTTTATACTTTTAAAATACTATATGGTTAACTTTAACAATTACACTTTTAATCCAATTAAAAGGTTAACCTAAACTTTTATGGATTTATTAAACCTCTTTTAACTATACTCCTTAATTAATTAATAAAACCATAAGGGTGTGATTTGAACTTTTCAAAACATTACTAGGGTTTTAGAATTTAACATTTCTAATTAAACCTTTAATCAACTTTTAAATTCCAAAACTTGAGGGCAAGTTTTGAAACCTTTTTCAAAACATTAGGGTTTTAACTATTTAATTTTAAAACTCCAAAACTTTTAGGTTCAAATTTAAACTATAAAAGCTAAAGGGGAAAATATGAAACCTTTCATAACAACAAGGATCAAATAACAAATGATTTTAAATTAACATTTAATCACATAATTATCCATATTTGATTTGTTTAATGATTTCTTGCAAAACAATTTATCAATTTACTCAAAATAATTAATCAATTATCTTATAAGGAAACAATTATCTTATTAATTGATAATTATCTTTAATTAGATCAAGAATATAGTCATATATATCATAAAATCGGATTTATATTGATCTAACATGATAAGGTAACTATCCAAATGCAAAAACAGCAAGAAATCTCGAGATAAGCATTATCTGACGCTCGAACTCGCCGAGTACCACACGGTACTCGCCGAGTTGAGGTCTACTCGCCGAGTACACTGTGGTACTCGCCGAGTTCCTCAGCCATAAAGCCCAAAAAACGATTTTCCAGTTATACAATGCATCAATACAATTGAAACCAAGCTAGTCTCTGATACCACTGATGGGTTTTGGTCATAAGACATCCTATGTGCTCATACAAACCCTAATGCTTGGATCTAGGTTTCTCTATTGTACATGCTTGGAATCCAAGACTATAAACCCTAATTCTAGCATTCAAGTAATCATATTAATATGTAATTAGGTTTAAGAACATACCTTGATTGTTATGTAGCAATAACAATCCCAATTCCTCCTTGAATTAGCTTTGGAATGCCTAGAGTCACAAGTGTCACTCCTCTAATGGCTTACAAACACCATAAGCAAGTGGAGAAGGTATAAAGAGAGAGGTGAGAGGTTAGAATTCGTATCTAGGACCTCTTGGGAAGGGATTTACGAATTCATGACCCTAGGGGTGTTTATATAGGTGTAGAGATAGGGTTTCAGTCATTATCCTTATCTAGTTGATTATCCATTAAGCAACCAATAAGATAATCCTTGAATCCTTGTCATAATCGAATTCTAAGGGATTTACACCTCTAATTCGTTCACCATCTATATAAGATAATCCTTACCTTATATTGTAACTATCACATAATTACAATTCAACCCCTCTAGTTTAATTAATTACACTTGATCACAAAATTATTTCTTAATTAATTATTGACCAATAATAATTAAACAAATATGATTTCTCCTTTAATATATTATTCTTATAACATATTAATAAATCATATTATCCTCTCTCTCTTTATTCATTTCTCCAATCAAGTTGCTTTGGTGAAGGCAACCCAAAAGGACCATGCACCATCGGGTCAAGTACATACCAAAATAGTTATGGACTTAGACACTAATCCAACAATAGTAACCTTGCCATAAATAGTAAGCACTCCCCCACTTGAGTCACGAACCATCATCAACTGTCGCTCGCAATCAATCAAATCCCCAAATCAACTCAACCAATCCATGCCCATTATAACACAGACATCCCCACTCGCTATCGGCACCAAATGAATTGGAAACTCGATACCAAAAATCTCCAAAACACAACCACGAAAGACATTGGTAGAAAAAATTGTGTGCTCATCAGCTATGGAAATCCTCAATGGCTGACTCAAGGCCTTGCGTTTGGTGCTAAAACAATGACTAAAGGATAAGGACACAAAGGATCGACTCGCATCCGAGTCAAATAACACTAAAGCAGGCATAAAAATCACAAGAAAACTACCTAACAAGAAACACAGCATAAGCATCAACAATTCAAATCAAAAAAAAAAAAGAGAGAGATACATACCAGCAATGACATCAGGTGTTGCATGAACCTCCTCCGCAGTCAATTGAAAAGCTCTCTCACGAGCCCTCGAAGCCTCGGCCTTCAACGGTCGTCCCTCAGAAATACGCAAAGTCGTAGGAGCAGGGGTTTAGGCCGACCCGTAAGAGAGTTTTGGACACTCAACCTTCTTGTGGCGAGTCTAGCAGCAATGAAAGTAAACCAAAAATACCTTGGGGGCAATCCTTCCCCATGTGTCCATCCTTTCCACATTTAAAACAAATTCCTCATCGACAAGATCCCTAATGACTCTTACCAAACTTGCCATAAGTGCGGCCCTTCTGGACTCCTGCTCTAGAGTCAGTAAGCTTAGGCTGCTTAGCCGTAGACTTTGACTACACTGGACTCCATTCTCTCTCCCGAGAGTCCATCTCCTCTCTTTTCTAGGTCTCCAACTCTATCTCCCTCCTCTTGGCATTGGTCTACAACTCAGCCAATGTCCGATACGATGAGTTTACTATGAACTCCCAAATAACCCTAGTCAAAATTCTCAAGTGCTGGCTTATATGTGTCTGCTTTGTAGACACGTGCTCAGGGCAGAATAATGCCCTCTTGTGAAACATCCTCGTGATCTTCATCCCCGTCTCTGTCATCTGCTTGAGAGACAAAAACTCTTAGGCTAATTGTTCCCTCTCCACCAGAGGAATGAACTCATCTCGAAACAGTTGGGTGAACCTCTCCCAAGTCACTGCAGCATGCTCTGTAGGAGAATAATCAGTTGTCACAAACTTCCACTAGTCCTTCGCTCCCAAGCGAAGCTGGTTCAATGCAAATCGAACCTTCAGGTTCTCAGGGCATAAACAGGTATAAAAACATACCTCAACATCAGAGATCCATATCATTGCAGCAATTGGGCCCTTGTAATAGTGTAGGCCAACCTTTGTAACTTGTTTTGAAATAATAAAGATGTATTATTTGATAATTACGTGTTTTATGCCTAATTATTATAATTTAATGAGTTAAGGATAAAAATAATTGTCAAAAATAAATTTTAGATAAATCCGAAATCTATGAAGAAAGTTGTGGTGGTTGAAATAAGGATTCCAAAGATATAAAAATATCGAAATCTGAGTTATAACGAAGAAGTTATGACTTGTTGAAGTTTCGCGACAGAACCGGCATGACGCTGTGTGACATAAAAAGTGAATTTGAAGTAAAATTCTTTTTAGCCTTAGTGATCTAAATGCAAGTCGTAGTGTTCGTTAAACTGATAGCGTTCATAAAAAGAATGCCCAAATCTGACTTCGTATGAGGAAGTTATGATTTTTCTAAGTTTAAGCTTAGTAGTAGATAACTAAAAATTCCAATTTTAGATCGAGTGATTTTTTACCGACACAACCTAAACGAGAATTGAAGGTCTCGTCAATAGTAGTACAACGGTAAAAAGACAGACAAAAACAGACGTCGGATGAACAAGTTATCAATTTTTAACGGATTTTCCTGTCACGGTCTGCTAAAAATAATAATATTAAAAATAAATTCAAAATTAGCCAACGGAGTCTAAACGAAAGTTGTAGAGTATAATCTCGCCTATCCGTGCATATAAAGAATGTCAAAAACGGAGCTTGTATACGAAAGTTATGAATTTTTGAAGTTCGAGACACAAAAACCAAGAAATCACAAGAACCAAGGAATTTCGCATGGCCAAGGTTTAGCCACGTCGCTCCATTTCTCACATCTGCTTCGTGTCCGACGCGTATCGCCAGCTCCTCGCATCTAAAGCGCCCCAATCCGGATCTGACGCGTTTCCTCGACGTGCCCAAAGACCCCGAGAAATTTATCTTTTCAGTTTGAAGATCAACCTTCGCAAGTTCCGATTTTTCATTAAAGCTCATGGTTTCATCGGAAACGATCGTTTTAAGAAACGAAGTGCTGCCCGATTATCATTAAATCAAGTGAGTGTGTAGTTACTTTCATCTTACACACAGATATGAAGTATTTTCTACAAAATACGTGTTATGTGTATATTTATTGTTTATTTATTTGAGACAGGTGTTGAATAAATGTTTTATACAGGTTTTAAAATGATTTAAATTGTATATGTGTTTTTATCTACAAATATGTTGGGTATAACATGGGTAGATGAAATAGTTGGCGTGTGTGTTAAAATGATGAGAGGCCTCGATATCATTGTTGCTATTGTTGTTGTAGTCATCTAGCAGAGTATAGATAACGACTACGGACCTTTCTAGATAATCTAGTGGAACGCTAGCAAACTCGCAACCTGTAGGTGTTGGTGAACTATATGTTCATTGGTCTACTCCATCCCCCTCATGGTTTCCTTAAGGATAGGTATGGCTGAGGAATCTCCTTAGAAGTAGTCTCCAACCTGATGATGATCCTTAGGCTAGGTCCCTTGTGATAGGTGCTTAGGGACGTAAAGTGAGGATAACGGGAATGGGTAATCAGGGTTATTATTGGTTGATGAAATTAATAAAAATTTTGTTGGTTGATGAAGTTAATAAATTTTTTATTTGTGGTTTGAAAACCATATATGCTCACCAGACTCCCAAGCTTGACCCAATCAGTTTTTTATATTACAGGTAGTGGACCCAGAGCATAGTTTGGATGATGAAGAGGGATTTTTCGATTATAGGCCAGTAGTTGTAAATAACTGCTGTAAGGCTTATGATGTACTGTTTATGCTTTTGGTCTATATCAGAACATGACATCCCAAGGTTTTGATATAGAATGAAAATACAAATTTCTTTAAGAAATGTTTTGATAAATTTTTATCATGTTTTGTTTTGGGGAAAACTTCCGCAACATCTTTTAAAAGATTACTCTGATTTTATTTCAAGAGCATAAATTAATTTAGTATTTTCTGGCCGAGAAATTTGGGGATGTCACAGTTGGTATTAGATCATTAAATTAAGCGAACTAGGAATTTGAAGTATTTCTAGACTTAAACTTAGAATGGTAAGTGATGATTGTGAGATGAGTGTCTACCATATTTTAGACACTGATATTTGCATAAGTAGTCATATGTTTAGCATACATTTTTATTCATTTTTAGCTAATTATGTGCATAATGTGGACAAAAGGTACTTAATAATGCTTAAATTTTGTTTTCAGTCCAAAATACATGCTTGGAAGTAAAAGGGAACAAGGAGAAGCAATTAGAGACCAAAGAATGAAGAATGAGGAACAAAAACACATCTACTCGGCGAGTCCTCAAGGCTACTCGGCGAGTACCCAAGAATATTCTAGAAGATAAGTCGAGACTCCTGGCATTAGATGGATTTTACACATCTACTCGGCGAGTTGGGTGATCAACTCGCCGAGTACCCCCTATTTGGAGATAATTATAAATATCGAACCCTTATCCGAATGAAAAAAACTTTTGGCATTTTTGGGAGCTGCATCTGCGAAAAAGAACCCTTTGAAGAGCTGAGAAACCCTAACCTTCGATCCTTTGAAGAATCAAGGCAATTTAGGTTACACATTCCACTTAATCTTAGGAATTAAGCATGTCTAGCCTAGTTGAATTTGATTTTTAGTTTGTTTTTGCTATGACTATGAACTAAATTCGTTTTGTTTCTGTTGGGGAAGACCAAGTTACTCCTATGGTTTAATTATTACTTTTTGATTGATTGTTATTTGGTAATCTTATTAAATTAAGTTTGTTAAAGAACCTTATGCATTAACCACAACTATTTTCTGTTAATTGGAAGGCAATTAAGTTGCATGAACATCTCTTAGTTGTTAACCTCATATGTTTATGTGAACACTTTATCATATGCCTAGGAATAATGAATATGAAACTAGGATTAATTAGAGAATGGGTAAATTAATGTGTGAGCTTGTTTGAGAAACCAACAAACAAGAGGTTAAATGAAACACCAACTTGATTAACCAATTACAAATCTTATTCAATCTAAATAATTGAATTAGGGAATTAGTTAGTTTAAAAAATTGGCCACTACTTGAATTGATTAATTGTCTAAGGGCTAGGAGTAATGAACATGAACCTAACCACTATAGTTAGTAACCAATAACAATTAATTTATCACATAAATAACCATAGGAGTGAATTGGTTGGACCTAAACAGAAACCCTTTATTAAATTTGGTGAATTTGTTATTTGTCTTAGTCGTTTAGTTAATTAAGTGCTTAAGTGATGTGTTAAAGTTTCTAGTTTTGTAAAACTAGAGAAAAACCCTTTTACTTTTATTACTTGTTTAGTTAAAATTAGTTATTAGATTAATTTCGTTCCCTGAGTTCGACACCCTACTTATCCAACTATACCACTAAAAGACAGGTTCACTGCCTTTGTGTGCTTAATTTATCAACTAAAAGTAGGATTAAAACCAGTGCAATTTACACACATCAAATTTTTAGCGCCGTTGCCGGGGAACGGTTCAAAAAAATAAATCTAATTCCTAATTTTTTCGATCCTTTGTGTGAGTTTACTGGCACAAAGTTAATTTATTGCAGTTTAATAGTTAGTAGTTAGGTTTTAGCATTTGTTTTAGTTTTTATATTTAGCTTAGTTTGTTTTTAAAATTGAACTGCTACTCACCGAGTGAATTCGCACCTACTTGGCGAGTAGAGTATTATTTTTCATTTAATTTTTTTTTCAGTTGCATTTTTTTTGTTCTTTTTACGTTTTTATCTTGTTATATTTCAGGACTTTCATGACCAGAGGATCAAACACTCCGCTGGTACCCCCGTTTGAAGATTCGGAATCTGCATTGAGAAAGAACAGAGGAAAGGACGTGGAGAGCTCGAATACACCTAAGAAGTCACCTTTGTCCAACTTGAAGACTGTTTTTGGGAAGAAAAAGAGTAGCAAAGCAGGTGCATCCAGCGCATCTTTAGCAAGCGAAGACCTGATCAAAGAAGACACCGAGTACGACACCGAGGAGGAATAAGAACCTAAATACGGGCGATTCCAGTGACGAGTTAGCTCTTACCATGGCTAACATTGATGAAATCCCCATGGGAGAGTGGAAGAAGAGGATCCGTGATGACACCGGCCCGGGACTTGTGCAACCCGCAATTCCCGTTACTGCTACGTTCGAGCTAAAGGGCCACATACTCGCTCAGCTAAAGGAAATTCCTTTCTATGGAAAAGACCATGAAGATGCCTACAAGCATTTGGATGAAGTCAAGGATGTAGCTGATTACTTTAATGTTCCAAATGTGCCTCGCGAGACTCAGCTACTTCGAATGCTTCCAGTGGCATTCAAAGGTGCTGCAAAAGACTGGCTCAAGTCACTTCCCCCCGGGTCAGTCACCATATGGGCCAAGATGAAAGAAGAATTTATTGATCACTTTTGCCCACCTTCCAAAATAGCCAAGTTAAAGAAGGCCATTGATAACTTTGAACAACAAGCTGGAGAGTCGCTATATGAAGCTTGGGAGAGGTACATGAGCCTGCTAAGAAATTGCCCACACCATGACCTTAATAGCCAGCAAGCAGTCTCCATCTTCTATGATGGAGTCAATGTCATAACTAGGCAGTTCCTTGACTCGCAAGGCCCGTTCACAAAGAATCCACCCCCGATGATCAACGAATTAATTGAAGAATTCTCTAAGCATTCTAAAGAATACCATAATCCAAGAAATGATGTTACTAGGGGAGCCGCATATGCAGCTACTGAAGACTTGTTCGCGGTCATGGCTATGCTAAAAACCATGGATAGGAGGATGGATAAAATGGATCAAACGATCCATGCTATTCGGTTGGGTTGTGAAAATTGTAATGGACCTCATCTTACTAGAGACTGCGACTTGGATGAAAATGGAAACAAAAAGGTGCAAGTATGTTACTCAAGTGGGGACCGATATGATGAAGATTGGCGAAAACCAAAGAAAGAGTGGCTCCCTTATGAAGAGTACAAGAAGGCTACGGGGGAGAAGTACAGGCAGAAAGGAAGAGGTTTCTACTAAAAGGAGGAGCCGGCACAAGAAAGAAAACCAAGTTTGGAAGAGATGCTTACCAAATTTGTAGCTGCTTCAGAAAAGAGAACTAGTGATCATGATGCTGCAATTCAAGAAACAATAACTATGCTTAGAAACCAGCAAGCATCTACCTACAACATAGAAACGCAACTAGGGCAACTTGCTCAACAAATCAACCAAAGATCACCGGGCGAACTTCCTAGTAAAACCGAAAATAACCCACGAGGCGCGCACATAAATATAGTCACAACAAGAAGTGGGAAGATAATCACTCGTCTGGCCCCTATTCAGAATGAAGCACCCAAAGAATCACAGAAGGAGGATGCAGAAATTCAAGACCAAAATCAAAATCTTCATGGAACAGAGCCTACTCGCCGAGTCCAGAATATGGACTCGGCGAGTCCACTGCCAAATCCGAAAGAGCAGATCCCTGAAATGCCCTATCAGCCTCCATTGACTTACCCAGCTCGAGCTAAGAGAGAGAAGCAGGAAGAGGAGTACCAGAAGTTTCTTGATCATATCAAAGCTCTTTAAATCAACATACCCTTCATCGAAGCTGTCGCACAAATGCCAAAATATGCAAAATTCCTTAAAGAACTTCTGAAGAATAGAAGGAAGATGGAGGAAGTGAAAAAAGTTGTTCTTAATGAAAACTGCTCAGCTGCCATGCTAAATAAGCTACCAAAGAAGAAGGGTGACCCGGGGAGCTTAACTTTGCCTTGCCAATTTGGTAACTTGGCTACCATTCATGCTTTGGTCGATTCGGGAGCAAGTGTAAACCTCATGCCATATTCATTCTTCAAGAAGCTAGATCTCCCGAAATCAAGGCCAATTCGTAAGGCGATTCACTTAGCAAACAAGACAATCATTTTTCCAAGAGGCATATGTGATGAAACGACCCAAAAATTTTCGTTTTTCAATATAATCTAAACCGTAATATATGTATCATAACATAAAACATACGCGATGCATCCCCAAAACATAGTAAAATATTGTGCGGAAAACTGTATCATACAACATCAATCCAAAACATCAAAAGACATCCCCAGGATAAAAGCTATGCTGTGGTGTGTGCGATGCTGTCACCCCGACCTCTTCCCTTTGCTTGCGGAAGTACCTGAAACCAAACTGAAACTGTAAGCACGAAGCTTAGTGAGCTCCCCCAAACTACCACATACCATAAAATAACATATAAACACATATTGGGCCTTGCCCACTGCATCGGGCCGAAGCCCGGAAACTGCATCGGACCGAAGTCCGGAACTGACTGGGACCTTGTCCCCTGCATCGGACCGAAGTCCGGAACTAACTGCATCGGACCGAAGTCCGGAACTGACTGGGACCTTGTCCCCTGCATCGGACCGAAGTCCGGAACTAACTGCATCGGACCGAAATCCGGAACTGTCTGACTGAACATGGCATCGCATAACACATCAACTAGCATAACACATATACGACATGCTACATCGGGCCGTGGCCCGGAACACATAGTACTTAACATATAAAACATAGCACACAAATCCTGTTCAAACCACGAAGGCATCGAACATACCAACTACTGCATCGGACCTAAATCCGGAAACTACTGCTAACTGAACGGGCCAGCATTGAGGCCTTAGACCCGTTCCTACTGGAAGGAAACTCACCTCGTAAGCTGGCTACTGAGTGTGTGGCTCGGAAAGCTAACGGCGGCTGCTCCTGAATCTCCTCGGCTACAAGTCCATAAACACACTCAATCAAATACTAAACACTGCGCTTGGGGTAAAATGACTCTTTTACCCTCGGTCAAAGTCAATTATCTTTTGGGCTGACTCGCCGAGTTGGGCCACCCAACTCGCCGAGTCCTACTTCTCACTTTTCACTCTTACTCGCTGCTACTCGCCGAGTCTGGCATCGACTCGACGAGTACCCTCTTGATCCAAGAACTCAGCCAATCTTCATCCGACTCGCCGAGTCGTATGAACAGACTCGACGAGTCGTTCTTGATCCCAAGAAGATTGCCTTGGACTCGCCGAGTTGTATGAACAAACTCGTCGAGTCCCTCCATCACTGATTCTACTCTCAACTCGCTGAGTCCACTTCCTGACTCACCTCGTCCACTCGACACTGATAAAACTGAAGGACTCGGGACTCGCGACCCGACTCGTCGAGTCGTTCTTCCGACTCGTCGAGTCGTTCTTCCGACTCGCCGAGTCGCCGCCATGCAACTGATTTTTACTTGATTTTGTTTGAATCCAATGCATACAATTGATAGATCTGAGTCCAATAAGCTGTTTTACCACGTAAAGTTTCCAACTTTACGTGCACAACCTCATGAATAAGGGAAATAAGGCTAAAAGATGCATAAAATGGGTAGATCTATGGTTATCATGCAATATAACTCCAAAAAGACAGTAGATCTGGGCTCTACAACACCCCAACATTCAGATCCATAGATATATCGACTTAATAAGACGTTCATGCAAGTGTAAGGCTTGAAACAAGCACCAACTAGCTCTTAGGAGAGCCCTAATGGAAGTTTAAAGCATATAATAAGATGGAACTCCGAAAATACCTCAATAAACTCTGATTTGGCCTTGGATCTTTGCACTACAACCCTTCTCCTTGCTTCTTTCTTCTTCTCCTTCTTCACACCTTCACAAAGAGGGCACCAAAACACATATAAGCTCTTCAATGGAGGTTTGGGGCTCTATCACT
Source organism: Lactuca saligna (assembly GCF_052625555.1). Taxonomy (NCBI): domain Eukaryota; kingdom Viridiplantae; phylum Streptophyta; class Magnoliopsida; order Asterales; family Asteraceae; genus Lactuca; species Lactuca saligna. Next base: position 22,152,262 of record NC_136419.1, on the reverse strand, counting down.
GCGTTCTCAGGGTGAGGGAGGCGAGAATGGGGGCTATAAGGTGGTATAAATAGTGGGCAACCCGGGGATTTTAAGGTTTCACCCAGACAGATGGACTCGCCGAGTTGGGGATATGGACTCGTCGAGTCCCCGGCTCACGCGTGCCCTCAGACGCGACCCTACTCGGCGAGTCAGGCTAGAACTCGCCGAGTCCCTCTTGAAAAACTCACTATAATTACCAATAAATCAACATACCGGGAACGGGTCATTACAATTCTCCCCCACTTGTCTCAGACTTCGTCCTCGAAGTCTGCTACGGCTGGATCTGCAAATAACTCCGGGTAGTGCGCTCTCATCTCCTCCTCAGCCTCCCACGTCCATTCAGACCCCTTCCGGTGCTGCCACTGCACCTTTACTAGCTGAATTACCTTGTTCCTCAAGGTCTTGGTCTTCCGTTCCAGAATCGCGACCGGCTTCTCGATATAATTTAGGCCGCTATCAACCTGAATGTCCTCTAAGGGAACGACTGCTGTCTCATCCACCAAACACTTCCTCAACTGCGACACGTGGAAGGTGTTGTGTATCAGACTAAGCTCCTCAGGAAGATCTAACCGATAAGCAACCCGACCCACCCGGGCCAAAACCCTGAAGGGACCAATAAATCTGGGGCCCAATTTGCCCCTCTTCCGGAACCTGATGACACCTTTCCAAGGTGAGACTTTCAGAAGAACCATATCTCCCACCTGGAACTCCAAGTCTGAACGCCTCCTGTCGGCGTAGCTCTTCTGCCGACTCTGCGCAGTCTGCAGCTTACTACGGACCTGCTGGATCAATTCCGTCGTCTTGAGCACCACTTCGGTGCTCCCTATGACTCGCTGACCGACCTCGCCCCAACAAATCGGGGTCCTGCACTTCCTGCCGTATAACATCTCAAAAGGAGGTCGATCAATGCTCGCATGATAACTGTTGTTATACGAGAATTCCGCTAACGGAAGATACGTATCCCAACTGCCCCCAAAATCTAGAACACATGCCCTAAGCATGTCCTCGAGAGTCTGAATCGTCCTCTCGCTCTGTCCGTCAGTCTGAGGATGAAAAGCGGTGCTGAAATGGAGACGAGTACCCATCTCGTCGTGGAATCGCTTCCAGAATCTGGACGTGAAACGAACATCTCGGTCCGACACCACCGATACCGGCACTCCATGACGTGCCACAATCTCTCGCACATAGATATCGGCTAACTTTTCCGCCGATATACTCTCCTGAATCGGAATAAAATGGGCACTCTTCGTCAACCGATCCACTACTACCCATATCGAGTCCACCCCGCGTGCGGTCCTAGGGAGTTTGGTGACAAAATCCATGGTGATGTCCTCCCATTTCCACACGGGAATGTCTAACGGCTACATCTTGCCGTGAGGTCTCTGGTGCTCCGCCTTGACCTTCCGACAGGTCAAACATCTCTCCACATACCAAGCGACATCTCGCTTCATGCAGGGCCACCAATAATCAGATCGAAGATCTCGATACATCTTCGTCGCTCCTGGGTGGATAGAAAACCGAGACTTATGAGCCTCGTCCATCAATACTTGCCGTACCCCACCCCAGTACGGTACCCATATCCTACCATGAAGTGTCAACAAACCCCGACTGTCGTAATCAAATGAAGCTACTCGGCCCACTATCCTCTCACACTTCTGCCTCTCCTCTTTGAGGCCCTCCATCTGAGCCTCCTTGATCCGCTCCAACAACGGGGTGATCACTGTCATCCTCATACACAAATCTCTGATAGGGGCCGTCGACACCTTGCGGCTCAGGGCGTCGGCCACCACATTGGCCTTCCCTGGATGATAAAGGATCTCACAGTCATAGTCCTTCAGCACGTCTAACCATCTCCTCTGTCTCATGTTCAAACTCGGCTGATCCATAAGATATCGCAAACTCTTGTGATCCGTGTAAATAGTACAGCGGACCCCATAAAGGTAATGTCTTCAAATCTTGAGGGCAAACACAACCGCCCCCAGCTCCAAATTGTGGGTAGGATAATTAGCCTCGTGAGGCTTCAACTGTCTCGAGGCATAAGCTACTACATGGCCTCGCTGCATCAATATTGCTCCCATACTTGTGATCGAAGCATCACAATAGACTACGAAATCCTCTACTCCCTCTGGCAAGGTAAGGATCGGAGCCTCGCACAATCTCTGCCTGAGAGTCTCGAACGCCGCCTGCTGCTCAGGCCCCCAACGAAAAACCACCGACTTCTTGGTTAGTCGGGTGAGCGGCACTGCTATCTTGGAGAAGTCCTGAATAAATCTCCGATAATACCCTGCCAACCCCAGGAAGCTCCGAATCTCAGATGGAGACCTCGGGACCTCCCACTGCATCACGACCTCAATCTTGGCCGGATCTACCAAAATACCCTTCTGGTTGACGAGATGACCAAGAAACTCCACCTCGTGCAACCAGAACTCACACTTGGAGAACTTTGCGAAAAGTCTCTCCCTCCTCAAAGTCTCCACCACCTCCCGCAGGTGCTCCTCGTGCTGCCCCTGTGTCTTGGAATACACCAAGATATCATCTATAAACACTATCACCGACCGATCCAGCATCGGTCTGCACACGCGGTTCATGAGATCCATGAATGCGGCTGGGGCATTGGTGAGCCCAAATGGCATCACCACGAACTCATAATGACCATACCGGGTCCTGAAAGCAGTCTTCTGTACATCCTCATCTCTAACCCTCATCTGATGATAATCGGAGCGTAGATCGATCTTGGAGAACCAAGACGCTCCCTGAAGCTGATCAAACAAGTCATCTATCCTCGGAAGTGGGTAACGGTTCTTCACCGTTACTTTGTTCAACTCTCGATAATCAATGCACATATGATGCGACCCATCCTTCTTCCTCACAAATAAGATCGGCGCTCCCCAAGGCGAACTGCTCGGCCGAATGAAACCCTTGTCTAACAGCTCCTGAAGCTGTGTAGACAACTCCTGCATCTCAGGGGGAGCAAGTCGATACGGTGCTTTGGCTATCGGAGCCGCACCAGGAACTAGGTCGATCCTGAACTCAACCTGCCTCTCTGGAGGTATCCCCGGCAAATCCTCGGGAAACACATCCGGGTAGTCACGAACAACAGGAACATCATCAATCGCCGTCTTGCCCTTCTCCCGGGCATCCAAGATGTAAGCTACAAAACCGGCGCAACCCTGCTGAACATAGCGCCTCGCCCTCGCGGCGGAACAAAAGATCGGTCCTCGCTGGGGCCTCTCGCCCTGAATCACTATCTCTCCCCCACTGGGAGTGCGAACCCTCACTAGCTGTAGCTCACAATCAATCACCGCCCCATTGGGGCTCAGCCAATCCATGCCCACAATAACTTTATTCCCACGCAGGGGAATAGGAACCAGGTCCACTGAAAACTGTTCATCAAATATCTGAAGGGAACACCCTCTATGTACTCTGCCGACCCTCATGGTCCTATCATCTGCTATCTCAACCTCTAGTGGATAATCCAGCTCCCCTGGAGCTCTGCTAAATCTCTTGCTAAGCGCAAGCGATACAAATGATCGGGTAGCCCCCGAATCGAACAATACCAAAGCAGGGATGCCGTTCACCGAGAACGACCCTAAATAAAACATATCATCAAGTAATATTCAAATGATATAATAACAATTAAAGATGAAGGAAAGATTCATACCCGTCACCACATCAGGAGTCGCTCGCGCCTCCTCTGCTGTCATCTGAAATGCCCTGCTCTTCGCCACCGGCGCATCAGCTCGGCCCTGCCGGCCATCCGTAATCCTCAGGGTGGCAGGGGTAGGTGCAACCACCTTCCCTGCTGCAGCTAAAATGGGACACTGGGACCTTTTATGTCCCCTCTGATTGCACTGAAAGCAAATCAGATCTGATGTTGTAACCGTAGTAGCAGGGGCCGTACAATCCCTACTCAAATGCCCAGTCCGACCGCACTTGTAGCAGCCGGAACTCCCTGCCTTGCACGCCCCCTCGTGCAACCTCCCACACTTGCCACACCGACCGTGGCTCTGCTGACCCCTGGACCTGTGATCTGAAACCTTGGGCTTTTTGCCCATACTGCCTAAACCCGAAACCGCCTCCGGTTTCCTCTTCTTCTCCATCTCGAGATCAATCTCCCTCTCTCTGGCTCTAGCAATCATGTCGTCCAGCGTTTTACAACTGGACCGGCTCACAAACATGCAAATGTCACTCCGCATCATCTCATGATAACGGGCCTTCTTCATCTCCTCATCGGCTGCATACTGAGGAACAAGAAGGGCCCTCTCCCTGAACTTGGCGGTGATCTCCGCCACTGTCTCGGTAGTCTGGGTAAGATCCTGGAACTCTCTAGCTAACTGTTGCACCTCGATGACCGGTGCAAACTCCGCTCTGAACCTGGTAGAGAAATCAGCCCAGGTCATGGCATCCAGTGCCGCATCATCCCCGATGGCATGTCCGACCTCCTCCCACCAATCCCGTGCCCTGTCCTTCAGAAGACAGGACGCCAATCTGACCTTGTCCCCCTCGGGACACCTGCTAGTGCGGAAAGCGTTGGCCACATCCGCCAACCATCTGGTACTCGCTATGGGGTCCCGCGCCCCATGATAGTCTGGAGCCCCGCATGCCCTAAACTCCCTGAACGTAAGTGTGCGCGACCCCATCACGGCCGCCATCTCAGCACGGAAAGTACTCAATCTCTCATCCATCAGCTCTAAAATACCCTCCTTGATCGAACCGAAGATCACAGGAGTCTGCTCTAGTATGATGCGGGTAACCTCAGAAGAAAGGAACTCCCTAGTCTACTCATCCATCTGCCCGGCCTCCGGGCCTGATCCCGATCCTGATCCACCTCCGGCATCTGAACTGCCGGCTGCTGGCCTCGGACGCAAAACTACCATTCTGAAACATATCATAACAACATCAGAACACTGAAATATCTCAAGGGATCATGATACTACTACTAGCTTCCTGGTCTTGTCTTGGCCTTCCTTAATTCAAGTACGGATCCTCTGCTTTCAGTAGTATGGGCCCCTACTACCTTCCACATCTATCCGTACTTTCCTCAAGAACTGCCTTGACTCCACCAAGTCACTTCTACTACTGCCATTCTCTGCTACTCTCATCCTAGGCTTGCCCTAGGGAAACTTCAAGCTCAACGCGACTGGTCCTCAGCTGCTGTAGGTCTCCTCATAATGCCAGTTAGCCACCACCTAAACACCATCACATGTGATGAGGATCAGATAATCCTTCAAGTAAAAGATCCGTCCCTACAACGGTTGGACTCAAACAAGAGCTGCGCAGTAGAGCCAGTTCCAGCACTCTGGGATTATTCAAACCTGATCACATGTGGTGTGACGTGTTCGCCTAATGGCTAACTCCCACTACTCAGAACCCCACTAAGCACGAAGCAAGCAGCATTCGGACACGGGAAATAGACTCAGGCAAAACTATTCTTATAACAAGAAACTGCACTAGCATAGGATGCTAAGCTCATACTATCAGGCATAACCTAAACAGGCTATCCTACTGCTGTCTACTCAATTCTAGCATGCAATACTCATAAAGCTGTAACACATAAGCAGGCACATAAGGCATTCTCCTAGATCCTTAGCCCTATACTAGCATGCTGTTCTACTGAAACTGAAACTGAACAAATAACTTGTATGGGTAATTTGGGAGTACTTACTTGAGCTCGGCTGACCGCATGCACACACCTCTATCTTGTTAAAAACAATTCTTTCTTTCCAAGTGCTTTCAAAATTCTTTTTGTAAAACATTTTTATTTTACTAAAATCTTTTATTTCCCTTAGTTTGAGTTCAGATACACCCGGAAGTGTATCCGAATCCCTCAAACCAGGGCTCTGATACCAACTTGAAACGACCCAAAAACACGACCCAAAAATTTTCGTTTTTCAATATAATCTAAACCGTAATATATGTATCATAACATAAAACATACGCGATGCATCTCCAAAACATAGTAAAATATTGTGCGGAAAACTGTATCATACAACATCAATCCAAAACATCAAAAGACATCCCCAGGATAAAAGCTATGCTGTGGTGTGTGCGATGCTGTCACCCCGAGCTCTTCCCTTTGCTTGCGGAAGTACCTGAAACCAAACTGAAACTGTAAGCACGAAGCTTAGTGAGCTCCCCCAAACTACCACATACCATAAAATAACATATAAACACATATTGGGCCTTGCCCACTGCATCGGGCCGAAGCCCGGAAACTGCATCGGACCGAAGTCCGGAACTGACTGGGACCTTGTCCCCTGCATCGGACCGAACTCCGGAACTAACTGCATCGGACCGAAGTCCGGAACTGACTGGGACCTTGTCCCCTGCATCGGACCGAAGTCCGGAACTAACTGCATCGGACCGAAGTCCGGAACTGACTGCATCGAACCGAAGTCCGGAACTGACTGGGACCTTGTCCCCTGCATCGGACTGAAGTCCGGAACTAACTGCATCGGACCGAAGTCCGGAACTGTCTGACTGAACATGGCATCGCATAACACATCAACTAGCATAACACATATACGACATGCTACATCGGGCCGTGGCCCGGAACACATAGTACTTAACACATAAAACATAGCACACAAATCCTGTTCGAACCACGAAGGCATCGAACATACCAACTACTGCATCGGACCTAAATCCGGAAACTACCGCTAACTGAACGGGCCGGCATTGAGGCCTTAGACCCGTTCCTACTGGAAGGAAACTCACCTCGTAAGCTGGCTACTGAGTGTGTGGCTCGGAAAGCTAACGGCGGCTGCTCCTGAATCTCTTCGGCTACAAGTCCATAAACACACTCAATCAAATACTAAACACTGCGCTTGGGGTAAAATGACTCTTTTACCCTCGGTCAAAGTCAATTATCTTTTGGGCTGACTCGCCGAGTTGGGCCACCCAACTCGCCGAGTCCTACTTCTCACTTTTCACTCTTACTCGCTGCTACTCGCCGAGTCTGGCATCGACTCGACGAGTACCCTCTTGATCCAAGAACTCAGCCAATCTTCATCCGACTCGCCGAGTCGTATGAACAGACTCGACGAGTCGTTCTTGATCCCAAGAAGATTGCCTTGGACTCGCCGAGTTGTATGAACAAACTCGTCGAGTCCCTCCATCACTGATTCTACTCTCAACTCGCTGAGTCCACTTCCTGACTCACCTCGTCCACTCGACACTGATAAAACTGAAGGACTCGGGACTCGCGACCCGACTCGTCGAGTCGTTCTTCCGACTCGCCGAGTCGCCGCCATGCAACTGATTTTTACTTGATTTTGTTTGAATCCAATGCATACAATTGATAGATCTGAGTCCAATAAGCTGTTTTACCACGTAAAGTTTCCAACTTTACGTGCACAACCTCATGAATAAGGGAAATAAGGCTAAAAGATGCATAAAATGGGTAGATCTATGGTTATCATGCAATATAACTCCAAAAAGATAGTAGATCTGGGCTCTACAACACCCCAACATTCAGATCCATAGATATATCGACTTAATAAGACGTTCATGCAAGTGTAAGGCTTGAAACAAGCACCAACTAGCTCTTAGGAGAGCCCTAATGGAAGTTTAAAGCATATAATAAGATGGAACTCCGAAAATACCTCAATAAACTCTGATTTGGCCTTGGATCTTTGCACTACAACCCTTCTCCTTGCTTCTTTCTTCTTCTCCTTCTTCACACCTTCACAAAGAGGGCACCAAAACACATATAAGCTCTTCAATAGAGGTTTGGGGCTCTATCACTGCGTTCTCAGGGTGAGGGAGGCGAGAATGGGGGCTATAAGGTGGTATAAATAGTGGGCAACCCGGGGATTTTAGGGTTTCACCCAGACAGATGGACTCGCCGAGTCAGGGATATGGACTCGTCGAGTCCCCGGCTCACGCGTGCCCTCAGACGCGACCCTACTCGACGAGTCAGGCTAAAACTCGCCGAGTCCCTCTTGAAAAACTCACTATAATTATCAATAAATCAACATACCGGGAACGGGTCGTTACATGTGAAGACTTACTCGTCAAGGTGAACAAGTTTGTATTTCCCTCAGATTTCATAATTCTAGATATGGAGGTGGATCCTCAAGTCCTGATTATCCTCGGAAGACCCTTCCTCAACACTGCAAGTGCTATAGTAGACATGAGGGACTCGAATCTTACCTTGCAGGTAGGAGATGATTCAGTCACTTTTGGGGTTGATCAAGCTATGAAGTATGCAAGGAATAGTGATGACATGGCATTCTCAATTGACATGCTTGATGAATTAATGGAGGAATGCAAAAGTGAAGATTTCAACAAGTCCACAATATTTGATGAAGATTTTGATGCTGAAAAATACTTAATGGAGATCGAGAGGCTACTGGAAGAAGCTGAGTTTGAAGAATTGATGAAACAATCTGACAGTTCAACTTGCCGAGTAGGGCCGAGCTACTCGCCGAGTGCATGCTTGGAGAAAAATGGAATTCGTGAATTCAACTGCCAACTCGCCGAGTCCCTTACCTGCACTCGGCGAGTATAACCAACAGAACCCAAAAACCGAGCTCAAAACATTACCGGAACATTTGGAGGCTTTCCTTGAAGATGGCCATCAAAAGCCAGTTATCATAGCCTCTAACCTTTCCAAATCTGAAAAGGAAGAACTAGTTCAAGTTTTGAAGAAGCGAAAGTGGGTCATAGCATGGAGCATTACCGACATCAAGTGAATAAGCCCCTCTTTATGTTCTCACAAGATTAATCTAGAAGAAGGAGTAGAGCCAGTTGTACAACACCAAAGACGATTAAACCCAAATATGCAAGAAGTAGTCAAGAAGGAAGTGGTCAAGCTTTTAGATGCGAGGATTATATATTCCATTTCCGATAGTTCATGGGTGAGTCCGGTCTAAGTGGTGCCCAAGAAAGGAGGGATGATGGTCATAACCAACGAAAAGAATGAGCTTATTCCGACACGAACGGTAACCGGTTGGAGAGTGCGCATCTATTATCGAAAGCTAAATGATGTCACTCGTAAAGACCATTTCCCCTTCCCTTTTATCAATCAAATGTTAGAAAGATTATCAGACCATAGTTATTATTGCTTTCTAGACGGATTTTCGGGTCATTTACAAATACCCATAGACCCAATGGACCAAGAAAAGACCAAATTTACATGCCCAAGTGGGACTTTTGCTTATCGATGCATGCCCTTTGGGCTATGCAATGCACCCGCGACATTTCAAAGGTGTATGACAGCCAGATTCCACGATATGGTGGAAAAATTCATGGAAGTCTTTATGGACGATTTTTCTGTTTTTGGATCTTCTTTCCATGATTGTCTCGCAAATCTTGACTTAATGCTTGCTAGGTGTGAAAAAACCGACTTAGTCCTCAATTGGGAGAAATGTCACCTTATGGTCAAGGAGGGTATAGTTTTAGGCCACAAGGTTTCCAAATTGGAAATTAAAGTGGATCGGGCAAAGATTGACACCATTGCCAAATTACCCCCACCAACTAATGTGAAGGGCATTAGAAGTTTTTTAGGTCACGCGGGTTTTTACCGGCGTTTTATAAAAGATTTTTCTAAAATAACTAGACCTCTAACACAATCGCTTTTAAAGGATGCACCATTTAATTTTACTAAAGAGTGTTTAGAGGCATTTGAATTCTTAAAGGAAAAATTGACTAATGTCCCAATCATTATTGCTCCAAATTGGGATTTACCATTTGAGATAATGTGTGATGCTAGTGACTTTGCATTAGGAGTTGTCCTTGGTCAAAGGGTTGATAAGCACTTTCAACCCATTTGTTATGCTAGTAAAACTTTAAATCTGACCCAAGAGAACTACACCACCACGGAAAAGGAATTATTAGTTGTGGTGTACGCTTTTATTAAAATTCCGCCCTTATTTAGTTTTATCTAAAACAACTGTTTTTACTGACCACTCTGCTGTCAAGTATTTGTTTGCCAAACAGGATGCCAAGCCAAGATTGATACGATGGGTTCTACTTCTTCAAGAGTTTGACATAGACAAAAAGGGAATAGAGAATGTAGCAGCTGACCACTTGTCAAGGCTTGAAAATCCGCGATTGCAAGAAGATAGAGTTGGAGATGACTTTCCGGACGAGTACATTATGGTGACCGTGGGAGAAGAACCATGGTTCGCAAATATAGCTAATTACTTAGCTAGCAAATACATTCGAAAAGATCTTACAAGCCAGCAAAAGAAGAAATTCTTTTCCAAAATAAAGTATTACTTTTGGGATGAACCATATCTTTTCTGAAGCTGCGTGGATGGAATCATACGAAGATGCGTGTTCGGGAATGAAAGCCGGAAAATTTTAGAGCATTGTCATAGCAGGCCCACGGGTGGACATCATGGAGCACATTACACTGCTAAGAAGATCTTTGACATTGGGTTTTACTGGCCCACAATTTTTAAAGATGCAGCCCAATTTGTCAAAGAATGTGATGCATGTCAAAGAGTGGGAAACATTTCATCCCGAAATGAAATGCCACAACATAGTATTCAAGTGTGCGAAGTATTTGATGTGTGGGGGATCGATTTCATGGGACCATTTCCCATGTCCAAAGGCAACAAATACATATTGGTGGCGGTGGATTATGTATCCAAGTGGGCAGAGGCACAAGCTTTGCCAACTAATGACGGTCGGGTGGTGGTGCGCTTTTTAAAGAATCTATTTTCAAGATTTGGAGTCCCGAAAGCTCTTATAAGTGATCGAGGCACTCATTTTGCCAATGATCAACTAGAGAAGGTGCCAAGGAAATATGGGGTAACCCATAAATTTTCTACATCTTACCATCCACAAACTAGTGGACAAACCAAAGTGACAAATAGAGCCTTAAAGAGAATCTTGAAGAGATCGGTGGGGAGCAATCGGAAAGAATGGTCGGATAAGCTAGAGGATGCACTTTGGGCCTTCCGTACAGCTTTCAAAACACCTATTGGTACTACACCATATAGGCTAGTTTATGAAAAGCAATGTCATTTACCGGTGGAGATAAAGCATAAAGCTTTTTGGGCTTTAAAATTGTGCAACTTCAACATGGCGGAGCTCAAGAACAACCGATTAATGCAAATGAATGCTCTTGAGGAACTTAGAAATGATGCTTACACTAGTTCTTTAATCTATAAAGAGAAAACCAAGAGTTGGCATGACAAGAGGATTAAGGAAAATAAAGAATTTCATAAATGGCAAAAGGTGTTGCTCTTTAATTCCAGACTAAAACTCTTTAATTCCATGAGTCTTATCTACACCTGAAATCATTTTTCAAGACAAAACAAAACTAAAAGAAAACTTAGCACACTATATTTTTGGATTTGTTTTATATTTTCTGAAAAAGATAACACATAAACAAAAATATTTTTAGATTTTTTATTTTTCTGAACAAGAAATAAAAAAGAAATAACACTATTTTTGATTTTTTTTTTTTTAATTTTATGATTTTTTTTTAATTCTTATCCTAAATTTGTGCATAGAAGAAAACTGTGAACAAATTTAATAAAAACAAAAATATTTGGGATCAAAGTTGTCAGGTAATCCAATATCGTTTATCAGTACACACCTGCATGTCTGGATCTGGTCAATCACCAGTATTGTGATCCACTTAAACACAAAGGATGTTGACAATTTGTACATATTATAAGTGACAAGTAATTGTGATCTATATTCTTAAATGGACATTTAGCTGACGACGACCAAGAATATTGTTTTCCACTTAAATTAAGCAACGAGATCTACAAACAACCTATTAATTGATTGATTTTAGATGTACCAGAACATGTTTCCCACTTCCCGACATATCCCGGTAATCAAGAACTTCCAAAGAACTCCTTACATTGGGTGAGAATTCAATCATTAAGAAAAAAGTCAGATATAGAAGTGCATATGTTGTATCTCAGGTCGGATGTTTTCCAATCACACAGAGGGAACAACATATGACTAACATAGATAGGGGTTAAATAGGTAGTAAACTGCATATGTTGTGTCCCAGGTCGGATCTTCCGATCACGCAGAGGGGATAGCATATGGATAACAGATAGAAAGAATTTCATAGATATGGATATGCATAGAGATAGAGTTGCATATATTGCATTTCAGGTCAGATATATTCCAATCACGCAAAGGAAGCAACATGTGACTGACAGATAGAAAGAAAGAAGATAATTTCCTACACACCTATTTTATCAGAACCCCCTAGTTGCCCTATCAATACCGGAATTAAGGACATGAGTCCATACATCAAGGAAATGTTGAGCCACAGTTCTAGATAATTAACTTTTAGAGTATCTCACAGGCTCCCATGTTTATCTTACTGCTCAATCTACCCGAGCGTCGTATTGTCAGTCCAAATGAAACTATCTAAGTCCATATTGTCTAGTCCTTTCATTTGTCAATCTAATTTGAGTGCTTTTGAATCCTTTGTTCCTACCATCACATTGAACATAGAGTTTAGAAAATTCGGCTTTAGTGCATTACACGAATTTTATATTGCCCTTTAGCACTAGACTTCATATCACTTCCCAAACAATAACTACTAACGAAAAACTATAAGAAAATAAAAAAAATTCTTCAAAACGAAACAGTGTAAGATAAACTCAGGAGTATAGAGAAAAAACTCAAACCGTAAGTCACTGATTGAATTTGCATCCAGAAGGTCAGAGAACAACACGCATAATCTCAGAACAGATCTGAAAATTCTTCACATCGTTAAGCACAAAACCCATGTGTGATCCCTTCCTTTCTTCATTTCCTGCAAAGGACACATACTCTCAAACAAAGCCTTGAGTGTTTCACGGCTAAGAGATATCCCCTATCATTTGCCTGGAACATCCACTACCAACAAACCAAAGTCTGATGATATGCCTCCATAGCTGCTCCGACACAGAGTAAGATCATTTGGTCTTTGGAACCCAATCCATTTTGAAACTGGGTTGACCTTTGTCATCTACGCAAGGAACTCTCTCCCACGACATATCCTGTTTATCACAAACAGAAGATGAAGAAATATTAGAGTCATTAGATGATTTGGGAGATTGAACCTTTGGTACCTATCTATAGTCAGGTTTAACCCATTTCTTGTTCGGTCCGATGGGTGCCTTGACAATTGATTTTGAACTTGAAGTTGGCCGTTGAGATGAATTTGACCTAGCCGGTCTTGGTTTTGCTGGAGCATCTCTTGGATTGGATTTCTTGATTGGCATTCCCTGCTTGACCTTGGGATTTTGATTCTTGGTCTTGGGAATTGGATTCTTGGCCTTTGTGGCATTCCAATCGTCATTGTCTGAACGTGACCTTGAGGGGTTTCTTTTGGAAAATCTCCCTCTTGGCGCGTTCTGCCAGCCTTGTGCGTAGTATGGAACATACGTGCTATTAGGATAATTTCTGGCAATATGTCCTGGTGTTCCACAGTGAAAGCAAGTCTTTTTCTTCGCTGATAATTTGTTTCTTCCTGCCCCAAGTGGCGTACCCTTGCCGCGTTTCTGGTTGTTCCCACATGCACACTTGCAACAGCCACTATGTTTCACTGGAATTGGTGGCCTGTATTACTCAACAACAGGTTTGTTAGGAGTGACTGAGTTAGAAGCAACATGTTCAGAGTTCAAGGAGACATTGGTTTGATCAATAGTTCTTGTAGAACTAGAATTAGTTGTGTTCTCCTTGTCCTTTTCTTCCACTACTTTACCTGTACATGAAGTAGAAGCATCAGTATTGTTCACCTCAACACCCTCAGTTGGCCCTGATTGTTCGATCTTAACTGAAGTTGGAGACAGTTCAAGGAGTGGGCTAAACAGAGCAGGTGTTTCTTCCTCGTTGGTCTCAAAGGGTGGGTTATAGTTGTCATTAAAGGGAGGTGGCACACTGTGATACCCTAACCCCTTAGTTTGATTATCGTTGAATGTTAATTGTTTTTTAATCATCGATGCAACTACCTCACTTGACACATCAAATTTCTTAAAGTTGAATTCAACATCTTTATACATTGCTTTCAATGCATCAAGTTCGGCAGTCACAACATCAAAATCTTTCTTAAGATATCTATAATGAACGCATTTGTCACTGTACTCTGACTGTAATTTCTTAAAGTCATTAGACTTGGCCTCTAATTGTTCTTTTAATGGTTTCAGGCATTTCCTAAGTTAGTACCCCTCATATTTAAGTTCCTTATTTTCTCTTTTTAATAAATCGATGTGTTCATGTAAATTTTTAACAGTTTTAATCAAGTTTGAGAGCATGAAAGTTCATTGATCGGAATGTTTGAGGAACTCATTATTTAAAAATATGCCCTTTGACTTAAAACTCAAAAGTCAACCTTAAAAATCAAATTTAAAAAAATCAAATTTAGAAGTCAAACTTAAAATTCAAACCGAAAAAGCTAAATTTGAAATTTTGAAAGTTAAATGAGAAACTCGAAATTAAAGTTAAAGGTCAAAATTAAAAGTAAAAGTCCAAATTTTAAGTAAAAAGTTAAAAAGTAAAAGTCAAAAATTAAAATCTAAATTTTGTGTAGAAAATGAAATTTAAAAATAAAAGAAATTTGAATTTTGGGCTAAAAGTGTTAAATTTGCGAAATTAGGTGCGAATGAGAGTGGTTTTGAATTAAAATCGAAAGGATTAAATCAGCATGTAGCCTGGCCCAAGTGGTAAGACGCGTTGTTGAATAGAGAGGAGACCCGGGTTTGATCCTCGGCACCCAGAATTCTGCTTCCCCTTTTTTTAATAAGATATTGTGGCGAAGCTTGCTTGCGAAGACTGTTGCTGGCCGAGAACGAGGTGCAAATCGGAAACGCTGCTGGACCGCAAACTTTGACCGTACACGTGCAAGGACCGGCCGTGAAGCTCGGATCGCAAACTCCGAGGCCGTAAACTCTTCGCAGATTACGTAAAAAACAACGTTTTTCATATCTTTTTGCTCCAAAACTCGATCAAAAACACGTTTTTAATCTTTTTGCTCCAAAACTCGATCAAAAACACGTTTTTATCAAAAACACGAAGAACAACCCGCCCTCCCCTTAATTTTCAGAGATCTATCTAAAAACACAAAAATTCTTCCAAAATAAGATCAAATAACCTCCAGATCTGACAAAATTAACTAATACAAACCAAGCTCTGATACCACTTGTAAGTCTCAATCTGCTTGTGTATCAATCAGATCCATTTAATGGTGCAAAATCTCAATCAAACGGATGATGTCAGATCAAAATAGAAGAGAAGAAGAAGACGATGATGATGATGAATCTTGTATGAATTGATTAGAATGTAGATCCAAATAAAAGATTCACACACAACTTACACACTTATGCTCCTCTCTCTCTCTCTCTCTCTCTCTCCTCTCTCTCTCTCTCTCTCTCTCTCTCTCTCTCTCTCTCTCTCTCTCTCTCTCTCTCTCTCTGGCCGTACACTGTCTTCTGTTCATCAACCACTCCTGAACCACTTAACACCTATATATATTTGGGGAATATGGGTCATAAATGAGTTTACGGCCGTAAATACAATTGAAAAAAGATATTACATGACCAAAAACTATTAATGTCTATAAAAGTGAAGTATAAACCATATTTTTGACCCAACAAATTGTTAAAAGTAACGTTAAATCGAGAGTTATATTTAGTTTTATTCGCACGTTGGTTGCGAGTATCAACTATAACAAATTAGTGTAATAAACTATTATTGCATGACTAGTATTAATAACATAATTACTTTCAGTATATATATTCGCTAAATTTTACGACATAATTTTATCTTATTGCATAGATATTCATCTAGTTTAAATATGTTACACCAATTATTCATTTGGGTCACAAAATTCCAAGTAATACTCTAAAAAAAATGCAAACTGAGATCATAGTATTGTTGTTCATCACCGTATTTGTAATTCCGAGTTTTCTAGTTGAGAATAAGATGAAAGAATGAAAGACCAAAAAATTTGTAGACATAAGTGTGTAAAGATGAAGATGATTTGTTCTTCCCCTTCTTCGACACAAATATGTTTATTTTATGGATATTGTGATGGATGCCCACTTAAGATGACGATGATTAATTTTGTTTAGATTTCAATTTGTTGTTGTTTTAAGATTGTTACGGTTTCTACATGGTTTAAGTCAAGTTCACGAACCCTCTCTTCAATGGCGTTCATCTTCATGATAGGGATTTACATCGAGAAAACCCAAACCAAAGCCAAAAATCCACAGAAAAATCAAAGACAACAAATTTTCAGAAACAAATATTGTTGAATTGTTGATTGATTTCGAAAATTTGATTTTTTTTTTTTTTTTCTTTTTTGTGGTGAGGGAGTTTTTCATTAATATGATAATTAAAAAGTTGAGACTATATACGAAATTAAAAACCTAAAACATATAATAAATGGAAGTTTTAAAATTGAAATTGAACCCCTATAGTCTAGACCCATCTCTTTAAGATTGGGCCCGGTATGAGGTATCCACACCACACGTCCACACTCCACAGTCCACACGTATTAATCATTTTTTGTAGTTTTGCAGATTTTGGTCGCATTCTTTTTTCTTCCGATCACTTGTGTACTAGAATTTGAATTTCCTATCTACACCCCTCTATTAACATTACCTTTCAGTTTGACCCGGGAGGAAGTCGGGTTTTAATCGGTTTTAACTTCAAACCCATGCTTTCCGGCTTATAAAGCTCCGGAGAGATCGAAGTCGGACTCAACGGACTTCTAGGACTTATATTCAACTCCATTCCCATTGGTCTGTAAAATCCATACCCCATCAAAAAATATTCCAACGCCATCAACATCGCCTCCGGTTGCTCCTCCGTCACCACCGACCCACATCTTCCGATCTCCACCAGAGCACTGAATCGTCTATCTAGTTTCGAAGCCATATGAACAGACTCCGAATGGAACGCCGAATTCTCTCCGACCAAGATCAGACATCGACACTGCAGCCGTTTCAGCCCCTCCGTAATATCCGCTCGCCTGAACCAACATAACAAAATCAAAACCTCATTTCACGTTTCATATTAACTCAAACAACAACGCCTTAGGAAAAGCAATTTCAATTTCAGTATTTTACCCGTTAAGAGCTTCGAGAATTCGCAAAACGTCAAGACTCTGCATCTCATCCAACGACTGTAGTACAAAAGCGGTGTAAATTTTCTAAACCTAATTTTACACGCATTAAATTAAAGTAGAAGAAATGGTAATCTTACTCTTCTACAAGAATCAACCATGTCTGATTCACGAACTTCCTGTCGTTAAACGAATAATTTATTTTGTGAAATTGGCATATGATATGAAATCATGAACATAAAACGGAGAAGATTTTTTTGTACCTTGCTGAAATAACGAGTCAACAATAATTCTTTTACTAGACCACACATTCCATAATAGTACAGTACGTTCGACATAACCTGAAAAGGAAAAGAACCATTTATTTTTGTCTCAACTCATTATTCAACCTGGGGTTGGAATGATAATATTACGAAACTAACCTTGTTAGACAGCCATTCCGACCAAGAAGGTGCTTTGCATAGAGGTGAAATAAGTATAAGACCAGCTACACGACGTGTATACTTTATCTGTTCCCCATAAAACATAAACAAATATTAATCTAGTAGCTAGGATTAAATTATCGTATAAATATTAAGTAGGAGTCAGAGTGAGCTTACAGCAAACAGGGTGAGTACATACGCACCCGCTGTTACCCCCAAGCACATAACTGCACCAAGTCTGGAGGCGGGAAGAACAATTAATTCAGACGTCTATTCAACTTTTTCAAACTCAACAGTCAGTCATGAGTTTATTAAGAGGGAATAGATAAAAATATAATTACCCAAAGTGATCAAGAACCTCAGCCACCTGGTCTGCCAAGTCATCAGCAGATAATGCCAGATCATCATCATAATCATATGACATGGCAGAAGCAGCTCCCAACTGCAGAAGCAAAAACTTTATCTATATCAAATTGTAAGTTTGAAGGTATAAAACAGTAAATGGTGAAGTTAGGGATTACTGACCTCATGGCCATGGCCAGGAGGACTGATGTGGTAAATGCAGAAATTATGAAGCAGTAAAGAAAATGCTTCTGGGCATAGGAACAATCCTTGGAAACAGGACATATCTGCACACAATTAAAAACATAAAGTATACTCTTATTAATTAATCTTAAAAAAAAAAAAAAAAAAAAAAAAAAAAAAAAAAAACATTTTTAGTGATTTAAGTATTTCACTTACAATTTAAAGCTAAATCAGGATATGTAATCAGAGCTGGCTTATCAGGGTCCCCCAAGATGGCAACAGAAATAGATCCAGTGGCAGTTTCGACAATGTGCTCCTGGTGTGGTGGATGCATTAATTAAGGAAACTATTAATTTACATAAAGACAACTAACTATTTTGGTCAAAAGGAAGGATTTTACCACTCAACTTTTTAAGGTGTAACGCTTTATAAGGATCATCCTACTTTTATACCAAGTAATTGATTCCATGAGTGTAGATTTAACTTTCAAGCTACTCACACAAGGGTAAAAATTACTATTTAATAGACAAAAGCTCTCATAAAGATGAATGGGAATATGGGAGTAGACAATGATGATTTTTTTTCAAGAAATTGATATAAAGAATAATCATTTGATCTACAATTTTCTGACACATTCCCATTTACTTACTTCATGTCATTGTTTACAAGAATGTTTCTTTGATTCCTTACAGTATTCAAAAATCAAAACCAGTTTCTTTATAAGAGAATCCTCCCTTCAATATGTTTTATTCCCAAAAAATGTACACTGTGATTTGGTTCATATTTGACAAGTTTACAGATAAAGTAAGAAGCTGTTTAGATCTTGATTAGACAATACCTACCATACCAATTACCAAACACTTAAAGTTACTGAACCTTTTCTAATAAAATAACCGAAAAGAGCGCAAATGTTTGAAGTGAAATAAAAGCTTCTGATAGTACCTCCCTCCCAATAAAAAATTATATCACCTCCACAAAAAGGGATAAAGAATCCAAAATATTTATGTACGGTTGTCGTCAATTACAAAAAAGGGAAGGGGAATCATCGTGTAAATAAACAGATGAGTTAAGAACAGAAGGTAATTAACAAGAAGGGAACACAATTAATTAAGTTTTAAGTTTTAAGTTTTAACGCCTCTCCACAATTCTAATTACATTATATAAAGAGGAGACAGCTACATCAAATATTAATTACAAGTAAAACTTAAGCCTCATGCCAGTAGAGCTGTAAAGAAAAAAAAATAAGACAGCACAAAGGCAACAAACTCTTTTCTTTTTATAGTTTGGTGATATTGACACATAAATTAGAATATCACGGGTTAATTATAAGATGTATTTATTTTATTAACTCATTATCTGTACTATAAGATCAGTTATTTTGCTACTCTTGTGGATATAGTCATATATATAGACTTGTATATACACATATACGCACCCTGTATGATAAATATTTGTAGAATTCATGCATCCGACACTCGTTTCACACCAATATTTATTAGTCTTACTTCTTAATTCAAAAGATTTGAGCTCATTGTTCAATCATGTTTTAAACCTAAATTATCCAGTCATCTCCAGTTCCTTTCAAGTAGCTAGCTATTCGACATGAATCATATTTGCAACAATTCTGTATCACTTTGGAAAAAGTCGTCCTATACAAATAACGGATCGTAAGTCTTAACTAATTGATTTCGAGATCAAATCCCAACAGATTGAACAGTTGCCTTGAAATGTAGTATCTATTTTTTGCAATCAATCAATGAAAACCATGGCTGAAGATCATTCAATAATAATCGGTCGATAAGTAAACAAATAAAAACCTTAACAATTAAACTACCATAAAATCAGAATACACATACATAAATGTGGCAATTCCTCGATATATACATGTAAACGGTGAAATGTATCTTCTAACCTTTCCACCAGGAGAGCTTGTGTCCATGTCAATGGCGACAGAATCGCTTGAATCCGCCATTATTGGCATCAATTTGTTTATATACGAATCTACGTTTTTGGCTCTCGATATCTGAGTAGCGAAGTGTGTGATTTTCTCTCTCTCTCTGTCTATATATAGGGAGCGACCCTCGTTATGTGTATGTATGCGTATCATACCCAAATGGCAATGTTGGCCCCTATAGTTTTTATATATTTTCATTATGCCCACAGTTGTATTCTTTCCATCAATATATGTTATTCCAAAATTTTCAAAGTATATGTGAAGTTCGTCTTTGAAGAGAGAGAGAGAGAGAGAGAGAGAGAGAGAGAGAGAGGATGCAAAAAATTAATGGGTATATGAAAGAATGCCGATAATATCAAATGGCTTGATTGTAAAAATTCTAATCTAGTTTGGTTTTAATATAAACTTAATTTTATAGGGGTAAGAACTCATATAATTTTAAAAATAAACACTTTAAATTGATTATCACTATGAAATTTTGCTAAAAACCCAAGAAATGTTAAAGAATAATGGGCCAACTTATTTAAATTATAATGTGAAATGTAGAACAAATGGTAAACCGCACCATTCGAACGCACATCAACCCGCTTCAAGGTCCATGTGGGAGAAAAATCACAAAACATTAGCAGTATTTTGGTGTGACATGGTTTGAACCCTAGACCTTCTATGTATAATGTATATGAGGTTCGGGTGAAAGTCAAATAGTCAAACAAATTGAGTTGACTCGACTTGAGCTTGCCAAACATAGTAGATTCAAACTTAGCTTGGGTGGTTATTAATGAACTAATATTTACACACCAAGCTTTTCTACAAGTCACCTCATGGGTACTCGCAAAATCAATTTGTTTTTGTTTAACTAGTTTTTTTAAATCTTAAATATAAATATTGAACTTGTTAAACTTTATGTTCGTTGCATGAACATAGAGAATATTTTAGAGGGGAATAAGGTTAAAATAGTTAAGCGCTACAAGAATATCAAGTTAATCATTGTACTTACCATATTGTTGCATCCGGAATTTTAAAACATAAAAGATGTACTCATTTGATAATGAAGAGTCTTAACATGAAAAAGGGGGTGATGAAACTTCATGAAGGGTCACGTCATTTCTTCTTTAGGTCATTATGTTCATGTGTTCTTATTATCGGACAATCATGTGTCAATAGTCTTTCGTCAATCTCAAATGAAAGGAATTTAACATAATATCACATGTATTTGAAGATTTTCCCCGTGTTCTTGTTTTTATTCTTTCGCTACAAATTAGCTATATAATGGTAATATAAATAGATTAATATTATAAAAAATGAAACGTTTTATATAAAAAAATAGTATAAGCAGAAGATTGTTTAAAATTTTTACTCGATTATCTAACTGTATAATATGAAATCAGAGTGATCATTTTATCGATCTTGCCAAATAAAAAAACAAAAAAACAAAAAACAAAACAAAAGTAGATTTAAACTATAGTGAGCAAAATGAAAAAGAAAAACAATGAGGTCCAAAAGTGTAAATAACCTCAAGAGCCCATTGTGCGACCGACGCTCTTGTATTTATGTACAGATCACGAGTGGGGACTGGCCCACACCTCCTCTCTCTATCTTCTAATTTAATAATTAACCAAATAGCATGGTTAATAATCTAACCAGAGTTAGATACCGACATTTTTTTTTCATTTCTTTTTCCCCAATTTACTCTTGATATCTCCAATTTCTGATATTTGATCATTTTATTATTTTATATAAAATATATTTTTATAAGTTTATTGGTTTTTATCATTATATATACAATCGATAAGGAATCTAGTTGCCTTTAAAATATTTATTTGTCGGTAATTGGGTTACTTTACAATCATAAATTTTAATATATATCCTTAAACGTCGAATTTAAAAACATATTTCGTATAATAAAATTTATTAAAAGAGAATGATTTCTTTATTAATACAATATGATTCTTCTTCACAATAGTATCTCCATCTGATTTCCTACTTTATATACATGTATGCAAACTAGACAATGCACAATGATTTTCTCAACAATAACGTTTAACTTAATCACCAAAAAGCACTTTCAAGATGAAAAAAGTTCACCCCGTCTTAGATATTTAAGCAATTTGATTTAATTAATTGAAAAAAAAAATTACCCAATAAAAACGTACCAATTTTTTTGCTTCATTAATGTTATCCAAGCATGGTTGAATAATAACATCACTGCTCTTAACTTCTTTGTTGTAGTCACAAGAACCACCATTCTACCATCAAATTTTCAATATCATATAATATGAACGCTCCAATTCAATTGGGTTGCTTTTTTTCAACACTCACAAAGTCAGGAACTACTAACTGAACCTATTAATTTTACTTGAACTAAAAATTCTGAATTAATAAACATTTTTAACAGCACATTGTACAACTCTACCAATGCAGTGGTCACCTCACCTGACCATATCCACCATCTCCTGATCGGAAACCGCGTTTCCAACTTCATTTTTACTACGGAATCCGCCATCGCCCTGATTCTCATGACAACACTTTATGACCTTAATCTGCTTTTGTACCTCACACTCGAACCCCATGGTATCGCGTTTTCTTCTCCCATTGATCTGAATGGGTGCATCCTCAATCATACTATCTCCATCTTTGACTCCATTGTTGACTCCCATTGACTTTTTGTCCTTTAAAGTTTTCTCATGTAACCCCGAGATGCTGTAATCGCATACTTTAAGCCCTTGTTTTTCCAATACCAGCAGCCAACCTGAATTTGTGAATCAGACTGATGTCAATGATACAAAATTACAGGACATGACATGACCTGACCTGACAAGACAAGACAAGACAAGACGACTTTTTAGTTTTTCGTTTTTCGCGTGCATTGGAATGGAAATGAGACCAATGTCAACGGGACAAAATTGCAATTTTTCTCGCTCTTAATCTCTCATTTGTGCAAAAGACGTGAAAGCCCTTGTCTTTATGTGGGAATGCAAGTTATGAAAAGTAATGTACCAATAAGGTCCTTGGGGGAGGAAATATCAGGTGTGGTTGGTTTCATATTGGTCCCACTAGTGACCCATGAAATTATCTGTCGTGGGAGCTGAGATGTTGAAAAGCCATTCATATAACAACCGACTCCAGCATGGTCACCATTTTCACTGCAAACAAAAAACAAAAAAAAAAAAAAGGTATATCTTTCAAATATATCTATATGCGATGATGGAACAACATGATAACTGTTTTTGCTGTTCTACAGATACAATAACTATGGCTCACCTTGCAAACTGCAATGCAGAGTTTGTGAGAAACAACCAAAGGATGGCTATGTCTTTGTACTGAACATCTGAGAGCCATGTGGAAGTATCATAATTGAGAAAAGACCCCAAATCCAATGCAACATCAAAAAGCAGTTTCTTCAGGAGGAGTTCATCTGTTGAAGACTGTAAGAACATGTCAGGATACTTATCTTTTGTAGTACAGTATCAGAAAGACTGTATAAGTTGATTGTATAAAAAAACTAACCAAGAGCTCAGCTACAGGCAAATTTGATTCCAATAGCAGTTTGAAAAGCATAACTGAGAGCAGATAGAAAAGATGAAAAAAACTGTTACCATGGGAATGATTTGTAAGACTTTGGAACCCATTAATCATATTGAACTTAATTTGAAGACAGTAATAAGGTAACAATCATATTGAACTTAATTTGAAGACATTAATAAGGTAACAGTGGTTTGCAAGTTTGTGCAAATATGTTCTCATAAATCTTGTAAAGGATCATGTAAAATCTCACCTAAAAAGGTTGGATTCTTCTTGAACCCCTTGATAATCTGAGCAGCGTAACTTTTGACATCCTTGTGCAATTCCTTCCGGGAAGCTTCTGAATCAAACATTAGACACAACCTCAACAGAAAGGACTCGATCATAACAACCCCAGCAAGGTAAGCCATTCCACTATCCTCATTAATTCCCTGACGAATATCTTCAGTTGAAAGAGGGAAAAACAACTGCAAACCATCTACGCGACCTTGATTCTCATTAACCTGATCAGCGATCCAGATTGGCACTAGACTAACCCAACTCACACTTGATTTATAAACCCTAACCTCCTGTTCTATCAAATCATTATTGCAACACAAAATTATGTGACTAACTACTGCATCCACTAAACCCTCGATCTCGGCCTTAAAGCTAGAAATCAGAAATTTTAAGTTAACTAATTGGTATAGAACCGGGGCGAGAAGAGACACTTGCGTCAAGTAGCTGCTATCAGAGGGAATCCGAAACGAAACAATGGAGTGAAACAAGTCCTTAAGGGACAGCAAAAAATTATGTGGATCTCTTAAGTTGGATGATTTAGCGGTTTGAAATGTGAGTGCAGAGTAAAACCAGATGAATTCAAGCGGTGGGTCTGTCATCGTCTGGGTCAAACGGAAGAAAATGGAACCGAGTTCTGAAAAATCGGTTCTACCTTTCTGAAACTCAACTAGAAAGTGGTAGATTGATTCGTTTAACATTGGTTCTAAATTTTCAAGCAATGGTGAATTGAGGGTTTGCAACTTCATGCTATAAATAGAAGGATCAGACAGCGACGAAGTAAAATATGTAAGAACTGAACTTTAAGTATGTAACTACAACTAAATTGTGAAAATTGCAGAAGTTTTGAGCTCGATAGTTATGGCAAAACGAGTTGCTAAAACCCTAATATGTCAAGAACCACGAACGAGGGAAGTTTTGGGGCTTTTCCCCAACGGACGGAATTTGAATTGTTTACAAAGCTGCATCAATTCCTATGGTACATAAAAATCGAATTTAATGTTAAAGAAAATAAAATTTATTTTTATATTTTTAAGTAGTAAAAAACCAAGTTTACTATGTTTTTTTTTTTTTTTTTTTTTTTTTTTTTGTGTAATTTTTTTTTTTTTTTACTTCCACCACGTGAAAATATTAAACTACTCGGAGTGGATCCCGTTATTGTATCTCATAACACGTGATAACGCCAATGAACACCGTCTCTTTCTCCTGTTATTAAATATTAAAGGTTTTCGCGTTACTTCCTGTTACCACCATCACATTTGGTAACGGCGTTTTTTTGTTTTTTAGCTTAGTAACTCGTATGGGCGTTGCCCACACCCATCTCTCTTAGTTTTTTAGAAAATTGGATATCTACAAAATTTTGTGCATCCTTTTTATGGACCAAAATTTCTCTAACTTCTTTGGATATATTCTAGTAAAAAAAATATATGTTTTTTTTTTAATTAAAACTTAAATTTATTCCAATTTTATATGGGATAAACAATTTGGAATGAAAGCTAGGTTACCCATAATATGTGGAAGTATCAACGTAATTTCATAGTCATCTGATCTAAATGTTACATGAAGAACATAAGTCAAATAATGGAACGGGAAGACGTAGGATGTAGAAGATCATAACATGAATGATTCAGTAGATTTTGATTTCTATATATCCACTCATGTAGTATTTCGTTATACCACATATATAAGATCCATTTGTATAAATATAATCATCTACATCCAAAAGTTATATGTTTTGGAAGAAGCTTGTAAAGTTTGAGGAGTTGTGATTGATAAAAAAGAATAATATAATTTAACTGATACACCATTAAGCATAACCATACATAACATAGAAATCACGCTTAGAAATGGTGGACAATTAGCTAGAGCAATGAGTGTTATAGCGAAACTGATTGTAAAAGAAGGGAAATTAGCCACATTAAAATTACATTTTGGGGAAGTCTATTAAATATCCAAGAACTAGGGGTGAGCACAAGCAGGTACCCGACCAAATTTATTGGAACCGGAACCGGCGGTTCCTAACATATTGGAACCGGAATCGGAACCGGTTACATCGGTTCCTAAAAATTTGGAACCGTTCCCGGAACCGGTTCCGTTTTGGGTACCCGGTGTCTAATTAAAAAAACATAAAAAAAAACAATGATGTTATACAAAAAATTTACAAGATCATGGCTTACGTTATAAATTATAAACAATATCATGTTGTTTAAAAAAAACATACCTTCGATATGCACATGTTAAATTACATAAGCTTGCTTTTATAGTTTATAAATATATATGTGATGATCATCTATTGATATACAAAAAGAATCTTAAACACATAACAAATAGTTAATTGTGCACAACACATAATGTAGGATATTAATTAGGGATGTCAAAAAGTTTTGTGGGATCCCGAACCCGTGGGGTTCCAATCCCAAATGAAGAATATTTGTTTAAAAAATCAGAGTACGAAGGCGGGGGTGGGGGCAATGTTAACCCCCGTTTTAGTTTCGGGGGCGGGGGTGGGGGTGGGTAGTCCCGTCCCGAACCCCCAATGGGTACCCCGTTAATATATTATTTATATTAATAAATATTAATTATAAAAATATAATAAATAATAACAATGATTTTGAACTTCTAAAATTTAATTAAATATCATGTTTTAAAGCTTATAATATAACATTTTTAAGATGTTATAATATGTTTATTTTAAATATATAAACTTATGTTATAAATAACTATTTATATCAAAAATGATTTCTTTTAGTTCAAAAAATAACTTATTTTAGAATAAACTATACCTTCGTTCGCCCAAAAAAAATTCAACCCAAACGGAGGCGGGGATAATCCTGGGATTCGGGGGCGGGGGCGGGGATGGGGAGGCTAGAGATTTCGGGGGCGGGGGTGGGGACGGGGGAACAGGAAATTTTCGGGGGTGGGGGCGGGGGATGCAATCCCCGCCCCGTTTGCCCTCGTTGACATCCCTAATATTAACTAGTTTTATATTTCATGCTTACTGTAACCGAGTATTAATTGCAATTACAACAGGAACTTTAACATCTCACATAATATATATATATATATATATATATATATATATATATATATATATATATATATATATATATATATATATATATATATATATATATATATATATATATATATAAATTGGTTTCGACGGATACCCAGCAGGTAGCGGTTCCAAAAGAATGAGAACCGGAACCGAAACCGCTTAAAGCGATTCCAAAACTTTAAGAATCGGAACTGGAACCGCTTTAGGCAGTTTCGGTTCCAGAACCGGCGGTTCCAAGGTGGTTTCAGCTCCGAAAGTGAGTACCCTGTTTCGGTGCTCACCCCTACCAAGAACTGCTCAACAACAGTTGGACAAGTGGGGAATGTTGGGTGAACCAAAAAAGTTTGGGTAGAGTTGGATCTAAGTGTTGGCTAGGTAAGCGCCATGCAGTAAGAGGAATAGTTATGAACCATATAGACCATCCACATGGGGGTGGTGAAGGGAAGGCCTCAATTGGTAGAAAACAACCCACAACCCCTTGGGTTTATCATGAACTTAGAAAAAATATATAGAAAAAGAAATAAATATAGTGATAATTTGATTCTTCATCGTCATAGTAAATATGAGAGAAAATAGAATTTCTTTCTTCGTCTTTACTAAAAAAAAAAGATGGAAACGGCGGCAAGTTCACTAAAAAAATTCGTTTGTAGTAAACAATTTATTAAACAAATAAATTAAATTTGGGCAAAAGACGAGAATTTAAGCTTCGCGTGGTGGATTTACAATCCATTGCCTTGATCCATTTTGCTACATCCGGCTCTCTACTATTTTCTAGTATTTTTATATTTTTTCTATCAACGTAAAAAAACATATTATTTCTTTTTTTTTTTTTCTTTCTTATTTCTGAAAATAAAGAAATAAATAATAAAAAATTTCATTTTTATATGTTTTAGAATGAATTTCAAGGAAATCAAACTTCATAAAACATTGGGAAAATGATATATGAACCTCTAAACTAATACCAAGAGAAAACATGTTAACCAAACCAAACAAAAGACTTTGTTATTTTTAAAGAAACTACGTGAGACAAATACTACTAAGTAAAAAAAACAACAATAGCTTCCTTCTTGTTTTATCAAGAAGACATTATTGCTCATTTTTTAGTTCAAAAACTCATATATAATTACAATAAGACAAAAGTCTTATTCATTTGTAGATGAAGCTTCGATAGCACCTAAGTCTAGAAGGAAATTATGAGCATTACGTTCATGTATAACATTCATACCATGGTTAGCACGGTTGACGATATCAACCCAAGTATTAATTACACAGCGTTAACTATCAAGTATCAACTATGATTAGCTGAAATTGAAACCACTTAGGTTGAAATCTATACTGTTGATACCTAAAGCAGTAAAGCATATACCTACTACAGGGCAAGCAACTAGGAAGAAATGTAAATAATGAGAGTTGTTGAAATTAGCATATTGGAAGATCAATCGGCTAAAATAACCATGAGCAATACTTCATGAAAAAAATAGTTTGACGACACAACTATGACATTTGTGATAAATTTATAAATAAAGATTTAGTGACAATAATAATCGTTATAGTTAACTATATAGGTATGAAGATAATCATAATATTGTATATAATATTTTTTGTGATATATATATATATATATATATATATATATATATATATATATATATATATATATATATATATATTGTAAAATCCTAAAATTCAAGACCAAAATTTTCATTTTAATTAAGTTATTATAAAACCAACACTATAAGAAAACATCCATAATAACATCCCATGTCAAACCAAAGTGTCAATAATCAAAACATATTATCATAAAATAATATTAGAGTGTAATCTCAAAGATCTCATGTATGGAAAACATATTGTGATGCGATGATCGAGCCAGTTCCTTTCCTTTGAAAACGAAGTATCTGAAACCAAAACTAAAAACCTTAAGCACGAATGGGTAGGAAAGGGCAACTAATTCCTCATTAATAAGTATAATGATCTACAAGTAACTAAATGTTTTTATAAATTCTCAATCTCAGTTACTTTAGGAAAAATGTGAAAATGATCTTATTCCATGAAATTACACTTTGCACCATGCCAAGTCATTAGTGGAGTGTATGATTTGTAGCACTCGATTCCTGGTACACACTTAATTCAAAGTATTTTTGTATGCTTATGTTTTTCTCTAGGACTCGATGAGTTGGAGGCCCAACTCGTCGAGTAGAGTCGGGACCCGCGAACATTTTAAGTGACCTACTCGGCGAGTCGGTAGAGTGACTCGGCGAGTAGGTACTATTTAAGTAAAACCCTAATCGTTCGTGTAAAGATCTAAGGCCTTTGTGGTGGTTTCTGGTGATTTTGGAACATAAGAAAGAAGAGAAAGGCTTGAGGAATCAAGAGGAGGCCAGAGGAGTTCGAGGTTGTTCACCCTCTGCAGTACTTTAGAGGTATAAAGCTGATACCTTGCTATTTCATGTTTTAAATCCCTTTTTGGGGTGATTTAGGGCTTTTAGGAGGCATTCTTGGTGACCAATCATGAGTGCAAGCATGGTTGGGGGCTAAGACTTCAGATCCAAGGTCTTTAAAGGGTTACAAGGCAGATAGGGACTAATTTTGAGCCTTAGAGAGCCCCATGCATCTTAAGAGTCTCATTTAGGGCCATTTGAGCTCATTATCCCATGCATGCACGTAGAGTTTGTAACTTTATGTGCTAGATCAATCTTAGAAGCCTAGATCTATCTTTTGGTTGAGTGTTGTACATCAGAAATCGAGAAATGAGCCTTGGTCATTCTCAACTCGTCGAGTCGTTCTTAGGACTCGGCGAGTCCATGGCTTGACTTCCATTTTCTGTTATGGTTCGAAGGAACCCAGTGGGTGTTGGAGTGGTCTTAGAGGGGTTCGGGGGAGTGACCCAACGCATTGGACTTAGCCATAGACCTAGAAATCATAGGACTTGATGAGTGTATGAACAGACTCGGCGAGTCCAAGGCAATCTCCCAACTTTCGAAGATGAACTCGACGAGTTGTTCATACAACTCAGAGAGTCAAGGGCAGGACTTGTGCATAGGATGGAGATGAACTCGACGATTTGTTCATATAACTCGGCGAGTCAGGTGAAGGTTCATTTGGCGTTGTCTTAGAAGGAGAACTCGTCGAGTTGTTGCCAAACTCGATGAGCAGAGGCGTGAAGAAGGTTAGATGAAAGGATAGGGACTCGACGAGTTGGCGGCCCAACTCGGCGAGTCGGGTCAACTGGAAGTTGAGTTTGACTTTGACTTGGTCAGGTATAAAATAGTCACTTTTCCTTAAGAGTATTTATCAGTGTTTGATTAAGTGTTTTTGGATTTATAGCCGGAGGATCACCGGAGCAGCAGTCAGACATCTGTCGATCAGCTTTTCAGTGGTCAGCCTTATGAGGTGAGTTACCTTCCTGTAGCGGTGAGTCTGTGGCCACAATGTCGACCCACTAGTAAGAGTTGTATGTTAGATGATTGTCTTTGTGATATTCATTTAGGTTTGATACTACCTGATATGTTAATTGCTGGCATGATATGATATACACGATGTTAGTAGAGTTCGGTTGTTAGGACCGAAGGGTAGGTCGGACACCCCAGATATGTCCGAAAATATGTTATGATATGCTTATATGCTGGCATGATATGTTATATGTGATAGTGGTAGTAGGAGGGGTGGAATAGTCCAAGATGTTCGATAGCATGTTAATGTTATGATATATGTGATAACATGTTAATGTTATGATATATATTCCCCAAGTTCGGTTGATAGGACTGAAGGGTAGTTCAGACACCCCATATATGTTTGATAGCATGTTAATGTTATGATATATGTGATAATAGCAGTAGGGGGTGGAATAGTCCAAGATGTTCGGTTGTAGGACCAAAGGGTAGGTCAGCGCCCCAGAATGGCTCGACATGGGTAGGTCAGCACACCCAGAATGGCTTGACACGGGTAGGTCGGCACCCCAGAATGGCCATATTGGGTAGGTTGGGCACCCTAGAATTGCCCAGCAGTATGTATGCTATATGATTGTATGGTATGTGGTAAGATGGGGGAACTCACTAAGCTTCGTGCTTACAGTTTTCAGTTTTGTTTCAGGTACCTCTTCAACGAAGGGGAAGGAGCCGACGCAGTAGTTGCACATCATTCACACATGGGATTCCGCCTTATGAGATTTCTTAGGATTGTACTCTGACATTGTTACTACTTTTATGATATGATTTTCAAACATGAGCTTATGGTTTTATGAAATGATATGACACAGTGATGTTTTATGACAAATGTTTTCTAAATCGTTATATTAAAATTGAAAATTTTGGACTCGGAAATTGAGGATGTTACAGTGTGGTTAACCAACACACTAATTTGGGATTAGAAAAGGTAGCAAAGGGTAGTTCGATGTTTACCATAGATCACTAGAGCGTGTGTGGCTAACCGACACATTGATTAGGTGGTAAATGACACTGAGAGTACCAAGTACATTTGCATCGTTATTCACACCTTGTTTGTGATCCTCGGTATCCCAGTCACAAACTTGAAGGGCATATCGAGATTTAAACATGTCATTGAAAAGTTCAATGAATCTAAAAATAATCTAGGAATTTCAATCATTTAAAACTTACTTGTCCTTTTCGTTTTTCATGGTGGAATTAGTGAATCGTCATTCACTTACCTTCAAATTATTTGCAATTAGATTACGACATCCCTCTTCTGAATTGTAAATAATTGTGTTGGTTCCTAGCCCTAATTTTTCATTTGGGTATTAAATTGGGGATTCTTATCTAAGCTAAACTTTGTCCCTTTTCTTTTTCAGATGTTTGCTTCAACAAAAACAACAACACTTCTGGCTGGACCCCTTCCGGCTCATTCTCACTCATGAACTTGTATAGGAGGTTGATATTCGATGGGTCCAACTTTAATGATTGGATCTGAAACATTCGCATGGTCACCCATTACGAGGACAAGGAGTATATTCTCGACAAGGAGCTGAAGAAGGTTAACATAAATACTAACACTCCCGAAGAGATTGTTACCTATGAGGCTAATGAGCGAGATGCTACGCAGGTTCATTGCATCATGCTTGCAACAATGACTGTTGAACTCCAAAAGTCCTACGAGGACAGTTATTCGTACGAAATGCACTAAGATTTAATGGAAAGGTACCATCAAAGTGCCAGGCAGGAACGGTATGAGATCATCACTGCAATGATCACTACCAAAATGAAGGATGTAGAGTCCATCACGACCCACTTGCAGAAAATGTAAAGATACGTGGACCGAATGATAAAGTTAAATGTTAACTTTGATGAGGAGCTGGCCATAGATATTATTCTACACTTCTTACCTCCTTGCTACGACCAGTTTCGTATGACCTACCACATGAACAAGTAGGAGGTCACTCTAAGAAAGCTTCATTGCCTGCTAAGGAATGCTGAGAGTAGTCTAAAAGGAAAATCTACTACATCCACTTTTGTTGTCACTGCCCCTGTTTTGGCTATTGGGGAAGGAAAGGGAAAGAAGAGGAAGGCTCCTTCAAAGATCTACCATAAGGGAAAGTCCCACGATGGTACCTCTTCTAGTGGAACCAAGGCTGGTCTCGCTGCTCCTTCTTCAAACCCGAAGGATACAGAGTGCTTCCACTGCCACGACAAAGGGCATTGGAAACGAAGTTGCCCTAAGTACCTACAGGACATCAAGGATGGGAAGATAAAGCCCTCTTTCGTATGTATTTATAATATTCATTCTAATAATTCATCACATGCTATGTATTGGGTCCTCGATACATGATGTGGTTTTCACATTTGTTCTGGTTTTCAGGGTCTAAGAAGAAGTATGGATATGGAGCATAGGAAGATAAACTTGATCATGTGGAATAGGAAAGTGTCTCATGTAACAACCAAAAATTTCCAACCAATTTAAAACATTTCAATCCATTAAAAAACCATTAAGTTAATACAAATTGTTTTCAAAATAGTTTTAAACATCAGAGTATCCCCATAACCAAATCACAAAATCATGAATTATGAGGAGCGGTACGATCACGCCTTTGCCTTGCCACGATCACCTGATACCTAAAACAATAAACTGAAACCGTAAGCTCGAAAGCTTAGTGAGTTCCCCCAAAACACTCATACACACATAACCATACACATACATCAATAAACATCATACTACAGGTCCAATCAACTGTCGAGTTGGAATACCCCAGGCCCTCAACCATCGGGTTGGAATGCCAACATACTACGAGTCCAATCATCCTCGGGATGGAATACTCTCGGCCCACAACCATCAGGTTGGAATGCCCACACACCTATACATACAATAACTACTATGAGTCCCAGGACCACAACCATCAGGTTGGAATGCCCACATACTAGCAAACATGTGCATTTATCAAATAATCACATAACAGTCTACTGAAACAACATACTAGGGCCCAATCATCCTACCGGGATGGAATACCCTCTACGGCTATTCAAACATGCACGCATCTCACAGGTAATCTGTTTCCAGCACACACACAGTCCGACTAGCTACAAGTCACTAAGCATAATCACATCCAGTCTACCAGGATGCCAATCTAATCAACCATACTAGCATATACTCATCCTTTCTAGCAAAATACCAAACCAAGATATCACAACAGTAATTACTCAAATAACAATTCAAAGGGTCGGCCTTGGTACCTTAGAACCTTGGTATAGTGAGGATAACTCACTTTGAACTGCTGAAACAACGTTGGTACCCTTCTGACTGCTATCTGACAATCCCCACACCGCTGCTCCTCTAGCTCCCCGAACTATCAACGCCATAATAAAACTTATCCCAAAACAATATCCTTCTAAGGGTAAATTGACCATTTTACCCTTAACCCAAATATGGTCCATGGCTAAGGCCCAACACCGTAAAATGAAAGGCCCAACACTAGGTAAGCTTCTCAAGCCTACTAGTGACCCACTAATGGCCCAATTAGCTACATTGGGCCCAATCCATTAATGGGCCTCACCTAAAGCCCAAATTATATTCCTTGATCCATATAATATGATTTCTGAGGGCCCACAAAGGCCCAAATACCCAAACATGCCCCAAACCACGACCCAAAAACTCATGATCCATACAGACAGATTACACAGGGCGTACCCCCCATATACGCTAAGCGTACGGGCAAAAAGGTGAGTACGCTGGGCGTACCTGCAATTACGCTCAACATAATTCCCCTGTTAATTCCTTTTACTATTAAGAGCTGAATATCTCGATTCAGAAGCTACCAACTCAGATCCAAGTCTTATTTTATGCCTTAAACCATAAAGTCACTGACTTGGTGACTTTATATGGCTCAAACCAACTCAAACTTCCAAAGTGATCTTCTACATCCATAAAAGGGGACTAGATCTCATGCATGGGCTTAATATAACCATAAAAATCAAGACTTTATTGCTCATGGGACATTTTTAGCTCTAAGGGTGGCAATCCCAAGCTTTGGGACGAAGTTACACCATAAAGGTCCAATCTTTGTACCTAAAAAGATCCCAAAGCTCACAACAACTAGATCTATGTATCTACAAGGAAAGTTGTGAACTTTATAGCTCCAAATAGTTGTAAAAGGTGATGCTATCTTGGATCTACAAGCTACAGCCACCAAGTTTCCTCTTTTGCCAACCTCTTCTTTCTTCTTCTAAGCCTTCCTTTGCCAAACTAAGCTCCATGAGGCCAAACACACTCAACAATGGAGATGGACGGCTATCTAGGGTTTTTCTAAGGATAAAGAGGTTGATATAGGGGCTAGGGTTGAAGCCATTATGTTCTATATATAATGGCTTAACCCAAACTAGGGTTTCATGATCTTTAACATACGTTGGGCGTACCTTTAGTACGATGGGTGTATGCGCCCTTGCACCCGCGACCAATTACTTTATTACGCTGGGCATACCCCAGATTATGATGGGCGTAGCCACGCATGTCCCAAAAGCATGCATGCCCCTTTCTCATCACTTTTTCTCCACAAGGGCCATATTTGCCAATATCTTCAAAGTATCATAACTCCTTTATTCTAGATTCGTTCCAAACG
Organism: Lactuca saligna; assembly: GCF_052625555.1. Classification (NCBI taxonomy): domain Eukaryota; kingdom Viridiplantae; phylum Streptophyta; class Magnoliopsida; order Asterales; family Asteraceae; genus Lactuca; species Lactuca saligna. The sequence goes on along the minus strand of NC_136419.1, from coordinate 22,117,387 downwards.
AAATTTATATCCACGGAAAGGTGGCGAGAAGCCCTACGCTTCTAGCAACATACCCCGGTCTGAAACCTTCTCGAATGAAAACCTATTGCCCATAAAAGACCGAAACGCCCTTACTCTTGATTTCGGGAATCCATATATTATTACTTTTAGAATGGGGTGTTACATCGCCTATCACCAAGATTGGAGTTTACTCTTTAGTGCTTAGCAGTGGGTTAGGATTAGAATTGAATAACCGTTGCTATTCATCAGGAATGAAACGAAACATTATTTCTGTTCATGGTTTGTATAAACAAGGTTTTAGGTTTTCGTTTAATAATGAAAATGGTTCTATTAATGCTTATTTGAATGGTACTTTGTATTTTGAAGCATTACCTTGTAATGGAATGTATGAAACTGTGATGGTTATAGACAACTAGGAAATGATATGTTGCATATCGATTCTTCCAATGGTTCAGATAAGGCATGTTTGTGGCCTTTTCGTCTTGGACATGTCAACAAGAAGAGCATAGCCCAACTAAAAAAGGATGGAGTGTTGGAGTCCTTCAACCTAAGGGACGATGACACGTGTGAGTCTTGTTTACTTGGGAAGATGACCAAATCACCCATCACTGGTACTTGTGAAAGGGGTGATGGTTTATTGGATCTCATACATACCAATGTATGTAGGCCCTTTAGATCCGCCACAAGAGATGCAAACCGCTTCTATGTGACTTTTACTGATGATTATAACAGATATTAGTATATATACTTAATCAAGCACAAGTCAAAAACCTTTGAAAAGTTCAAAGATTTTAAGAAAGAAGTGGAGAATCAGGTGGGCAGGAAGATAAAGATGCTCTGATCCGATCGAGGTGATGAATATCTTAGTATCAAGTTGCACGACTACCTCAAGAAATGCAGAATTGTTTCGCACTTGACGCCACCTAGGACACCACAATTGAATGGTGTGGATGAGAGGCACAATCGAACCTTATTGGACATGGTTCGTTCCATGATCAGTTGAGCATTGTTACCTATCTCATTTTAGGGGTATGCCTTAGAGACTGCCGCCCATATCCTTAATCTAGTCCCGACTAAGAAGGTTAACAAAACACCTCATGAGATGTGGACATGGAAAGCTCCCTCATTGGCACATATCATGGTTTGAGGTTGCGAGGCTTTCGTAAGATGAGAGACTCACAACAAGCTCAAACCTCATAGTGAGCGGTGTATTTTCATCGACTATCCACAGAAGTCCTTTGGATATCCACAGAAGTCCTTTTTGACCTAGGCTTTAGGAAAGAAATCTCCACCATAGGTAAAATCTCGCCTCACAAAAAATAACTTTTCCTTCCATGGTCCATCCGTGTGTTTGGTTTTTTAGACAAGATGTGTTTTGTTGGTCTTAACCCTAAACAGAAAACAAGAACTCCCAAAAGTAGAGAGGTCATAAACAAAAGCTAACTCAATAATGCCAATGTCTAGATTGTAGGAATGATTCACTCCCTCAATCCAGTACAAAATCTTCCAAATAATGGGGATTACTTGGACATAGGAAAGCTTGGTCGCTTGAAAGAAAACTGAAATAATACTCAAAAAAGGATATTTGAGGCCCAAAGAATTGGGCTATTTAGGAAAGCATATGTAACACCCCATTTATTTATTAGATAAATAAATAAATTAACGAATGAATAGTGGACCTAAAATAAATAATTATATATTAAAGGATGACCTCGAAGAGCCAAATGCCAATTCTAGAGATTTGGGGGTTAAAAGTGTAAAATCTAGATTTAATTTGTAAGCATTATTGAAGGCAAGGACTAAATGGTAATTTATGGGAATTCATTTGAAGAGATTTATAAGAAAAGGGCTGTTTGGTAATTATTAGGGCTATTATGAAAAGAATTATGGAAGGAAGGACTAAAGGAACTTATAGAGTTAAATCGAAAACAAATGTTGTAGGGAGGGACTGAACTTGGTTAAATGCACAAATTTGAAAGAACACGGGATTAAACCTGATGCCACTATTCTCTTATGTGAATTAACCCAAACCTTAAACCTAAACCACATTTCCAGCTGCCACCATTGATAAGGACATTTCCCAGCCGCCATCACCTCAGGAGACTCCTCATGTCGCCATTTGCATCACCAAGTTAAACAGCCACCACTTCTGCTTGTTGCCTGGTCGACGTATGCCACTGTTACATCCCCCGCCACCGCTAGTGCCATTATGGATAGCCGGTAAATCGTCAGGATTGACAGGAGAGCCGAGAACGATGAAGATAAGGCCGTGAACGACTGGAAGGCCCCCGATAAGGCTAAACCACGGCCCATTCTTCCCGTCTTTCATTCTTTTGGGTTGTACAAGCCATCATCGCTGGTTTTGTTTGCTTCAATGACAACAAACATCATCTTCTTCCGCTGTTTCTACTGTGTTCGTGTTTGCGGGTGGGTGTATGTGTTGCTCAGTAAGGAGTCAGAAGAACCGCCACTACCACCGTGAGGTGGTGGCTGTCATCGCGAAACGTTACTGATGCCATTCTTAGTCGACGACAGTGCCACCAGACCTCCTCCATCCTCCTTTCGTCTGTTGTCGCTTCATCATTACCCTCCAGCTCCATCCGTCGCCGTTGACTGCCGCTGTCTCGATGCCACCACTATCTTTTCCTTACAAGGCCGGAATCAGAGTGTGGGTGTGCTTTCTGTTATGTGGTGTGTGTGTGTGTTGTGTGCGACTGTGCTGATCAGAAAATCAAGGAATACCACCACCACCACCACCGTAAGGTAGTAGCTGCCACCACATGTCACCGTCGGTCACCACTAGGTTGTTGTTTATATGTGTTTGTATTAGTGGGTGTGTGTGTGTGATTTTTTGAGTTTAGCATTGTAAAATGTAACTAGAAAGAATAATAATGGAAAGAAACTCAAACCACCACTGTGAGGTGGTGGCTGCCACCACCGGCCACCGTGTCAGGTGGCGGTGTGCTTTGCATGGTTGTGTTAATTCAGTTGGGGTGCTTGAAACCCTAATGGGCTTAGTGAAACCCTAATGGGCCTAGTGAAATCATAATGGGCCTAATGAACCCTAATTGGTCAAAGGACCTAGATATTGGGCCTATCGGGCTAATATGGATTGGAAACCCTAATTAGGGTTTTTAAAACCCTAATGCCATGAAACCCTAATTTGGGATTTATCGGGCTTATTTAATGAACTTAAAATATTAATTAATAACCAATTGCAACTAACCTAAGGGCAGATGAGACTTAATGGATTAAGTCCTTAATGGGTTAAGTGTACTTAACCCTAATCATCATTTCATGGGAAAACCCTAATTCACTTGGGTTTATTGTTGGGCCTTTCTTTTGGGCCTTTCTTTTGGATTATCAATGGGCCATCTAAGAATAATCATATGGACTAGAATATGTTGATGGGCTTATGGTAAGGCCCATATGAGGGTTTGGGCCTAATTTGGAAAATTGGGCCATAGTTTGGGCCTTAATGATTATATGATATTGGGCCACTAGAATGTCAAATGTTGGACTGGAATAAATGGTTAGGCCTTTGAATAAGACCATGTAAAAGCTTGGGCCCAATTTGGGAAATTGGGCCATATGTTGGGCTTTGATTCCTAATTTGACTTTTAGGTCTATGGATTGGGCCTTGGGCTTGAATCAAGCCAAGATAGGGTAATGTAGCCTGTTACTCAAAGAACTTATGGTTATGTGTTGGGACCCAAATATTAATTAGGTATTGTTTGATGTTGGCAGTTCCGAAATCTGTCAACCAACAACTGGATTTGCATCCGTAGGACTTCAGCATTGCCAGGTGAGTCTCCTCACCATACCAATGGGTCTAAGGCACCAAGGCTGGCCCATTTTATGATATGTGGTACACTTGCTAAAGTTGTATTATGTGGCATGTTAGTTGGTTATGTGCTAGGAAGTATATTAGTGGTATATGTGTTATGCTTGTTTGGAAGACCATAGGAGAGCCCATGACACCTGGATGTAGGACCATGTGGAGAGCCCATGATTTTCCTACTATGTTGTAGTGTTTCTTGTAGATTCACTATTGATATGTTTGGTATGCATGTATATATGGTATGCTAATGATCATGTGGTATGCTAATTGTCTTTGTGATATTTGCATGGAAGACCATGGGAGAGCCCATGACACCTGGATATAAGACCATGTGGAGAGCCCATGGCTTTCCTATTAAAGACTATGGGAGAGCCCATGGCACTTAGGTGTAAGAATATGTGGGGAGCCCATTGCATCCTAGAGTAAGACCCTGGGGACAAGCCCATGGCATCCTGGAGTAAGACCCATGGCTTTACTAAGTTTCGTGCTTACAGTTTTGTTTATTGGTTTCAGGTATCATCGATTTGGAAAAGAAGGGCTTGATTGATCGCAGTGCACACGCCCATGTTTTCCGCATTGAATGATTTTGGGATGAAATCTGATAAATGTTTAGATTAACGATGTTTTGGATGTTTGGGATAAATGATATCTATAATTTGAATATATTCAAAATGAAATTTTTACCCAATATTTTTAGGTCGTTACAAAATACCCAAGAAGGAAAAACGAAATTTGACTGAATAGAAGGGTCAAAGGACCTGAAGTTCGCATTAGAGGCAAATGCTCAATTGGCCTTAAGGGACTGCATGTCCTCTTTATTGAAGGAACAAACCTCGACTTGGTTCAGAAGCCCCTGATTGACAAATTCATTCTCTAGAGGAGCAATAATGCTAGCACGAGAACGGACCATCTTCTTGCCCATGATTAGAGAAATAAAAAGTACAAAAATGAAGAATAAGAATAAGAAATTACCTGAGAAGATTGTTAGGGATGTATTGGGGAAGGTAAAAAGAGTTAAGAGGATTACCCTATTTAACCCAATGGTAGAAGAGAGTAGGTACAATTTGATCGCGTGATGATTGACCTTTAACAAATAAACCCTATCTGATTAGGGTTTAAATTCAAAATCTTTTAGATATTTCGTTTATTATTTTTAAAATATACCTTTAATAAGGACAACTAACCCCAATATTTAACAGGTATAATTTGGGGGTAATTGTTAAGGGCAGGATCCTTGACTCATATTCAAGATCCTCAAGTGTTCCTGAAGCCTCAGGATCCTTAAACATATCTTGGGATCCTGACTATTACAACTAATATTTCTAACACTTGTAATTGCTATATTTTATTTATTTATCTCACATGTGCAGAATGAGTCAACACAAGACCCATTCCCAACGAAGAGTCATCTCAACCAGAAAAAGACCCGGAATACCAAGTTAAATAATGTTCATATGTTGATTATGGAGGATCCCAAATTTATCGGAATTCTTGTTATTAGCATTCGACTATAAATAACACATGTAATTAGCACACTAGGAACATACTGAGCTCATTCATGATACTTGTACTTACATATACACGTTCATATTTGTATTCAACATTTCATATCAATAAAATCATCAAGGTAGGTGATCCCTATCACCTCCCAATGTTTTATGTCGGAGACTCTATCAAGGATCCAAGACTTTTCTTGTAATTCACTTGTGCCACTTTGATTATCATTTCTTACTTGATTTATCACGAACATCATAGCCACTCATACAATTTGGTTAGATTCCACTTAGTTGATTTTTAACCAAAACACCTTAGCCCTATGATTTTCGGCCACTCTTATTCTAATAAGGATAGCCGAAAATATCATACCCTCTCCTCTCTCTTCAAGTGTTCTTATTGCTAGGGTTTTGGTACAAACCATCAAAGGCATTAGATTTTTGGTGCTTGCTTTCTAAGAGCTTTTGAAGAAGGATTTGGCTGATTATTTGGAATAACAACCAAAAGGTATGTAAACCCTAATCCCTTGTAATTTTTTTTATTATAGTAGGGTTTCCTTAGGGTTCTTGATGTTCATATATTGTTGCTATCAATAGAGAAAACTTAGATCCAAATAGGTTGCATGTGAACTTAAGGGTTAAGTTTTACCGTCATATGTTTTAATTATAACATATAAAACCCATCAATTCTTCCAATGATACAGGGATTACCATTGTGGACTTATTGGCTTCCATTTCACAAAAAAATAATGACCTTCAATTTGACCACCTCAGGTGACCTGAATTTTGTTTATCACCATGGTACAAAACAACCTATTCCTATGAAGATTGTTGGTATGCCTAGAAATAGACCAATGGTGAATGTCATGTATAGCAAGGTGACTTTTAAAATCAAATTCACTATCAAAACCAGTAGAAGCAAGATTCCATTAAAGACGTTTACAACTCGAATGGGATTCGACTGTGGAGAGGCGGTCAGGTTAGCATGTTTCAATCTACATTGATGTTTTATTTTATTTATATGGAGCTGATTACTTTTGATGGAAATCTTGCAAATACTTTATCACCACATAGCCATCTAAACTGAATGTGCCAGATAATTAACATACCATTCTTCTAATATTATTTAATATATGATTGGATTTTTAAAGATGGAATTACAAATTTACGTAATTTTTTTATATTAACGCATTGTACTTTCATAGTTCAATGTTATAATTTCCTACAAATTGAAAACAATTATCCAATTATAGCATTGTACTTTGTCTAATGTTCTAAAACCACCACTTGTGTCATATCCTGAAGCCTGTACTATGCACTTTTTGATGTAAACATGCTCATTGAGTTAAATCCTTCATCAGAAGTATATCATATCCTGAAGCCTGTTTAACGACACAATTGGTACCCCCTCCATACAACATTTCTTGATCATTTTTTCAGCCTTTTTTAGAATTTTTTTGGTAGAAGCTTTGTAGACATTCATCATTTTTATCAATTACGGCAATTAACCATTTTATGTACCGATTAAACCATTATATATATATATATATATATATATATATATATATATATATATATATATACATATATATGTAAACATTTTAAAGAAATCATTTTTTGCTATTACCTGACTTTGATATTAGCGTAAAATACAGAAAAACACATGTTAATAACTAAATTATTGATATGTATCGATTTACCCACAAAATGATTATTATAATAATCATAAATAATAATAGTTCATTGGCTAAATGAAGAGATTAGTTAAAGTACACTTTTTTTATTTAGACAAACTACAAAAGTTTCAAAGCACAATGTTTTAATAGGTAAATACAATAATAGGATGTTATAGTGTACCACCCACAAAATTTTCAAGCCAATTTTAAACTTTTTTCAAAACCCTTAGAACCATTTAACATTACATAGTTTGTTTTCAAAGTACTAATTATCAGAGTATCACAATATCAAATCATAAAAATTATAATAGCAAGAGGAGTGGTACGATCATGCCTTCGCCTTCCCGCAATCACCAGAGGTACCTGAAACAACAACTAAAACTGTAAACCCGAAAGCTTAGTGAACTACCCCCAAAATACCAACCTCATAGCCATATCATAAAATCATGTAAGCAAACAGCAAACAACAAACATAATGCATAATGAGCCTTCAGCCTAACTGGATCGCCCGCAGGGCCTACAGCCTATCTAGACTGCTCGCCGGGCCTTCATTCTGACTAGCATACCCTCTTGGGTCTGTAATATATCCGGACCGCCCTATGTATGTTGGCCTTCAGCACAAAGCAAGACCGCCTCAACCTAACCTCTAATCATCAATCATGTGCACATACATCTAATATGCTATCTTAGTAACAATCAACCGATCTAGCAGATCAAATAGCATAGCAATATCCTATAACCAGGACACCGACCTTCCCAGGTCACTAACCATAAGCATATCACCATTCTAACTACCAGGATGCAAATCAATAAACATATCATGTAATAATCCGGATACAAATCCATAAAGGTCCGGCCGTGGTGCCTTAGATCCTGTTGATATAGTGAGGATAACTCACCTTTCAAGTGTCGCGCTGAAATGATAAGCTCAACTCTCGGATCACCAACACGAACTCTTCCACCTAAAGTTACCACAAAATCCTTTTTCATAAATTTCCAAATCACTGAAAATACCCCAAAGGTCAACTGGTCAACCCTTGGTCAAAGTCCACGTCCACAGTCAAAGTCCACAATCCATGTTGACCCAACTCGTCAAGTGCATTCTACCGACTCGTCGAGTTCTTTCAAGTGTCGCGCTGAAATGATAAGCTCAACTCTCGGATCACCAACACGAACTCTTCCACCTAAAGTTACCACAAAATCCTTTTTCATAAATTTCCAAATCACTGAAAATACCCCAAAGGTCAACTAGTCAACCCTTGGTCAAAGTCCACGTCCACAGTCAAAGTCAACAATCCATGTTGACCCAACTCATCAAGTGCATTCTACCGACTCGTCCAGTTCTTCCTAGACTCGCGAAGTCGTAAAATCCTAGATTGAATCGTCGAGTTCTCCTATAACTCGTCGAATTTATACGTGTCCAAAAGTTAAGAGAAGCATAGCCGATTCGCCGAGTTCCAGACAATCCTCAACGGACTCGCTGAGTTGTTCGTCCAACTCATCGAGTACATGGCCATCTTTAAGTGGCTCATTATGCAAATCGTCGAGTCCTTTCAGAACTTCATCCACGCAGACACTTTTAAGCCATGCCAAGGTTCAAGATTACAGATCCAAGCTTCTAAGGCATGTTTATCACGTAAGGTTGCAAACTTTACGTGCATGCAAGGCCCTAGAGGCTCTAAATGACCAATCTAAGCTTCTAATAGGGCTTTACACCCTAGGAGAGTCTCATCCTTGCAAGAACTGGAAGCTTTATTGACTTAAAAGTCAAAGAGAGTTTAGTTATCAAGTTACAACTTCAGATCTTAGCTTATACACAAGAAAAAGCTTCCAAACATACTAGGAAAGCCCTAAAATTTGCCCAAAAAGGGGTCTAGAATGAACTGAGGTCAGGATAGCGATTTGATACCTTCCAGAAGATGCCAAATAAAATAGATTTCAGATCCCACAAGCTCCTTGCTTCTGAATACTTGATCTCCAAGCTCTTTTCTACAAAAATCCTCTTCCAAGCTTAAGAATGCACCAAAGGAACACACACACTCGATTGGGGTTGTAAACGGACAAGAAGCAGTGAATGGGAGGCTAGGGGAGGCCAATGATCCTTTAAATAGGGTGCAAAACCCCGAGATTTAGGGTTTCATCTGCCAACTCCTACTCGTCTAGTTCCTTCTTGGACTCCGCGAGTAGGTTATTAAAACGTGTGGACCAATCCGCTGCTACTCGACGCGTAGGGCAACCAACTCGTCGAGTAGCCCTTGTCATCAAGATATATATATATATATATATATATATATATATATATATATATATATATTGAATCAATACCTGAGGATCGGGGCGTTACAATTCTCCCCCACTTGAATTAGACTTCGTCCTCGAAGTCTGCCACGTCGAACAGCTCCGGATAGTGCTCCCGCATCTCTGAATCTAGCTCCCTAGTCCACTCGGATCCTCTCCGATGCTCCCACTATACCTTTACCAAATGTATCTCTTTGTTTCGCAGAATCTTCCTCCTCTTCTCCAGAATGGCCACAGGCCTCTCCACATAGTTCAGGCATTCGTCGACCTAAATATGATCCAATGATACTACCGACTCCTGATCTATAATGCATTTTCGCAACTGCAAAACATGGAAAGTGTTGTGGATTCGACCAAGCTCCTCCGGTAGCTCTAGCCTGTAAGCAACCTTGCCAACTCTGGCAATTACCCTGAACGGACCGATGTAACGGGGACCCAGTTTTCCCCTCTTTTGGAAATGGATCACACCCTTCCATGGTGAGACCTTTAGGAGTACCCTATCGCCCACCTGAAACTCCAACTCAGATCGGAGCCTGTCCGCGTAACTCTTTTATCGACTTTGGGCGGTCTACAAACGCTGCCTAATCTGCTGAATCTTCCCGGTAGTCTGCAAGACTACCTCTATTCGTCCCATCACCCTGTGCCCGACCTCACCCCAACAGACTGGGGTGCGACATTTCCATCCAGACAACAACTCGAAAGGCGGGGTGCCAATACTGGAACGATAAATGTTGTTGTAGTTGAACTTTGCAAGCGGTAGGTGAGAATCCCAACTCCCACCGAAATCAATGACACACACCCTTAGCATATCCTCCAGGGTCTTAATGGTACGCTCGCTCTGACCGTCTGTCTATGGATGGAATGCTATGCTAAAGTGCAATTGCGTGCCCAAATCATGGAACTTCTACCAGAAACGGGAGGTAAACCTAACATCTCGATCGGAAACAATGAAGATCGGGACCCCATGGCGAGCCACGACCTCACGGACGTACACGTCGGCCAACTTCTCGGATGATGAACTCTCCTGTATGGCCAATAAATAGGCACTCTTGGTCAATCGATCCACGATGACCCAGATGGCATCAAACCCCTTTGCCATTCTCGGCAACTTGGTAATAAAATCCATCGTGATATGTTCCCATTTCCACTTGGGAATCTCCAGGGGCTGCAACTTACCATGCGGCCTCTAATGCTCAGCCATGACCATCCTACAGGTCAAGCACATCTCAACATACCACGCGATTTCTCGCTTCATGCACGACCACCAGTAACTCAAACTCAAATCCAGGTACATCTTGGTGGCCCCCGGGTGAATGGAGAAGTGAGACCTATGAGCCTGCTCCATGACTGTTTGTCTGGCCCCACCAGACATCGAAACCCACACCCGACCGCATCGGGTTAGTAATCCCCGATTATCCTGCACAAACCGGGTGTTCTTACCCTTGATCCTTTCCAACTTCAAATTCTTTGGCCGCTTGCCCTCGACCTGAGCATCTATGATCAAACTCGCAAGTGGGAAATCCACTACTATCCTCATACGTATTGCTGGGGTGGAAGTCCCAGTTGACTTACGGCTCAGAGCGTCCGCCACTACATTCGCTTTACCGGGGTGGTAAAGGATCTCGCAATTGTAGTCCTTGACTACATCCAACCACCCACACTGCCTCATGTTTAGGTTCGGCTGTTCCATGATATGTCTCAAGCCCTTGTGATCCGTGTAAATGGTACAACGGACCCCATAAAGGTAATGTCTCTATATTTTGAGAGCGAATACTGTTGGGTTTTAGCCATAAGAACTTTCCTATGTGCGCATGCAAAACCCTATTGCTTGGATCTAGGCTTTCTATCAAACATGCTTTTGAATCCAAGACTTCTAATGGCTAATTAGGTTAAACAATAACATTAATACAGATCTAGAATCATACCTTTGAGTTCCTTGTTGATCTTCTTGTCTTGGAGCTTCTAGAGTCACAATTGTCACTCCTCTAATGGCTTACAAACACCAATAGCAAGCAAGATGATTTAGGAGAGAGGAGAGGGGATGGAATTCGGCCAGAGGTTCCTTGCTTTAGGTTCTTAAAGATTGTACACGAATTCCACACCCCAAGGGCCTATTTATACCTTTAGACTCCTTAAGGATTTCACCCTAAACCCTAATTGGATAATCTTCACTTAAGGCTATCCAAATCCATTCCATAGATATCCTTATGGACTATTTTGAGCTATCCTAAAGCTCTTAGAAACCGTCCAAAGTCCATCCTAATGGATTTACAGTCCAAAGTCTAACTATCAAACAATTGACAGTTTATACCCTCTTATTTAATTAATCTCTTTAAGTCACCAAATTAATACCAATTAATCTATGACTTATATTAATCAAATAGCTAAATATTAATCCTTATAATATTTACTCTCTCTTAACAAATCATCCTTCAAGTTGCTATGGTGAAGGCAACCCAAAAGGACCATGCACCACCGAATATAGTTATAGCCTTAGACACTATTCCAACAGTCTCCCACTTGGATAAGTCTAGTAACTATACAAGTATAATACGGTTTGCAATCGTAGCTCTCAAAGACGCTGTCAACTCTAATCTAATCAATCTTGTCCTTTAGATAAGGGATCGTATAGTCCTCTGTTAGATATCATGCTGACAATCCTATGGAATGGTTAGTCTAGCATTTAGATTTCTCGATCTTCGATTTATTTGACATAGAACTTAATCGAACACATCAATTCAGTTCTGACCGGGCCCGGCACATAAGTCAAATCAAATCATCGAGTGGCCAAGATATCTCTTCTACCCTCTTAGGATAAAATTTACAGATAAACTTCGACCTATATGCATTTACTTATTCATTAACCAACTATACACAACAATGCGTTTTATAACATCAAGTTACTGATGCGTTTTCGCATTATCAATGCACAATCAATTAGCAAATAATAAACCATATATCTAGGTTTTAAGACCATATGATATTATTGTCTTGCGATCACCTTTTATATCGTATTCCATAAAGTGATTCCAGCAAGCGCGGGTTTATTCCAATGCTCAAAACCAGTTCGTAAGCACTCATGAACGTTGCAGCAACTCTTGCTATGTCTAACACCATTTAGACACTCTACACACCAATTCACGACAATCTTCATTCATATCTACTCCCAACATATGAACGATTGTGGACCATTTGAATAATTCGATTATTCCTAATAAACTCAATTATTCTGGAAGTCAAAACATGCAAAGTGAAACAATAGTTAAACAACTAACATGTGATAGTAACTTTACTCATAAATAAAACTTCTTTATTTAATCATCAAATGTTAATTACATTTATCTATTATACGTTTCTAATACAATCTAATCTATGCTAATATCATCCTTCAGCCCAATACTCCTAGCATGCTGTAAGTGCTTAACCCTACTCAGTCCCTTCGTAAGCGGATCTGCTGGGTTATCTTCTGATGATATCCTCTTCACTACGAGTTGTCCTTCTTCTACACGATGTCTAATGAAGTGATATTTTCTGTCGATATGTCGAGATCTACCATGATCCCTCGGTTCCTTGGTCAAGGAAACCGCACCTTCGTTATCACAGAAAATCTCCATGGGCTCCTTTATGGCCGGCACAACTCCAAGATCACCAATGAAGTTCTTTAGCCATATTGCCTCCTTCGACACTTCGCTCGCTGCGATGTACTCTGATTCGCACGTTGAATCAGCTACGGTTTCCTGCTTGGAACTTTTCCATGTCACTGCTCCTCCATTTAGGGTAAAGACCCAGCCCGACTGCGAACGATAATTGTCCCTATCGGTTTGAAAGCTGGCATCACTATACCCTCGCACCTTTAAGTCATCACTCCCTCCAAGGACTAAGAACCATTCTTTCGTCCTCCGAAGGTACTTAAGGATGTTCTTCACCGCAATCCAATGTGCTTTGCCAGGGTTCCCTTGATATCTGCTAACCATGCTCAAAGCGAAGGCTACATCAGGGCGAGTACAAGTCATAGCGTACATGATTGAGCCAACTGCGGAAGCGTATGGTACTCGGCTCATTTCTGCTATCTCGGCTTCGGTACTCGGACTTTGAGTCTTACTCAACTTGGCATTTCCTTGTATCGGTAGTTCTCCCTTCTTTGAGTTTTCCATACTAAAACGTTTTAGTACCTTCTCCAAGTAAGTATTCTGACTAAGTCCAATTAGTCTCTTACTTCTTTCTCTTACTATCCTTATTCCCAAAATGTAAGAAGCCTCTCCGAGGTCCTTCATAGCGAAGCACTTCCCGAGCCAGGACTTAACCTCCTGCAAAGTCGGGATGTCGTTTCCTATGAGTAATATGTCATCGACATATAGAACGAGGAAGCTTACTATACTCCCACTGGCTTTGACATACACACAAGATTCGTCTTCGCTTCGTACAAATCCAAACTCTTTGACTTTCTCATCGAAGCAAAGATTCCATCTGCGAGACGCTTGCTTAAGTCCATAAATGGACTTCTCAAGCTTACACACTCTATTCGGATGCTTCGGATCCACAAACCCCTCTGGCTGAGCCATGTAAACATCCTCAGCCAACTTTCCGTTAAGGAAAGCGGTCTTGACATCCATTTGCCAAATCTCATAATCATGAAATGCGGCAATTGCTAGCATCACTCTAATAGATTTAATCTTCACAACTGGCGAGAAGGTCTCATCATAGTCAACTCCGGGAGTTTGAGTAAAGCCCTTCGCAACCAATCGCGCTTTGTATGTGTGTACGTTCCCATCCACGTCGGTCTTCTTCTTGAAGATCCACTTGCACCCTACGGTCTTACGTTCGGGCACGTAATCAACCAAATTCCAAACTTGGTTATCGTACATGGATTGGATCTCGGTATCCATCGCCTCTTTCCATTTCGCAGACTCCGGGCCTGCCATGGCTTCCTTATAGCTATTAGGTTCATCAAGATTTACTAGTGTACCATCACTAATATACGTGTCCCCTTCGGTAGTAATATGAAAACCATAAAACTGGGGTTGAACTCTAAATCTATCGGAACGTCTAAGAGGTAAGGATTCGTCAATCGGTTCAACCGGAGTTTCCTCCTCGGGTTGAACGCCAGCGGTAGAGGTTCCTTCATCTATCGATTCTTGAATCTCTTCAAGTTCGATTTGCCTCCCACTGTCTCCTTGGCTTATGAGTTCTCGCTCTCGGAAAACTCCTCTCCTCGCAACAAAGATAACATTATCTTTCGGTCTATAGAAGAGATATCCAAAGGAACTTTGCGGGTAGCCGATGAAAGTACATCGCTCACTTCGAGGTTCAAGCTTGTCGTGAGTATCTCGTCTTACGAAAGCCTTGCAACCCCAAACCTTGATATGTGCCAACGAGGGAACTTTCCCCGTCCACATCTCGTGAGGTGTTTTGGCAACCTTCTTGGTAGGGACTCGGTTAAGGATATGGGCGGCAGTCTCTAAGGCATACCCCCAAAAGAAGATAGGTAGTGAAGCACGACTCATCATAGAGCGAACCATATCCAATAAGGTTCGATTACGCCTTTCTGCCACACCATTCAATTGCGGTGTCCTAGGAGGCGTCAATTGCGAAACTATTCCACACTCCTTGAGATAATCGTGGAATTCAAGACTTAGGTACTCTCCTCCTCGATCGGATCGAAGCATCTTGATTTTCCTGCCCAATTGATTCTCCACTTCATTCTTGAACTCTTTGAACTTTTCAAAGGTTTCTGACTTTTGCTTGATTAAATAGATATACCCATATCTACTATAATCATCGGTAAAGGTCACATAGAAGCGGTTCCCATCCTTCGTGGTTGATCTAAAAGGTCCACATACATCGGTATGTATTAGGTCTAATAGTCCCTCACCCCTTTCACAAGTACTCGTGAAGGGTGACTTAGTCATCTTTCCAAGTAAACAAGATTCGCATGTGTCATCTTCCCTAAGGTCGAATGACTCCAACACTCCATCCTTTTGGAGTTGGGGTATGCGTTTCTTGTTGACATGTCCAAGACGACAATGCCACAAAGATGTTTTATCCATACTAGTGGAAGAATCAATATTTAAAACATCATTTCCTAAGTTATCAACAATCATAACAGTTTCATATATTCCATTACATGGTATAGCTTCAAAATAAAAGACACCATTTAGATAAGCCAAAATAGAACCATTCTCATTATTAAAAGAAAATCTAAAACCTTGTCTATATAAACCATGAAATGAAATGATGTTTCTAGCCATTTCTGGCGAGTAGCAACAATTGTTCAAATCTAAAACTAAACTATTCTTAAGCACCAAAGAATACACTCCAATCTTGGTCACAGGCGACGATCTTCTGTTCCCCATGATTAGGTTGATTCTTCCTTGCTCCACATCCCTACTTCTTTTTAGTCCCTGCACATTAGAACAAATGTGATAACCACAACCGGTGTCAAGAACCCAAGAAATAGCATGATTAGAATCGTTAGATTTTATTGCATATATACCTGCGAAAGATGGCTTGATCTTTCCTTCCTTGATGGCTTGCAGGTAGTCCGGGCAGCTTCGCTTCCAATGTCCTATCTTGTGGCAGTGGTGGCACTCTGCCTCCTTCGGGTTAGAGCAGGGCTTAGAGGGATCAACTTTTGTCCCACTAGAAGAGGAACCATCTCGGGCTTTCACCTTTCGATAGTTATTTGAAGAAGCTTTCCTCTTCTTTCCCTTCCCTTGACCAATTGCCAAGACAGGAGCAGCAGACGGATTGGGAGTTGGTGCAACAGACTTGTCCTTGAAATTGCTCTCAGCAACCCTCAAGAGACCTTGGAGTTTACTTAGAGTGACCTCCTCTTTGTTCATGTGGTAGGTCATCCTAAATTGATTGTACATCGGAGGCAAAGAGTGAAGCACCATGTCGATCGCCAAGTCTTCGCCGAAGTCAACGTTTAACTTGCGAAGGCGGTCGACATACCTTTGCATCTTTTGCAAGTGCACGGTAAGAGATTCTCCATGACCCATCTTAGCGGAAATCATGTTGGTGAAGATCTCGTAACGCTCTTGTCTCGCGTTTTGGTGGTACCTCTCCAACAAGTCTTGATGCATCTCGTATGGATACATGTCCTCGTAGGACTTTTGGAACTCGGAGTTCATGGTGGCGATCATGATGCAATGTACTTTCGTCGCATCTCGCTCATGGGTTTCAAAGGCGGTGATTTCAGCGGGAGTAGCAATTTCGGGGTTGATTTTCTCGAGCTTCTCGTCGAGGACATACTCTTTATCCTCATAGCGAGCAATGGTGCGAATGTATCTTATCCATTCGCCAAAGTTCGTCCCATTGAAGGTGACCTTTTGGCAAAGGCTCATCAACGTGAAAGAACTAGCAGCAGCGTTGTTTGCGTTTGACATCTATAGAAAGGACAAAGATAGATTAGAACAAGAATCCCTAATTATCACCCAATAAGAAAAAATTAGGGCTAGGATCCAACAATAACATTTACATACTAGAAAAGGGATGCCGTAATCCAACATGCAAATAAATTGAAGGTAAGTGAATGACGATTCACTAATTCTCCATCACAAAACTTAAACTTTTGGTCCTAAGTGTTTTTGAGAATTCCTAGGTTCGGATGAAATTCATTGAACTATTCAATGGCATGTTTAAATCTCGATATGCCCCTCTTGTTTGTGACTGGGATGCCGAGGATCACAAAGCGGGTGTGAATTACCATGCAAATTTACATGGTGCCTTCATTGTTACGATCACCTATTCGATGTGCCGGTAAACCACACACGCTCCATCGAACTATGATAAACAATGAATCACCCTTCGCCACCTTCGCTTAGAACCAATTAGTGTGCCGGTAAACCACACACGCTCCACTAACATCTTAGCAAGGTGCAAAGTGTAATTTCATGGGATTGCATCAATTCACTTTTCCTAAAGTAACTAAGATTGGGAAATTTAAAAAGGATTTAGTGACTTCGTATTTCTTATTATACTTTTAATGAGAGGATGAGGTTGCCCTATCCTACCAGTTCGGCTAACGACCCTCCACCAATCAAGCAAGCGGTGGGTGTGAGTGTACACCCATTAAGCGCCATTTTATAGGCCGCAACCTTATACCCACCTTATAGATCGGCTTCGTGAATGAGGCCTACTAGCGGTAAGACTAGCATTTAGTTATACATATATATATTACTCTAATAATGTCATATAAGTATAGGGTTGTATTTTAAACTTTTCAAAATCTAGGGTTTGAAATTTAAATTGTCTAAATTAAAGCTTTTAATCACAAATATAAATTTCAAAACTATAGGGTAGGTTTTAAACATTTAAAAACATGGAGGATCAAATAACAAATAATTTCAATTAACAATTAATATCTTAATTATCTTTATTTGATTTATCTTTGATTTCTTTGAGGATAATTACCAAAAATAATTAAAACAATTAATTAATTATCATATAAAGAAACTAAATATTTAATTAGTTGATAATTACCTTTAACTAGATCAAGATAACACTTATATTTATCAAAAAAACGGATTCATATTGATCTAATTAGTTTATGGTAAGTTTGGATAAGATAAACACAAAGAAATCCCGAATCTGGCCTTTCCTGACGCTTGGACTCGCCGAGTACACAAATGGACTCGCCGAGTCAGGCCTACTCGCCGAGTCCACTTTGGAACTCGACGAGTCAGTGACTCAAAACCAAAAAAAAAAATCGAATTTTGCAGGTTTGTTTCAGTTATACAAGCAACAATTTGTAGAAAACCAATCTAGGCTCTGATACCACTGTTGGGTTTTAGCCATAAGAACTTTCCTATGTGCGCATGCAAAACCCTATTGCTTGGATCTAGGCTTTCTATCAAACATGCTTTTGAATCCAAGACTTCTAATGGCTAATTAGGTTAAACAATAACATTAATACAGATCTAGAATCATACCTTTGAGTTCCTTGTTGATCTTCTTGTCTTGGAGCTTCTAGAGTCACAATTATCACTCCTCTAATGGCTTACAAACACCAATAGCAAGCAAGATGATTTAGGAGAGAGGAGAGGGGATGGAATTCGGCCAGAGGTTCCTTGCTTTAGGTTCTTAAAGATTGTACACGAATTCCACACCCCAAGGGCCTATTTATACCTTTAGACTCCTTAAGGATTTCACCCTAAACCCTAATTGGATAATCTTCACTTAAGGCTATCCAAATCCATTCCATAGATATCCTTATGGACTATTTTGAGCTATCCTAAAGCTCTTAGAAACCGTCCAAAGTCCATCCTAATGGATTTACAGTCCAAAGTCTAACTATCAAACAATTGACAGTTTATACCCTCTTATTTAATTAATCTCTTTAAGTCACCAAATTAATACCAATTAATCTATGACTTATATTAATCAAATAGCTAAATATTAATCCTTATAATATTTACTCTCTCTTAACAAATCATCCTTCAAGTTGCTATGGTGAAGGCAACCCAAAAGGACCATGCACCACCGAATATAGTTATAGCCTTAGACACTATTCCAACAAATACCACCGCCCCCAGCTCTAAATCATGTGTAGGGTATCTCGTCTCATGCGGCTTCAACTGCCGCGATGCATAAGCTATCACCCGTCCCCTCTGCATGAGGACCGCCCCTAAACCTATGATGGATGCATCGCAGAACACCACAAAATCCTCAACTCCTTCCGGGAGTGTCAAAACCGAAGCCTCACACAACCGCTGACGGAGGGTCTCAAACGCCCTCTGCTGCTCAGGGCCCCACCGGAAATCCACCCCCTTCCTCGTCAGATGAGTGACAGGTACTGCAATCTTGGAGAAATCCTGAATTTATCTTTGGCAGTACCCTGCCAATGCCAGAAAACTCCTGATATCTGAAGGACATTTCAGAACCTCCCACTACATGACTGTCTAGATTTTGGCCGGGTCGACCAAAATCCCATCCTGGTTAACGAGGAGCCCGAGGAACTGGACCTCTTGTAACCAAAACTCATACACTTGGCATAAAGCCGCTCTCATCTCAGAACTCCCAACAACTCCCTAAGATGGTCCTCGTGCTGATCTCAAGTCTTGGAATACACCAAGATATCATCTATAAACACGATGACCGAGCGATCCAGCATCGGTCTGCAGACCCGGTTCATCGGGTCCATAAACACTATCGGTGCGTTGGTGAGCCCAAATGGCATCACCACGAACTCGTAATGACCATAACAAGTCCGAAACTATCGGTGCGGTCTTCCTCGGGCTCCTCCTCTAGCCATCCATTGTTCCCCTGATTAGGGAAGTAGGGGTCTCCAGGGTGATGAAAACCAGCCATGTGGTTTGCGAGAGTGCGTAATTATGCTAACGTTATTCCTAGGATGCTACAATTTTCGCATAGATCAAGTAGGCATTCTCTTTTCGGTGGTAGGGGTATGGTTTTAGATTCCCTAGAAATCCCGATCTCATCAGGACGTGTGTTAGTTTTACGTTGGAGAGAATGTAGTTGATCAGGCTGCATTCACTCCTTGGTATCACTAAGAACAGTTCCCGAATTAACCGAGACACTAGTATTATTTTTGTTTGGTTCGGCGTTATGTTCCTATTCCTAGTGCAAGCAAGGGTGTTTTATTCACTTGTTTTGTTCAGAGTTATGTTAGTCCCTCTTTTTGGTTTATAGTTGCATATCCATGTGTGGCTAGATATGCTAGTTCACTATAAACAAGACTCTGATACCAACCTGTCACACCCCCGAACCAGACGGCGGAAACGTCCGAGGGCTATCGTGACTCAATTGAATACCATCACATTGCATATACATGAAACATAACATTATACATCACCAACATTTGGAATGATACAACTGGTAGCGTTTACATCCATTACATTGTTCCCAAAACATGACATTCTCAAAAATAACTGTTTGCTACTAAATTAAACCACAACAAAACGTCATAGAGTACAATTCATCCTCCACTTTATCTGTTACCTGAGAATACAAGTATTTTGAAAAACCTCAACATATGAAATGTTGGTGAGTTCATAACTAATGTTTGAAATCCAATGTTTTTAATGTTTTGAGAAACACCAGAAAATCCGATATTTTCTGAAAATAGTAAAGTCAAAAATGTGGGAAGATCCATAGGTATGCTTGTTTGTTTCTATACTTGTAAAATTTGTTCATCTAAAATTTGTGTGTATTCCGAATCCGTATGTATTGAAATACCTTAGGAAAACCCGATGTTTTCCTAATTCGTACATTGAAACAATTGCAACGTGTGACGTTGTCGGTACCAGGCGACGTTGGATTATTGTTGAGCATGATTATTTGCTACAAACACACGTTACACAAACGACTAGTCTATAGCGATACTAACGATCCCGAAGGCGTCGTCCGTACTAATCACGTTCTCCAACCGCCCTGACTACGTGTAGTCCCACACCCGAAGAGAACGAGGACACGAAGGCCTCAATAACTCCATTAGCCGGTTGGGGATAAAAGGTACGAGGGGTCCCAGACCTGCCTCGTATGAAAAGGTAGACTTTACTAGCAATACCAAAGGACCCTTGGGGACCAGTAGTATACAAGCCATTGAAAGTCCTTTTACGTTATGTCGGATCGGTGAAACCCAACACTTCGTAAGAGAGAGGTCTTCGGGCCTTAAGATCAGGTCATTGGGCTAGCTAGGCTCAACGAACAAGATTTTACACTTTTGGGGCCCAAAGGTGGTGTGTAGACGTCTGTGTACACTCGCATGTATAGTGACTTCCCAATCGTTATCGTAATGTCGTAATGTCATAGTGTTGTCGTGTTAGTAATTTCGGCTTTTTTATTGGTTCGAGACTGAACCAATTCATTTGACAACGACTTTTGGTGTTGTAATGTATTGTATTTCGTCGATAATTGTGGTATCATCATTGGATCAATTTGCATGTATTGAACTAGTCTTGAGAATTTTCTGTTTTCAGCCCCACATTATTTGTAAAAATTTACTTTTTCAACCCTTTATTTAAAAACTTTCCGGTTTGGTCCTTAAATCAATTTTCTTGACATTTTAATACTAAAAATTATTGAAATAAGTATTTTCCAGCATATTTTTCATAGAAAACAGCTTAAGTCCCTGAATTTCAGTTTTTCTCGGCTATAACCCTTCTTTTTCGAAAGTTTGACAATTTTGGCCCAATTTGAATTTTTTTTGCAACTTTAGTCCTTTTTAAATTTAAAAAGCATTTTAAACCTTTGAAAATGACTTGGAACACTTATAGTCCACTGTTTTACAGGAAAATGCAGTTTTGACCCTCCAAAACAGAAAATCTCGCATAATGGGCCTCATTGGGCCTAAAATGTCATTTTTAGCCCATTAAGCTTGAAGTTTATGTTTTTAATCCTCTAAATAACAAATGGGTTTTATCCCCATTATAAGTTGTTTTCCTCCTTGGCAACTTGGAGTGTCCACTTTGGTGGGTGCCACTGCTAGTTCGATTAGCAAGTGGTAGGATAATTACCCGTCAATACCAGGGATTGGGTACGTTTTCCTTAAACTATACCACAAATGGGTTGGTTGTTTCCTTTGTAACTATAAAAACAACCACTTTAAGGTCTTATGGCATAAGTGTATGGTTATTGCTATCCGGTTTATCCCGGATTTCATTGGAATTTTTTCCTTTGAAGTGGATTCTTTCTTATTGCATTTGGGTTTGATCCCCATTAGTTGGTGTTTTCATCCTAGGCAACTAGGATTCTCCACTTATGTGAGTGCCACTGCTAGTTCGATTAGCAAGTGGTGGGATATTCACCCAGCAATACACGGGATTGGGTACGTTAACCTTAGACTGTACCACTTACAGGTTGGTTGTTTCCTTTGTAACCATAAAAACAACCACTTTTGGAGCCTCATGGATCCTTTTTTGTTAATTGCTTTCTGGTTTCTCCCGGTTTTCATTGGAATTTTTTCCTTTGAAGTGGTCAATTGTTTAAAGCAAACGGGTTTGATCCCCGTTAGTTGGAAATTTCTTCCTAGGCAACTAGGAATCTCCACTTTAGTGGGTGCCACTGCTAGTTCGATTAGCAAGTGGTGGGATATTTACTTGTCAATACACTAGATTGGGTACGTTAACCTTAGACTGTACCACAATTGGGTTGGTTGTTTCCTTTGTTTTCATAAAAACAACCACTTTTGGATCTCACATCCTCTTTGGTTCTACCAAAAATTTAATGCAAACCGGTTCATCCCGGTTATCATTGGTTTTTTTTACCTTTGATGTGGAATTTGGAGGTTTCATTCTTAATTTTTTAAGGATTAACCTTCAGGGGTATTTTTGGAATATTCCCATTAAAAAAGGAATTGACGGGTGTTATATCTTTGGATTGATTCTTAAGAAGAAAGTTGGCGATTTGGATTTTTTTAATCTTGAGGATTGCGGTATTATTGTGTTTATGAGCTACTTATTTGATAGAGGATGGGTTTTTCTTCAAACGCATTTTTGGAATACTTGGATTATTATATTGGAAGATTTGTTGAAGAATAATTGGCGTAGTTTGGGCAAGAAAGAAGTTGAAGACAATTTGAAGATGATTTGCAAATGGTGGGTTTTGTTGGGATATATCGGTTTTAGCATCATACTTTCTTGGATTTTGAAGATTCTTTTATTAGCTAAAGAGGAAATCGGAAATTTTGTGGAAGACATAAAAGGATTTTTTGGGAATTGTTTCAAAGATTTTGTGATGGATAATGGGATTATTTATTGGAGCTCATTGGATTTTAAAGTGAAGATTGGAAAGAAGTTTAATCATTACATTTTGGAGAAGATTGGGAAGAATTGCATGAAGAGTATAGTCCAAAGTTCAAAGTTAATTGCTACTCCCGGGTTTAGTTTGGTTTGGAGAACTTTGAAAGCTATTGATGATTTGAGCGATTTGGCCAATGATTCTCTTGATTTGGAAGCTCCTTGGAAGTATTGGAAGACTAGCATTATTCAAACCTTGGATTATTTGTTTGAGTATGAGGCCAGTTTTTGGGTTTTGACTTGGTGGAGGATTAAAAGATACATGAAGATTGAAGATTATGAAGTTTTTGCGAGATGGAAGTTTTTTGGTTTTGATTTTATTGTTTATTTCCTAGGAATTTATGTTTGGTTTCACTCCTTGTGTTGGAGTTGGACATGGAAGTGGATTGGTTGGTTTTGTTAGTTAGGTTTTGTCGTTTTTTTTTTGTTGTTTAGTGTTTTAGGTTAGTAGTTTTGTTGTTAGGTTTGTAGTTAGTTTTTTTGGGTGGTTGCCCTCTTCTTTTTGTGTTGTTTCTTTTCTTTTCAATAAAATTTGCCAAGGGGTTTCCCCTTTTATCCAAAAAAAAAATCCTCTAAATAAGTATATTTCCAGAAATTTCTTTATTGAAACTGTTTTGACATAGTTCAACCATCAAAGTTCGTGATTTGTCAATTTAGGCCCTTAAAGTTTGTATTTTTCGCATTTTAGGTCCAAAAATGGTGTTTTTAGCTCAAAGAAATTGTTACTAAACCATATAACCACTTTTCTAGAAATACTTTGTATGTAGAAGCATAATTGATGCTAGAGTCTTTTAACTAGAGGTATATCTCGGTTTTGAGGGGTTTTATGACTATATCCAACATTATAACACACAAAAATCACACATATAAGCATGGAATCATACCAAGCATACAAAATACATATAGATCTACACTTTCACTTGTATTCCCCCCCCAAAAAAAACTCATGAAAACCGAAAATAGGGGGTATGAAGCTCACCTTGTTTGAAGCTTTCGGTTTTTGAAGAGAATATGGAAGAAAGTTTGGTGATTTTCGGCCTTAGCACCCCTTGATGAAGATCTCGGCCTTGAGGTGTTTCTAAGGTACAAGATCATGATTTCTCATGAGTTAAGAAGAGATATTTGATAGCTCAAGGAAACTAGATCATAGAATTAAGTATAACCTTACCTTGGATGGTGATTTTTGTGAAAAAAAATCCCTTGGAATACACTTGAATCTCGAAATTTTTTGGAGAGGGAGGAAGGAGTGTTCTTGAGAGAGTTGAGAGATTTTTGGTGAATGTGTGTGTGTGTTGCTCGGTCGAGAATGAGAGAGAGGAAGAAGAAATAGACCTTGAGGTGATGTATACATGGAAGTATGAGATGTTGCATGGAGAACCAAGAGGTAATAATGAGGTGGCATGATGAAGTCAACTCTTCATCTTGGGCTTGGGCTTTTGGGCCGAGATTTTTGGAAGGAAAAGGAAGAAAATTGGGCCTTTGCCCCTAAGACCACTATTAGGGTTAATCTTAAGTATTTATTGGCCTTATAAAATAAAATTGTGATTTTTATGTTTTAATAAGCTAGATTAGGTTAGTCATGGATCAAAGCTTTCAATTTATTTCATTCTAGGCCCAATATGGCCCATAATATTGAAATAAATGAATGTGGGTCCAATTAGAGCCCAATTAGGGTTCTAAGCCCATGATAGTCCAATTGGAAGCTTATTGGTCCATTTGGATCCAATAAGGGAGTTCTAGTCCAAAGTGGACCTAAATAAGAACTTCTAGGGTTTCCAATTGTTTGTTGACCATTTGAATGATTGTATGGTGTATTTAATTGAAATTTTGTTGTTACAATCATGGGTGTTACACATGTTCTTAAGCTTTTGATTCACTTTAGCTTGAGTGTATAGTTTACAAGACACAAAATTTCCAGTTGTGACATACAGTAATGATGTCAATTTCATATAAGGAAAACTCTAGGATAGCAGGCATCATTAAATCAGGAAATTCTATCATGCAATTCTTGAAGATCCATAGCCTAATACTAGCATGCCGTTCTAACATATCACAATATCAAATAACTGCATGGTATTTTGGGGTCTACTTACTGGCTCCGACTGATCGTACACCCTACATCCTCCTTTACTTATTTTGAAAACCATTTAGAAATTATTTTGAAAGCCTTTCCTTGTTTGAGACTGGATTTACACGAATGTTCCTTCAGTTCACTCAAACTAGGGCTCTGATACCAACTTGTAACACCCATAAAAATTTCAAGCCAATTTTAAACTTTTTTCAAAACCCTTAGAACCATTTAACATTACATAGTTTGTTTTCAAAGTACTAATTATCAGAGTATCCCAATATCAAATCATAAAAATATAACAGCAGGAGGAGTGGTACGATCATGCCTTCACCTTCCCGTGATCACCAGAGGTACCTGAAACAACAACTGAAACTGTAAGCCCGAAAGCTTAGTGAGTTACCCCCAAAATACCAACCTCATAACCATATTATAAAATTATGTAAGCAAACAGCAAAAAACAAACATAATGCATAATGAGACTTCATCCTGACTGGACCGCCTTGCAGGCCTTCAGTCTATCTGAACCGCTCTCCGAGCCTTCGAAAAGTCTGGACCGCCCCGCATGGCCTACAACCTATCCGGACCGCTTTCTGGGCCTTCGGTCTGACTAGCATACCCTCCTGGGTCTGTAGTATATCAGGAACCCCATGGTGTAACGACCCAAAATTCAAGACCAAAAATTTCTTTTAATAAAACATTACTTTAAGCAAAGTCATCATTCCAAAACATAATCAGAGTATAAGTTTTCAAAACACATGTTCATTATCAGAGTAAACATTCCCAGGCTGTCTATTCAATGGTGTGTGCCATGCGATCATCCCGAGCTCTTCCCTCCGCACCGAAAGTACCTGAAACCAAAACTCAAAACCGTAAGCACGAAGCTTAGTGAGTTCCCCACCCTACCACATACCATGCATAAACACATACTGCACATACTAGGCCACGCCCGCTATCTTGGGCCTCGCCCCCTGCCTCGGGCCTCGCCCGCTACAACGGCCCCGCCACACCAGGGCCCGCCTGGATTCGAGCCCCGCTCGGATACAGATCTGTTTCACTTAGGCCTCTCCTATCACAGGGCCTCGCCCGCCAACAAATAATAACACATAAACATATCACAACACATAAGCTAAACTCATACGACTGATCCTGTCCTAAGGCCTCACCTATCCTGGGCCTCGCCCTTATCCTGCTACTGATGAGTCATGGAACCCGTCCACGCTCCTATTGATAGTGAGATACAGGCCTAGCCCACTCTCACTCCTTCCATAACTTGGTCCTCGCCCCTATTCCGCTACTAATGAGATGTGGAACCCCATCCACATTCTGCTATTGGTGAGATACGGGACCTCGCCCACACTCACCTCCCTACCAGGCACATACATATATCACACAGATAACAAGTATAAACTTTCATATAAACAAATCCTTGGGCACCTGCCCGCTATTAATGGACCTCGTCCTGAATATCATACTAGCATATTGTGCCTAGGGCTAACCCCGGGTCTTCTACTCATAACTACATGGGACGCCATTATGGCCTTAGACCCATTCACACAAAGGGAAACTCACCTGCATTGGCTGAACTTGCTGATGATCTCACTAGCTGCTGCCCTGGAACTCACTGAACTCCTGCTCCCCTTGCTCCCCGAACTACCAATATCAATGCAACACTGAGTCTTACTGACCCCCGAAAGATAACCAAGTCAACCTTGGTCCAAGTCAAAATCCTGGTCAAGGTCAACCTTCCAGGTCAACCCTACTCGCCGAGTCACCCTACTGACTCACCAAGTTCATATAGACAGAATCCTTCCCTTCGCGTCTCGACTCGCCGAGTCAGTCCATGACTCGCCGAGTCTACTGATTTCTGAGTCCTGACCTGTCCAACTCACCGAGTCTCCACCCGACTCACTGATTTGAGTCTCAACTCGAAGGGTTTGGGGTTTCGCAACCTGACTCGCCGAGTCCAAGGACAGACTCGCCGAGTACAAGGCAATCTTCATCTGACTCGACGAGCTGTTCATCCCACTCGTCGAGTTACTCCTCACCTTCATGCTACTCGCCGAGTCCATTCAAAACCCCTTACATGCAGAGGGCTTTTGAGTCATGTATGGACTCCAAACTGTAGATCTACCCTTCCCAAGCCTATTCCTCACGTAAATTTGCAATCTTTATGTGTAGAGAAGGAGATCTAGGCAAAATACACCATAAACTAGGGTTTAAGGCAAAGAGGCTCCATAAACAACTCAAGGGCTGATACTTTATGCTTCCTAAGACCATAATATGCTTAGATCTAAAGTAGCAACTTCAGATCTGGCTTCTAACTCAAAAGAGTAACATTATGGCTAAAAAGCCCCAACAACCACACATAGATCTAGGTGCAAAAAGGGTCCAAGAACTAGTTTATTACCTCCAAATGCTCAGAAATGTACTCACAATCCCAGATCTATAGTCCTTTCTTGCTCCTCCTAGTTCCTTCTTCCTTCTCCAAGCTTTAATGCACCTTCCAAGGCAACAAATGGCTCAATAAATGGATATGGCGGGTAGGGTTTGATGTTCTGGGTTAAAGAGGCAGTAAAGGAACCCTAGGGGAGAGAATGAGACGTTTAAATAGGCTCCAAGTCCTAATTTTAGGGTTTTCCTCGCACAGACCAGACTCGCCGAGTCACCCTTGGCCGACTCGCCGAGTCGGTCACTTACTCCTCGACCCGGATCCCGCTCGGACTCGCCGAGTCGCCCTTTAAAATTAGGGTTTTCTTTCCTTTCTTGGCCTTCCAAACTTTGGGTGTTACACCTGGGTATGTTGGCCTTCAGCACAAAGCAGGACCGCCTCGACCCAACCCCCAATCATCAATCATGTGCACATACATCTCATATGTTATCTTAGTAACAGTCAACCGATCTAGCAAATCAAATAGCATAACAATATCCTATGACCAAGACACCGACCTTCCTAGGTCACTAACCATAAACATATCACCATCCTAACTACCAGGATGCAAATCAATAAACATATCATGTAATAATCCGTATACAAATCCATAAAGGACCGACCTTGATACCTTAGACCCTGTTGATATAGTGAGGATAACTCACCTTTCAAGTGTCGCACTGAAGTGATAAGCTCAACTCTCGGATCACCAACACAAACTCTTCCACCTAAAGTTACCACAAAATCCTTTTTTATGAATTTCCAAATCACCAAAAATACCCCAAAGGTTAACTGGTCAACCCTTGGTCAAAGTCCACGTCCACAGTCAAAGTCAACAGTCCATGTTGACCCAACTCGTTGAGTGCATTCCACCGACTCATCGAGTTCTTCCTAGACTTGCGAAGTCACAAAATCCTAGATTGACTCATCGAGTTCTCCTATAACTCGTTGAATTTATACGTGTCCAAAAGTTGAGAGAACCATAGCCGACTCGCCGAGTTCCAGCCAATCCTCAACGGACTCGCCAAGTTGCTCGTCCAACTCGTCGAGTACATGGCCATCTTCAAGTGGCTCGCTGAGTTGTCTATGCAACTCGCCAAGTCCTTTCAGAACTTCACCCATGCAGACACTTTTAAGCCATGCCAAGGTTCCAGATTACAGATCCAAGCTTCTAAGGCACGTTTATCACGTAAAGTTGAAAACTTTACGTGCATGCAAGGCCCTAGAGGCTCTAAATGACCAGTCTAAGCTTCTAATAGGGCTTTACTGTTGGGTTTTAGCCATAAGAACTTTCCTATGTGCGCATGCAAAACCCTATTGCTTGGATCTAGGCTTTCTAATAAACATGCTTTTGAATCCAAGACTTCTAATGGCTAATTAGGTTAAATAACAATATTAAAACAGATCTAGAATCATACCTTTGAATCCCTTGTTGATCTTGTTTGTCTTGGAGCTTCTAGAGTCACAATTGTCACTCCTCTAATGGCTTACAAACACCAATAGCAAGCAAGATGATTTAGGAGAGAGGAGAGAGGAGGAATTCGACCAGAGGTTCCTTGCTTAAGGTTGTGTGTCGAACTCCCACATCCATAGGGTCCATTTATACTATCAGACTCCTTAAGGGTTTCACCCTAAACCCTAATTGGATAATCTTCTCTTAAGGCTATCCAAATCCATTCCATAGATAACCCTATGGACGATTTTGAGCTATCCTAAAGCTCTTAGAATCCGTCCAAGGTGTATCCTAATGGATTTATAGTCTAAAGTCTAACTATCAAACAATTGACAGTTTATACCCTCTTATTTAATTAATCTCTTTAAGTCACCAAATTAATACCAATTAATTTATGACTTATATTAATCAAATAGCCAAATATTATCTCTTATAATATTTACTCTCTCTTAACAAATCATCCTTCAAGTTGCTATGGTGAAGGCAACCCAAAAGGACCATGCACCACCGAATATAGTTATAGCCTTAGACACTATTCCAACAGTCTCCCACTTGGATAAGTCTAATAACTATACAAGTACAATACGGTTTGCAATCGTAGCTCTCAAAGACGCTGTCAACTTTGATCTAATAATTCTTGTCCTTTAGATAAGGGATCGTACAGTCCTCTGTTAGATATCATGCTGACAATCCTATGGAATGGTTAGTCAAGCATTTAGATTTCTCGATCTCCGATTTATTTGACATAGAACTTAATCGAACACATCAATTCAGTTCTGACCGGGCCCGGCACATAAGTCAAATCAAATCATCGAGTGGCCAAGATATCTCTTCTATCCTCTTAGGATAAAATTTACAGATAAACTTCGACTTATATGCATCTACTTATTCATTAACCAACTATACACAACAATGCGTTTTATAACATCAAGTTACTGATGCGTTTTCGCATTATCAATGCACAATCAATTAACAAATAATAAACCATATATCTAGGTTTTAAGACCATATGATATTATCATCTTGCGATCACCTTTTATATCGTATTCCATAAGGTGATTCCAGCAAGCGCGGGTTTATTCCAATGCTCAAAACAAGTTCATAAGCACTCATGAACGTTGCAGCAACCCTTGCTATGTCTAACACCATTTAGACACTCTACACACCAATTCATGACAATCTTCATTCATATCTACTCCCAACATATGAACGATTGTGGACCATTTGAATAATTCGATTATTCCTAATAAACTCAATTATTCTGGAAGTCAAAACATGCAAAGTGAAACAATAGTTAAACAACTAACATGTGATAGTAACTTTACTCATAAATAAACTCCTTTATTTAATCATCAAATGTCAAATACATTTATCTATTATACGTTTCTAATACTATCTAATCTACGCTAATATCATCCTTCAGCCCAATACTCCTAGCATGCTGCAAGTGCTTAACCCTACTCAGTCCTTTCGTAAGCGGATCTGCTGGGTTATCTTCTGATGATATCCTCTTTACTACGAGTTGTCCTTCTTCTACACGATGTCTAATGAAGTGATATTTTCTGTCAATATGTCGAGATCTACCATGATCCCTCGGTTCCTTGGCCAAGGCAACCGCACCTTCGTTATCACAGAAAATCTCCATGGGCTCCTTTATGGCTGGCACAACTCCAAGATCACCGATGAAGTTCTTCAGCCATATTGCCTCCTTCGACGCTTCGCTTGCTGCGATGTACTCTGATTCGCACGTTGAATCAGCTACGGTTTCTTGCTTGGAACTTTTCCATGTCACTGCTCCTTCATTTAGGGTAAAGACCCATCCCGACTGCAAACGGTAGTTGTCCCTATCGGTCTGAAAGCTGGCGTCACTATACCCTCGCACATTCAAGTCATCACTCCCTCCAAGGACTAAGAACCATTCTTTCGTCCTCCGAAGGTACTTAAGGATGTTCTTCACCGCAATCCAATGTGCTTTTCCAGGGTTCCCTTGATATCTGCTAACCATGCTCAAAGCGAAGGCTACATCAGGGCGAGTACAAGTCATAGCGTACATGATTGAGCCAACTGCGGAAGCGTATGGTACTCGGCTCATTTATGCTATCTCAGCTTCGGTACTCGGACTTTGAGTCTTACTCAACTTGGCATTTCCTTGTATCGGTAGTTCTCCCTTCTTTGAGTTTTCCATACTAAAACGTTTTAGTACCTTCTCCAAGTAAGTATTCTGACTAAGTCCAATTAGTCTCTTACTTCTTTCTCTTACTATCCTTATTCCCAAAATGTAAGAAGCCTCTCCGAGGTCCTTCATAGCGAAGCACTTCCCGAGCCAGGACTTAACCTCCTGCAGAGTCGGGATGTCGTTTCCTATGAGTAATATGTCATCGACATGTAGAACGAGGAAGCTTACTATACTCCCACTGGCTTTGACATATACACAAGATTCGTCTTCGCTTCGTACAAATCCAAACTCTTTGACTTTCTCATCGAAGCAAAGATTCCATCTGCGAGACGATTGCTTAAGTCCATAAATGGACTTCTCAAGCTTACACACTCTATTCGGATGCTTTGGATCCACAAACCCCTCTGGTTGAGCCATGTAAACATCCTCAACCAACTTTCCGTTAAGGAAAGCGGTCTTGACATCCATTTGCCAAATCTCATAATAATGAAATGCGGCAATTGCTAGCATCACTCTAATAGATTTAATCTTCGCAACTGGTGAGAAGGTCTCATCATAGTCAACTCCGGAAGTTTGAGTAAATCCCTTCGCAACCAATCGCGCTTTATATGTGTGTACGTTCCCATCCACGTCAGTCTTCTTCTTGAAGATCCACTTGCACCCTACGGTCTTACGTTCGGGCACGTAATCAACCAAATTCCAAACTTGGTTATCGTACATGGATTGGATCTCGCTATCCATCGCCTCTTTCCATTTCGCAGACTCCGGGCCTGCCATGGCTTCCTTATAGCTATTAGGTTCATCAAGATTTACTAGTGTACCATCACTAATATACGTGTCCCCTTCGGTAGTAATATGAAAACCATAAAACTGGGGATGAACTCTAACTCTATCGGAACGTCTAAGAGGTAAGGATTCGTCAATCGGTTCAACCAGAGTTTCCTCCTCGGGTTGAATGCCAGCGGTAGAGGTTCCTTCATTTATCGATTCTTGAATCTCTTCAAGTTCGATTTGCCTCCCACTGTCTCCTTGGCTTATGAGTTCTCGCTCTCGGAAAACTTCTCTCCTCGCAACAAAGATAACATTTTCTTTCGGTCTATAGAAGAGATATCCAAAGGAAGTTTGCGGGTAGCCGATGAAAATACATCGCTCACTTCGAGGTTCAAGCTTGTCGTGAGTATCTCGTCTTACGAAAGCCTCGCAACCCCAAACCTTGATATGTGCCAACGAGGGAGCTTTCCCCGTCCACATCTCGTGAGGTGTTTTGGCAACCTTCTTAGTAGGAACTCTGTTAAGGATATGGGCGGCAGTCTCTAAGGCATACCCCCAAAAGAAGATAGGTAGTGAAGCACGACTCATCATAGAGCGAACCATATCCAATAAGGTTCGATTACGCCTTTCTGCCACACCATTCAACTGCGGTGTCCTAGGAGGCGTCAATTGCGAAACTATTCCACACTCCTTGAGATAATCGTGGAATTCAAGACTTAGGTACTCTCCTCCTCGATCGGATCGAAGCATCTTGATTTTCCTGCCCAATTGATTCTCCACTTCATTCTTGAACTCTTTGAACTTTTCAAAGGTTTCTGACTTTTGCTTGATTAAATAGATATACCCATATCTACTATAATCATCGGTAAAAGTCACATAGAAGCGGTTCCCATCCTTCGTGGTTGATCTAAAAGGTCCACATACATCGGTATGTATTAGGTCTAATAGTTCCTCACCCCTTTCACAAGTACTCGTGAAGGGTGACTTAGTCATCTTTCCAAGTAAACAAGACTCGCATGTGTCATCTTCCCTAAGGTCGAATGACTCCAACACTCCATCCTTTTGGAGTTGGGCTATGCGTTTCTTGTTGACATGTCCAAGACGACAATGCCACAAGGATGCTTTATCCATACTAGTGGAAGAATCAATATTCAAAACATCATTTCCTAAGTTATCAACAATCATAACAGTTTCATATATTCCATTACATGGTATAGCTTCAAAGTAAAAGACACCATTTAGATAAGCCAAAATAGAACCATTCTCATTATTAAAAGAAAATCTAAATCCTTGTCTATATAAACCATGAAATGAAATGATGTTTCTAGCTATTTCTGGCGAATAGCAACAATTGTTCAAATCCAAAACTAAACTATTCTTAAGCACTAAAGAATACACTCCAATCTTGGTCACAGGCGACGATCTTCTGTTCCCCATGATTAGATTGATCCTTCCTTGCTCCACATCCATACTTCTTTTTAGTCCCTGCACATTAGAACAAATGTGATAACCACAACCGGTGTCAAGAACCCAAGAAATAGCATGATTAGAATCGTTAGATTTGATTGCATATATACCTGCGAAAGATGGCTTGATCTTTCCTTCCTTGATGGCTTGCAGGTAATCCGGGCAGCTTCTCTTCCAATGTCCTATCTTGTGGCAGTGGTGGCACTCTGCCTCCTTCGGGTTAGAGCAGGGCTTAGAGGGATCAACTTTGGTCCCACTAGAAGAGGAACCATCTCGGGCTTTCACCTTTCGATAGTTATTTGAAGAAGCTTTCCTCTTCTTTCCCTTCCCTTGACCAATAGCCAATACAGGAGCAGCGGATGGATTGGGAGTTGGTGCAACAGACTTGTCCTTGAAATTGCTCTCAGCAACCCTCAAGAGACCTTGGAGTTTACTTAGAGTGACCTCCTCTTTGTTCATGTGGTAGGTCATCCTAAATTGATTATACATCGGAGGCAAAGAGTGAAGCACCATATCGATCGCCAAGTCTTCGCCGAAGTCAACATTTAACTTGCGAAGGCGGTCGACATACCTTTGCATCTTTTGCAAGTGCACGGTAAGAGATTCTCCATGACCCATCTTGGCGGAAATCATGTTAGTGAAGATCTCGTAACGCTCTTGTCTCGCGTTTTGGTGGTACCTCTCCAACAAGTCTTGATGCATCTCGTATGGATACATGTCCTCGTAGGACTTTTGGAATTCGGAGTTCATGGTGGCGATCATGATGCAATGTACTTTCGTTGCATCTCGCTCATGGGTTTCAAAGGCGGTGATTTCGGCAGGAGTAGCAACTTCGGGGTTGATTTTCTCGAGCTTCTCATCGAGGACATACTCTTTATCCTCATAGCGAGCAATGGTGCGAATGTATCTTATCCATTCGCCAAAGTTCGTTCCATCGAAGGTGACCTTTTGGCAAAGGCTCATCAACGTGAAAGAACTAGCAGCAGCGTTGTTTGCGTTCGACATCTATAGAAAGGACAAAGATAGATTAGAACAAGAATCCCTAATTATCACCCAATAAGAAAAATTAGGGCTAGGATCCAACAATAACATTTACATACTAGAAAAGGGATGCCGTAATCTAACATGCAAATAAATTGAAGGTAAGTGAATGACGATTCACTAATTCTCCATCACAAAACTTAAACTTTTAGTCCTAAGTGTTTTTGAGAATTCCTAGGTTCGGATGAGATTCATTGAACTATTCAATGGCATGTTTAAATCTCGATATGCCCCTCTTGTTTGTGACTGGGATGCCGAGGATCACAAAGCGGGTGTGAATTACCATGCAAATTCACATGGTGCCTTCATTGTAACGATCACCTATTCGATGTGCCGGTAAACCACACACGCTCCATCGAACTATGATGAACAATGAATCACCCTTTGCCACCTTCGCTTAGAACCAATTAGTGTGCCGGTAAACCACACACGCTCCACTAACATCTTAGCAAGGTGCAAAGTGTAATTTCATGGGATTGCATCAATTCACTTTTCCTAAAGTAACTAAGATTGGGAATTTTTAAAAAAAATTTAGTTACTTCGTATTTCTTATCATACTTTTAATGCGAGGATGAGGTTGCCCTATCCTACCCGTTCGGCTAACGACCCTCCACCAATCAAGCAAGCGGTGGGTGTGAGTGTACACCCATTAAGCGCCATTTTATAGGCCACAACCTTATACCCACCTTACAGATCGGCTTCGTGAATGAGGCCTACTAGCGGTAAGACTAGCATTTAGTTATACATATATATATTATTCTAGTAATATTATATAAGTATAAGGTTGCATTTTAAACCTCTCAAAATCTAGGGTTTGAAATTTAAGTTGTCTAAATTAAAACTTTTAATCACAAATATAAATTTCAAAACTTTAGGGTAGGTTTTAAACATTTAAAACATGAAGGATCAAATAACAAATAATTCCAATTATCAATTAATATTCTAATTATCTTTATTTGATTTATCTTGATTTCTTTGAAGATAATTACCAAAATAATTAATTATTATCATATAAGGAAATTAAATATTTTATTAGATGATAAATATCTTTAATTAGATCAAGATAATAGTCATATTTATCAAAAAAATCGGATTTACATTGATCTAATATGATTAAGGTAAGTTTCCATAAGATAATTATGAAAAAAATCCCGAATCTGGCCATTCCTGACGCCTGGACTCGCCGAGTGCACAAGGGGACTCGCCGAGTCAGGCCTACTCGACGAGTCCACCTTGGAACTCGACGAGTCAGTGACTCAAAACCCAAAAAATCGAATTTTGCAGGTTTGTTTCAGTTATTCAAGCAACAATTTAAAGAAAACCAATCTATGCTCTGATACCACTGTTGGGTTTTAGCCATAAGAACTTTCCTATGTGCGCATGCAAAACCCTATTGCTTGGATCTAGGCTTTCTAATAAACATGCTTTTGAATCCAAGACTTCTAATGGCTAATTAGGTTAAATAACAATATTAAAACAGATCTAGAATCATACCTTTGAATCCCTTGTTGATCTTGTTTGTCTTGGAGCTTCTAGAGTCACAATTGTCACTCCTCTAATGGCTTACAAACACCAATAGCAAGCAAGATGATTTAGGAGAGAGGAGAGAGGAGGAATTCGACCAGAGGTTCCTTGCTTAAGGTTGTGTGTCGAACTCCCACATCCATAGGGTCCATTTATACTATCAGACTCCTTAAGGGTTTCACCCTAAACCCTAATTGGATAATCTTCTCTTAAGGCTATCCAAATCCATTCCATAGATAACCCTATGGACGATTTTGAGCTATCCTAAAGCTCTTAGAATCCGTCCAAGGTGTATCCTAATGGATTTATAGTCTAAAGTCTAACTATCAAACAATTGACAGTTTATACCCTCTTATTTAATTAATCTCTTTAAGTCACCAAATTAATACCAATTAATTTATGACTTATATTAATCAAATAGCCAAATATTATCTCTTATAATATTTACTCTCTCTTAACAAATCATCCTTCAAGTTGCTATGGTGAAGGCAACCCAAAAGGACCATGCACCACCGAATATAGTTATAGCCTTAGACACTATTCCAACATTTACACCCTAGGAGAGTCTCATCCTTGCAAGAACTGGAAGCTTTATGGACTTAAAAGTCCAAGAGAGTTCAGTTCTGAAGTTACAACTTCAGATCTTAGCTTATACACAAGAAAAAGCTTCCAAACATACTAGGAAAGCCCTAAAATTTGCCCAAAAAGGGGTCTAGAATGAAATGAGGTCAGGATAGCGATTTGATACCTTCCAGAAGATGCCAAATAAAATAGATTTCGGATCCCACATGCTCCTTGCTTCTGAATATTTGATCTCCAAGCTCGTTTCTCCAAAAATCCTTTTCCAAGCTTAAGAATGCACCAAAGGAACACACACACTCGATTAGGATTTTAAAGGGACAAGAAGCAGTGAATGGGAGGCTGGAGGAGGCCAATGATCCTTTAAATAGGGTGCAAAACGCTGAGATTTAGGGTTCCATCTACCAACTCCTACCCGTCTAGTTCCTTCTTGGACTCGACGAGTAGGTCATCAAAACGTGTGGACCGATCCGCTGCTACTCGACGAGTAGGGCAACCAACTCGTCGAGTAGCCCTTGAAATCAAGAGACTTACATATATATTGAATCAATACCTGAGGATCGGGGCGTTACATATAGCCAACAAATAAACTAAAGTTTTTTGTTATATCTTGGCACTAGATTGTTGTTGCTAATTCCATTTCAGATTTGAAACATGATGCAACCTTGGTTGTTGAGTGTTCTGTACACCTTAGGTTGGACGGAGTGAAAAGGGAAGGGTGTGCGGGAGCCAATCCCGCTCGGAGGAACACCGCACCGACAATGCGGGATAGGAGGCGCGGGGAGGAGGTGGGGGGTGGAGTTGCCGCATTCTCTCTACTTGTGATTGACTGGAATTTGTTTGCTTGCTTTTTTTTTTTTTTTTTTTTTTTTTTTTTTTTTTTTTGCAGGTTCATCGAGGAAGAAGGAAGACATATGAGAAGTTTTTGGAAATGGTATATATTGGCCCCTATGTTTTGGTCTTATGGCAGAATACATCCTAACTCTGAATTCTCTTAACAAAAATAGTTTTCGAAAATTACAAAATAGACACTATACTTTTATATTCTAATTATCATTAAAATCAATTAATTTTATTTAGAAAAAATCAAAAGAAAGTGAGGGGAGTTTCTCACACACTGCTTGACTTTTGGTGAGGGAAAAAGTGTTATGGCCCACAAAAAGCGAGGGGAGTTTTCCATCTATACCCTCCCATCTTGCAGACATTGTACCTGCTAGTTATTATTATTTGTTATGTTAAATGTTTTTTTCACATGGTTATTAGATTAAAATATACCAAAAAATGTAATTGATATAACTAAAGAAAAGATTAATTACATTATAACTATCATATTTCAAAATTTATAGCAGAACAATTATTATGTTAATAAATTCCAAAAACATTAAACATGTCTTAACTCCAAATTTCATCTGAGAATGAGAATTCACATCAGTTGAATTTTTCAAGACTTTAACCATACAATGATGTGATTTATAAAAAAACAAAAATAATATTTCTTTTGGCATCTGTTTACACCATACTTAACGACCAAAAAAATATACTTCCTATATCATAAGACACGTCATATTTCTACATATCTTTAAAAAAGAAAAACAACAATATACACATGTTTAAACACAATCATACTTGACACATTATCGTCATCTTCATCTTAAAAACCAACAACCACATACACATTTTTAAACGCGAACACATTTGCTCAAAACTCATATAAGGATATATATAGAAACCGCAACAAATATAAGCAAACATATATAAATAGTAGCAACACTTCAAAATTTTCACCACACTCGGCAATATCAATTCATGCAATATATACAAACACGTACACACCATTGGGATTTTACATCCCAAATTGGAGGGACCATCATCAAAACGTTTGAAGCACGAAAAGTGACGTTCTTGGGAATGGAAAGGCATGAAATTCCATATACAACCGACGATTAGATTACCCACAAAGACGTCAAAATCATCGATGATGGGCCTTCGCTACTCCCTAACCAACATCAATTTCTCTCATTACTACTGCCTACACGAAAGAAATCCAAAACGAAAAAAAATGAAAGAGTTTGCAAGTACTTCTCCAACTTCGTTTTCATCTTATTCATTTTCCAACTCCTTTGTTATTATTGTGTGTATATGTACTATAAGGAGTGAATTCTTACTTCTTTGTTGGGATTTTTTTTTCTTTCACAATCTTAAATCCTTTTAATATATATATATATATATATATATATATATATATATATATATATATATATATATATATATATATATATATATATATATTAAAAGGATTTAGGATTGTGAAAGAAAAAAAAAATCCTAACAAAGAAGTAAGAATTCACTCCTTATATATATATATATATATATATATATATATATATATATATATATATATATATATATATATATATATATATAATTTTTTAATTAACGTTATATGTAATTGCTTCTCCAGTTGTTTTAAGGAATGAAATAGGATGAAAACTGAGTTTTTGAGTTGTTTTTTTAAAGAAAAGAAGGAAATGAAAGAAAAGAAAACATGTTTTTATTTAAAGATAGGTAAAACAGATGAGCATTTTTTGCGTGGAAATCTATCATTTCAAATGTGGAATGATGAAGGAAAGAAAAAAAATAAAATAAAAGGAAAGATGAGCCTTCTTTATTTTCCTTCATTTCCATCATTTCCCTAGGTGTTGATTACTTAGTAGCCAAGTTTAAAAAGGGGTTTCCATATATGTTTTAAATTGAACATAAGTTTTAGAAATAAACGTAATAAACAGTTAATTAATATATTGGTCACACATTAGATACAATTACTTATCTTGATCCTGGTCGTTTTTTAAATTAAACTTTTGTTATAACTTTTAATTTAACATAATAATTTAGTTATTCTACCCTATGAAAATTAAAATTAGTTTTGTTGAAAAATGAATTTTTAACTTTTCTTTCACAAGTATGTAGTAATAAATCTTGCAACACTTCATATTATTTTAAAGAAAAAAAGAATAGTATTGGTTTTTATTAAAAAAGTAATGATGATGATATACACACAAATAATTTTGAGTTTAATTAAAATGATCGATTGGATTTTCCAAACCGTGTTAATCATATTTGACCGAACGATAAGTCTATAAGTTACCTTAACGATGATGATATTGTTTGTTTGTTTGTAGAAAATATTAAAGATACAACAATAATCTATTAATAAAAATTAATTAATGACGAATTGTTTTTTTGTTTTATTTAATGGTGAGATTAAATTGCGAAAGTGTGTTTTCGTGGGGAAGGGGAGAGATTCCATTTACCAAATGTGAGAAAGAAAACGAGAAAAAGAGGATACTCAGATTGTGTGAAAATCTTTCTACAATCCTCGTCGAATCGATTCCAAATATAGAAATTATTTAACTTCATAGTTCATAGTGTATGCGTTCGTGGGGTTTTTACACAGCTGCTCAGTGTCAATTCGCCAAATTCATGCCGGATTCACTCATCCAAGACGAAGGAAAATGCGGATTAGTGTATAGAAATCGTTTCTCGTGTTCGATAAACCATTAAACTCCAGACTTTGCATTTCTGATTTCATTTCAGCGACAATCGGGTTGATTTTGAGTCGTCGATTCTTGTGTTTGAAGTTTGCGAAATGGACGGCGAGGGTGACGTGGCTATGACTCCAGCGGGCTTAGACTGGAAATTCTCTCAGGTTTTTGGTGAACGTGCTGCTGGAGAAGAGGTTCAAGAAGGTACAAACAACATTTAATCGATGTGTATTTTTTCTATTTCTAATTAAATTTCGCTTTGGTTTTGTTAATCAAATTTGGTGTATTCAATTTCGCTTTGGTTTTGTTTTGATTTTAGTTCGTTCTCGCTTCTTCTGTTTCTTACTATCGCAGAAAAAAAACAGGGACGTTTTGATTCTTAATCGAACCTGTACTTTTCCAATTGAAAATCGATTGATAATGTAATTCTCTGCATGTACGTAATGAAACTATACCTTCTGTTTGATCATCTAATGTTGAAGCTAGGGGAATTTCGTCTCCAGTATGCTAAATTATGTATATCTATTTACAGAATGCAGCAATTAAACTGAAAGTACAGACCTTTTGAGTTCTGATAGCTTAAGCCAAAACATAGAGGGGAAGCTTATTAGATGTCATGATCTTGAATAACCAATGCTAAATCACCTGCATCTATTTACAATTTGTATCCTTTCATTGCAGTTGATGTCATTTCAGCTATCGAATTTGATAAAACTGGTGATCATCTTGCAACTGGAGATCGTGGAGGTCGTGTGGTTTTATTTGAAAGAACTGACCAAATAGATGTATGCTCCATGATCATTGATCATGTTCTTTAAAATTTGTTCATTTATCCTGTTAATTCACATTATAAAATGAAAATGTATAATACAGCATGGTGTTCTTCGAAGAGTTCTAGAAGGAATGGATTGTTCAAGCAGCCGCCACCCTGAATTCCGTTATAAAACCGAATTCCAAAGTCATGAGCCTGAGGTTTGTTTTTCATTTTGTGTCAATTTTATTATAAGATCATGTATATTTATTCTCATATTTATGTGATTTCAGTTTGATTATTTAAAAAGCTTGGAAATTGAAGAGAAAGTCAACAAGATTAAATGGTGTCAAACAGCTAACAGTTCCCTTTTTCTGCTATCCACTAATGATAAAACCATAAAGTTCTGGAAGGTATGAATGTAAAAAAGTTTGATACGGATTATTTTTTTGTATTTCAATCTATACTAATTTCCATATATTTTTACTAGGTCCAAGAAAAGAAGATCAAGAAGATATGCAACTTTAATATAGACCCTTCAAATCATTTGAGCAATGGTTTTATTAACAGTTCAAATGTACATACATCTCTACGATTACCTATGGTAGTTCTATGCAGATTGCAGCCTAATTATTTATTATTTCTAATAGTTAAATAATTATTTATTTTCATTAAAAGTTCCAACTTTTTATATTCAGGTAACCAGTCATGACTCCAGCCTTTTAGCTAGATGTAGAAGAACATATGCCCATGCTCATGACTATCATATTAATTCCATTTCTAATAATAGGTGTGCTTTAATACTTTTACTTTATTTAATATACATTTAAAATGTTATCTGATTATTTATTAATTATTTCCATTTTTGTAGTGATGGTGAAACATTTATCTCAGCTGATGATTTACGCATAAACCTTTGGAACTTTGAGATCAACACTCAGAGTTTTAATATTGTTGACATGAAGCCTGCAAACATGGATGATTTAACTGGTGATAGTATTTATTATTATTTTTTTTTCACATTAAATACTAGGTTTATAATATTTTTAATAACTGTTTAAATTTGTTTGTACAGAGGTTATAACTTCAGCAGAGTTTCATCCTTCACATTGTAATATGTTGGCATATAGTAGCTCAAAAGGGTCAATAAGGCTTCTTGATTTGAGGCAATCAGCTTTATGTGACAATCATAGCAAATTGTAAGTAAATACAGTTTTTGAATTTTCTACTAATCGATTTTCCTTCATTTATATTTAATATTATTCATTTAATGTTACAGATTTGAAGAACATGAACCTCAAGGTTCAAGATCTTCTTTCACAGATATTATTTCCTCAATTTCTGATATCAAGTTTGCAAATGGGGGTAGGTATATACTTAGTCGCGACTACATGACACTTAAGGTACCTTTTTTTTAATAAATATTATATATATTTTTCCATAAATTTAGAATATTTTGTTTTTAATTATTTGTGGTCAGCTGTGGGATATAAATATGGGTCGTGGCCCAGTTGCAACTTTCCAAGTGCATGAACATTTGAGACCCAAGGTAATTAATTATAAACCTTTTAACAACTTTAAAAATATAATTTCATATTATGAAATAAGGTCAGCTCATTCTTTATTTTTTTTTTTTTTTCCAGTTGTGTGATTTATATGAAAACGATTCGATATTTGATAAGTTTGAGTGTTGTCTGAGTGGAGATGGACAACGGGTGGCAAGTGGTTCTTACAGGTTTGACTTTCAGTTTCTTGACTTTATTCCCCCTTTTTTTCTATTATATTCCTCAAAAATCAGTTATTTGATATAAAATTTCTTATATTTTGATGTTGTACTAAACAATAATTCATAATCCAGCAATTTGTTTCGTGTTTTTGGTTGTTCTGAGGGGAGCTCA
Source organism: Lactuca saligna (assembly GCF_052625555.1). Lineage (NCBI taxonomy): Eukaryota > Viridiplantae > Streptophyta > Magnoliopsida > Asterales > Asteraceae > Lactuca > Lactuca saligna. The sequence goes on along the minus strand of NC_136419.1, from coordinate 22,074,618 downwards.
GAAGCAACAACTTTAGAGGCAACCAAGAATCCCACAAGGTATACACCATTCATTTACTTGGGTATATTTTTTTATAGAAAAACTTAAGATATAAGTATATATTACTATAATATTTGATGTTTGTAAATTGTAATTAACTAAAATAGGAGACAAATCCAAACCCCTCCAAGATTCTTAAGACCCCCTGCAAACTATACTCATGCTGTTAGCAGCAGGCGAGGTATGTAACATTGTAATGTACATTTAATCTGACAATGAAATAATTCATGAGTTTTTCTCAAATAGTTTTTAATAATCATTTAATTTTGATAGGGTTGGATAATTCAGGACTTGACATAAATGGAAACAACAGTTATGATTTTTCAACGAAGTTGCTCCACCTGGCATGGCATCCAAATGGGAATTTAATCGCATGTGCTGCTTCAAACAGCTTGTATATGTATTATGCATGAAGAAGGTGAATGGCATACTTGTAAATTTCTTGAAATCTGGCACCACCTACCTACCTCCTTTTTGCATGTCGATATCTGTTGCTTTAATATATGTTCATGAGGAAGGTGTACTTGAGTAGTATTATTATTGATGGGTGTAATTGTTAGATTAAAACAATATAAACTATAAACTCCCTTATAACCAAAATCATGGCGGTTTGGTAGATATTTTATATTTGTTTTTGGTTAGGATCAATGTATACAACTTTTATTGCATGATGTACAAAGCAGTATTGCATGAATTTTGACTTCAGATCTCTAAAATATTGTTTGTATATCTCATAATTATATTTATATAAGTTTGTGTCGAAATATCATAAGGAAATGACAAACTGTGCAGTATATTCTGAAGATAACTAAATGAAAACTAAAGTAAATTACGAACTTGGTCCTTTTTTTATTACCAAAAACTACAAATCCATCCAAATTTTGTTATTTACTCATGTGTCATCCCTAAGTTTACATTTCATTGCAAATACTAATTATTTTTGACCCATATAAAATGGCTTTAAGTTTTGGATTAAACTTGCAATTTTGTTTAAAGCAAAGAGACCACATCCGCCCTGAATGCAAACTTAGGAACGACAACATTAGGGACAATTACAAAATTTGAAGTGAAATTGCAATTTTGAATAAAGTATTAGAGACCAAAATTTTAATTTAGTCTAAAAATAGTAAATTACACGAATGATCCCTATGGTTTAAGGTTTAAGGTACTTTGCGCGTTTGGTCCTTAATTTATTCGGAAGATCCATATTGTTTGTTTTTGTTACGCGTTTGATATATATATATATATATATATATATATATATATATATATATATATATATATATATATATATATATATATATATATATATATATATATATATATATATATATATATATATATATATATATAAGGTTAGGTTATTGTGTTCTAACTATCTATTGTGCATGTATGAATAATTGTGAACCAATTATTTTAATTATTTTAAGAAAGTAATTAATACATATTACATTTTAAAAATATAATGAGTATTAATTAAATCTTCAGCATTTAATATGTATTAATTACTTTCTTAAAATAACTAAAATGACTGGTCTAGAATCAATCATACATGCATACAATAGATAGTAGAAACATTTGCACCTAACACATACACACACACACCCACACCCACACACACACACACACACACTCTCTCTCTCTCTCTATATATATATATATATATATATATATATATATGTGTGTGTGTGTGTGTGTGTGTGTGTGTGTGTGTGTGCGCACGCGCACGCAAAATCATTAACATAAATACATCTCCTATAAGCAATCTACCCCATCCCGTCGATCCTCACATATTGATCCTTTATAACAACGTAGTCCATACTCTCAGATTCAAAAATGAATGACTATACCTAATCTATACTCTCTGATCAGGAATGAATAACTAATCCATATTTTTTGGATTCAGAAATAAATGACTATACCTAATCCATACTCTCAGATCATGAATGAATAACTAATCCATACTTTCAGATTCAGAAATAAATGATTATACTTAATCTATACTCTCAGATCAAGAATGAATAACTAATCCATACTCTCGAATCGATAATGAAAGACTATATCGAATCCATACTCTCATATCAGTAATGAATGACTACAACTAATCTATATTCTCGGATTCAGAAATAAATGGTTCTACCTAATCCATACTCCCAGATCAGGAATAAATGACTATACCTAATTCACACTCTCGAATCAAGAATGAATAACTAATCCATACTCTCAGATCGGTAATGAATGACTATATCTAATCCACATTCCCGGATTAGGAATGAATGACTAAATCTAGTCCATACTCTCGGATTCGGTAATGTCAAATTTCTACTCTTCACTCATGTCTCACACGTATTCATAAGAAGATGCTACCCAATATCCAACTTATTAAACCTAACATCATTTACAAGTCTTATCTTATCTCTTGGTAAGACCACAACACTCAACTCCTAATACCAACTCTATTTTAGGTAAATCTATTTTACCTTAGTGTGTTTGTTTGACACAAAGTATTTTAGGTATTAATACACTTTTTAATAACACCCTTATTATTATTATTATTATCATGAAATAATAGATATACATCTCAACACATATAGAACCACATATTGTTTGCATGTCGTATATTATCAAATACAGTTCTAGCACATATTCCAAGAAATAAACATACATCTCACCTATAAACTCTTTGAAAGACAATTCAATACTTTAATTGATACTTATATTAAAATCATATTTGTGAAAGAGACTATGCACTCACTTGATAAAAGTGGATACCTCAGAATTTAGGCAAAACTTCGCATTTGTGGTTCACCTTTACCTCTGACATGACCTAAGTTCATATTACTAAGTCTTAGTCTTATATTTCTGAAGACTAATGATATTATGGATTCCTCACTAATCTCAATGTTTACATCAAGATCTATCAAGTAAGGAATAACCAAGTAGGATCATATCAAAGATAGGGTCCGTTTGGTATACAGAGTATACTGTTTGGAAATCTTACTTTAAACACCTCACTAAACCCAGCCTAGACATCATCAATGTAAGTAGATCAATTAATATAATGACTTAGAATTACCGGTAAATCTTATTTATAGGTTCATAATAACGACTATGAACATAAAAATAAGTTTTACTTGAAATAAAATAAGTGTAACTTAACTTACATAGATTTTAGCGAAAACCAAGAAATTGCACAAACAAAATCTCAACCCAAATACTTCTTTTCATCGGGCTCCTAGCTACTCCATAGACTTGCTAAAAAGTTTGGAAGTCCGGAAAAGTCGGACTCAAAGTGTGAAAGAAGACTAAAGAGATTTTGTTTTGAGTTGTGAGAAAATGAGGCCGAAAGCGAACGAATTTATAGGCTTGGGAAGGATACGCGCCATACACCATGTCCCGTGCGCGTCGCGTACCATGTCCCCTGCGCGCCGGTACAGTATCGTAAGAGGTGATGTGGTAGATTCCTATCCTGACATATGGCGAGGTTTGGGTGGTATGTTAGACGAGCGCAGGTGTGTGCAAATTTTTATAAATCTTTAAAAAAAATTACATCTTCTTCATACGAGCTCTATTTTTGATGTATTTTATATCCACTCGTAGCTGTCGATGAGATCTACAACTTTCATTGAGACTCTGTTGACTAATTTTGACTTATTTTTAAAGTTATATATTTAACAAACTTAAACTGTTACAGTTTGTTAAAAATTCATAACTATCTCGTCTGACGTTTGTTCTCGGTTGTCTTTATATCGACGGATTCCTATTAATGAGATCTTCAATTCTCATTTTGATTTGTTTTGGCTAACTATCGACCGTTCTAAAATTTGATACTAGTGTTGCACACTGTTATGCTGAAACTTTGAAAATTCATAACTTTCTTCCACGAAGTTAGATTTTGATGTTCTCTATATGCACGGATTCTCTTTAACAAATACTACAACTTTCATTTAGATCATTCAGGCTAATGAGTGATATATCAAAAATTCGTTTTTTATGATATACACAGCCGTGTCAGTTTAATCACGAAACTTAGAAGAAACACAACTTCTTCATACGAAGTCGGATTTTAGAGTTCTTTATATGTATGAAATCTTTATCATATATGACATGACTTTGGTTATGATCATTTATCATAAATAATCTTCTATAAAAAAGTCATTTTTATCCTTTATATATCTTGATCGTCTAGCCCAAATCTGCAGGCGTTACATCAATAGCTGGTAGCTTGATGTAGATTATGATATGCACCAAACCATCTATTACTCATGTAGTAAGAGTTGTAAATATTGAAAGTAGGTTTATGTTTAATACCGAGGGGGGGGGGTGGAATGAGTGAAGTGGCTATTATGCTACTTAAAAGGAGCTTCTGAGGTTGCCTTATGCTTCAAAAGAAAAAAGGATAGTCTTGGAATGTTTTGATGATGATGATGTATGGAGATGCATGGATTTAGGAAAATCACAACAAATTATATGCTCAAAATAAGTGGTATATCAATTAGTTGCATATCCAGGTTACATAATAGTATTGATATTACAAAACTCCAAAAAATATATATGTTCACAATCAAGGGTATGTAAATCAGTTGGATGTCCCGGTTACAAAATATTACCGGTATTACAAAAGCAAGCAATGAATTATATGCTTGAAGATCTTCCTATCAACACTGAGGATGCAACAGGAAGATTTGTGTTATACATTTTGAGAATTAGTGTGCAGTCTACTTGAAAAATAATCCAATATTTCATAATAGGATGAAACACATTTATATGAGGTACCACTTTATCCGATAATTGATAAGTGATATCAATTTGAATTTTATGAAAATCCATGTACGAAGAATCGAATAGACATCAAGGTGGTGACGACGGCAAAGTTGAATCTATGTATGCCTTTAAACGAGCTTACAACTAGTTTGTAGCGAAAGTGTAAACGAGAGAGAGATATGAGGGTTACAAAGTTCTAAACTGGATGACAACATATTGATTATTCAACCTCTAAGTGGGAGGTCGTTTAGCTATGGAGTCTGATATTCTCTTTGACCTTATTGTCGCTATTTACACCCCGCTCCCGTGTTATAGCAAAGAAAAGAAGAGAAGAGAAAAGAAAGTAAGGAGAGAAAAGAAAGGAAAAAGAAATTGTCATTTGTGTTCCCGAGTTAGAGAGAAATGGAAGGAAAGTTAAACATTTTGTTCTTTCTTCTCAAATCCTCCCAAATCGGGAGGAAAGTGTTGGATTAGTGTCTAAGTCCATAACTATTTTGGTATGTGCTTGACCCGATGGTGCATGGTCCTTTTGGGTTGCCTTCACCAAAGCAACTTGATTGGAGAAATGAATAAAGAGAGAGAGAGGATAATATGATTTATTAATATGTTATAAGAATAATATATTAAAGGAGAAATCATATTTGTTTAATTAATATTGGTCAATAATTAATTAAGAATTAGTTTTGTGATCAAATGTAATTAATTAAACTAGAGGGGCTGATTTGTAATTATGTGATAGTTACAAAATAAGGTAAGGATTATCTTATTTATATGGTGGACGAATTTAAGGTTGGAAATCCTTAGAATTCGAGTATGATAAGGATTCAAGGATTATCTTATTGGTTGCTTAATGGATAATCAACTAGATAAGGATAATGACTGAAACCCTATCTCTACACCTATATAAACACCCCTAGGGTCATGAATTCGTGTATCCTTTCCCAAGAGGTCCTAGATACGAATTCTAACCTCTCACCTCTTTCTTTATACCTTCTCCATTTGCTTATGGTGTTTATGAGCCATTAGAGGAGTGACACTTGTGACTCTAAGCATTCCAAAGTCAATCCAAGGTGGAATTGGGATTGTTATTGCTACATAACAATCAAGGTATGTTCTTAAACCTAATTATATGTTAATGTCAATTTCCATATGCTAGAATTAGGGTTTATAGTCTTGGATTCAAAGCATGTACAATAGAGAAACCTAGATCCAAGCATTAGGGTTTGTGTGAGCACATAGGATGTTCTTAGGAACAAAACCCAACAGTGGTATCAGAGCCTAGCTTGGTTTCAATTGTATTGATGCATTGTATAACTGGAAAATCGTTTTTTGGGCTTTATGGCTGAGGAACTCGGCGAGTACCACAGTGTACTCGGCGAGTACAGTGTGGTACTCAGCGAGTTCAAGCGTCAGATAATGCTTATCTCGGGATTTCTTGTTGTTTTTGCATATGGATAGTTACCTTATCATGTTAGATCAATATAAATCCGATTTTATGATATATATGACTATATTCTTGATCTAATTAAAGATAATTATCAATTAACAAGATAATTGTTTCCTTATAAGATAATTGATTAATTATTTTGAGTAAATTGATAAATTGTTTTGCAAGAAATCATTAAACAAATCAAATATGGATAACTATGTGATTAAATGTTAATTTAAAATTATTTGATCCTTGTTGTTATGAAAGGTTTCATATTTTCCCCTTTAGGTTTTATAGTTTAAATTTGAACCCAAAAGTTTTGGAGTTTTGAAATTTAAATAGTTAAAACCCTAATGTTTTGAAAAAGGTTTCAAAACTTGCCCTCAAGTTTTGGAATTTAAAAGTTGATTAAAAGTTTAATTAGAAATGTTAAATTCTAAAACCGTAGTAATGTTTTGAAAAGTTCAAATCACACCCTTATGGTTTTATTAATTAATTAAGGAGTATAATTAAAAGAGGTTTAATAAATCCATAAAAGTTTAGGTTAACCTTTTAATTGAATTAAAAGTGTAATTGTTAAAGTTAACCATATAGTATTTTAAAAGTATAAAATACACCCTATACTATATATAACATTAAAAGTCTAACATTATATATATGTATGAGTAAAAGTCAGTCTTACCGTTAGTAGGCCTCATTCACGAAGCTGGTCTATAAGGGGTGTTTAAGGAAATTGCCTATAAAATGGCGATTGAATGGGTATCCACTCTTACCCACCGCACTCTTGACTAGTGGAGGGTCGTTAGCCGAACGGGTAGGATAGGACGAAACCTTCCATTATAAGTATAATGAAATACAAAGTAACTAAATGTTTTTCAAATTCCCAATCTTAGTTACTTAGGCAAAAGTGAATTGATGCAATTCCATGAAATCACACTTTATGCCCTTGTGAAGACGTTAGTGGAGCGTGTATGGTTTACCGGCACACTAAATGGTTCTAAGCAAAGGTAGCAAAGGGTGACTCAATGTTTGTCATAGTTCGGTGGAGCGTGTGTGGTTTACCGGCACATCGGAGGGCACCATGTGGTTTGCATGGTTATTCACACCCGCTTTGTGATCCTCGGCATCCCAGTCACAAACAAGAGGGGCATATCGAGATTTAAACATGCCATTGAAATGTTCAATGAATCTCAAAGGATCTAGGAGTTTTCATAGATTTAAAACTTAAATTTCTTTTTTGTTTTTCATGGTGGAAATTAGTGAATCGTTATTCACTTACCTTCAAATGTTCTGCAATTTGGGTTACGGCATCCCTCTCCCGAGTTGTAGGATATTGTGTTGGGTCCTAGCCTTGGAATTTCATTTGGGTGATTTACCAAGGACTCAATCAATCAACTAACTTGAATTCGTTTTTCTCCCGATGTCAAAGTTCGACAACTATGGGCTTCTCAATCCCGTGGAACAAGCATTCCACATGAAGATGATATTCCACGATTCGATCGAGGAACAAGAAATCATGCTTCACTTCCTCCTCCTCCTCCAATTATTCTCCCTAACCCACAAGATTGTAAAATTGAAAGGTTCAATATCACTCAAGCCCTTTTGGCAAGTAAATATAAAGAGGGCAAGTCGGTGTGTGCACACGTCTTAGGGATGAAGTCACACATTGATAAGTTAAGAATGATGGGATCCGTTGTCGGTGAAGAGATGGCTGTTGATTGGGTTCTTTAATCACTTCCTAACTCATATAGTGAGTTCGTAAGAGAGTACTATATGATGAACCGCGACGTGACCCTTATAGATCTCACCTATATGCTTATTGCTGCTGAATCAGCAATGGTTTGGCGCAATAGAAAAGCAAAGTTGATTGGTGAATCTGCCTTCAAGACCTCTATGGATATAGACAATGGCAATGAAAGACATGCAATGATCGAAAAGTTTGATCATAAGAGAAAGGCGATGTCTGAAGTAGTTCCATGTGTTGTTCCAAAGGAGTCAATTTGCTTTTATTGCCAAGAGAAGGGGCATTGGAGACGAAGCTGCCCTATTTACCTAAGAGATCTAAGAGATGTGAGAGTCAAAAGTATGACTACGCTTTAGGTAAGAATCCACTATCTAACTCCATTAAGTTCCTATTCATTGATTCTTAATACATGATGTGATAAGATTACATTTGAATGTTTTGAAGGATCGGTGAAAAGAAAGGAAGCTTGATAAGAGAGCAAGATGAATCTAATCACAAGAGATGGATCTCGATCTCATGGACTTGAAGATTGGATTTTGAGCTTAGATAGTTATGATAGAGTTGTTAGAAATTTTCTTTTTACATAGTTTTCAATAGATTGTGCATTGTAAGGACAAATGCTTTTCCGCTGCTTTTATAAATAAAATAAATTTTGTTTGACTTATTTATTTTTTTGTTTACTTCCTTGCAATGAAATCGTTATGTGAAAATTGATGTTTGCATATTTCTACAACGAATGGATATGATTCTTAGTTATGTTATTTATGGAAATGTCGAGAATTTACCAAATAGGGAGAGTTTCTCATCGCCCAAGTTTCAATTGGACAGAAACTTGGAATCATGCAACTTGGTTGCATGATGAATGAGAAATTTCGTATTTGGAAATTGGACTAATTCATTGACAAAGTGTCAAGTGAAGGACTAGGAGATCGAGTACACAAAGTTGTGTGTTGATCAATTTCACCATAAGAGTAACAAAGATATTCGTCATGATTTACTAAAGGCTTAGTAAATATGATTACACTTACAAGATTAAGTGTAATTTTGAATGGACTAAAGGGTTTAGATCAATAGCAAAACGAATAAGAAGAATCAAGTAGGCAGAAAGATAAGAGTTTCTCCATTCTAAGAAGAAGGGAGAGTAGCTTTTATGCTTTATGATAGGTCCTAATGATTAAGAACCATATCTCAATTGATCCTCTAAGTGAGTCTTGGTACAATTGTATGTCCAAGAAGAGGATTCAAAGATTGAAGAAATGGTTAAATCAAGAAGTCTATCATACTTCGTTCCAATAACAAGTCTTAAAGTTAAGATTGTGGCAATGAGTGAAAAGTATTAAAGGTTTATAACATTCATAAAATGTGGAAAGTTGTGATGTCTTGAATAAGACAAAGACCAACTTGGACCAATTTATGAAGTTTTTTGATAAAAGCTACACTAACTCTTGAATATTTGGTTGTCAACAAATGTTTATTGACAAGAGAATCTTATATGTCAAGGAGTCAGTGGGAGTCTTAATGGTCTTGAAAAGTTTCAAGAACAAATCAAATAAACCTTATTGATTATCACTAGCACACGAGTTGAGGTTTACAACCTATCGTGAAGAGATTATTTTGTTTCTGTGCCAATCTAATCAAGTTAATTATGCATGTGAGTCCTATGAATTCTCATTTGAATGCATAAAAGGCAAGGACCTTGATCAATGGAAAGTACATTGATAGGAAAAGGTGAGCTGCTTAACTACTTGGAAGACGTGGTGGGCAGCTGTGCTACCATAAGGCAAGAAATCAAGATTAAGGAAGTTCGATCCATATGAGTTTGAATTTGTCGTAAACTTTGGTTTTTAACAAATTCACATGGATAGGAACGCATACACTGTTTAAATCTAAGTGTCATAAGATTTCCTCCTTCATGAAAATGATTGTGAGTAAATGCTTTCACTAAGAAAGATTTTAAAAGATAGTGATTGTAAAATTGCATTCTCGAATTCGATAATGGTTACGGCATCCCTTTCCATAATTTGAATTGTGAGGTTTGGCAATTAGTCTTAATTGTTAAGACACACATATGAACTATCTAAGGCAAAAGTGTATAAGTTCAAGAAGTCTTGATAAAAGATTATCAAAGCACTAAGTATTAGAAACATGAACTTAAGAAATTCAATAAGTATTGTTTTTCTGAAAGTTAAGATGTTTATGAATACATGTCGAAGCTAGTGGGAGCATAAGTGTTATGTTTTATAATAATCATCATGATAGTGGGAGCATAAATGTTATGATTGTATGATTATTAAGGCAAGTATTGCATAGTTGGCAATATTAATTATAGAAAACAAGAGTCATACTTTGCAAAGTTGTAAGAGTTGAAAGGTTGTTTTGCTATAATTAAGGGAGAGAATATTATGCTTCATTTCAAATCTAAAGGATTAGGTTGTGAAATGTTGATAAATTTAGTCAAAGGTACATAGTGTGTTCTTAAAGTTTCGATTATGATTACGACATTCTTCTTCACAATTCGAATTTTGAGAACATAGCAAATAAAACATTATGCATCGTGTCCCATACGCTTCGAGTATAGGATCGATTGCAAATGATTTAATGTTTGACCATTCTAAAATTTTCCAAATGTCTAGCGCATTGAGAGGGAAAAGGGACTAGAATCGGTTTTGACTAAAATAATTAAACAACTATCAAAGGACAATCGAAGTTCGACGAGAATTGGTCGCTTGTGAGTAGTTGGAAGTATAGTATCGGAAATTATGGAAATGTTTCCATATTGGATGGACAATATCGACATCATTACGAATAGATAAGATTCTATTAAGAAATGAGTTGTCATATGGAAAATATGGAAGCGTGTCCATATTAGGAAGTAAATATTGAAAATCTATGTCTAGATTAGAAACTTTTATGCAAAAGGATGTTCAAAGGAATGTACTTTGAGTGAGAGACATCATATCTAAGGAATTGTCTTGTAACAATCTCCGATAGAGGACTTTGTAATATCATTGGCAATAGTCTTTGAGACTTTGGTGCAATGACATTACAAAAGGATCGTTGCATAAAGTGTTAGAATCTAGTATATTCTATAAGTAACAAGAATTTGATATTCTTACACTTAAGAAAATGGATTTGGAGTTGTAAAATGAGAATGATTGGAAATGTGTTCAATTTGTCTATTTCACAAAAGTAAGAACCATAGGTAAACATTGTGTGCATGCTAGGAGCATGAGACAAGTGTAATAATTCAAGTATAAAGTTGATTACCCGAAACGACAAATAATGAGTAATCAATATGGTGATAAATAAAACGTGTTTTGTTTATACTCAAAGGTTTGAGGCCATATGAGATTAGTATTATTCTTGTGTTTCACTTTGCATGTTTTGACTTCCAGAATAATTGAGTTTATTAAGAATAATCGAATTATTCGAACGGGCCACAGTCGTTCATATGTTGGAAGTAGATATGAATGAAGACTGTCGTGAATTGGTGTGTGGATTGTCTAGAAGAGTATTAGACATAAGCAAATGTTTGCTGCAACGTTCAGGAGTGCTTATGAATATGATTTGAGCATTGGATTAAACCCACGCTCACTTGGATCACTCCATGAATTGTATTACGAGTGATTAGTGAGACGATAACATCTTATATTCTTGAAACCGAGATGTGTGAGTTGTATCCTGCGAATCGGTTGCACATTGATAATATGTAAACGCACTAGTAACTTGGTGTTATAAAACATATTGTTGTGTGTGATTTGGTTAGTGAGTGCAAGCAAGCATTGTATCAAAGTTTATCCGTTCCTTTTATCCAAGGTAGGATAGAAGCGATATCTTTGGGCCCCTCGATGGTTTAGTGATGACATACGTAAATGCTCGGCCGGGCTAGGGCTAATTTGATTTGTTCAGTTAGTCTGTTGTCATAAATCAGAAATCGAGAAGTAGTACAAAGAGAATGATTTGAAATCATATCTCATACGATATCTAGAATGGAGGAATATATGATCCCTTATCTAAGGACACGCGTATCTGATATGATCAGAGTTGACAGCAGCTTTGGAAAGCTACGATTGCAGATCAGGATCTGAAGTCATACGCAGAATAGTTGTTAGACTTATCCAAGTGGGAGACTGTTGGATTAGTGTCTAAGTCCATAACTATTTTGGGATGTGCTTGACCCGATGGTGCATGGTCCTTTTGGGTTGCCTTCACCAAAGCAACTTGATTGGAGAAATGAATAAAGAGAGAGAGAGGATAATATGATTTATTAATATGTTATAAGAATAATATATTAAAGGAGAAATCATATTTGTTTAATTAATATTGGTCAATAATTAATTAAGAATTAGTTTTGTGATCAAATGTAATTAATTAAACTAGAGGGGCTGATTTGTAATTATGTGATAGTTACAAAATAAGGTAAGGATTATCTTATTTATATGGTGGACGAATTTAAGGTTGGAAAGCCTTAGAATTCGAGTATGATAAGGATTCAAGGATTATCTTATTGGTTGCTTAATGGATAATCAACTAGATAAGGATAATGACTGAAACCCTATCTCTACACCTATATAAACACCCCTAGGGTCATGAATTCGTGTATCCTTTCCCAAGAGATCCTAGATACGAATTCTAACCTCTCACCTCTCTCTTTATACCTTCTCCATTTGCTTATGGTGTTTGTGAGCCATTAGAGGAGTGACACTTGTGACTCTAAGCATTCCAAAGTCAATCCAAGGTGGAATTGGGATTGTTATTGCTACATAACAATCAAGGCATGTTCTTAAACCTAATTATATGTTAATGTCAATTTCCATATGCTAGAATTAGGGTTTATAGTCTTGGATTCAAAGCATGTACAATAGAGAAACCTAGATCCAAGCATTAGGGTTTGTATGAGCACATAGGATGTTCTTAGGAACAAAACCCATCAGAAAGGTAGGAGGGAAAGTTTTCCTTCCATTTCCTTCATTTAATGAAACTCGGGAGCACCATTCTCTCTTGCTTTCCTCTCATTTCCTTCCATTTCCTTTCTTTTCTCTCTTTAAGTTTAACTCGGGAGCGGGGTGTTAGAGTCCAAGTGGAATTTAAATGCTTCATGCGCCAAATTCTTCATAGTCGTTTTCTTGGGTCGGTCATATTCGCAAATTTTAAATAAGTTTGCTTCTACAAATAGATCACTTGTGATTTAATGTGACTTTTTTCAAAAAGTATAATCCAACGACTCTCTCTCTCTCTCTCTCTCTCTCTCTCTCTCTCTCTCTCTCTCTCTCTCTCTCTCTCTCTCTCTCTCTCTCTCTCTCTCAATTTCTCAAATCAAGTAAACCAGGTTAAATATTATGTTTTTATTTCTTATTGCAATTTTACTTTCTATGTATTTAAAAATGCTTGTAATTTTTTTGTTTGAGGGGGTGCCGCAACAAAGACTCTTAGGAGATAATTGTGATGTCTTTTTTATGTGTTTTTAGAAAATTTGATTTCAAACCATTATTTGCTTATACCGACTAAGTGAACAACCATATGATATGACTTTTAAATTTATGATGACTTGTATTTATTAAGGCATTTTTGTTTTATTATCATAAATTGTTGGGTCAAACATTCATAAATGTCAAATAATGTGTAATGTAAGGGTGAATATTTGGACCTCTCTACCGGATTAGACGTGAATCGGTCTTAACAGATCCGGTCCAAGGTCCATCAATTTCTGTAAAACAAGTTTAGTCCAAGAGTCGTCCTATCCGGTTCCGGTCTGATTCGCTCTAAATGCTCACCTCTACGGCCGTAATAGATAAGCTAACTCGATAAGCCTTCAATGGGTTGTACCATACACACCTAAAGTTGTACCGCCACCGGTACAAGAACTTGAAAACCCGGACTTGGACCAACCTCAAAATATTTAATCCAAGATCCATCAATTTGTGTCAAAATAATGAGGTTAGGTTCAATCAAAATACTCATCCCTAAGACTATAATGTATATTCGCCTGATGAATTACTAGTATATCTTGGTCAATAAGAAAAAAAAAATCATAGATGACACGATTTTTATATTCATAACTTAAACTATAACTATACAAAACGATATAATAACGTTGCAATAATTTTCAATAATTTTCCTAGTAGCCTAACGCCTTTTCATGAAGCTTATAAACGACCTGTGCTTCAATAATTTTCAATTTTTCATGCATATTTCTCGTAAATTTCTGTAAATCTCGATCAAGAGGAAATTCAATCGATGGCTTACAGGCGTAGTCTCACTACAAGGGCAAGACTTTTGGCTCAACAACGATTTGCCCCATCGTTTTCGTATGCTCATTACGAAGATGATCGTAAAAATCCACATACGGATGCGAAAGTAAAGGGTTTTCTCCAAAGTCGATCATATGGTTGCCTCGGTAACAACACGAACAGTTCGCTAGGGTTTGCCGGAGGCGGTGGCGCTGTGAGTTTTCGAGATCCGAGATGGTCTCAGTTTCTTCATGCACCGTTGACGACAAATGGGTTCTTGTTAACTAGAAATATCTCCACCACGAGTGAAGTTGCTGCTGCTGCTGCGGAATCTTGGCCACCAGTTGCAGTTTTGCAGCATGCCATTGATGGGATTCATAACTTTACGGGATTGAATTGGTAATGAGATAGATACATTTGTATGACTCTGTTAAGGCTACTGCGAACATACTTTGCATCGTGATCTGTTTTTAGTTTATGATTTGAGGTAAAAGTCACTTTGTTTTGATTAAAATCCGTACATAGCTTATCGAACAAACTAGAATCAATATACCTTCTAATGGGTGCCTTTATAGTGTAGAAGTATTCAAAAACCATGTTATACTCTGTTCTGACATAATTAATAAGCTTTTAATGACAGAGGCATCTACTGGCTTGTAGTTTGTATGTCATGACTCATGTATAACAATGAAATGTCAATGCCTAGTTGAAGTTGTTACAGTTCCATGATCGATCATGTTATGTGCTATACTTCCGATGCATATGTATATTGATTATTGAAAGAATTAATATTAATTCATTTTCTGTCACTTTCAGGTGGGCAAGCATAGTAATAGCAACTGTTGCTATTAGAACCTTGTTGGCTCCAATCACGATTAATCAGCACAAGGTTGCCTCAAAGTTAACTGTGAGCTCTACTCATTTGCCTAACATATTTATTAGTTCATACATTTGGAGTTGAAAGCCAATGGCAATATATGTGTCCTGAGTTCTGAGTATAATAGTATATTGAGTTATCTTGTTCAGAGGTAGCATTGATCTGTTGACATTTTGCATGCAGATTTTGGGGCCAGAATTGGAGCAGATTCAGCAAAAGATGCAAGATAAGGTATTTCCATCATCAAACTTCTTCTGTCATCTGTCATGTTACATGTTACATAGATGAAAAGTTCATGTTTACGCAGTTGCACTACCTATAAAGAGCCACCTTTGTTTAAATTGTAATATATTGTTTCAAAACGGAAGTTAAAGCTATTGAATAACATGCTTGTGAATCAATATTATCCTTTGATGCTACCACGTAACTTTTGGTCACGAATAATTAATTGTTGATGTAAATAGAAGGCTGGGGGACTTAATTCCTCCATGCATGTTCAGTGCTCTTAATGTTTGTTTATTGAATTAGACATGCTTATCCTTTTAAGAAGGTGAAACTCATAGGCCCTTGCTTAATTTTATTATTAAAAATTGTTAATAACCTTTTCAGAGCATGACTCCAACGGCTGTTGCTGAAGTTGAGGCACAAAAGAAGAGAGTATATATGGAGTAATTAAGCACTTTCCCTTGTTTAATCTGAGCTTCTGCTTGACATGATGTTATAATTGGAACTGAATATATGTGCAGGTATTCTGCTGCTATGTATACTCAATTGACCAGGCTTTTCATCCAAGCCCCTGTCTTTGTCAGCTTTTTCCTTGCTGTAAGTCAAATATATTAATATATCTCAAATGGCAGCTTCAATCTTTGGAATGTGTTGTAAGTTTTGAGTAAGGTGTAATGTGCAGATTGAGAAGATGGTGGAAAAGGTTCCATCTTTTCAAACTGGTGGGGCATCTTGGTTCATCGACCTTACCACTGCTGATGCTTTCTATATTCTTCCTTTATTGGCTGCCATTTCATGCTGGATAACTGTCGAGGTAAAAAAAAAAACATTGTTGTTAATAATTGTTTCAGTTGCCATGTCACCTTTTGGATTCCTTTGTCTTTATTGTATGTTGTGCTCCTCAGTTTACCATGCAGGAAGGTAAGCGTGGTGGTGTCTGGAAAAACATTGCAAGGGGTGGTGCTGCTCTTACACTTCCTCTTACAGCAAGTTTCCCAAACGTATCTATCTATCACATCACAACTCTTTTTCTTCCGACGTCGTTCTCACTTGTTGAAACTTTTCAGTTAGCTAAATATGGCTGAGTATGATTTAGAAGTGGCTTTGTAGGAATGAAATAATTGGTTGATATGATACAGAGGAAGTTTTATCTTTATTGATTTCCAAAATTACGTATTAATTAAACACCGCTTTCATATTTTTGCAGGCTCTCTTCTGTTATTGGATCACCTCCAACTTGTTCTCTCTTTTATTCGGACTCAGTAAGTTACTCCACTACTTAGATATATATATATATATATATATATATATATATATATATATATATATATATATATATATATATATATATATATATATATATATATATATATATTATATTTCATTTTATAATAGTTTTTGATCGGACAATTTTCGTCATCTTCTTCCTGCTGTTCTTGATTCAGCAATAAAGAAACCCTCTGTGAAGAAGTTTCTGAATATACCCATAATAGTGCCTCCACCGCCATCTCCTGCCACCCAACCTAAGCCCACGAACCACAGTGTAACTTGCTCATCACTTCCATGTCAGAAGCCGACTTCAGAAGAACGTAAATCTACAACTCAAAGACTATCATCATCATTACTCCTCAACCATAGGATCAAAAATCTAGAGAAACAACTCAAGGGAAGGAACAAGAACAAGAGGAAGAAGAGATGCCGCTAAGTTTATTGTTTTGACTTTTCATCTACCAAATGTTGCCTTTTTTATTTTTAACACTATATCAGTGTATTTTGCTATATTTGTAATTTATTAAAATTTCCTGCCGTCTTTGTTTTGGGCTTTCATATATTCACCGGGGGTATATTCAAGTACCATTGATGAAACCCATATTTTATTTGGTACTATTGGATCAAACTAGTGCAAAGACTTTTTTTTTCTGAACCAATCATATCCAACCAAATATATAAAAAAATTCAACTGGTTTGTGTTGAACTTACAACAACACTTGTAGAATAAACAAAACAAAAGTCAAAAAGAATGTTCTTTGTATATAAAAATGTTATGAAATTGTCTTATATCATTATATATATATAAAGAATCCTGAAACAGCTGGATTGATCTATAGATCATCGTGGACAAACAAAAAGTAATATAAAAGATTTAAGGTCAATATTTGTGTATGATCCACTGATCCACATAGTCATATTTAAAGAAAAAAAAATGCAAGATTTTTATTAAAGCAGCTTTTGCACACCCTCTCTTTCTACCATGCAATTCTTAGAGCATCTCAGGACTCCGGTGCATACCATTTCATTAGAGTTTAAAGAACTATCACGTCATCATTGTACAATCCAATACAACTTTCTCTTTCTCTTAAAGATTCTTTAATGAATATAACCTTACAAATACAACTTTCTCTTAAAGATTCTTTAATGAATATAACCTTAGAAATCTGTAAATATCTTGTACAATACTATTTCATATAACATTTATTCTTATTATTTTTAATAAAATTTTATTGTAATTTTCAGTTTTGATTTGTTATATTTTTTCGTATATGTTTATTTGAACAACTTAATTAACTAATTACATAAAAAATTTAATTTACTTCATTTACTGTAGTTGTTTATTACAATAATTGATTAGTAATTATAACTTTCTTTATAAATATTTAATTTATATTATAACTGTGGTTTCCACGGGTTATAACCTACTTCTTTAATTTATATAACCTTACAAATACAACTTTCTCTTAAAGATTCTTTAATGAATATAACCTTACAAAGTTAACGCATCAACATTTTATACTTAATGATTTTATATTTAATATAGAGTAATTTATCTATATCAGTGCCAAAAGACACATTGAGGGGGTGTTTGGCTAAGCTTTTGAAAGGGCAAAAGTTCTTTTTGGAAAAGTTGTGAAAAATCAGGTTTCTATGACTTTTCCAAAAAGTTCATTTTCCTTATATAAAAAAGTAGCTTTTATAAGATTACCAAACATCTTTTGCCTTTTTATCTTTTCCTAAAAGCTAAAAGATGTTTTAAAAGATTAAACAAACACCCCCTGAGTATTATTATCAAAATTAATTCGGATTGTCCTTTGAATCTTAAAAAGTTGCATGCTTATTCTCTAATAACATAAAATGATGATATTGCCCTGTTCTTTTTCAATTATTTTTAATGTTTTTGATTCATTTTAAATATTACAAAATATTTTAATTTATATTGTTTATTATTATTATTATTATTATTATTATTATTATTATTATTAATATTATTATTTTAGAAAAGGCAATGGGCCCCACCACATACACCCCACCCCTTTTGAATGAATACTCTCTCTCTTCTCAAAACCCTAAAACCTAAAGACCATTTCTCTCTTCTATCCATCAGAAACTGTAACATCCATAAAAATCATAACAAATTTAAATTAAAAAAAATCATTTCAAAACCATTAATCATTACAAAACTTGTTTTTAAAATAGTATAATATCAGAGTATCCCAGACACAAATTCATAAATGTGAGAAGTTGTACGATCACGCCTTTGCCTTCCCGCGATCATCGGATGTACCTGAAACAAAAACTGAAACGTTAAGCCCAAAGCTTAGTGAGTTCCCCTAAAATACTGATACACTGCAAATAACACATATACAAATAACATGTACTGGGTCCACAACTTTACAGACTGAATTACCCCTGGGCCTACAGTATGAGTCCGGCTTGCCTTTCGGGCCCACAACTCACATTTGGATTGCCTCTGAGCCTACAGTACGAGTCTAGTATGCCCTATCTGACCCTCAGCTCGTATCTGGAATGCTCCTAAGCCCACGGTACGAGTTTGGCATGCCCTACCCAGCCCTCAACTCGTATCTGGAATGCTCCTGAGTCCTCAGTATGAGTCCAACATCCCCTGCCGGACCCTCATATATATGGAGTTTGGCATGCCCTACTCGGCCCTCAGCTCATATATCTGGAATACTCTAGGGTTTGTTGGTTACTGCACGGAGCAGTACAACCTCAACCCATCCCACATAATATGTCGACATATAACATAACTATTACACATACAGATAAACAGATAATAACACAAGTAATCCTACTGACCTACCAAACTGGCATAGCAACTAGTATGCATAACTAACTCATACTCAACATAATACCAACTGCTAGGATATCATATCCAATGGGCCGATAGTGGTGCCTTCGACCTCTTAGTATAGTGAGGATAACTTGCCTTTAAACTGTCGAATCGAAATGATAAACTCAAATTCTCGAACCACGTCCATGAACTACACCACCTATAACTACCATAAGACCATTTCCATAAATTTCCAATTTACCAAAATACCCGAGAAGTCAAGTAGTTAATCATTGGTTAAACTCAAAGTTAACAGTCAAGGTCAATAGTCCATGTTGACCTAAATCATCATGTGCAACTCACTGAATCGTCAAGTCCCTCCAGAACTTGAGAAGTCGTGAATTGTAATGCCCGTAAATCAGGGTTAGTCAATTTAGAAACATTGAGTGTTAAAAATGACTTTTTGATGGAAGATTATTTAGAAGGATTAATCTTAACCAAGTTGTAGTATATGTAACAAGGTTTCCGTGCATATAAAGAATGTTGAAATCCGAGTTATAACGAAGAAGTTATGATCTGTCGAAGTTTAACGACAAAACCAACATGACACAGTGCGATGTAAATAGTGAATTTACGATAGAGCGATATTTGGATTTAGCGATCTAAACAAAAGTCGTAGAATACGCTAAACCGAGAGCGTGCATGAAAAGAACGCCCAAATTTGACTTCTTTTGAGGAAGTTATGATTTTTTGAAGTTTCGGCTTAGGAGTGTACAACCCGAAGTTCGAATATGAGATCGAGCAATATTTAGCTGAAACAATCTAAACGAGAATTGAATATCTCATCGATAGTAGTCCAACGGTAAAAAGATAAACGAAAACGGACGATGAAGTCTAAATGAAAGTTGTAGATCTTGTTTTTACCTACGCGTGTAAAAAAATAATGTCGAAAACGGAATTCGTATGCGAAAGTTATGAATTTCTGAAGTTCAGGGCGCAAAACCCCAAAACTGTCAGAGTTCACGATATGAATACAGTGTTCACGACGTGAACCCACTATTTATGACTTCTGGAGCCTGACAGACGCAACTTGCGATGACGCATGCAGTGACGACTGAACTCACGAAGTGAATATTTGAGATTCACAACGTGAATCCATAAAATCAGCCCTATAAATAGAAACCGAAGGGCATCCAATTTAGGTTGCTACTTTATCACTCTCTCACTCCCGATACTCTTTCTAAGCCGTATTTTAACCCCCTGAAGCCCTGTATCATCCCAAGACCCAAAGCAAGTCCTGAAGCCTGAAGATCCCAAGAAGAAAAGACTTTCCGAGCCGAAGCTCTGCCTGCGAGAAGCCCGGTGTGCGAAGTGATCCTGGTTTCACCGAAGAATACTACTTCTACAAGCCATAGTGCTATTCGATCATCTTCTGATCAAGTGAGTGTATAGTCCCTTTCATAACATGATTTTAATACAAGTATTGTTTGAATGTAATAAGTTGTTTGTTTATCTGCGATGAGTGTTGAATACGAAGTATTGACTATAAAATACGTGATATGTGTTAATAAGTTGTTTGTTTATTTGAGATTGGTGTTGAATGCAATGTTTGGTATAGGTTTTAAATAAGTTAAACTATATATGTGTTTTATATCTACTATTATGTTGGGGAAAACACAGGTAGATAAATGACGAGGTGCGAAAGATGATTAAGAATAATATTGATGCACCAATAGTGAATGTAATAATACTAACAGATGCGCTTAGGAATAATTTTGGCAGATGCACCAAATAGAGAATGTCATAATACTAGCAGATGCGCTTATAATATTGGTAGATGCGCCTAATAGTGAAAGTCGTAATCCTGGCAGATGCGCTCAAAGGATAATGTCAACAAATGCACCTAAAATAGAATGTCATAATGCCGGCATATACGCCTAATAGTGTATGTTGTAATCCGGGCAGAGGCGCTTGAAGGATAACCTTGGCAGATGCACCTTGTGTAGCGATGGATTTTGTACCAATTCCTCAGGTCAATCCTTAAAAATGAATGATTGAAGGATAGTTGATTCTTAGGGTAAAACATTAAGAATTAAAGAAGATAATGGGGATGAGTAATTTGGTTGATTGTTTGATGATTAAATATAATAATTATATTATTGTGGGTTGAAAACCCTATATGCTCACCAGGCTCTCAAGCCTGACCCTCTCAGTTTTCTTTGTTTCACAGGTATCAACACGAAGACTTATGTCACTGAGAGATTAAAGGAGATGTAAATCATTAGTGTAATTAAATGTAAGTTCTGTTTATGCTTATGTGCCTGTATTGGAACATGACATCCCGAGATTTCGTTATAAATGAAAATACATTTATTTAAGAAATATTTTTGATAAATTCTTATCATATTTTGTTTTGGGAACAAATTCCACAACTCCTTTAATCAAAGGATTACTCTGATTTTACAAAATGAAGCATAAACAAATTGGTTTTTTCTGGCCGTGAAATTGGTGATGTCACATGAATCCCCCAGTTGACTCGTCGAGTTTCCCTGCAACTCGCCGAGTCCATGTATGCCCAAAAGTCGGGAAAAACCCTGGCTGACTCGCCGAGTCATCCTACCGACTCACTGAGTCTATACAGAAATCCTTGCACGATAATCTTCATTGGACTCGCTGAGTTGTCCATGCAACTCGTCGAGTCCCTTCAGTCCTTTCTCCATTCAGATGCTTTTAAGCCACCTAAAGCTCCACATTACAGATCAAGCTTCCCAAGGCATGTTTATTACGTAAAGTTCCAAACTTTACGTGCATGCAAGGCTCTAAAGGCTTAGAATATCAAATCCAAGCTTATGATGGGGTTTAAATCAAAAGGGAAGGTTCATACTTGCTAAAGTTGGAAACTTTATAGCTATAGAGACCAAGATAAGCTCATATTAGAAGTTGCAACTTCAAATCCTAGCCCATACCCAAAAATGGTTAATATACATTCTAGAAAATCCCTAATCTTAAACATGAAGAGATCTAGAAGGAGGGAAGGTCAAGGTAACGACTTGCTACCTTCAAACTGATGCCAATAAGCAGAAGAGTCAGATCCACCAACTCCTCTTTGCACTAATCCTCTTATACTTCAAGTCTTCTTCTTGCAAATCACCTTCCAAGCATGAAAATCATACAAAATGGAGTGCACCCACGAATTAGGATTTTAGAGCTCAAGGGGACGATGAGGGGAGGCCAAAGGAGGCTAATGATCCTTTAAATAGGGTGTAAAACCCCAGAAATTAGGGTTTCTGTAACGCCCGTAGATCCGGACTAGTCAATTTAGAGATAATAGGGGTCAAAAACGACTTTTCGACAAAAGATTATTTAGAATAAATAATCTTAACCAAGTTGTAAAATGTCTCAAGGGTTCCGTACATATAAAGAGCGTCGAAATACGAGTTATAACGAAGAAGTTATGACTCGCCGAAGTTTCGCGACGGAACCGGTCGAAAACGACTTTTCGACAACAGATTATTTAGAATAAATAATCTTAACCAAGTTGTAAAATATGTCTCAAGGGTTCCGTACATATAAAGAGTGCTGAAATACGAGTTATAACGAAGAAGTTATAACCCGTCGAAGTTTCGCGACGGAACCGACAAGGTTCCGAGAAGAAGAGCTTTTTGGCTCGAGAACGCTGTTCCAGCGGCGCCCGGTTTTGAGAAAAAACTGTTGTAAGTGAGCTACGCCTACGCTATTTTTAATATAGCTTTTATTTAGTTATAGTAACGTTATTAGGAACTTATAATAAATACTTGGGCTATTATTATGGGTTATATAAGTATTGTTTAACGCTTATATAATAGTAATAACAATAGACTATTAATTAGTCTCGGTGAATATTAAACTAAACCCTAGTGGTAATGATACTAAGTTTTGTCGAGGGAAATTGTTTTAAAAGTAACGAAGCACGGTCTGAATTCAGAGTCACCACCTTATCAGGTGAGTGCATAGTCCCTTTCATCTTACACATAGATATGAAGTATTTTAATATAAATTATGTGCTATGTGTACCGGCTTGTGTATGTTATATGTGTTGATAGTAGCTAAGTGTGGGCAAGGCCTGTATCTTAGCTTTATTTTGGGTATGGCTATGGATTGATAGATTTGATAATACATGTTGTCTGTGTGATACTTATATGTGTTTCTTAGTTAGTCGAGTGTGGGTGGGGCCCAAATCTCACTAAGTAGTCGGTGTGAGCGGGGACTGTATCTCTAGTTAGCTAAGTGTGGGCGGGGCCCATATCTCCTAAATAAATGAGTGTGGGTGGGGCCTATTTTTCATAGGGTGGGGCCCGTTAGCCCAGTGTGGGCGAGGCTCATATCACTTTGAGTGTGGGTGAGGCCCGTATCTCCTAGTTGCATCTTATGTGTAAGGTATGTATTAGTTTGGGGAGACTTACTAAGTTTCGTGCATACAGTTTTCAGTTTTGGTTTCAAGTACTTCCGGTAGCAAGGGGAAGGGATCAAGATGACTGCATTGCACACACCATGATGTTTAGCCTTTGATGTTACTCTGATATACTTGACATGTGTTTTGTTATGGATATACTAATTATGATGTTTTGAGATACTATGGTTTCTGTTTTGATAAGATGATGTTATTAATTATGGTTTATTTAATGATTTAGAAATGAAATTTTTGTCATGATTTTTTGAATGTTTCAGTATAAACATTGTTTGTTTTTATTAATATGATAATATAGACATCTTTTAAAATTCTATAATTTCAATTGTCTCAATGATTTCTACCCGTGAGTTACTCATGAATAAAATTAAATATAGTATATGGTTTAATGATATTTCTATCATTGTAATTATCTAAAACATCAAATATTGTTTTTGTTTTTAAATATAACAATATAATTTTTGTATATAATTTTACTTTTAACTATTATTGTTGTAAGTTATTTCAAATAATGTATTTGGAAACTTTTAATTATTTTAATTTGGTTTCAAAAATTGAAAATTTTATTTGATGAGTATTGTTAGTTTCTTTGTTTGTAACTATTTAAAACAACAAACATTGTTTTTGTTTATAAATATAACATTTTAATTTTTATATAATATTACTTTTAATTATTTTTATTGTAAGTTATTTTTAAACTACTTATTTGGAAATTCTTAATGATTATAAAAAATGGTTTCATGGATTATTTTTGTTAATTTAGGATTACATTTAGGTTTAACATTATAATTTATAACTTTTAGCTATTTATAAAAAAAGTCTCACGATTTTTTTAAGTATAACTGAAATTTTAATTTATGTTAACCCTTTAACATGATATTGAAATTAATAATTTAACTATTTTACATAAAAAAAATTATAACTTTAAAATGATAATTGCTCTCATAGGACAACATATCTAAACTGATAAGTTAACTATAATATGTTAAAAAGTTAAAGTTATAATTTTATAAATAGAAGTAAAATATGATATTTCAATATTGTAATTTAATTGATTTATATGATTATAATGTGGTTTTTGTATTAATTTAACATTATCAACATATTTATAATAATTATTATAAAGAAATTGAAAAATCGAACGTTTCAAATATATATTGTGTAATTTATAAGTATATATAGATGAGTACCACCATTAAAAAAATAAAAAAATAAAAAAATAAAAATAAAAATAAAAAGTCACAAATGGCTATTATCACCATTTGACAAAACAAAATCACTTTTCCAATGGATATGTGTGACCGGGTATTATCCAAACTGGTTCCATGATTCCAAACCCCCGTTTAGTCGCAAAACCGCACCAGTTTCTTACACAATCCGTATCGTTTGTGCATCTCTAGTTCTATGTGACAATTAAAATGGGCTCTCGTATTATGTTTGACATAGTACCCTTTTTGTAGTAGTGTGTGAATATATGCATGTATGTGTGTACATGTGTTATATCATGTATACAAGTTTAGAAGTACATATGTATGTATAGATGTATCATGTATGTATGTGTATATGTATGTATGTAGACGGAACTTGTATATTGGAATGGACACCGCGTTATGATTAAAAATCCTGTCACCAACTGATCTCTCTGTTTTCCAAATTCGAAGTGCTCACTAACAAGTGCATATATTAGAAAACCCCACACATTCTTATCATAACGTGGCAGACACTCATTGGTCAAGACCAAGCACATAAAAATGATTATTCTGTTGATGAAAGCATTATAACTATGTTTGGAAGGTACATGGGAAGTTCAATAAAGTTATGTCCCTATATTTTACCCTAATAACAAACAGACCCCTGTCTCAAAATAATCTTAATTAACTGTTGGATCCACATGTATAAATACGTGGCTAGATTGCATATTCTCAGCATGCATTTCCATTTTCCCATATTCTAATAACCTATTTTAACAATGAGCGACACTCATTCAACCCATGGTGGCGGGACTTCCTCAGTCTACCGTGGTGTCCGCAAGCGCAAATGGGGGAAATGGGTGTCTGAAATACGTGATCCATTGACCAAATCTCGCATTTGGCTTGGGAGTTTTGACACACCAGAAATGGCAGCAGTGGCATACGATGCAGCATCGTTTTACTTTCGGAGAGACAATGCCATTCTCAATTTTCCACAAATGGCTACAGCTCTCCCAATCCCGGCTAGCCCCAGTGCTGACGACATACGGGTGGCTGCTCACCAGGCTGCATTGCTGGTTAAACCCTCCACAGCAGAGCTCGATACTGGCTCAGGCTCGGCTCAGTATGTCCCCACCAACATTGGACTTTCGGCTAGCGAAATCCAGGCTATCAATGATTCGCCACTTGATACCCCAGAAAATTGGATGGAATATAATTACAACCCGGGAATGTATTTTTCCAACGATGCAAACTTTGAATATACTAGTGACTGGAATGAAGTACCTGACGATTCCCTCTGGAATTCATAACTCGGTTACAAAATACCCAAAAGATTTACGTATTTCATGTGTTATGTAGGCATGATTATACACATATAATTATAAAAGATAGATAAATGAAGCAATAGTGCATGATTGCATGGGGATATTACGGGGTCTACCACTAAAACGACGGCTTTGTGACGCGTTCGTGCCACAGTTGTCGGATATATACTGTGCCGTATACTTGTAGCGTAATCCAAAGAGCTGCTTTTTGAAAGCTTTTAGTGTGTTCTGTCTGTGGTTGTGAGTCTTGTTGGAAAATATCTATTAATGGCATAAACTATTTATTATTTTTACTTTTATTTACATATGGCCCACAAAGAATTTGGATGAACAACTCTAACTTTTTAAGAATAAGGCATAATCACAAAATTGAGCAGATAATTTGTCAGAACTATTAAAAATGACCAAGATTTTACCCTTGACCATCGAATCGGAAATATGTCATTTCAAACTCATGATATGGAAAATCATTTGTTTATGCCCCTTATTTATAAAAAAAATCCTTAATGTCATACCCATTAATTCCATCTTAAAATGATGTTTTAGACTCTCTTAAATCGGAATAGAGACTAAGAGCATCTACAATAAGAAGTTTAATGGAATAGTTAAATGAGGTGTCAAGCCTACTTGTCATCCAATATATACAATTCCATCATTGTGAAATTCCACATTGACATTCAATGAATTTGAAGTTCAATGACCATTGAACTCTTCAATGGAAAAAAGGAAAATCTTTAAATTTTTAAATAAATATTTTTTTAATATGTTCCATTAAACTTGTAGAGTTTAATGCATTGTGGGATAAAAATAAATAGAATTATATGGAATAGTGAATGATGATGTGACACTCCATTGAGATTAGGGTGTACCATGTAAGTTGTTTAAAATTTTTGTATGTGTTCGGGAAACTAGTTGGTAGCAGGTAACGTTTGATTTTGAAGTGTTTTGTTGAAAGATACTCCATGTAGCTTTTGATTTTAGAACATTTTGTTTAGGTTAAAATCTAAACGCCTGTCACCAAATGAAGTTTTTTTCTTTTTTACTTGCATTATCTTAAAAGCTAGAAGCCACAAGCTCCCAAAAGTTGCGTGCCGAACACACCCTTAATGTTAGGGACGAGCATAGGCGGGTAGCTGCCTCTCTTTTGGCGAGAATCGGAACCGACGTTTTCTAGAAAGTTAAAATCGGAACCGCTCTAAGCAGTTCTTAAATTTTTGAAATCAGTCCCGAAACCGGCAGTTCCAGTTCCGACAGCGGGTAACCCAGTTACATTAATTCTGTTAACTTTTTTCGATAAAACTGCAATTCCATTCGATCCAAATCGAATCAATTCGGACCAAAGACGGACAAAATCGGACCAATATATAAAACGGTTTCGGTGGGTACCCAACGGGTAGCGGCTCCGAAAAAATGTGAACCGGAACTGGAACCGCTTAAGGCAGTTCCATTACTTTAGGAACCGGAACCGCTTAAGGCGGTTTTTATTCTAAAACCGGCAGTTCCGAGGCGGTTCCAATTCCAAAAAATGGTACCCGGTTCCGATGCTCATCCCTACTTAATGTACACGTAAAACAGTGTATGAAATGAAAACCCCGATCTGAAATGTAGAAAAATGTCTTAGTTTTTGCATTAGAATATAATTTTCACCTCAAGTTCTTAAACTCTACCGATTCTGTCACATTCACAACAATCCACCATGTCACTACAGTCAACATAATCTAAAGTAGCATCTTGGAGGTTATACCACAAAATTTTGTTGACAACATCGCATTGGACTTGATTTTGCGGTTCAAGGATTTCCGAGGCTGCTTGCATAACTTTGAGATCCCATTACTGGCATTGGAATTCGTGGACCTTCAATAGATAGTCATTAGGCAGATATCACAAGTCTTGATTACCATGTCTAGTAATATGAAAGAGTTCGTGAATTAAGTAGAAAGAAATTGGGGGCCCACTCCACCAACAAAGAAACAAATTATATTGACCGACAACCCCATAAATTTAATTTAAAGTTACATGAATTGTTTGATCTTATGATCTTTGTCGGTCATAGATGAGGACCAACATGCTATATACATGTATTCTTCTTTTCAAATTTAAAAGTTCATCACATTAATGAACTTTGTTGACTTACTTTAACAAGTAATTAAGGTGTATTTTGGTAAGGCGGTTTATATGGTAAACATCATATTGTTATTTTGAAGCCAAACTACCAATCAATCATTTCATACAAATACTAGTTTGTCATTTTCATATAAAAACAAACTTTCCATTTTCATTTATCATACAAGGACCTTACAAGCATATTGTAATTAGGATATTTCTCTTTCATCGATTAATTCTAAACAACATCAAAACAACCGAAACATTAAATCTAATGAAATTGACACATACAAAAATTAAAACGTTAATAAAAAAAATAACATATTAGACTATAATGTTTGCTTAAATTGATATTTGAACATTAGGTTGACAAGGATGCTTACTTATATCAGGGCCGGTCCAAATGTATATGGGGCCCAGGGCGAAAAGAAAAAAAATGGCCCCTTAAAGACAAATATAATAAAGATTCAAAAAAATATCATTTATTTTTTCACTATAAACACGTTCAATTAGCAATAACAATTAAGCCAAATTGTTTATGTTTTGAGCTAGTTTGAGTTTAAACAACTTTAAATCCTAAAAATCATTGAGGTAATAATTTTTTTTATATATATACTACATAACCCTTAAATTTTGGGCCCCTTGGAGACGTGGACCCTGGGCGGTCGCCCGGGTTGCCCACCGTCAGGACCGACCCTAACTTATATTATTTAGTTGCTTTCGTATTTCAATTTTTTTTATCATTCTACTAATTATTAGGTAGTCCTTCATCAAATCACTCAAAATACGCCTTGTTTGAAAAATACATGCAACTAAAGAAAAACCTATATAGGTTTTTACCTATCCAAGAAACTGAAAGCATGTCTTGAATCCGCCATAATAGTATCTAAGGAAATGTTTATTTTTTTGTCTGTACAGGTAAATTTGGGAGATCGAACCACTTGATCGAGAGTGCATCTCCATTCTTGTTTTGCATAAGGGGTCCACGAAAAT
Source organism: Lactuca saligna (assembly GCF_052625555.1). Lineage (NCBI taxonomy): Eukaryota > Viridiplantae > Streptophyta > Magnoliopsida > Asterales > Asteraceae > Lactuca > Lactuca saligna. Next base: position 22,045,186 of record NC_136419.1, on the reverse strand, counting down.
GGCTTTTAAAGGGACGATTTACTCCAGAATATGAATGCCTAATCCACAAGACATGTATGAAATATGGAATTTTGAACAATCTAATCATTTTAGTATATGAGTCTACATTGGTTCCAACCTAAGCAATTATCACGGTCACCGGCCGCTATTTGAAATCATGGTTCATGCGGTGATATAACGTTTTTATATTATGTAGAATTTATGTATATTAGACTATTAATCAGTAAATCATACTTCAAAGTTCAACCCAATCTAATTAATTAATTAATCATTAGATCATACTTTACATATCATATTTAGTTAATCATGATTTGCATATCATAATATTTAATCATACTTTAACACAATTAACAAGTAAATATAAGTAATACTTAGCATTTTATTATACTTCAACATAATCACAGTTTGCAAATAAAATAATTAAATAATTTGATTAAATCTTCAACAAAATTAGCAAGATAATACATACATAGTTTCAATGTAAGTCACGACAGCTACAGTACAATTTTATTCAATGTAATGTCACAAAATTTTTGGTTTGGGCTAAGAAAAAACAATTTTATTGAATGAAATGACACAAAAAAAACGCTCTTTTTTAATGTAAAATAACCCAAAAATAGAATTTATTTAAATAATGATTACAGCGTCGGTATAGCAGTGACCACAATCACGGTAACGGAGCTAATAGCATCACCGTTATTTTCAAATAGTGTTTCTTTACCTCTGCTAAACGCTATAACAACGCTATAGCATCACGATTGACTACATAGATTCCAACAACAAATTGAAAAGATGAATAAAATGGCAACGCAACGGTGAAAGTAAAGTGATATAATTGTTCCTTGCGAGCCGCTAGAATCTGACATTGATGTCACCGTTAATGGTTTAGTTTAACTTTTGGATGTTAACTGAATTTACTTTTAGGGTTTAAGATTAAGAAAATGAATAACATTTTTATGATCCGTATTGAAAAAAACCATCTCGGTGATTACGGGGAAAGGGTCACCAATGAATGGATGAGGAAGGTTACCTTATGAATGTGAGCTAAGAAGGGAGCGGCGAAATGGGCACTTGGGTGTGTGTGAGCCTCTTTCTTATATAATAACATATATAAATTAAGATAGTTAAAGAAGATCGAAAAAAAAATGTAAAGGACATATTTGTCAGTTTAGTTTTATACACAAATTAAATACAAAACCATCCAATAATAATGTTTTTTATAATTAAAAAAGTTATAAGAACATGGTTAAAAAAAGTTTGAAAGGACTTTGGTAATATTGAAATACGGGTGTCAATCATTTTAGGTTTTTGTTTGGAAAGAATTTTCAAACCAAACATGAAAACCAATCTTTGTTTGGAACGATGCAATATGTGATGTAATAACCAAGGTAATAGAATAGATCATTATATTCTATTGTCATGTTTGTTTGACGGAAAAAATTGAATGAAAAATTCCAACATGTTGCGTATCCCCTATCCTAATAAATAAGTAGAATAGTGCTACGTGTCAGTCTCCCAGACCCCCAAAATATAGTTTTCCCGCTTCTTTTCTTCAGGTCCATTTACGTAAATGCCCTTCACTTCAAATAGAGGCAATTAATCCGGAAAAAACTGCAGTCAAAAAATGCAATCAAAATTTTAAAATGAATAAAATATTTGCAAATAATATACAAAAATCGGTTATTCAAATTTGAAATTCAAAATACCCGATTTATATGGAAGTTTTTTTTATTGTGATTGGAAATTAAATAATTTTCCGTGATTAAATCCCAAAAAATCTGCATTCTTAAAATTATCTTTTCAAAATACTACTATTATCCATCTAATATATTCCTTCTTTTCAGCATTCTTAAAATTATCGAGCTATCAGGTAAGTAAAACACAAAAAATCTGCTGGAAATAAATGCATACCCATATAAATGACTATAAGATCTACATGCTTTGGTATCCACGATTCTGCTTATGAGCTACTTTGCAAAAGTTAATTTTCTCATAATCTCGTTATATGATTGACTATTACATTCATTCATTGTTTTCCTACACCTCTCTACATCCAATCTTAGATTAATCATTTCAGATCCATTTAACTCGATCATTTTCATTCAATCCTTGTTAATAAGGTTTAAGTTTAGTTTTCTTTAATATGTAATCTATCTGTATATACGACTCCTCTCTATCTCTTTTTATACCATCTTTTGGGGTTTCTTTACTCTCCATTCTCCCGCTTTTTCTCTTTATTAAATTGGATGCATATTGGATTTACTTTTACGTATGTCTATTTAACATATGCATGAAAGTACTGTAAGATGTATTCATTTTCCTCTTTCATCCATTGTTGTTTTAATCGATGTGTCTTTATATGTATCTTTTACGAATAATTTAAAGTATAATTTTGTAATAAACTAATCAATTAAACTATATATTCCCATTATCTATTATTAAACATGCTGATTAAAAAGAAACTGAAAGTTAAAAGCTAAAAAAACACAATATAACACAGATACCTCTATGTATGTGCCAATGGTAGTCTTATTAGAGCCACCATGCTCCTTCAAGTTGTTTATTGCCTCCATCATAAGATTGTCCAGCCTGTTAATGACACAAAAGGTAAAATGGTCATACACTATAACTATTGATAACATCATCTTCCTAGAGACTAAATAACCATGATTCATAAGAGATATCCCTAATGTATAATAAATAGCACATTATATAATCAATCTGCCATTCTGGTAACACATATACCTCAATGTATGTGGGATATTTGTAGCTATTTGTCAGTTGATGTCAACATTAGTTCCAGACAAAGGGTACAATCATCATTTACTGTCGTTCAGAAGGTTTATTCAATGTAACAAAGAAATAGTCTTTGTTCACACATCACTTTATCCATACAACAATTCATCATCATTTATCCATACTACAGTTAGTGTGAAAAAGAACAAAGAAATAGGGCCTAACCTTATCATAGATCTTTTTGAAGCACCAACTTGTGGAGAACCACTAGAAGACTGAAGAGGCGTCACATCACCCGAGTCTTCATCACTGGGATCAGCAGTTGTGAGTGAGAGAAGGTTGTCATCCTTAGGGACATGTTGCACTCTTTTCAGGGCTAACCTAGCCTTCTCCTTAGATCCCCATCCATTTTCCATTACACTCATGTTACTCCATTTGTCCTGATCCAAGTCAATGAACCAATGATTAAAAGAAAATTTCATATATGTAATAACCTCCAGCAGAAAATTCCATTTGAAAAGATGTAAACCTTAATATCCACATTAGAGCGCAGGTATAACACACTGCTAAACTTTGGATCTTTAAGAATTGTGCACCATTTTCCTGCTCCATGCTTAAGAACTCCAGCTTTTAGAGTTGCTTCTTCTTCAGATGTCCATTTCTGCTTAGGAGCACCCATAAAGCCAATCAAGACTAGCAAGTTCTACCTGCACAGCATATTCATCAATTCCGTAATGCAATCTAAGCGTTATTTTTATAAAACACGTTAGGAGAATGATCAACTAATTGTTGTTCACCGAGCATATCGAACACATGGATTAGGCATCTAAAACTTAGGTCACCAAAGTGTAATTATGTATCAGATATGACTAAGATAACCAACAACGAAATACATCAAAAGACCTCCTGCACGATTACTACAAGTACAACGAAACTCTGCTAGCTAAGAAAATATAAAGGAACCCTAATTTCCTCAATTCTCATCGATACTTGTACAATTACATAGATTACAAGCTCAAATACCAATCAATTCGTGTATATGAACAGAAGACCGACCCACTTCCTACCTTCAATCATAATTCTTTTTCTCGGACCAACTGAGGACCAAAGACCTTTCCCCCCCCCCTCTCTCTCTCTCTCTCTCTCTCTCTCTCTCTCTCTCTCTCTCTCTCTCTCGACGCCCACCTTCCCCCATCCTCATTCGCATATTACTGTAAGAGCAGAAAAGAAGTAGGCTCGCTGCTTCTTCACTTTTCTGCGAACCATTCGAACATCGGAGGTCCTCAACTTTTCAAACCTTCACCCACCAAGAATCGATAGCAGCTTCCTGCTTCTTTTCTTCTTTTTCCTTCGGTCCAACGAAACCCCAGAGATCCTCCCCCTGCTTCTTTTCTCGATCGAACACCATTAGATCCCTTTCTTCGATCGGTTGTTTCTTTTTCTCAAATTGAAGAAAACGGAGACCTGACCCCTTTTCCTTAATTTCAATTTTTGGTCTAATCGACCAATTTAGCCACTCCACTTTATGAATTTGACCAAGACAGTCCCCTATGGAAATTATTGACAAATTAACCTCAAATCTCATTGATTCTTTTAAACCATTTCAGCCCCTCCTTTAAAATTAGATTACAAATTCATTTTTTACTTTGTTTTATATGTTTTCTAACATATCAATTTTTACAACTTTAATTTTATGTTGTTTTACATGTGCTTTCACATGTAAATGCTTACTATTAGAATAATATTTCTTTTCTAAAATCTAATATTATAGTTAATGGAATATAAATAAGATTCTTACATAATTGTTAATTACAATCTTTATATGATGTAATAACAATATTTCAATAATATATTTACTTTTATATATCACTATTTTCAACATATTTCATTATAAACTTTTAAACGTAGCTTACATATACCTAAACAATATATTTTTTATTATTTAATATGTATACTTTTTTTGAAATATTATATTATTGTATAAAAAATAAGAACATGGATATATGTGAAACTATTGTGCGATATTATAAAGTTTAATAAAAGTATTACAGTTATATATTATATACTACCAAATTGTAGTTTTATATGTTATTTCTTTGTAATTTAATCATAATCTGTCAATATGTCAAAAAAATATATTATACCCCTTTGTTCAACATATAAATATTATATATGAATTACTTATTCTGTAATTTTAGGCATGTTGTTTTATTAACTAAATCGAGTTATAATGTAGTATCCAATTTAATATTGTTTGTATTATCTAAGAGGAAACTATTTAATTTTCTAAAAAAACTATTCAATTTCTTCTAAAAAAACTAGAAAATTAAATAGTTTCCTCTTAGATAATACAAACAATATTAAATTGGATACTACATCAACGTGTCTATCTGCAACAACTAAAACTGTTGAGACTTCAACAAACTTTCCGTCTACTGCAAATAAATATTGCTCGACACTGGTTCCTGATGCTTACAAAGGTATGTTTATTTCTTCAATTTTATTATAAAAAAACATATTTTTTACCTCCTTATACTTTTTATAGCCTATACTATTATCGTTTATGCAGAAAACAACAATAACATGTACTAAAGATTGGTTTGTTTCTCAAAGATCCAATTTTTTAACATGGGCAATTGTATGTTGCCTTATCTTGAGTTGAAAGCACAGAGGGATTAAAATTATTAATTAGATAAAGATGGCAGACTCACATATAAAACTTCCAATGTTCTTTATAAGGAAATTTTTCAAAATTTATAACCAACTTTTTTGTAGCATCTTTTAGTCATTTTTAGCAAAACATACTTAATCCATCATATTACTTTATTTATTTATAATTACATATTGTATATTTTATGTTAATTTCATTACCACACATAGGTAAGGCATCATCTCGATATGTTTAACAAGAATCATACAATAAAAATCAAGTTAAAAATCTCCACTTGTAATTAAATATTTACCATTTACTGTTTAATTAAACACGTACAAATCACAAAGTTATTAAAATATGCATTATCACAATTCATAAGTTTTCTAATCTAATTTGTAGCCAACTTTTTTGTAGCATATTTTATTCATTTTTAGCAAATCATACTTAATCCATCATATGACTTTATTTATTTATAATTATGTATTGTTTTTTTTATGTTAATTTCATTACACACATTGGTAATGCATCATATACATATGTCCAACAAGAATCATGCACAAAAAATAAGGGTTTTCAAAAATCTCCATTTCTAATTAAATACTTACCATTGAGTTTGTAATTAAATACTTACAAATCAAATAATTATTGAAAAATGCAATATTACAATTCATATGTTATAAAAATTACTTAAATATTATTTTATTAAATAATTAATTTTTAAATTCAATTAAAAATCAACACCCGTGGATTCTACGGGTTTTAACCTAGTGGTTATATAAATCATTAAATTGCATATAAAATTTAAATACATATTATATGCTTTGCAAATAGTTTAAAAAATATATCTAATATCTAAAAAAAATAAAAGAAATAGATCCAATAAAATCTTAAAATATAATTATAATTAAAAATTACTTTTTATGTTAAAAAATAAAAGAATATATTTTGTTCTAAAATGAAAAATATGATTGAAAATTATATGTATAAAACTAATTTGTAATTGTAAGTATATATTCTTTCATTTCCAGAAGAAAAAAAAAAAAAATCTGATAAATGCTGCATTCCATTTTTTATGACAACCACACAAGATTTTTTTTTTTTTTTTTTTTTTTAAATTTCGTCATAATGCTCGACTCCTTTACATATTCAATTACTCCATACCAAATGATATCTTAGCCTAATCAAATTACATGTTAAACAACCAAATTTCAAACATGTACTTTATATTTAATTTTTCATTTAAATATTGTTTTAATGGATATAATTATAGTTATAAATAACTAAATATACATGACAACCAAATCTAAGAGACTTTCATCTCATCAGCATCTCTTAAAAACTTATCTTCGAATAATTCCGCATCTCTAGATTCTATGACAACATCTTATTCGTTATCAAATAATCGATAAACATTGTTGTTTTAAGGATATCCAATAAATACAATCTTTATAGCTCAAGCTCCCAATTTGAAACATACACACACGTAAAATTAAGTTTTTGTAGGGTGGGCCAAGGCCCACCTTTGTTTGTACGTGGCTTTTTTAACCAGTGTAGGTTAAGTTGTCTTTCCTTCCATAACTCATAAGGACTAGGTAGGAATCACGTACTAGTGATCCTATTGTTCATATTTCACATAGCAAATGCTCTATCCGTCTGTAAAATTATAGTCCAATCTTTTTTTTTTTTTTAAATAATAGTTTATTTTTAAAAATAAATAATATTTTTACCAAAATATCCCCTCATTATTACTTAACAACTAAGCATTTAATGGAACATTAAATGGAAAGTAAAAACAAAACTATCATTTTATTAAATAAAATTAATAATAATTAATGTTTTTCTTAATTTATGTGCTTTTTTGTCTGTGGATAAAAATATTGAGACGAAGAAAGTGATCAATAGAGCTTCTCTTGCAGATTGTCTGGTAAACTTGATTGGTTCAACATGCAATTAACCATCTTGAAAAGGGTTTCGTATTTTCTTTCAACCAAACAATTTTGTTGGGGAGTAAAATGTGAAGTTGTTTCATGTACGATACCATTCTCTTCGCAAAACGTATGAAACTCCCAATTGGAGTATTTTTCGTTTTTATTAGTGCGAATAATCTTTATTAGTTCCTCATATTGATTTTCAACCTCGGGAAGTAAAAACAAATTTCAATCTAACTCGAACCGAAAATGAGAAAACCAAATATCCAACCTAAATTATTAAATATCAAAAATTAATTTCAGTGAGGTTGTTTTATTTCTGTTGTTCTTTTCATTTAGCCCCAATAATGAACATCACTAATAATCAGGAGTTTTTTTTTTTTTGAAGATGACATAGAAGGGCAAAATAGGTATTACAAAAATGTAATACCAGCAACGACGAACCCCATCGGCTATCCAATCCAATTCCAAATTCCCCAAATTTGATTTCGAAGGGACAATGATATCGAAAACCTTCAAGTTCAACCTTCCCCCTCCGCCGCTTAATAAATTACAGACACAATCTCCTCGGCTACCTCCTCTTCATCCCCTCAACAACCGATCCACATGGAGGGACTGACAGAGGATGAACGAAAGGCTCTTCGTGGAAGCAAATTTGCACCTCTTCCATCTCCACTCCCCACCGTTTCCCGATCTCAACCTAGGTCAACCTTTGCTTTTCCTTCTGTTTCTCACTCCTTTTCTTCTTATTTTCTCGTCGGCTGTAAAGGATTTAAGTAGATCTGCTGAATTTTTTGTGGGAAACCATTGAACTCGATATACAAATACTAGGAAAAGTTGTATCTATGGTTTGGATTTGAGTTATAAGAATATTCAGCCAAAGTAGGAGGACTCTTTTTGTTGCCTTTTGATTCTTGGATTGAGTTATTATGCTGACAATTGGGAAAAACAAATTCTTGCAGATTGGCGCACCCTGGAGGACCAATGAAAACTAATAAAGCTGCTGCGTTAGCCAAGTTTTTGGAACGGAAGTCACAGGAACCTAGTGGATTATCTTCTATTAATCCCAAACTTGTGGAATTGGCTGTGAAAAATGCCAAAGAGACTGTTAGAGCAAGTAATGATCCTCATCCTAATTTTGAAAATACATATTTTGGTATAGTATCTATCATGTTGTGGTTTATGTATGCAAGCTGCTGTATGCAGGCAATGCTTCAAATTCAGAAAGGAGAATACAGCATGTAAACTCATTTGGTGACTATGAGGTGCGTTCATCGTCCACTTCTGAATTATTTACTGTAAATTTCCATTGTTTAAGTGAGACTCTGAATGTGGCAGGATATGATTGAAGAAGACCAAGAAATGGAAGTGAAACCAATCAAACTGAAGAAAAAGAAGAACAAGAAGAAGAAAAATAAAAAACAGAAGGTGCATTTTTCTTTCTCATCCCTGTGATTGTTATCATTATGGATTTTGATGACCTACATAAACTTCTTAATCTGATCAGGTGAACTAGACGCAAGATTTTGTTTCTTGGACAACCAAAAGCTCCATCTTTTTACTTCACAAAAAGATTTTGATAGTTTTTTTTGGAGAGACAAAACTTGTGTATAACATGAACAGAAGGTAATTGAAACTGACCATGGTGCTGTAAAATACCAAAATCATTGTTGAGATTATCTGCTTAAATGTTGTAGACTATTAAGTTGATTATATTTGGATTAAATCGTATGATGTTATAATCCACATGTGAAATCATCAATTGCTTATGTAATTTTGCTAAAAAATAATAATAATAATAATAATGTAATATGGGCTTTGGTTTGTCTGGTGGCTGGTGGTCGGTGGTTGTGGTGGAGCCGCCTAGATCGTGTACTTTTATTTGTCGGTTGAGTACTTGAGTTCCACACGGCTTGTTAATATGGATTATGGGATTACCCCTTGAAAGTCTTGAAGTCATTATTTTAAGGAAAGTAAATTACAAATTGATTTTCCGAAAATGATAATTGACTTTCAAAAATGGACTCCAGCAGATTGCTTGCAGAAGCACGAAAGATTATATAAGAGTATTACTGGAGTTATGAAAATGACTTGATTACCCTTTGAATCGTTGTTGGAGTTGGTGTTTGACCATTTGGTAAAAGCTAAAAGTGATTAGTACCAAGATAAAATGTTTGTATTTCTACATATATATTTTATTTTCAACTTATAGATCCGTGAAAATAATATTTTTATGATTATATTAATTTATATTATTTTTGTTGAAACTTTTGGTGAATTATCAAACCAAATAACAATTGAGATGATAACTTTTTCTTCCCTTGTCTTATTATATTAAGACATCTTCAATCCAACATCAAATCCAATATTTTACATCAAAATTAGTATAACGGTTACATAAATATTAAATTGATATTATATAGGTTTTATATAACTTAATTTTTATGTTTCAGCTTATTCAAAAATATAGTATCTTTTAATAATTTAAAACACTAAAATATCTAGATAAAGCACATAATTTTACAATATAAAATTATGTTAAAAAGATCTTTTAGTGTTTTACATATTCTTTGAATATTTTATGATAAAAGAATAACGTAATGGATGGAGGTCAACCATATTTCTAGTATAATAGAATTGGAGCAAAACAAATGTGGTGGGACCCGATCCGGATTGGCAAGCTTGCCAACAATCCTATCAACGATTGGATACTGATCTGACCTCAAGACTGATCTTTCTGCTCTGTTGATTGAAATAGTTTTTGCTATGATGGAAAGATAATGGTTGCAATCTTAATAAAGTTGGATTAAAAAGTTTCAAGTTTGTATCCATCTTAATGCGCAAAAAAGACTTGGTCATTGGGAGATTAATTTTTAATAAAAAGTCTTGTTCATTGACCAAGTTTGATTGATTAGAAGAAACCCCACTACATATGGGAGATCTTTTGTGGGTCACTCTTTATTCTACACCGACAAATAAGAGGGTGAGTTTCGAAACTCAAATGTAAATTTCTAGGTTTCAACAAAGAAAAAAAGAGAGAAATAAAGTAAGAAACTCATGAACGCTTTTTTTTTTTTTTTCAATTGCATCAGTTTCTCTTCTTTTTCCCGTTAAGTTTGAACTTGGAAACATGATATTATGCTGATCAGCTTTACAGATAGATAAAGGTGATTGAAATTTTAACAAATACCAACTTCGAATGCAGGAATTAAGAGAACACAGATAACATCAACACTGGTAACGGACAAAATAGTAATAACAAGAGATTACAAAATCCCAGCTTCTCGTCTCACATTCATTGTTTTGGTGTCCAACATAAAATTATTCAAATAATAATCCCCCCTTACATCTCATCATATCAAGAAGACTCTATCGCAACCTGTCTAAACTAAATCCATTTCCCCACAAAAACAATTAGCGGGGGAGAGAGAAAAACACATTTGAAGAATACTTTTCACTTTTCAGATTAAATAACCAGAGGGGAGGGAAGCACAACAGAAGATCAAGAAGGAAACAGGCCTTCATCGTTTTTGTTTCCTATACACAACATAAATAGACACCACCTTTCCAATAGATAATGCTCTTTTTTGTTTTCGTTGGTTATTCAAAAGTTTAGCTAGCTAGCTATATATTTATGTGGAGGGCGTTTGGTTTTGGCTTATTATTTGTAACGTGAAAGTGAAAGTGAAAACGGAGAGGGAGAGGCCATGTAAATATGTAAACCACTAAAAAACAAGATCCAAGTCCTAATGAAAGAACTTGTCACAAAAACCAAAACAACAAAAAAAAAAAAAGATGGATGGCATGTTTGTTAGGATCCGTTGATGAAATGTGATTTTTGGGAATGTATGTGGAATTGGCATCAATCAGCAGCAGTGGAGGATTTAGAAAGTGAAAGTGGCATGCTCTGTGACAAACTGGACCCCACTGAACCACTAGCGATACTTATACTGGTACTGGTAGAAACACCATCTTTGTTTTTGTTGGTTGCAGAAACAATGTCCGATGAAGAAGATGAAGGTGCTAAAGTTCCAACGGAAGTTCCAACAGGATATGGTGCAACTGACATGTCAGCTAGCGAAGATGCAGATGAACTGTAACTCAACGTCCCACCTCCACCCATTGGGTGATCAAATTTGCAAGATGGCCCAAACTTACACACACCCTTTTGGGCATAGTGTGTACACACCGCTGCACCCTGAAAAAAAATATATATATATATATATATTTTAAATGTATATTATAATCAAAAAACATGGAAGTGTAAAGATACTTACTGGACGAAGGGGAAGACCCATGGGACTAAGCATGAAGTTTGTCTTTGGCTGATTCCATTCCCGTGGATGATGGTATCGACATGATGAACCAAATTTACAGTCCCCTGTCTTTAAATAATACTGACATTCCGCTTCACCAGGTCTCTCTGGAAACGCAGATTCCGCCATTGAAACATATGAAGGAACTGCTGGAGATAAATGAGAAGGACTTATGGCATACATCGACCCTCCTCCAACATTACTATTCGGATTTACAGGTGCCTGTGTAATCTCTCATTTTTAGTACTTCATCTTTCTTTCTTTTTTACAAAATGAGAACAAGGTTTTATATAGATAGATACCTGGTAAGGATTCCAACCTGGAAATGGGACCATTCCAGGGGGAAGCATCACCGGAGGACCATAACTTCCGGCGAGATATGATCCCGGAAGAAGAGAAGGTCTGGAAACCGGCCAGTTGCCGGAAAACACTCCATACTGTTGAGAAGAAGCAACAGGAGATTGCATACTTTGGTATGTAACAGAAGCTGCCATTGGAGAAAAAGATTCAGGTGGTGGTGGGGGTGGTGGTAGTGGTGGTGGTGATGGAGTAACACCGACTGGTTGGGGATGGTGAAATTTACAGGTCACCCCAAACTTACACTGCCCTGTTTTCACATAGTACGAACACTCCTTTTCACCCTGTGAAAAACAGAGTATAAGTTATAATAAGATATATGAACACTTTAATTTAATGGATCAGATAAAAAAGAAGAAACAACTTACAGGACGAAGAGGGTATCCAGATATATTTAGTAACACTGTGGTTGATGATCCGATTCCATGTCTTGGATGATGATACTTGCATGAAGCACCAAACTTGCACATTCCTGTTCGCATGTAGTACTGGAAACAAAATAAGCACACAATCATGTTAAATGTTATACAACAAGAATATGACGTGCATGTTAAATACTCCAACAATGAACAAACATTTTGTCTAGTGCTATGATTGGTCTACAACAAATACATGTTCAAACGTTACAAAATGTCATTAAAGATGACATAATGTGATATGTATTCTTCATGGTTCACAACGATTTATAACTAAAATCGTTTCCAGTATAGAAACAAACAAACAAATAACTAAACTCAAGTTCCATTTTGGAAGTAATGTAAAAGACAAATGTATCTTGGTAAAAGATCCCATTAAAAACAGAACCCATGTGTTTGTAAGAACAAGCATTTGACAGAGCAAAGAACTTCAAATCTAGGACGTAAACTGTTGAGTAACAGGGTTGGGATCTTTTTGACATTAAAAGGTATCTAAATGCATCATACACAGCAAGAATCATTGATGGATTGAAATTTGTGAGAATTTTAATGAATACCTGACACACTGGTTGCCCAATCCGCTGTGGGTATTCCCCTCCGGCAGACCTCATAGCTCCGACCACCTGGCAAAACTCATCAAACCAATCTTTAACCCAATGCATGACGATGTTTTTCCAAATAAAAGCGAACGATAACCTCACAAAACTCAAGGGATACCCAATTTGTACACAGATCCATTAATTTCAAAGAACGATTTCGCTTTTTGATGAGACACAGATTACAGAGATGATCACATGAAGAAACACATTATGAATACGATGGAAAGTTTTGAAGATAATTACCGAACTACGATCACGAGGATGGTTGAACCGACAGCGAGAACCGTACCCACAAAACCCTGTCCGCAAATAATAGATACAATCGGCCTCATCCGGCCGTTCAGGGTATGATTCCAACCCTAATTGCCACATAGGCTCTGCATTCACCATCAAAACACCCAAATTGGCATTTGAATCAATAAAATTCGAGATAGAGAGATGATAATGCAAGTGTTCTTACCTTCGAGCCCTGTTTGGCCTCCTGATGTGTTCCATTCACTAACCGGATCGGACTGTGACATCTCCATTATACGATTATAAAGATGTATATATAAATAATCACTATACAATTATACGGTTGTGTCTTGTGTGTGTGTGTAAATAAATATATATACTCTATCAACACTATATACTGAAACCCCAAAAGGCCAAATCGTATGAACAAATGCTATTGGGTTTTCCGATCGCCTTTTTTAGTGAGAGAAAGAAGAGGTTTTTTGAGGGCATCCCCCCTCTCACACTCTCTCCTTCTCTCTTTCTTTCTCTATCTCTTTCTCTCTCTATATATATAGAACTCCGTATGTATCTTTCTTGAAAAAAAGACACGCTCAGTGTGTTTTTAGGTTACTTTTTCTCTCTCTCTCTTCTTGGCTCTTTCTTGATCTTTATGGGCTTGGAACTTCTCTTTAATGACTGTTAGTTTACCAACGCGCCAGATACAAATACAAGAGAGTTGTTGCGCCTTCTCTCTCTCTCTCTCTCTCTCTCTCTCTCTCTCACACACATACACACACTGTCTGTTTCTCTCTCTAGAATTGTTGAAAAAGATGTTGTTTGTGAAACGGGGGTTGGAAGAGTTGTTTGGGAAGGGTTATGATTTTATGAAACGATAGAGCATATGACAAAAATACCCTTTCGATTTGCTACACGTGCATTAAGACGTGTTCGCCTTGCATCACCGGATATTTCTTTATTGCCCAATTCCCCTTTCTTTAAAATATTTCTTAATTACTCACTTTTATGCTTCCTCTGTGAATTTAATTATTTAAGATTTAAGATTTTATTTTAAATAGGTATAGGCAATTTATTTTACTTTGCATTTAGTGTAACCAACTATATGTCTACATGATTTGTCTATTTTGGTCATCAATTTCTTTTGGACTGTTTATTTCATAAACGAACCACTCTTTCATGAACTTCAATTATGTATCAATATGAATTTGCAATGTTAATAAATAAAGTAATTATAATTTTATACTTCATAAAAATTATTTTTAGGAAAACTTTATTTCTCATTTAGTTTTATTCTTTCAAAAAAAAATATTTCCTTTGTAAAAGAATTAAGATTTTAGAAAATTGGTAAGAATTTAAAAAACTCACAATCCGCTTATTATTTTTCAAAATCAAAACCACTATTACTTTTCAGACGTCTAAACAATATCTAACCTTACAAAAATTGACAACTTTTTTTTCTAAATATGTATACGTACTTATTTATGTTTTTTTGTGTAACTTTGACGTTTTAAATTTGCGATTCTCTTAAACGTTGATATTAGAGTTTCATTGTTATGTTGATTTTGGGGAAAAAAAAAAAACATGAATATGCATCCACGCATGCATATTATATAAACATTCAAATGTGCAGACATGCACAATTTAAAAAATGGGTAATTATACCAATCGTCTATCGTACACATGCCAAAAAGCATGTTTAGCCTCTATTTTCAAAAATTAACTCATACCGTCTCTGATTTGTTTTTTTCTTGCATGCTTAATCCGTATTAACATGAAATGACCATTTTACCCTTAATAATTTCTTTTTTCATTTCTTTTATTTATTCATCAGTTTTAAATATATATATATATATATATATATATATATATATATATATATATATATATATATCTCAAGAAATCAAATCCATTACTCCACGACTCCAAACCCTCTTCAAGACCTTAAACCAAGAAATCGATACATCCACAACCAAAATAATCTCTCAAAAATTTGATACATCATCAGCGATCATTCCTGTCTGAAACCAACAAAAAAAATTCCGTCGGTGAATCCCAGGAGCCCGTTTCCACCCCTGCAAATTTGTGATTTTATAAATATCACATAAATTGTCCGACCTGGACTCTCCAGTCGCCATCCGTGGTCTGGACTCGTCGATTGCTCAAGAACGACGACCACCACCAATGTATGATTTAGATTTCGACTTCAATTTCTGGAACCATCCCACCCTTTTCCTCCATACAGATCCAGCGAGACCCCAAACCTACAAATCGTAAAAAACCATAAACCTGCAAATCAAACCTAACTAAACCCTAAACCTGCAAATTGGAACGAACGAGTCGCAGGAGAAGTAAAAGGATTACGATCAACGTAATCAGATCGAGGAACGTGATGTCCACCGCCACATGATCGAGGAGGATTTTGTCCACCAACATTTCATATTCCTCATAGATGGTGTAAGTCGACGCGGACTACTCCAAGAAAACCTGCTTTCTTTTCCGATGTATGTGTGCTTTGTGTTTCTTGTTATCTCGATCAGAACACATGTTTGTGTGTGTGTGTGTGTTTTGTATTGAAGAAAAATAGAGAGAGAGAGGGGGGGAGAGTGAGAGATGAGGAGGGAGAGGCATCGGAGGTTGTGGTGGTATTTTCATTCGTATGAGAGAGATTTATATTAGAGAGTTGTTTTTTTTAAGTTATAAATAATAATAAATAATATTAGAGTAATTAAACTAAATATCAAAGGATATAATGATCATTTCAAATGTGGAGCGGACTAAATTTGAAACAAAAACACATATGAGGGACGAAGTTAGCAAGTTTTAAGCAAACGAGGGACGATTGGTGTAATTTACCCTTAAAAAAGTAAATAAATAATTACAAAACTAGTCTAATCTCCTAATTACTTTTCAAAATTAACAATTATCCCAAAACAACCCATAAAACATAAGTCGGTCAAATCGGCTACTATTTCACTATTTTCACGTATGGTTATCTTGGATATATATATATATATATATATATATATATATATATATATATATATATATATATATATATATATATATATGAAAACAAAACCGTAGACCATAAAATGATCTACGATATCCTTTCTATATCCTATGGTTTCCGAAACTATAGTCTACGGTTTCGACCCAAACCTACGGATATATATATATATATATATATATATATATATATATATATATATATAAAGAGAGAGAGAGAGAGAGAGAGAGAGAGTTAGGTTCAAATGTTTTTAGCAACTATTGTGTGCCTAAATACACCAATAAGAATTCAAGAAACAATAAATAATTAACTAAATCATTAAAGGGTATTGGACCTTTTGTACTTTTATTTAAGGAAATTATTTAATTGAAATCATTCAATTAAGGAAATAAACTAATCATTCAATTAAGGAATTAAACTAAATATATTTGACCTAGTTATGTTTGTGGCTGAACACTTCATCATCGGCATCAACACCATCACCATCAACCTAGTTATGTTGTTGCTACCTTCCGTTCGTTCTTCCCCTGCTTCGATCGAGTTCCTTTCGTCCCCGATCAAATGAAGACGAGAATCGGAGATGCTTTCTCTCTCCTTGCAATAGATCGACAAAACATCGCACACCCTTCTCATCTCTCAGTTGTTTCGAAAGGAAAAAGTGAGAACCTGGAGAAGCTTCAACGATCAACGCACATCAAATCCGCAATCCAATTTATTCCCCGAGTTACCTTCTCCTCGCTTATGGTTGTGTAAGCAGTCGTCCCTCTGCTCTCATTACTCCGTCGTTCAAGCCTCCTCCTAAGGTATGCGTTCTCTCCTTGTTTTACATAAGCCCTCAGTACAGATTCGAGGTAAGAACGGGTGACTTTTGTTGAAGACATACAAGCTACTTAAACGCTGTCAAAAGAAAAAGTGAATTTTTTATATATACTTTTTTATTAGATTTGGAAGGTTACAGGTCCTTCATATTCCACATACACATATACATATACATGCTTCAGTCTCTTGATTCTTATTGATTTTATTTCCTTTTTTATCCTCTTATCAATTGCTTCAGTCTCTTGATTCTCCATGGTGGGGCTGATTATTTTTGATTCAATGGTGAGGGTGTATGATCTTGGGTTTACTGAGCATTTACAGGTGGTTGTCTTACATGGTGAACGCAAGCCTTCTTCTATCCAGGTATTCCAAATTCGTTTCTTTACTGTTCATTTTCATCCTCTTCTTTATCTTGTTGTAAATTATGAATACATACTCTAGTGTTTACTGGGAATGAATGCATATGCGTGTTGATGATTCAATCGCAACTATTGAATTCTGTATTCAATTACAGCTCTTGAATTATGTAATGTATTCTATTAGAATTTATTTTATATAGATGTATTCTGTTAGAATGTTTGAGAATAATTGTCAACAACAAGTACATTTTGTCAGAATTTATAGTTTTTATTCTCTTAGAATGCATTGAATTTTTTAATTTTTTAACCTTGATTATGTTTTCTTTGTGGATTTAGGTTTTGAAGAGGCTAACATTAATGTGGAGAAGGAAGAAAACATAGAGAACGAGAGTGTATTATACCAGAATGTGTTATGCTACAATGTATAAAGTGTTGCCAAAAAATAAGATTCTATTAGAATAGATTAGTGTTATTGTTAGATTGTGATGTTTTTTTTTTCTTTCAGAATGTTGTTATTATTCAATGAATCATAATCATACAATGTAATTATTTGGATATTATTAGTTCAAGAATCGATTTTGTGTATTCTTTTTAGAATGTATTTACTAGTTTATGGTTGGCATTCTGTCATTCTGACAGAATATAATCGACAAATATATTTACTATTTTGTGGTTAACATTCTACCATTCTGATAGAATAAAATAGAATTTCTAATTTTGAATTAATTTAAAATATTCAGATTTTTAAAAATAAAGGAATTAATTATCCTTAAAAATCCAAAAATTTCCTTTTTTTAATATAGGTTAATTGACTAAAATGTCCTTATGCTGAAATTTGTGTGATTATATGGTATATGTTATCTTATTCTACTATCATAGACCCCCAGATCATCACCTTTGATTATATTCTATCCGATGGTCCAGATCTGTGCATTCTGGCACACAATAGTTACTAGAAACAAAATAACCTAACCCTATATATATATATATATATATATATATATATATATATATATATATATATATATATATATATATATATTACTATTACTACTATTTGGTATTTTTTACTATTGATTCATGGATTTTGATTACTATTTCATACCTAGTATATATTAAAATCATACATACTTATAAAGCTAGCATTTTTTCTTGAATCTCATGCATTTGAAACCCCCATAAAAACTTGCCAACACCACATGCATTTGAAACCCCCACACCCTTTCACCTTCAAACTAATTAATCACATATAGTCTCATTCCAAGAAAATCACACACTCTATAAGTTCAACACCTCATGCATTTCAAACCCCTACACCCTTTTACCTTCATTATATATGTAGTTATATTTGTACATTTTTCTTACAAAAAGTCGTCATTTGGTTGAAGATATTATGATTCAAAAGTTTTCATATAGTTGAAACATTCATGGTCCAAATATGATAATTTGAAGTAATGGGTTATGTCGCATCGATGGTAATTGTAATATGATTTTTTTCTTTCAACCAAAACAAATGAAGCTTTTCTATTATTTCTTTATATTCAATTTCTCATTTGACCTTTATATGTGATTTATATGTATTACTCAATCTTGAATGTGACTCTCCAAACATCAATGTTTCGCTTGGAGTATCTTTCTAATTCTTCTTTTTCAAGAAAAACATTTTGGTTGCAGGTTAGTGAAGAATTATCATCAAGTTTCTATGGTAGAATGGTGTTCAATAAAGAAAGAAGATTCAGAAAATGGATATAGTTTTTTTTTTTTTTTTTTTGAGCAAAGTGGACGAATATTAGTTTTTTCTTTTGATTTAAACGTATATTTATGTAACATTGTTATTTATATATTCAACCTCCTAATGTTCTAATTTATTTGATTGTAGTTTTTCTATTTTGATTATGTTTATTTTCTATTATTTTGTTGTTGGGTTATCCTACACAACGTATTTACAAGACAATATTTAAAAGATAACATAATTTTTAACATTTGATATGTAATTATGATAACTTATCATAATATGTTCTTCATATGAAATTAATTTATCCATATTACTACAACAATAATTACATATGACATTTACGAAAATATATATTATTTGTGATTTGTTTAACATATATATGCACTTATGTATGTTATAAACTTATAACTATATATCTTTATGTTTAATAACTGAAGGGATTAAAATGATGCATCAAAACCAATTATTTAGACAAATATAATAATAATAATAATAATAATAATAATAATAATAATAATAATAAATAAATAAATAAATATTTCCAAGTACTGTATTCATTTGAAACTCTCACTACAACTCAAAAGTTTTCTAATTTATGTATATTTATTAGTTACAACTCAAAAAATTTTAACTTATGATTATTAATTACTAATCAATAATAACTTTTTATTTTCCTTTCTTTTATAAGGTTGTAAAGTTTTGCTCATTAAAAATATTAATGTATTTGAAGAGATTTGTGATTTAAATATGAAAAGTTAATATAAATGTTATAATAAATGTTTTAGTGTTTTTATGTTATTAAAAGTTGTAGTTTTTATTTTTCATATTTTTTATTATTCGTTGTATATATATCTTCTTTAATACAAATTGTGACATCCCCAAAATCACGGCCAGAAAAGACCGGTTTTGTTTATACTTTATTTCAAAATCAGAGTTATCTTTTAATAAATGGTTTGCGGAATTTGTCCCAAAACAATAATATGATAAAGATTTATCAAAAGCATTTCCATAGAAATGTATTCATTAAAAGACTCGGGATGTCATGTTCGTACAGATCAAAAGTATAAACAGTACAATATAAGCCTTACTACATTATTTCATATCTACAGGCCTATATCCGTAATCCCTCGTCCAAAACATCACACCTATGCTCATGCGCCACTACCTGTAATACATAAAACTGAGTGGGTCAGGCTTGGGAGCCTGGTGAGCACATAGGGTTTTCAACCCACAATAAATAAGTTTATTAATTTCATCAATCAACAATAACCCGATTACCCGTTCCCGTTATCCTCACTTTACGTCCCTAAACACCTATCATAAGGGACCTAGCCTAAGGATTATCATCGGGACGGACACTACTGCTAAGGGGATTCCTCAGCAATAAATGTCCTAATAGGCAACCATGTGGGGGATGGAGTACACCGGTGAACACATCGTTCACAACACCTACAGGTTGCGAACCTGCTAGTGTTCCACTGGACTGTCTAGAAGAGTCCGTGGTCGTCATCTATACTCCGCTAGATGACTGGATCAACAACAACAACATCGAGGCCTCTCATCATTTTATCACACATCACCTATTACATCTACCCATGTTTTACCCCAACATTTTCGTAGATATAAAATACATATACAGTTTAAATCATTGAAAACATGTATAACAACGTTCATCTAGCATAGATAGCAAGTATTCAGATAATATGCACACATAGCACGTAATTTATATAAAATACTTCATATCTATGTGTAAGTTGAAGGTAACTATGCACTCACCGGAAAAGGTGGTGATTCCGAACTCAGACAGCGCTTCGCTTCTTAAAAAGAATTTTTCTTCGACGAAACCTAGTATTATTACCACTAGAGTTTAGTTTATTATTCGTCGAGACTAATTAATAGTCTAGCTATTATTATTATTATTATATAAGCGTCAAAAAAATACTTATATAACCCATAATAATAGCCCAAGTATTTATTATAAGTTCCTAATAACGTTACTATAATTAAATAAAAGTTATATTAAAAATAGCGTAGGCGTAGCTCACTTACAGCGGGTTTTATAGAAAACCGGGCTTTGCTTGGAGCAGCGTTCCCGAGCCGAAAAGCTCTTCTTCTCAGAGCCTTCGAGCACTCCGGGGCTTCCGCCTCGTGCTAGGGAGGTTCCCTAGGCTTTTCGGGGGATTTCGGGGCTAGAGAGAGGTTCTAGAGAGAGAGAGAGAGTAAAGAGAAGAAAGAATGGGAAAGGTGTGAAGAAAATGAGGGTGGGAGAGGTGGTATTTATAGGGTGAAATGTGGCTGAACTTGGTGCCACATGTCACCATCTGGTGGCAAGCCTTGGGGAGAAAGCAATGGCCAAGATTGTGCCACATCACCCATTTTCGCACAGCACACTTCCGACTTCTAAAATCCGTAACTTTCACATACGACCTCCGTTTTTGACGTTCTTTATATCCACGCGTAGGTAATAATAAGATCTACAACTTTCATTTTGACACCGTCAGCTAATTCTCGACCGATCTTAAATTTAACAGTACAAGGAGATTATACTGTTAAACGTCTGCGTAAAATTAATAACTTCTACATACGGACTCTGTTTTTGTCTGTCTTTTTACCGTTGATTTCCTATTAATGAGATCTTCAACTCTCATTTATGTTGCGTAAGCCAAAAACCGCTCGAACTAAAATTCGAGTTTCAGGCCGTGCACTGCTAAGCCGAATCTTAGAAAAATCATAACTTCTTCATACGAAGTCAGATTTGGGCGTTCTTTTTATCGATGTTCTTAGTTTAACACATTCTACGACTTTTGTTTAGATTGCTAAGGCTAAAAAGTCTTCTATCGTAAATTCACTATTTACGTCTCCCGGTGTCGTGCCGGTTTAGCCGTAAAACTTCGGCGGGCCATAACTTCTTCTTTATAGCTCGGATTTCGGCATTCTTTATATGCACGGAAACCTTGAGACATATTCTACAACTTTATGTATAGATATCGGGATTATCTCACACTTTAATTTTGACGCTCATTTTTATTCTTTATTAATTATACATTTATAATTAAATAATAAACACATAAACACACATAATTCACATAATACTCAAATATTTCATATTTATTACTTCAAAAAGAGTTACAATAGTTGACCTAGACTATTACATTGACAAAAATGCTTAGCCCTGAAAACCCGGGCGTTACACAAATGTTATAATAGATGTTTTTGTATTTTTATGTTACTAAAAGTTGTAGTTCATATTTTTGTTCATACATTTTGTTACCCATGATATATAAATTATCATACATTTGATATATAACTTACACAATTTTAAACGGTTTATAAAATTATCAAATAATTGTATATATCACAATGACTTAAAAATTAAAACTATAATCATCATATCATACGATATTATAAAGGAAGCATTTTTTTTCTTTCACCACATTCATTTGAAACTCCCATCTTTTCATATTTCCATACAATATACTTAATTTATTAACTTAAATATGCTTTTAATTGTAAACATTATCATAAATGGAAGAATTTGTGACTTATCAATATGATATACTTAATTTGTTAACTTCAATATATAGTTAAATAAATAACCTACATTAATATATCAAATAAGCTTAAAAATTTAGTGTAAAATTTAAAATCTAAACTAAAATATCAGATAATGCTTAAAAAAAATTCAATATATATTTTTTAACATAGTGAAAAGGAAAACATTAAATATAATAATAATAAAAAACCTAAATTGATGAATCGAATTAACTGAAAGGTGTTTGAAAACTATATTCTAACAATATATTTTTAATCTGCGTCGCGCAACGCACGGGAATTCGTCTAGTGTGAATATATTTTAAAATGAAGGTTATTGTTTTTGATCTAGTTTTATCTCAAAAATCATATTATGAGTTCAAGTGAGTATTTCGTATTGCTTATCACTGATGGAAGATGAGAGTTTGATAATTCCCAACTATGTATCGCCACCGGGATACATTTTGAGAATGTTTATTATGGTGTTGAATTTTGTGAGACCTTCACATTCACTGAATTTGTTTATTTAGTAAAAAGTAAAATGCATATTACAAATGAATCAAAAGTCAGACTGTTTTATCAACATCTCAAGCTACTGTATTATTGTGGTATTGTTGATGATTGTGATATTAGAAAGTTGATCAAGGTAATAAATGTTGTTGGAGATAAATTTGTGTCTGTGTGTGGTGGTTGAAGAATGTGTTGGGGGTAACGACGTCGGTGATAGAGGAAGAGCATCTACAGTTAACATATCCAGTGGAAAAGGGAACACCAACCTAATATGTACTTTTATATCTTCAAGTATACTTCAATATCATAGTGTTGCTAAAAATGTAAACGTAGTGTCAGAATCGGTTTTATATGTTGAACCACAAAATTATAAGTATATCAGTGATGATGATGTTGGTACATATGTTAATGATGTTGATGCACATCTTTAATTTGACCACAAATCACTAGTCGTCGTCAATAAGATCGGTAATGAATCTAGAAAAGAATAAGTTCCTTTTTTTAATAATGGTAAATTAAAAGGATACATGGAGTTTACGGATTGTGACAAGTTGGATATATCCGACCTAGAGAGTAATTCTAATGAAGAAGAATCGGATGATAAACCTTTACTTATGTATTCAGATACCATGTTTCATGGTATGCCTCCATTGCCTTTGTGTCCCGTAAATGTTGATGTGAACATTCCATCTCAGAGGGTGGACATAAGTCAAGAGATAAAGCATCTACACATGTTTGATAACAAAGAGTTGCTTAAGCTTGTAATTGAAAAAAAAATAGCATGGTAGAGGGTAGACATTATACGACTACCAGATTGAGTAAAGAAAGGTTCGAGGTGGTTTGTTTGCTTGAAAATTGTTCTTGGATGATTAGGGCAAGGGGAATCAAATTGACTAGTGTTTACCAAGTCATAAAAAATAATGACCCACACACATGTTCTGCAATAAACTTGCAGTCCAATCATCGACAATCAAAGAAAAAGGTTCTCAGCTGTCACACCTTGACCAACGGCGGAAACGCCGGGGTTGCGACATAAACATTTGGATCATAGACAACAACATATAATGAAATAATAACAGAATTTATTCAACATTACATTCATCCGAAGTCTAAATATGACAAAACACATTGTTTAATAATCCATAAGCGTTATACGCAGATTTCAATTTCTTACAACATAAAAGAGACAAAAGGCTACTATAGAGCCAACAATTTATTTTCAATGTCAAACTCACCATCCTCACACGTGGTGAGAGTTCTTCTAGCCACCTTGAACACCTAGAGACACATACATTTTGAAAATACGTCAACAATAATGTTGGTGAGTTTTATAGGTTTTCTTTTGACTCCGAAGATTTTTATAATTCAAGGTAATGTTTCCAAAGACCGGTAAATTATAATGCATATTTTAATATTCAACCTCCTTTTATATGAAAAGGTTTAGTCAATTTCATGACAATTTTTATTCTCTGGATCTTGTCTGTTTGCGAAAAGTTATGTCGTAAGGAGAGGCAGATAATGCCCTAACACTCGACACTTTCGATCCCCAATTAGGAGAATTGACTCAATCTAGATCTATACTTCTCCGAATAAAAATCTTAAATATAACAATTTGTCTACAACTGACACTATACATCGCTCATCCACAAGCCATACGGCACAATATAAAAATGGATTAACGGTTATACAGTGTCAAACCCCCAAACCAAGGATGGCGGAAACGTCCGGGGGTGGAGGACTTCATGTATAGTATCACAACAACGAGTATAATAGTGCTCAAAGTACAGACAACCAACATAAATATAATTGAAAAAGTTACACCATAGTATAAGTTTACATGTTTCTAAATCAATTACATTATGTTGACAAAAATAAAATGTTTGACGCCTTAGCGTCCCATCCTCAAAAGTCGCATGTTTACCTGTTTTACTGGTTTCCTGAGAATACAAGTAGTTTTGAAAGAGTGTCAACAATTAAGTTGGTGAGTTCATAAGCTTTTGAATGAGATTTTGAAATCCTTTATTTATAAAAGTAATGTTTGTCCCAGAAAAATCCAACATTTTCCTTTTAAAATGTATTGTAGTCTTAAATGCCAAGACTAATAATGTACTAGTATTTTTCTACATAAATTGTAAATCGTGCAAGTTTAAATTGACATAAACTCGTTTATTGAAATGGAAACCCCGTAAATCTTATGTTTTGTTAATACCCCATGTGAGTTATTATAACCATGCTATGACTCGGTCGGCCTTGTATACGACGTTCTTCAGGTGTCAGAATGTTAATGATATTTGTTACCCCAGACCTGCCAATCTAGTTGTTGCATGCATCTAAGGTGTGAGTTTGTCAGACCGAATATAGATCTATACACAATTATCACGCTCTCCTTACAAGAGATTCTGGTAATAATTACAGGGCTTTTTTTGCACTACTTTAGAAGTAACGTGGAGCGAATGTCTCACAAATTTATTCATTAACATATTTACGTAGTGTGAAATTGAAAACCCTTTTTTGTAGAAATGTACTCTTTTGTAATCTATATGAAACACAAACTATACCTATTATAGTTTATCAAAATGTTTGTAATGTATAGTAACCTCTTCTGTGTAAGTAGAATATGTAGCAAAACATAACTATGTTTACTATGCCTCATCATGCATAAATTGTAATAATAAAGGGCTCTTACAATTTAGTGAACATTTTTCTGTTATATATTTTTATTCCAACAGAAAACACATAAAAAATATGAAGTAATCAAGGATTAACACTTTGCTCAACATGTTACAAAGTGTTATGGAAGTTGTAATATGTAAATTCGTTTTAACTATTTCTGCACTGATTTAGAAAAATCATAAAAAAATCATACGAAATCGAAAACTAAATCCATAAACTCTGATAGTTTATAAAATGTGTCTAGTTTGTTTATAAATTTTATCATGATTTTTAGAAGCCTCCAACTGGTGTGAAAGCATTCATTTTCATAGATTGGTCCGAATTCATAGCTATGGAGATAGGCAGTTTTGTAAAAATCACCATAAATTGTAGAAAAATCGTATAGACATGTGCAAGTAGTCATTTTAAAGGTATACACCTGAACTATTTGCAACTAATATAGTTTTGAAAACTCAAAAGTTTAATATGTTCAAAACAGTTCGTGAATGAACATTAACTTTTTTATTGAAAGCTGATGTTTGAGTTTAGTTATGTTATTGGTGTTTTAACTTGTATTCCCCCCTTAAAACTTGAAGAAAACATGAAAATTTAGGGGTATGAACTCACCTAGAGTGATTTCAGTAGATGGATGATGAAGAAAAGGAGTTTACAAGTTAAGAATACTTGGGAGATACTTGAGGATTTGAAGATCTAGTAACAAATACGATGATATTTGTGTAAGGAATCCATGTTTTGAGTGAAAGGTTGTAAGATAATCAAGTTTAGGATGGAAATACTTGCCAAAAGTGAGTGAGAAGCCTAATCACAGCCTTGGAGTCTTGAGTTTGAGAGAGAGAGAGAGAGGTGTGTTTGTTCTTCTTGAGAAAGAGTGAATAAAGCGGGAAGAGAGATAAGAACTTCCAGCCTCTGATCAGATTATGATCTGGAGAAAAAGGGTGAAAGGAAAAATAGTTGACTAATTATGGATGAATAGTGACTAAGTATGGCCCTGGAGTGGGTGTGGAGGATTGCTTGTGTCATAACTTAAAGGTAAAGTCAACAGTCCACCTCAATATCTTACCCACTGAATTTTATTCTTAGGCAATGATTTCCTTTAAAATGTGTTTAAATTATGAATATATAGAGTCTTATATGTCAAAATATGAGTTTGGGTGAAAATCACACGTTAAAATCACGAAAAACGGGCTTAAAACGCGAAAATGGTCGAAAACCGGGAATTGGTGCAAATTCAGCGAAAAAATCCGAGGGGAGGAGGCAAGGTTCGGTCCTTGATGTTGAGGACCGAAAGTGGGTTTTGGTTGTGATGTGAACCGAAAGGTGGTTCGGTCCGAGTAGCTTCGCATGCGAACACGAGAAGGAAGCGAACCGGAGCAAAGGCGGAAGAAGCGAAGGCGAAGGCGAAGTTCGGGTTTGGTCTCGGATCGTTCAGTTCGCACGGTTCGGTTTCGGTTCTAAGCAAGTTCGGCTCCGGCAAGCTTTGGTCCTTTGGTTTCACTTCTTAGGGGTTTCGCTTCTTAGGGTTTCGGCTCTAAGAGGGTTCGGTCCTATAAGGCTGTTTTTCAAGTAGACTTCCCATTTTGCGCGGTTTTTTGCTAAGTTAAGGGTCGGGATGCCCCTAAATGATTATAAAAAGTTGAGGGAGGTTATGAGAGAGATTTGGGAGAGAGAGAGAGAGAGAAAGAGAGAGAGAGAGAGAGAGAGAGAGAAAGAGAGATAGAGACAGAGATTGATAAAGAAAGATTGAGAGAGACTTCGTTTGCGACCTTTTTGGATGTTTAGCTTCGCAACGCAAGGTTTATACACTCCGTTAAGCCTCGTCATGATTGTTATATGCCCCCGAGGGGTGTGGAATAATGTTTTATTGAGTAGTTCCATCACTTACCCTGATTAGGGTTTAAAATTTCTAAACACATGAAACTTTCAAGTGATTACTTTGTATTAATATAGCGAGTTGTACAACTTTAAACATAAGGAAAACCCTAATATACTAGGGTTAGCTAAGTTGACCGATTTGACTTGTTGACCTTATTTGACTTTGTCTAGATCGGAAATTGACGGTTTTCACATAGAGTGGGTTTCGGTCTAGGATTTTGGCTTTATGAAAGAAATTACGCCCACACAAAACTCTCCCTTTTACCCCCTTTTAATACATTGGGTTTCGATCTAGGATTTTGTCCTTATGAAAGAAATTACACCCACACAAAACTCTTTACCCCCTTTCAATACATTGGGTTTCGATCTAGGATTTTAT
The DNA here is from genome assembly GCF_052625555.1 of Lactuca saligna. Lineage (NCBI taxonomy): Eukaryota > Viridiplantae > Streptophyta > Magnoliopsida > Asterales > Asteraceae > Lactuca > Lactuca saligna. The sequence goes on along the minus strand of NC_136419.1, from coordinate 22,017,062 downwards.
CCTCATGAAATAAATTACGCCCACACAAAACTCTCCCTTTTACCCCCTTTTAATACATTGGGTTTCGATCTAGGATTTTGTCCTTATGAAATAAATTATGCCCACACAAAACTCTCCCTTTTACCCCCTTTCGATATATTCCTCCCATAAACACGCACGGGATACACAATCCACAAATATCCATGACGACAATTCTCCGTCCTATAAAATCAATCGCTACCAATGATCACCAACGCAAATCTTAGCTTATTAAGTTTTTAAAGTTTAATGAGTTTAGTTAAATATCAAAATTTAACTTTTAGTTCAATGAATGAGACGGCAGCAACTCGAGTAGTTTCAATCTACAATCCAATAAGAAGGACGTTCCGTTGGCGTAGTTGAGTAACTCGTACGTGTAGCTGTTAAGCTGGTTGACCGGTTGTCGCTTTAATCGAATATTTTTGTATTTTTAATATTTACTTAATGTTGAAAACGTATTATTTTCGTTTGTAAGTAAAATTTAGTCTTAAAAATACACACACATTATTTATCGACGAGATTTCGTATCATAACATAGTATATAACTACTTGTGGTTTATTCTCTGACTCTTGATGTCATTTTATAATTCATTTATATATTATTATGTTATCACCTCGTTTAATGTTTTTCATATTAATACTTGATGAAAAATAAGTTTAACGCCCTAATATACACAAGTCGTATGGTTATAACTATCATGACAAGTTAAAAATGTTCATTTATTATAATTTCGACGTAAGTTCTTAATGATATTTTTATTTGTTCCAAAAAATACTATAACACTAGATTACTCCAAAAAATACTATAACACTAGATTACTCTTTATCTAACATTTTTGTTTACACAAGTGCTTGTAAATATGTCTAACATTTTATAAAATTCTTGAAAATGTCAATTACTAACCACCACCTTTTTAACAAACTTTATTTGTAAAAATAGTATTTATAATAAACATAGACTTTAATAGTTTTTGTATGTAGTATTAACTTTGAATGCATATAACATATAAATTTTTTAACCATCATATTATATCAAAATACTCATGTATGCATCTCCCTCCAAACAAGTAAAAATGTAAAAATGGGGCCATAAAGACTCACATTTGGAACGTGATTCTCGAGTTTAGACGAGAGGATTCGGTGAGGTTTGTGCTTCTTTCAAGACCCGGTATCTTCACCAACAATAAACGAATCTAGTTTTAGATTGTTGAACTTCACAAAGGTGTTCAAAACAGAAAGTATTTCAAATTTTTAAGGTGAAATAAACTCACCCAAAATACTACAGGGGCTGTCGACAGGAATGGGGTTGTCGGGGGTGTTTCCGGTAGCTTTCTCGCCCCTTTTCCTTCCTGTTTTCGCAGCATCTCTTGAGGGAAATAATTTGGGTACAACAACAAACGACTTCATGGGTATATTTGGTACATTTTTTTGGATGTAACAGGTGGCAAAACTCTGTGGTGGCTGCTCCTTTTTGCCTCCCGAAATCACAACAGAAAACACGTCTGATGGAGGTGTTCTTGATGAACTTCGAACAAGAGAGAGGAAGTAGAGAGAAAAGAGGGTTGAGGCTGAACTTTTATGGGTTAATGGTCTCTAATAGTCCCCTTTTTATACTCTCTTAAATTCTATCAACTTTCCTCTAGGTTGTACCTTTGTCCATTTTCTTGAAGTCATTGTCTTACCCTTTTCATTTACCCTTAGTATTACTTGTGCTGGATTTTGATGGGTTAGAGTAAAGAGAGGAGAGAAAATGTAGGGATGTTTGAGGTAGGGTGTAAGAGTCTTCAATTGTCGAGTACTTTGGGTTGATACTTGCAAGCAACACTCTTAAATGAGTGTACTTACTCATAAAGGGTAATAATGTGAGTAGGTGGTTGGAAGACTTTAACACTCCAAGAGAAAAGAGATAGACCCTTAGGAGTTGACTTTGGCATTCAAAGCTTGTCTTAGATATTTTTAAAGTGGATTGTATGTACTAGCTCTTAAATGGGTGTAGTGTGACAAAAATGAACTTTTGGGTTTTTTTGAGGCTAAATCTCGAGATATACCCATATATACACACCTCATGTTCCAATTTATTTTGTGATATTTTCTTGTCATCTAATAATAAAGCTCATTATTATTACATAATATTATTGCTTAGACTTAGACATTTTTCTAAATAAAACACTTTCACTATACAAACATAATTGGATATATCTTATTGATTTTATTAGCATATAACTAGTCTCATTCCAATAATAATCTATATTAAACGATTCTTATTATTAAACATATATATACTTATTTTTATAAGAACATCGTACATTAAGTCCTCCATCAAAATTAGTTACGGTTGTTGATCGACGGACACCGACCTAATTTTTACAATTGTTACATCAGCCACTTTATCATTGAGGTTATGGCCAAATATTATACGCAAGTTTATCGGGGTAATGAAATTGTTAGAGACATCAATTCAAAATTTCCAATTAATATCACACACCAATAGGCTTGACAGGCAAAACAATATGTGTGTTGTTAAGTGGTACCAAAGAAGATTCATTTACCAAACTCCCAGAGTATCTTGGTGAAACATAATCGAAGAACGGTAACTCAAATAAAAACAGATGAGGATGATCGGTTTGAGTTTGTGTTTATTTCTCTTGGTTGCTCGGTAAGTAGTTTTTTTATTAAAAAAGTGTTACATATGAATCTTAATTATTATTTTATAATGCAATTATAAATTATTGTAGGTACGTGCGTTCCTCAAATATTGTAGGTCGACCCTAATAATTGAAGCTGACCACCTAAAGGGTGAATTTTAGGGTATGATGTTGCTTACAGTAACGATGGACGGACAGAATAAAATATTGGTTGTTGCTTATGCAATATGCAAAAGTGAATGTACGAAGACGTGGTCATGGTTCCTTAAAAAACTGCACGAATGTATAGGCAACGTAGAGGACCTTACATTAATATCTGATAGGGCTCCATCCATAGCGACATCAATTGCAAAATATATTCCCTCATGCCTTTCATGGAATATGCGGTGTCCATTGATATTTCAACATTTCAGCTAGATTTGGAAAAAGCGATACAATAAAGGTAATGTTTTGGGAGACATGCAAAGCATATACTATTAAACATTTCGATGATGGTATGAAAATGATAAAAAGGGCAAATGTTGTTGTATGAGAACACCTACGAAATATAAATCTAGAAAAATGGGCAAGGGCACGTTTTCCTGGGAATCGGTATTTTCTTATGAGATCAAATAGTTCACAGTCGATAAATTCAGTTTGAAGATTTTCAAGGAAGATGTCAATATCGATGTTGATTGAGTTTTTTCGTGCAACAATGCTACAATGGAGTTTTTAAAAGCAGAATTTTGCAGTTACTAATCTCTTATATTAATTAGTAATTGAATTGTTATTTTTATTAATTGTATGAAATGTTTTTTTGTAGCTAATGCAAAAACAACACTCACCCCATATGTTGATGAGATTGTACAAGCAAATAAAATTGCATGTAATAATTGGATAATGTACCCGATCTCAAATACTAGATTTGAAGTTAAAAGATCTACTAACAAAAGTGTCAACTTGTACATGTAGACGGTGACAAATAGATGACATATCTTGTGGCAATGCTATAAAAGTGCTAACAATGAACCGTTATGAAGATTGTTTGCAATTTGCTTTAAAATCTTATCTTACAGAGACACTCAAGAAAACGTATGAGGAATGTGTGAACCCTTTGCCAAGTCCATCTGAGTGGGTGATCCATGATGATTTGATGATTGGTAGGCCACCTATAATGGAGAGACATCAACCCCATAGGCCAAGAAACATGGATCGTATTTCATTACAAGGTAAGCGTCCTATATGACCTGAATGTTCTACATGTGTTAGGGTGCAAAGTCATGCTTGGATGTGGAGTGTTTAGGCTTACCCTCTTGTATGTGTAAATGGATTGAGTCTTTCTTATAATTAGGAAGTGAGTGAATCCCATTATATAATGAATCATTTGGAGAGCATTAGTTTTAGAGAGAGAAACTAGCTAACTCATTTGTACTCTTTCTAATCCATACTAATGAGAGCTTAAAAGATTTATTTATTCCATGTGTTCTTGATATGTATGATGATTCACTAGATCATTTCTTATTTCGCATATGTCATCATAATCAACTCAACTACAATTGGTATCAGAGTGGGTGTTCTTGATTTGATCAAGGATTGATCCTTGATGGCATTCTAGATTTGGTGATTATTTATTTTTTATCTTTGATTTTCATGCTTTAGAGAGTTTGGATTATAGAAATCGAATTCATCATTCATAATTCAATTTTCTTCACTAGAATTCAAATGATTTTTTTACTTTCTCTCTCTAGAAAACTCATTCAAAATCACTTTCTCTCTCTAGAAAATTTCAAGTTCTTGTGATCATGGGGTATTTGGAGTATGATTCTTGGGTTGTAATCATTAGAGATGTCAAATACAAAGTCAACGAAAATCAATTTTATGGGTTATTGTTATGTGGGTTGATTTCACGGGAAACTTTGGTTTCTTATGGAGGTTTGAAGGATGATCATGGAAGATTGATATTTCAACCACTCTCGAATATTGATTGCTTGTTTGGATGTTTCTGTCTCATGTTATCTTGTAGAGAAAATCGAGAGGAAGGAGAAGAAAGAGATTTGTTTAATAAGAGATACATTTCTCTTGTTGAAAGCTCAAGTGATCTTCATGCTCTTAAGTTTGTTGAAGATGTTCTTGATGTTCTTGATGCTCTTGAAGTTCATGATAAGAAGATTCAAGTTGATTCTCATGAAGATGAAATCTTTTTTGTTCGATTGAAGCTCAAACCGATGATATTTTGTGTTCTTATGATTCGTTTGAAGGAATGATTCCTTATCGAAAGCCGCTAATCCAATAAATTCACAAGTATCAAACTCCAAAAGATTTTATTCAAACTTGCAACGTTGAAGTTGTGGAAAGTGAGTTATTTCATGAAATCAAATCTTCAAGATGAAAAAGATGAGAAAGAAAAAGAAGAAGAAGAAGATTAAACGCAAAACAAGCGAGTTTACTCACAATAATCATCAAGTATTGTTGTGAAGCAAATTTGGGTTCCAAAGCAACAATTCCCAAGTGTTGCATTAAATTTAAAGTCAAAACCCAAAAGTTTTAATGGTTCTTATGAAGATATTCTTGGATCGTTTAAGAACACGAAGAACAAGTTGTACGACACACATCGTGGGTGGTACAATATTCAAATTGGAGATTTTCTCGTTCCAACAAAAGAACCAAGATCTTCTAAATTTGATTCGTTCACTGAAAATAGAACTTAGATCGTGAAAAAGGTATCTTAAATTCTCAAATGGATTCCAAAACGTCCATGATTTCGATTCGTACTTTGCGTTTTTCAATTTTGATTGATTTTTCTCATTAGATCTAATCCGTTTCAATACCATTGTTGATCCAATTATCTATTTTGTTTAGATTAATCCAAAAAATCAAAATAATATTCTCACAATTCTTTTTATTTTCGAAATTAATTTTGTTTTGGCTAATATTTTGAAATTTTCACTGTTCATCTTTGTAACGTCCCGATTCCAGGTATAAATTTAAATAAAGAATAATTGGTCTTATGTCCTACTCGGCGAGTTGGTTGCCCTACTCGCCGAGTAGCAGTGGGATTGGAACGCGAGTTTAGTTACCTACTCGGCGAGTCCACCAAGGGACTCGGTGAGTAAGAGCTGGCAGATGAAACCCTAAATTATGGGGTTTTACACCCTATTTAAAGGATCATTGGCCTCCACCAGCCTCCCCTTATGCCTCTTGTCTCTCTCAAACCCTAAAACGTGTGTGTGTGTGTGTGTGTTCTTTGGTGTCCAAGCTTGAAGGAGTAATTTTGGAAGGAAGCATTTGAAGAAGAAAGGAAAAAGCAAGGCCATGAATTCGGGAAAAGCTAAGGGATTGCATCAGACATCACTCTCCGGAAGGTAATAAGCTATTCCCTTAAGCTCTTTTCACTTTGAACCTCCCTTGGATGGGTGTGATGAAGGACTCTCCATGTTTAAGCTAAGATCTGAAGTTATAACTTCAGATCTGGACTTCCCTTGACCTCTAGATCCATAAAGTTCACAAATTATGCAAGGTTGAAACTCTCCCAAGGTGTAAAACTCCATTAAAGAGCTTAGATTGATCATTTTGGGCCTTTAGAGCCTTGCATGTACATAAAGATTGCAACTTTACATAATAAATGTGCCTTAGGAGCTTGGATCTGTAATTTGGGGCCTTGCCATGGCTTATAGAGCATCTGCATGGATTAAGATCTGCATGGACTCGGTGAGTTGATTAAGGGACTCGGCGAGTCCGTTGAAGATGGCCATAAACTCGGCGAGTTGGATGAACAACTCGGCGAGTTCGTTGAAGATTGCCTTGAACTCAGCAAGTGTTAGAAAACTCGGCGAGTTGGCTAGGGTTTCTCCCAAAATCTTGGCCGTATATGAACTCGATGAGTGAAAAGGAGACATCGGCAAGCAAGTCGAGGATTCCACGACTTCTCGAACTCAGGAAGAACTCGGCGAGTCGGAGACCTGCACTCGGCGAGTCGAGTCAACATGGACTGTTGACTCTAACTGTGGACTTTGACTTGGACTAAAGGGTTGACCAGTTGAATTCTGTGGGATTGGGAGATTTATGAAAAAGGTTGTGTGGTACTTTTAGGTGGTGAAGTTCGTGTTGGACCCGGGAGTTGAGCTTTTTTATTTCCGACGACAGTTGCGAGGTGAGTTATCCTCACTATACTAAGGGGTCTAAGGCACCAAGGCTGGCCCATTGGAGTTGATATCCTAGTAGTTATTGTTATGTAAAGTTTGAGTTAGTAATGCATGCCAATTGATGTGCTAGTCGGGTAGATCTGTAGGACTGCCTGTGATACTGAGTGATTACCTGGGTGCGCATTTATCTGTTACATGTCGACATGTTATGTGGGGTGGGTTGAGGTTGTACTGCTCCGTGCGGTAGCCAACAAACCCAAGAGCATTCCAGATATGAGCTGAGGGCCCGTTTACATGCTAATTCTAATATCGTAGTCGTACGTTTAGAATCCTAAACACATAAGGTTCCAGATCCGGTCGGCAACAGACCATAGATCCCGAACAAAATAACAGCATATCATGCATAAAACATTTAGCACATAAAAGCATTTTAGGCACAATTCCTAAAATAAGCTAGTGCTCACACCTCACAATCATCGCTTAGAATTCTAAGTTTAAGTCTAGAAATCCTAAAAATTCCTAGTTCGCTTAAACTAATGCTCTGATACCAACTGTGACATCCCCAAAATCACGGCCAGAAAAGACCGGTTTTGTTTATACTTTATTTCAAAATCAGAGTTATCTTTTAATAAATGGTTTGCGGAATTTGTCCCAAAACAATAATATGATAAAGATTTATCAAAAGCATTTCCATAGAAATGTATTCATTAAAAGACTCGGGATGTCATGTTCGTACAGATCAAAAGTATAAACAGTACAATATAAGCCTTACTACATTATTTCATATCTACAGGCCTATATCCGTAATCCCTCGTCCAAAACATCACACCTATGCTCATGCGCCACTACCTGTAATACATAAAACTGAGTGGGTCAGGCTTGGGAGCCTGGTGAGCACATAGGGTTTTCAACCCACAATAAATAAGTTTATTAATTTCATCAATCAACAATAACCCGATTACCCGTTCCCGTTATCCTCACTTTACGTCCCTAAACACCTATCATAAGGGACCTAGCCTAAGGATTATCATCGGGACGGACACTACTGCTAAGGGGATTCCTCAGCAATAAATGTCCTAATAGGCAACCATGTGGGGGATGGAGTACACCGGTGAACACATCGTTCACAACACCTACAGGTTGCGAACCTGCTAGTGTTCCACTGGACTGTCTAGAAGAGTCCGTGGTCGTCATCTATACTCCGCTAGATGACTGGATCAACAACAACAACATCGAGGCCTCTCATCATTTTATCACACATCACCTATTACATCTACCCATGTTTTACCCCAACATTTTCGTAGATATAAAATACATATACAGTTTAAATCATTGAAAACATGTATAACAACGTTCATCTAGCATAGATAGCAAGTATTCAGATAATATGCACACATAGCACGTAATTTATATAAAATACTTCATATCTATGTGTAAGTTGAAGGTAACTATGCACTCACCGGAAAAGGTGGTGATTCCGAACTCAGACAGCGCTTCGCTTCTTAAAAAGAATTTTTCTTCGACGAAACCTAGTATTATTACCACTAGAGTTTAGTTTATTATTCGTCGAGACTAATTAATAGTCTAGCTATTATTATTATTATTATATAAGCGTCAAAAAAATACTTATATAACCCATAATAATAGCCCAAGTATTTATTATAAGTTCCTAATAACGTTACTATAATTAAATAAAAGTTATATTAAAAATAGCGTAGGCGTAGCTCACTTACAGCGGGTTTTATAGAAAACCGGGCTTTGCTTGGAGCAGCGTTCCCGAGCCGAAAAGCTCTTCTTCTCAGAGCCTTCGAGCACTCCGGGGCTTCCGCCTCGTGCTAGGGAGGTTCCCTAGGCTTTTCGGGGGATTTCGGGGCTAGAGAGAGGTTCTAGAGAGAGAGAGAGAGTAAAGAGAAGAAAGAATGGGAAAGGTGTGAAGAAAATGAGGGTGGGAGAGGTGGTATTTATAGGGTGAAATGTGGCTGAACTTGGTGCCACATGTCACCATCTGGTGGCAAGCCTTGGGGAGAAAGCAATGGCCAAGATTGTGCCACATCACCCATTTTCGCACAGCACACTTCCGACTTCTAAAATCCGTAACTTTCACATACGACCTCCGTTTTTGACGTTCTTTATATCCACGCGTAGGTAATAATAAGATCTACAACTTTCATTTTGACACCGTCAGCTAATTCTCGACCGATCTTAAATTTAACAGTACAAGGAGATTATACTGTTAAACGTCTGCGTAAAATTAATAACTTCTACATACGGACTCTGTTTTTGTCTGTCTTTTTACCGTTGATTTCCTATTAATGAGATCTTCAACTCTCATTTATGTTGCGTAAGCCAAAAACCGCTCGAACTAAAATTCGAGTTTCAGGCCGTGCACTGCTAAGCCGAATCTTAGAAAAATCATAACTTCTTCATACGAAGTCAGATTTGGGCGTTCTTTTTATCGATGTTCTTAGTTTAACACATTCTACGACTTTTGTTTAGATTGCTAAGGCTAAAAAGTCTTCTATCGTAAATTCACTATTTACGTCTCCCGGTGTCGTGTCGGTTTAGCCGTAAAACTTCGGCGGGCCATAACTTCTTCTTTATAGCTCGGATTTCGGCATTCTTTATATGCACGGAAACCTTGAGACATATTCTACAACTTTATGTATAGATATCGGGATTATCTCACACTTTAATTTTGACGCTCATTTTTATTCTTTATTAATTATACATTTATAATTAAATAATAAACACATAAACACACATAATTCACATAATACTCAAATATTTCATATTTATTACTTCAAAAAGAGTTACAATAGTTGACCTAGACTATTACATTGACAAAAATGCTTAGCCCTGAAAACCCGGGCGTTACACAAATGTTATAATAGATGTTTTTGTATTTTTATGTTACTAAAAGTTGTAGTTCATATTTTTGTTCATACATTTTGTTACCCATGATATATAAATTATCATACATTTGATATATAACTTACACAATTTTAAACGGTTTATAAAATTATCAAATAATTGTATATATCACAATGACTTAAAAATTAAAACTATAATCATCATATCATACGATATTATAAAGGAAGCATTTTTTTTCTTTCACCACATTCATTTGAAACTCCCATCTTTTCATATTTCCATACAATATACTTAATTTATTAACTTAAATATGCTTTTAATTGTAAACATTATCATAAATGGAAGAATTTGTGACTTATCAATATGATATACTTAATTTGTTAACTTCAATATATAGTTAAATAAATAACCTACATTAATATATCAAATAAGCTTAAAAATTTAGTGTAAAATTTAAAATCTAAACTAAAATATCAGATAATGCTTAAAAAAAATTCAATATATATTTTTTAACATAGTGAAAAGGAAAACATTAAATATAATAATAATAAAAAACCTAAATTGATGAATCGAATTAACTGAAAGGTGTTTGAAAACTATATTCTAACAATATATTTTTAATCTGCGTCGCGCAACGCACGGGAATTCGTCTAGTGTGAATATATTTTAAAATGAAGGTTATTGTTTTTGATCTAGTTTTATCTCAAAAATCATATTATGAGTTCAAGTGAGTATTTCGTATTGCTTATCACTGATGGAAGATGAGAGTTTGATAATTCCCAACTATGTATCGCCACCGGGATACATTTTGAGAATGTTTATTATGGTGTTGAATTTTGTGAGACCTTCACATTCACTGAATTTGTTTATTTAGTAAAAAGTAAAATGCATATTACAAATGAATCAAAAGTCAGACTGTTTTATCAACATCTCAAGCTACTGTATTATTGTGGTATTGTTGATGATTGTGATATTAGAAAGTTGATCAAGGTAATAAATGTTGTTGGAGATAAATTTGTGTCTGTGTGTGGTGGTTGAAGAATGTGTTGGGGGTAACGACGTCGGTGATAGAGGAAGAGCATCTACAGTTAACATATCCAGTGGAAAAGGGAACACCAACCTAATATGTACTTTTATATCTTCAAGTATACTTCAATATCATAGTGTTGCTAAAAATGTAAACGTAGTGTCAGAATCGGTTTTATATGTTGAACCACAAAATTATAAGTATATCAGTGATGATGATGTTGGTACATATGTTAATGATGTTGATGCACATCTTTAATTTGACCACAAATCACTAGTCGTCGTCAATAAGATCGGTAATGAATCTAGAAAAGAATAAGTTCCTTTTTTTAATAATGGTAAATTAAAAGGATACATGGAGTTTACGGATTGTGACAAGTTGGATATATCCGACCTAGAGAGTAATTCTAATGAAGAAGAATCGGATGATAAACCTTTACTTATGTATTCAGATACCATGTTTCATGGTATGCCTCCATTGCCTTTGTGTCCCGTAAATGTTGATGTGAACATTCCATCTCAGAGGGTGGACATAAGTCAAGAGATAAAGCATCTACACATGTTTGATAACAAAGAGTTGCTTAAGCTTGTAATTGAAAAAAAATAGCATGGTAGAGGGTAGACATTATACGACTACCAGATTGAGTAAAGAAAGGTTCGAGGTGGTTTGTTTGCTTGAAAATTGTTCTTGGATGATTAGGGCAAGGGGAATCAAATTGACTAGTGTTTACCAAGTCATAAAAAATAATGACCCACACACATGTTCTGCAATAAACTTGCAGTCCAATCATCGACAATCAAAGAAAAAGGTTCTCAGCTGTCACACCTTGACCAACGGCGGAAACGCCGGGGTTGCGACATAAACATTTGGATCATAGACAACAACATATAATGAAATAATAACAGAATTTATTCAACATTACATTCATCCGAAGTCTAAATATGACAAAACACATTGTTTAATAATCCATAAGCGTTATACGCAGATTTCAATTTCTTACAACATAAAAGAGACAAAAGGCTACTATAGAGCCAACAATTTATTTTCAATGTCAAACTCACCATCCTCACACGTGGTGAGAGTTCTTCTAGCCACCTTGAACACCTAGAGACACATACATTTTGAAAATACGTCAACAATAATGTTGGTGAGTTTTATAGGTTTTCTTTTGACTCCGAAGATTTTTATAATTCAAGGTAATGTTTCCAAAGACCGGTAAATTATAATGCATATTTTAATATTCAACCTCCTTTTATATGAAAAGGTTTAGTCAATTTCATGACAATTTTTATTCTCTGGATCTTGTCTGTTTGCGAAAAGTTATGTCGTAAGGAGAGGCAGATAATGCCCTAACACTCGACACTTTCGATCCCCAATTAGGAGAATTGACTCAATCTAGATCTATACTTCTCCGAATAAAAATCTTAAATATAACAATTTGTCTACAACTGACACTATACATCGCTCATCCACAAGCCATACGGCACAATATAAAAATGGATTAACGGTTATACAGTGTCAAACCCCCAAACCAAGGATGGCGGAAACGTCCGGGGGTGGAGGACTTCATGTATAGTATCACAACAACGAGTATAATAGTGCTCAAAGTACAGACAACCAACATAAATATAATTGAAAAAGTTACACCATAGTATAAGTTTACATGTTTCTAAATCAATTACATTATGTTGACAAAAATAAAATGTTTGACGCCTTAGCGTCCCATCCTCAAAAGTCGCATGTTTACCTGTTTTACTGGTTTCCTGAGAATACAAGTAGTTTTGAAAGAGTGTCAACAATTAAGTTGGTGAGTTCATAAGCTTTTGAATGAGATTTTGAAATCCTTTATTTATAAAAGTAATGTTTGTCCCAGAAAAATCCAACATTTTCCTTTTAAAATGTATTGTAGTCTTAAATGCCAAGACTAATAATGTACTAGTATTTTTCTACATAAATTGTAAATCGTGCAAGTTTAAATTGACATAAACTCGTTTATTGAAATGGAAACCCCGTAAATCTTATGTTTTGTTAATACCCCATGTGAGTTATTATAACCATGCTATGACTCGGTCGGCCTTGTATACGACGTTCTTCAGGTGTCAGAATGTTAATGATATTTGTTACCCCATACCTGCCAATCTAGTTGTTGCATGCATCTAAGGTGTGAGTTTGTCAGACCGAATATAGATCTATACACAATTATCACGCTCTCCTTACAAGAGATTCTGGTAATAATTACAGGGCTTTTTTTGCACTACTTTAGAAGTAACGTGGAGCGAATGTCTCACAAATTTATTCATTAACATATTTACGTAGTGTGAAATTGAAAACCCTTTTTTGTAGAAATGTACTCTTTTGTAATCTATATGAAACACAAACTATACCTATTATAGTTTATCAAAATGTTTGTAATGTATAGTAACCTCTTCTGTGTAAGTAGAATATGTAGCAAAACATAACTATGTTTACTATGCCTCATCATGCATAAATTGTAATAATAAAGGGCTCTTACAATTTAGTGAACATTTTTCTGTTATATATTTTTAGTCCAACAGAAAACACATAAAAAATATGAAGTAATCAAGGATTAACACTTTGCTCAACATGTTACAAAGTGTTATGGAAGTTGTAATATGTAAATTCGTTTTAACTATTTCTGCACTGATTTAGAAAAATCATAAAAAAATCATACGAAATCGAAAACTAAATCCATAAACTCTGATAGTTTATAAAATGTGTCTAGTTTGTTTATAAATTTTATCATGATTTTTAGAAGCCTCCAACTGGTGTGAAAGCATTCATTTTCATAGATTGGTCCGAATTCATAGCTATGGAGATAGGCAGTTTTGTAAAAATCACCATAAATTGTAGAAAAATCGTATAGACATGTGCAAGTAGTCATTTTAAAGGTATACACCTGAACTATTTGCAACTAATATAGTTTTGAAAACTCAAAAGTTTAATATGTTCAAAACAGTTCGTGAATGAACATTAACTTTTTTATTGAAAGCTGATGTTTGAGTTTAGTTATGTTATTGGTGTTTTAACTTGTATTCCCCCCTTAAAACTTGAAGAAAACATGAAAATTTAGGGGTATGAACTCACCTAGAGTGATTTCAGTAGATGGATGATGAAGAAAAGGAGTTTACAAGTTAAGAATACTTGGGAGATACTTGAGGATTTGAAGATCTAGTAACAAATACGATGATATTTGTGTAAGGAATCCATGTTTTGAGTGAAAGGTTGTAAGATAATCAAGTTTAGGATGGAAATACTTGCCAAAAGTGAGTGAGAAGCCTAATCACAGCCTTGGAGTCTTGAGTTTGAGAGAGAGAGAGAGAGGTGTGTTTGTTCTTCTTGAGAAAGAGTGAATAAAGCGGGAAGAGAGATAAGAACTTCCAGCCTCTGATCAGATTATGATCTGGAGAAAAAGGGTGAAAGGAAAAATAGTTGACTAATTATGGATGAATAGTGACTAAGTATGGCCCTGGAGTGGGTGTGGAGGATTGCTTGTGTCATAACTTAAAGGTAAAGTCAACAGTCCACCTCAATATCTTACCCACTGAATTTTATTCTTAGGCAATGATTTCCTTTAAAATGTGTTTAAATTATGAATATATAGAGTCTTATATGTCAAAATATGAGTTTGGGTGAAAATCACACGTTAAAATCACGAAAAACGGGCTTAAAACGCGAAAATGGTCGAAAACCGGGAATTGGTGCAAATTCAGCGAAAAAATCCGAGGGGAGGAGGCAAGGTTCGGTCCTTGATGTTGAGGACCGAAAGTGGGTTTTGGTTGTGATGTGAACCGAAAGGTGGTTCGGTCCGAGTAGCTTCGCATGCGAACACGAGAAGGAAGCGAACCGGAGCAAAGGCGGAAGAAGCGAAGGCGAAGGCGAAGTTCGGGTTTGGTCTCGGATCGTTCAGTTCGCACGGTTCGGTTTCGGTTCTAAGCAAGTTCGGCTCCGGCAAGCTTTGGTCCTTTGGTTTCACTTCTTAGGGGTTTCGCTTCTTAGGGTTTCGGCTCTAAGAGGGTTCGGTCCTATAAGGCTGTTTTTCAAGTAGACTTCCCATTTTGCGCGGTTTTTTGCTAAGTTAAGGGTCGGGATGCCCCTAAATGATTATAAAAAGTTGAGGGAGGTTATGAGAGAGATTTGGGAGAGAGAGAGAGAGAGAAAGAGAGAGAGAGAGAGAGAGAGAGAAAGAGAGATAGAGACAGAGATTGATAAAGAAAGATTGAGAGAGACTTCGTTTGCGACCTTTTTGGATGTTTAGCTTCGCAACGCAAGGTTTATACACTCCGTTAAGCCTCGTCATGATTGTTATATGCCCCCGAGGGGTGTGGAATAATGTTTTATTGAGTAGTTCCATCACTTACCCTGATTAGGGTTTAAAATTTCTAAACACATGAAACTTTCAAGTGATTACTTTGTATTAATATAGCGAGTTGTACAACTTTAAACATAAGGAAAACCCTAATATACTAGGGTTAGCTAAGTTGACCGATTTGACTTGTTGACCTTATTTG
This sequence comes from Lactuca saligna, assembly GCF_052625555.1. NCBI lineage: Eukaryota > Viridiplantae > Streptophyta > Magnoliopsida > Asterales > Asteraceae > Lactuca > Lactuca saligna. Next base: position 22,001,851 of record NC_136419.1, on the reverse strand, counting down.
ACTTTGTCTAGATCGGAAATTGACGGTTTTCACATAGAGTGGGTTTCGGTCTAGGATTTTGGCTTTATGAAAGAAATTACGCCCACACAAAACTCTCCCTTTTACCCCCTTTTAATACATTGGGTTTCGATCTAGGATTTTGTCCTTATGAAAGAAATTACACCCACACAAAACTCTTTACCCCCTTTCAATACATTGGGTTTCGATCTAGGATTTTATCCTCATGAAATAAATTACGCCCACACAAAACTCTCCCTTTTACCCCCTTTTAATACATTGGGTTTCGATCTAGGATTTTGTCCTTATGAAATAAATTATGCCCACACAAAACTCTCCCTTTTACCCCCTTTCGATATATTCCTCCCATAAACACGCACGGGATACACAATCCACAAATATCCATGACGACAATTCTCCGTCCTATAAAATCAATCGCTACCAATGATCACCAACGCAAATCTTAGCTTATTAAGTTTTTAAAGTTTAATGAGTTTAGTTAAATATCAAAATTTAACTTTTAGTTCAATGAATGAGACGGCAGCAACTCGAGTAGTTTCAATCTACAATCCAATAAGAAGGACGTTCCGTTGGCGTAGTTGAGTAACTCGTACGTGTAGCTGTTAAGCTGGTTGACCGGTTGTCGCTTTAATCGAATATTTTTGTATTTTTAATATTTACTTAATGTTGAAAACGTATTATTTTCGTTTGTAAGTAAAATTTAGTCTTAAAAATACACACACATTATTTATCGACGAGATTTCGTATCATAACATAGTATATAACTACTTGTGGTTTATTCTCTGACTCTTGATGTCATTTTATAATTCATTTATATATTATTATGTTATCACCTCGTTTAATGTTTTTCATATTAATACTTGATGAAAAATAAGTTTAACGCCCTAATATACACAAGTCGTATGGTTATAACTATCATGACAAGTTAAAAATGTTCATTTATTATAATTTCGACGTAAGTTCTTAATGATATTTTTATTTGTTCCAAAAAATACTATAACACTAGATTACTCCAAAAAATACTATAACACTAGATTACTCTTTATCTAACATTTTTGTTTACACAAGTGCTTGTAAATATGTCTAACATTTTATAAAATTCTTGAAAATGTCAATTACTAACCACCACCTTTTTAACAAACTTTATTTGTAAAAATAGTATTTATAATAAACATAGACTTTAATAGTTTTTGTATGTAGTATTAACTTTGAATGCATATAACATATAAATTTTTTAACCATCATATTATATCAAAATACTCATGTATGCATCTCCCTCCAAACAAGTAAAAATGTAAAAATGGGGCCATAAAGACTCACATTTGGAACGTGATTCTCGAGTTTAGACGAGAGGATTCGGTGAGGTTTGTGCTTCTTTCAAGACCCGGTATCTTCACCAACAATAAACGAATCTAGTTTTAGATTGTTGAACTTCACAAAGGTGTTCAAAACAGAAAGTATTTCAAATTTTTAAGGTGAAATAAACTCACCCAAAATACTACAGGGGCTGTCGACAGGAATGGGGTTGTCGGGGGTGTTTCCGGTAGCTTTCTCGCCCCTTTTCCTTCCTGTTTTCGCAGCATCTCTTGAGGGAAATAATTTGGGTACAACAACAAACGACTTCATGGGTATATTTGGTACATTTTTTTGGATGTAACAGGTGGCAAAACTCTGTGGTGGCTGCTCCTTTTTGCCTCCCGAAATCACAACAGAAAACACGTCTGATGGAGGTGTTCTTGATGAACTTCGAACAAGAGAGAGGAAGTAGAGAGAAAAGAGGGTTGAGGCTGAACTTTTATGGGTTAATGGTCTCTAATAGTCCCCTTTTTATACTCTCTTAAATTCTATCAACTTTCCTCTAGGTTGTACCTTTGTCCATTTTCTTGAAGTCATTGTCTTACCCTTTTCATTTACCCTTAGTATTACTTGTGCTGGATTTTGATGGGTTAGAGTAAAGAGAGGAGAGAAAATGTAGGGATGTTTGAGGTAGGGTGTAAGAGTCTTCAATTGTCGAGTACTTTGGGTTGATACTTGCAAGCAACACTCTTAAATGAGTGTACTTACTCATAAAGGGTAATAATGTGAGTAGGTGGTTGGAAGACTTTAACACTCCAAGAGAAAAGAGATAGACCCTTAGGAGTTGACTTTGGCATTCAAAGCTTGTCTTAGATATTTTTAAAGTGGATTGTATGTACTAGCTCTTAAATGGGTGTAGTGTGACAAAAATGAACTTTTGGGTTTTTTTGAGGCTAAATCTCGAGATATACCCATATATACACACCTCATGTTCCAATTTATTTTGTGATATTTTCTTGTCATCTAATAATAAAGCTCATTATTATTACATAATATTATTGCTTAGACTTAGACATTTTTCTAAATAAAACACTTTCACTATACAAACATAATTGGATATATCTTATTGATTTTATTAGCATATAACTAGTCTCATTCCAATAATAATCTATATTAAACGATTCTTATTATTAAACATATATATACTTATTTTTATAAGAACATCGTACATTAAGTCCTCCATCAAAATTAGTTACGGTTGTTGATCGACGGACACCGACCTAATTTTTACAATTGTTACATCAGCCACTTTATCATTGAGGTTATGGCCAAATATTATACGCAAGTTTATCGGGGTAATGAAATTGTTAGAGACATCAATTCAAAATTTCCAATTAATATCACACACCAATAGGCTTGACAGGCAAAACAATATGTGTGTTGTTAAGTGGTACCAAAGAAGATTCATTTACCAAACTCCCAGAGTATCTTGGTGAAACATAATCGAAGAACGGTAACTCAAATAAAAACAGATGAGGATGATCGGTTTGAGTTTGTGTTTATTTCTCTTGGTTGCTCGGTAAGTAGTTTTTTTATTAAAAAAGTGTTACATATGAATCTTAATTATTATTTTATAATGCAATTATAAATTATTGTAGGTACGTGCGTTCCTCAAATATTGTAGGTCGACCCTAATAATTGAAGCTGACCACCTAAAGGGTGAATTTTAGGGTATGATGTTGCTTACAGTAACGATGGACGGACAGAATAAAATATTGGTTGTTGCTTATGCAATATGCAAAAGTGAATGTACGAAGACGTGGTCATGGTTCCTTAAAAAACTGCACGAATGTATAGGCAACGTAGAGGACCTTACATTAATATCTGATAGGGCTCCATCCATAGCGACATCAATTGCAAAATATATTCCCTCATGCCTTTCATGGAATATGCGGTGTCCATTGATATTTCAACATTTCAGCTAGATTTGGAAAAAGCGATACAATAAAGGTAATGTTTTGGGAGACATGCAAAGCATATACTATTAAACATTTCGATGATGGTATGAAAATGATAAAAAGGGCAAATGTTGTTGTATGAGAACACCTACGAAATATAAATCTAGAAAAATGGGCAAGGGCACGTTTTCCTGGGAATCGGTATTTTCTTATGAGATCAAATAGTTCACAGTCGATAAATTCAGTTTGAAGATTTTCAAGGAAGATGTCAATATCGATGTTGATTGAGTTTTTTCGTGCAACAATGCTACAATGGAGTTTTTAAAAGCAGAATTTTGCAGTTACTAATCTCTTATATTAATTAGTAATTGAATTGTTATTTTTATTAATTGTATGAAATGTTTTTTTGTAGCTAATGCAAAAACAACACTCACCCCATATGTTGATGAGATTGTACAAGCAAATAAAATTGCATGTAATAATTGGATAATGTACCCGATCTCAAATACTAGATTTGAAGTTAAAAGATCTACTAACAAAAGTGTCAACTTGTACATGTAGACGGTGACAAATAGATGACATATCTTGTGGCAATGCTATAAAAGTGCTAACAATGAACCGTTATGAAGATTGTTTGCAATTTGCTTTAAAATCTTATCTTACAGAGACACTCAAGAAAACGTATGAGGAATGTGTGAACCCTTTGCCAAGTCCATCTGAGTGGGTGATCCATGATGATTTGATGATTGGTAGGCCACCTATAATGGAGAGACATCAACCCCATAGGCCAAGAAACATGGATCGTATTTCATTACAAGGTAAGCGTCCTATATGACCTGAATGTTCTACATGTGTTAGGGTGCAAAGTCATGCTTGGATGTGGAGTGTTTAGGCTTACCCTCTTGTATGTGTAAATGGATTGAGTCTTTCTTATAATTAGGAAGTGAGTGAATCCCATTATATAATGAATCATTTGGAGAGCATTAGTTTTAGAGAGAGAAACTAGCTAACTCATTTGTACTCTTTCTAATCCATACTAATGAGAGCTTAAAAGATTTATTTATTCCATGTGTTCTTGATATGTATGATGATTCACTAGATCATTTCTTATTTCGCATATGTCATCATAATCAACTCAACTACAATTGGTATCAGAGTGGGTGTTCTTGATTTGATCAAGGATTGATCCTTGATGGCATTCTAGATTTGGTGATTATTTATTTTTTATCTTTGATTTTCATGCTTTAGAGAGTTTGGATTATAGAAATCGAATTCATCATTCATAATTCAATTTTCTTCACTAGAATTCAAATGATTTTTTTACTTTCTCTCTCTAGAAAACTCATTCAAAATCACTTTCTCTCTCTAGAAAATTTCAAGTTCTTGTGATCATGGGGTATTTGGAGTATGATTCTTGGGTTGTAATCATTAGAGATGTCAAATACAAAGTCAACGAAAATCAATTTTATGGGTTATTGTTATGTGGGTTGATTTCACGGGAAACTTTGGTTTCTTATGGAGGTTTGAAGGATGATCATGGAAGATTGATATTTCAACCACTCTCGAATATTGATTGCTTGTTTGGATGTTTCTGTCTCATGTTATCTTGTAGAGAAAATCGAGAGGAAGGAGAAGAAAGAGATTTGTTTAATAAGAGATACATTTCTCTTGTTGAAAGCTCAAGTGATCTTCATGCTCTTAAGTTTGTTGAAGATGTTCTTGATGTTCTTGATGCTCTTGAAGTTCATGATAAGAAGATTCAAGTTGATTCTCATGAAGATGAAATCTTTTTTGTTCGATTGAAGCTCAAACCGATGATATTTTGTGTTCTTATGATTCGTTTGAAGGAATGATTCCTTATCGAAAGCCGCTAATCCAATAAATTCACAAGTATCAAACTCCAAAAGATTTTATTCAAACTTGCAACGTTGAAGTTGTGGAAAGTGAGTTATTTCATGAAATCAAATCTTCAAGATGAAAAAGATGAGAAAGAAAAAGAAGAAGAAGAAGATTAAACGCAAAACAAGCGAGTTTACTCACAATAATCATCAAGTATTGTTGTGAAGCAAATTTGGGTTCCAAAGCAACAATTCCCAAGTGTTGCATTAAATTTAAAGTCAAAACCCAAAAGTTTTAATGGTTCTTATGAAGATATTCTTGGATCGTTTAAGAACACGAAGAACAAGTTGTACGACACACATCGTGGGTGGTACAATATTCAAATTGGAGATTTTCTCGTTCCAACAAAAGAACCAAGATCTTCTAAATTTGATTCGTTCACTGAAAATAGAACTTAGATCGTGAAAAAGGTATCTTAAATTCTCAAATGGATTCCAAAACGTCCATGATTTCGATTCGTACTTTGCGTTTTTCAATTTTGATTGATTTTTCTCATTAGATCTAATCCGTTTCAATACCATTGTTGATCCAATTATCTATTTTGTTTAGATTAATCCAAAAAATCAAAATAATATTCTCACAATTCTTTTTATTTTCGAAATTAATTTTGTTTTGGCTAATATTTTGAAATTTTCACTGTTCATCTTTGTAACGTCCCGATTCCAGGTATAAATTTAAATAAAGAATAATTGGTCTTATGTCCTACTCGGCGAGTTGGTTGCCCTACTCGCCGAGTAGCAGTGGGATTGGAACGCGAGTTTAGTTACCTACTCGGCGAGTCCACCAAGGGACTCGGTGAGTAAGAGCTGGCAGATGAAACCCTAAATTATGGGGTTTTACACCCTATTTAAAGGATCATTGGCCTCCACCAGCCTCCCCTTATGCCTCTTGTCTCTCTCAAACCCTAAAACGTGTGTGTGTGTGTGTGTGTTCTTTGGTGTCCAAGCTTGAAGGAGTAATTTTGGAAGGAAGCATTTGAAGAAGAAAGGAAAAAGCAAGGCCATGAATTCGGGAAAAGCTAAGGGATTGCATCAGACATCACTCTCCGGAAGGTAATAAGCTATTCCCTTAAGCTCTTTTCACTTTGAACCTCCCTTGGATGGGTGTGATGAAGGACTCTCCATGTTTAAGCTAAGATCTGAAGTTATAACTTCAGATCTGGACTTCCCTTGACCTCTAGATCCATAAAGTTCACAAATTATGCAAGGTTGAAACTCTCCCAAGGTGTAAAACTCCATTAAAGAGCTTAGATTGATCATTTCGGGCCTTTAGAGCCTTGCATGTACATAAAGATTGCAACTTTACATAATAAATGTGCCTTAGGAGCTTGGATCTGTAATTTGGGGCCTTGCCATGGCTTATAGAGCATCTGCATGGATTAAGATCTGCATGGACTCGGTGAGTTGATTAAGGGACTCGGCGAGTCCGTTGAAGATGGCCATAAACTCGGCGAGTTGGATGAACAACTCGGCGAGTTCGTTGAAGATTGCCTTGAACTCAGCAAGTGTTAGAAAACTCGGCGAGTTGGCTAGGGTTTCTCCCAAAATCTTGGCCGTATATGAACTCGATGAGTGAAAAGGAGACATCGGCAAGCAAGTCGAGGATTCCACGACTTCTCGAACTCAGGAAGAACTCGGCGAGTCGGAGACCTGCACTCGGCGAGTCGAGTCAACATGGACTGTTGACTCTAACTGTGGACTTTGACTTGGACTAAAGGGTTGACCAGTTGAATTCTGTGGGATTGGGAGATTTATGAAAAAGGTTGTGTGGTACTTTTAGGTGGTGAAGTTCGTGTTGGACCCGGGAGTTGAGCTTTTTTATTTCCGACGACAGTTGCGAGGTGAGTTATCCTCACTATACTAAGGGGTCTAAGGCACCAAGGCTGGCCCATTGGAGTTGATATCCTAGTAGTTATTGTTATGTAAAGTTTGAGTTAGTAATGCATGCCAATTGATGTGCTAGTCGGGTAGATCTGTAGGACTGCCTGTGATACTGAGTGATTACCTGGGTGCGCATTTATCTGTTACATGTCGACATGTTATGTGGGGTGGGTTGAGGTTGTACTGCTCCGTGCGGTAGCCAACAAACCCAAGAGCATTCCAGATATGAGCTGAGGGCCCGGTAGGCATTCCAGACTCGTACCGAGGGCTCGATGGCATTCCAGATACGAGCTGAGGGCCCAGTAGGCATTCCAGACTCATACTGAGGGCCCAGGGGTAGTCCAGCTTGTAAAGTTGTGGACCCAGTGCATGTTGTTCTGTTTTGATTGATATGATATGCTAATGTTGATATTGCTATGTGAAGTGTATGTGTATCAGTATTTTGGGGGTAACTCACTAAGCTCTCGGGCTTACAATTTCAGTTTATTGTTTTAGGTACCTCTGGGGATCACGATAAGGCTAAGGCTTGATCGTACAGCTCCTCCTATTGTGTTATGTTTTTGGGAAAACTCTGATATAATGTATTTTGAAAACAAAGTTGTAATGTTTTGATGAATTTGTCGTATTTTTAAATATTTTAAATTTGGATTAAATATCGAGTGTTACAATCTTGAGCCTAATCCACAATCCAATAGTTGTTATTGTTGATGATTTGTTTTAAGCCCAAAATTATATCGATTCGTTATCATTGACTGAGCCCAAATACCTTCAGATTAATTTCATCAATATTGGTTGATGATTCAATAAAAACAAAAACTCAAAACTGAATGGATCGAAACTCGACTCAAATTGAGATGAAATCGATATTTAGTCTAGTTCATTAGTGCTCGAAACAAAAGTTTGAAGAAGTAATTTTTTTCGATTATGGCTTGATTATGAACCTTTGGAACTAAAGTCCCGTAATTAAAGTCAATGTCAAAAGTCAAAATTGGATTCTAGATGAATTTAGAATCGATTTCGCTTTTGTTGTTCTTGTTTTGAGTCGTTTGAGAAATCAAACATGTAAACAATATTGGATTCGATCTCGATTTCAAAGTTTTGACTGATGGATTATTGGAATCGAAGGCCTGGAGGTTCATAGTCGATAGTCAATGTGTGTTTTGTGGAGTCAATTGTCGTGAAGTTTGAATCGATTTCACATCTGGAATCGAAAAGTCAAACATGAGAAAAGATCAAAATCGAATCAACATCCGAAATTTGTATTTCGATTATTCACTGTACGATGGTTGGAAGGTACTCACTTGGAGTCGACTGAATTTCTATTGATGTTAGCTGAGTAGAATCGATTTTTATTGTGTGCTGGGTTCGCTTTACGATTGATGGCCTTGAGTGTCGAATCTGTTTTGGATTGGTGATGTGTGAAGTCGGATATAATTGTTTTGGCTTGTTGGTGTGTTGGAATCGATATCAAGTAGCGAAGCTGAATGGTTTAGCAAACATTCAGTGGTTCACATTCCTTCGACTTTGAATGATTAAGAAAACACTTCGTTAATCAACTCTTTGAACCTAAAAAGCGAATCGTGAAGATGTAGTTGGCTTAATTACCTGATTAACAAAGGGAAGAAGAAGAAGAAAACAAAAGTTTTGAAGTGGGTCCCTAATGTTTCGAAGACATGGCAAAATTGGTCCAAATTCAAATTTGGAGTAAAACTATGAAGAAAGCTAAAGTTTCTCTTTTAGCCCCTACAGATTCGAAATGTGGGTAGAAAATACCCAGTTTCGACATTGGGCTAACAAAGCTGAGAAATTGAAGAAGTTTCATGTTCAGTCCCTACAGTTGGTGCAAACTTACACTTTATGTCTATTTTCGCAAATCGGGGAGTGTTCGCATATTAAGTTGTTTTTTGTGCAACAGGTCCTGCGGATTTCAGAGAGTGATGGTTTTTACCTGCATTTTGGAAAATATTGCAACTCTCACCCAAATGTCAAACATTTTCACAAATTGGAAATTTTTTCGAGGCTATTTCGGTGTTTCATTTTTGGCACACATCAAGGGGGGGGGGGGGTATTGTGAAGATTAATCATCGAGCGATTCTCACCCTTAATGGGTTTTATAATCATTTTTTGATTATAAAAAGGGGGAGAATGAAGAATGAGTATTCGAAGCTTCGGGTATTCATTTGTGGATTTGAAGAGCGGTATCATTTCGAGGGGGAGTTTGGTCTTGATCATGCGAGCTCATTGGATATTGAATCCGGGACATCCAATCCTAACTTTGAGGGGAGAATGTTAAGGTTTCATTTTTGGCATACATCGGGGGGGGGGGGGGGGGGTATTGTGAAGATTAATCATCGGGCGATTCTCACCCTTAATGGGTTTGATAATCATTTTTTTTATTATAAAAAGGGGGAGAATGAAGAATGAGTATTCGAAGCTTCGGGTATTCATTTGCGGATTTGAAGAGCGGTATCATTTCGAGGGGGAGTTTGGTCTTGATCACGCGAGCTCATTGGATATTGAATCCGAGACATCCAATCCTAACTTTGAGGGGGAGAATGTTAAGGTGCAAAGTCATGCTTGGATGTGGAGTGTTTAGGCTTACCCTCTTGTATGTGTAAATAGGTTGAGTCTTTCGTATAATTAGGAAGTGAATGACTCCCATTATGTGATGAATCATTTGGAGAGCATTAGTTTTAGAGAGAGAAACTAGCAAACCCATTTGTACTCTTTCTAATCCATACTAATGAGAGCTTAAAAAATTATTTACTCCATGTGTTCTTAATTTGTATGATGATTCACTAGATATTTTCTTATTCCGCACATGTCATCATAATCAACTTAACTACAACATGCGGTCAATTCAGACACACGAGGAGTAATTGTATGGGTAGGGGCTTCGGGAGTGGATCTAAGGGAGGAAAAATCCACAAGCAAGGGGATAAGGACTAATGAATTGGCATCTGGGAGCGAGTCACAGAATGAAAGCGTGTATCCCACTTTTGATTTCAACAACACTTTTGATGTAAACTGCCTTTAGATTAAAGTGGGAAACTGTTATGTAATTTGTTTTTTGTTTACGACTATTTTATTAAATATTTTATTTACTGTATTAACTATCTAGTATTTTAACTACGAATTGCATGTCAAAAAAGTATCGGTTCAAGTATGAATTTCATGTTTTTTCGTTGATCACGTTTTTTGTACCTAGTTCTTTGTCCCAAAATATATGGATATAAAATCTGATATCATTTACATATTGTTATTACCCATCAAAGTAGTATTTGTGCTATTAAAAACGGCATACAAAGTATAAAGTGTCATTTTTAGCCAACTAAAAATCTATTGTTTTAATTCCAAATTACATGTTTTTTGTTGATTATGTTGTTTGTACCTAGTTCTTTGTCCCAAAATATTCGGGTATGAAATCTGATATCGTTTGTGTATTGTTATTACCCTTCAAAGTAGTCTTCGTGTTGTTAAAAACGACATAAAAAAAAGCATAAACTGTCATTTTTTAGCATACCAAAAAACTATTGTTTTAACTCTAAATTGCATGTTTTTTGTTGATTAAGTTGTTTTTAAATAGTTCTTCGTAAAAAAATTGATATCGTTTATGCATAAATACACATTTAACATAACATCATTTATTATAAGGTAAAAAACACACATACTACAAATAAGGTTTACACACAACTAAATGCAAACTAACATTCGTTGTGATTCGTACATTAATATTCAGTTATACTGCAAATGGGGTAAGATGGCCACCCTTTCAATTGGTATTTCCCAATACAGAAGGATTGGAATAGGATTCACCACCTCAATACATAAAATATTTCGATACACCGCAACAGTCAACTTATAATTCACCATTTGCAAGATTTCTTCAATTGAAAGCCTTTGTAGTGATGCTATAGCGTGTTCACAAGGTATGCCACATTTTTGCCATCTGCCGCAAGTACAAATCTCACGTTCTACTTGCACCGAATTAGTGGTTAAATACAGTCACTTCAAATCTATCGCTACTAATATGTCTAACCCTACAACTATCAGATTAGATAAATATTCTTTGAACTATCTTTTATGCAAAAGGGGTCAGATGATCATGAATCCCTCATGTGAAATTAACTGAATTCCATATAAAAAATAATATTTGATAAAGTATAATAAAATTTAATTATTACCTCTAAATTCAAATCGTTGAACATATACTCCTTCAATTGACTCATGGATCATCTCAATGATTAACATTACTGGTAACTAGTGTGTGTTACCTCTTATCCAATTCACGAAAATGGGAATGTCGATGGATTTGACAATGAAACGTACTTTAGGAAAAAAAGGCGCATGCCCATCTTGCAATGGTAATATTCTCAAGCCAGAGAAGATCATTCCCATTAACCTCGTTTTGTAATCTATTCAAATGTATGTAAAATTTAGAAAGACTATACATTTTGCATGTCTCCCAGAACAATTTTTGCACAAAGGCATTACTTCCTGTGGAAGCCCGTATTTTCTTAGCTATATGCTTACAACAATACCCATTATATGAATCTGGGTAGACTTTGAATGGCCTATTCTATTCAAAATCAGACATATGGCTTATGAATCCAACTTCCATAGTGTCACCTAAACATTCTTTCAACCTCCTCATGAACCATGCCCAAGACTCATCATAGTCTATGGCTCCCAAAGAGAATACTATGAGCAAGGGTTCATGATTTATATCCAAAGCAATTGAAACATACATTGTTGTTTTGTTGGTACTAATAAGGGGTACATGAGCAACAAATATTATTGGTATCATAGACATGAGAAAGGTACGAATCTACAAGAAAAGATACCAACATTATCCAAATAACTACTTGAAATATCAAATAATTTACTATGAAAAATGACATACCATGCATCCTAAAGCCACAAAACAAAATTGAAACCGATTTCTCACATATTTCTTAATATATGTAAAGGAATTAGGATTGGTTCTTTCAAGATTATGAAAGAATATTGGTAGGTTGGAAAAACTTTTTTTTGTATACATCATTGAATGAACTCATTTTGATAACTTCTACACATTGAATAGGTTGTCAAATAAAAATGGATTTCATTTCCATTTGAATGTAGGGGTACACTCTTTATAATAGACTAGTCATTTCGAGTACACTATTTGATATGACAATAAATTGGCCACCCTATAAACTAGTAGTCAAAATCTATGAAACTGTAGTCAAATAATGTCAAATAATAGTCAAATTGTCATATATCTTACACAAAATTACTATTTGAAATGCGAAATCTACTATTCGAAATGACAATACATTTGGTACCTTATAAAAAAGTAGTCAAAATCTATGAAATCGTAGTCAAATAATATCAAAGAGTAGTCAAATTGGGGTGTTGTTAATGGCACCCCATTTATCTTAGTCAAAACCATTTTACAAAGTCAAAACCACTTTTAACTTACTTTAACTTTGAACTTACTTTAAACTCCAAATGAAATGAAATGACATCTACTCATTATCCCTTTAAACCCAAATTGAAATGACACATATTCATTACCCAGGAACCCCTCCTTATTTATTTATTTTTTGGAAATTCCAACCTTTCTTCTTACTTTAGTTATTGATAATATATAATGTTCCAATTTTCTTCAATTACCTAATAATTTTTGGAACACTTATTATATATATATATATATATATATATATATATATATATATATATATATATATATATATATATATATATATATATATATATAAACAAACAATCAAACATAATATGATATACTATTTAAGTTTTCGTTTTCTTATAATTTTACGTTTTATGTTTTCATCTTTTTAGTATGAACAATCATAATATAGTATTTTTCACGGCTACATAACTATATTAGGCAAGATGAGTTTTTATTCTTTTTTTATATAAGCATATTTATAATAAAATAAAATATGACTATATTTACGATCAAACCAAAAAAATACAAAATATTTTTGTTTCATCATTGTTGGACCTCATTTTATAAATGTTGGAAAAAAATTAGTTGTATCAACTACCAGTTTGCAGTTACTTTGTTGTACATGCTTAATATCTCACTTTTATTTTCTATATTTACATAATCAAATTTATTTTGAATAATTATGAAAGTATATTTATTTTGTATAATATCTCAATTTTATTATATGAATTTTCATATAAAATTTCATTTTTATTTATTAATATTAACGATATCAAAATGGTTGTAAACAAAACTCACAAAAATGAAGAGGTTTGTTCATCTTCGATGGTTTAACTTTAAACGATAAACAAACGAACAAAAATAGTTTAACATTTTTTTTGTGTTCGTTCAATAAAAAAACTTAGTGTGTTCATGTTTGTTATGTGTGTTCATTTAGTTGATAAAAGAGCGAAGTAAACACAAATTAATATAAATTAACACAAACACAAATGAAAGGGGGAACACAAATTAACATAAAGGAACACAAACACAATAAAAATTGTAGGAACACAAATTAACATAAAGGAACACAAATTAACATAAAGGAACACAAACACAATAAAAATTGTAGGCCCTAGCAACGGTGGAACTACGGAAAAAGGGCGAACCGGAAAGAATTATATACGCCACATAAGAATTTTCATATTCATATAAATGATGTACATAATAAGTAATAAAAGTAATTTATACATTAACAATATTACTTATTTTATTGTTAATATTACTGTGTGCATAATAAAAACTAATTATACTTGTATTTAACAAGAGATGGTAAATGAAAAATGTATTTTTATTTATTTATTGTAGTTGTGTTTTGTTAAAAATAGTTGTAATTTTGTTTTTGTTTGACGTTAATAATAATAAAAGAAAAAAAAAAACTAGGTCCCACCGATATAACAAATATCATAATTTTACTAATTGTCTATATATAAATTAATCAATTAAGTATGACCGAAATGACCACCTATCGTCTATAGAATAATCAGATATTAATGTGAGCTTAATCAATAATAGAAAATAAAGACAAATATATTAATACAAGACTAATCAAATATAAAAAATATAAACAAAAAATATTAATACGAGACTAATCAAACGTAAATAAAAAACAACAAGTATGATAGATTATAACAAATATATTTTTAAAAATATATATATAAGAAAAATTAATTGAAATATTATAATAGTATATACAAATAAAAAAATAAAATATATGGATAATAGTTAATAACTGAAATTGTATTATTTTAAACATTAATATAAAAAATATTGTAAATAAGACAAAGTGAAAAGATTTTTAAAAAGTTGATGCATAATGATACCACATTCATTAAACCATAATTATTTTAATAGTTTTTTGTTTCACATATAAAGAGTGGTATTGACTTATTCATTAGTGGTTTTAGTTACCATGTCTTTAGAATCCTGATCAAATTGTCATATACCTTACACAAAAATATTATTTGAAATGAAAAATCTACTATTCAAAATCACAATACATTAGGCATCGTATAAACAAGTAATCAAAGCCTATGAAACTGTAGTTAAATAATATCAATGTAGTCAAATTGTCATATACCTTACACAAAAATATTGTTTGAAATGACAAATCTATTATTTGAAATGACAATGCATCGGACACCCTATAAATAAGTAGTAAAAATCTATGAAATCGTAGTTAAATAATATCAAAGAGTAGTTAAATTGTCATATATTTTACATAAAAATAGTATTTGAAATGACAAATCTACTATTCAAAATGGCAATACATTGGGCACCCTATAAACAAGTAGTCAAAATCTATAAAACCGTAGTAAAATAATGTCAAAGAGTAGTCAAATTGTCATATACCTTACATAAACATATTGTTTGAAATGACAAATCCACTATTTGAAACAACAATACATTGGACAGCCTAGAAACTAAGCTTAAAGGGCTATCATTCAGTAGTCAAAGCCTATGAAACTATAATAAAATAATGTCGAAATGAAAATACATTTGTAGCCTATAAACTAGAGCCTATTATTTTATTTATTTATTTTTTTTTTACAATTCCTATATCTTGCAGATCTTATTTTTGGTTAAATAGGACCAGATGTTTCATTCTCTTTGAATTTTATTATTCATTATGACCAGGAGTTCTACAAATCAAGTACATACACAAAGCTTTTCCAATCTCCCGATTTACTTTCGTAGTTTAGAATATATATATATATATATATATATATATATATATATATATATATATATATATATATATATATATATATATATATATATAGGCCTAGGTTATTCTATTATAATTAATTATTGTTTTATTGTATGAATGATTGTGGGCCAATCATTTAACTTATTTTAAGAAAATGGTTATTACATATTATTGAATTAAATACAATTGAAAAATACAATCTAATTTAACTAGAAGGGTATTTTAGTCAGTTAATATAGATTTAATAAAGGAAATTTGTATATTTTAAGGAAAATTGCATATTTTAAGGGAAAACAGATTCTATTAATTTTAAAAATCTGATTGTATTGATGATAATTCTTCTAATTCGGAAATTCTTAGGGAATATGTTTATCAACATATAGAAAAATAACAAAAATTATTGAACCATACAATAATACACATTCTGATATAATATATATTTTGATTTAATGAACTTCTTGAAGAATAACAAAATTTTGGATACAAGTTAAAAAAAATTTCATTATATTCTTATAAAAGAAAAAAAAAATTATATACTATTCTATGAGAATGTTACACTTATTAATAACAAATAAATACAAATATATGAATCATTCTACCAGAATATACTATTATTCTGCCTGAATATACTATTATTCTGCTAGAATAATCCATTCTTTTTGGAAGATTGGTGGTCATTGTTCATCTTCATCCCGTAGAATAACCCATTCGATGTCCCCTCTTCCCTCTATATTTTCCTGTCAAAAATCAAAATCAAACACCAATTCCTCCCAATGATTTATGTTCAAACAATAAGAAAAATAATAAAAATGTAGCAGCTAATCAAGTAAAATATAACAGCTAAAGATAGAATTATTCCAAGTTTCACCATGACCAAAATCACACTCAAATTTTGTTTCTCCTGAACACTCAATAAAATATTAAACTCAAATAAAATCAACACTCCATTCTAAAATAATATATACAATGATAAAAACTTTTTGTGAGATATGGATGATCAAGAAACATCCATCAATTCACTGTAAAACATCAACACCAAATATCCATTCCTTCATCAGTTTGTGTCAAAACAAACAAAGAAAAAGGAATTTTCATTGTTCTTTTGTTCCTCTATATCAATTTCTATCAAAAACAAATCCAAACATTCATCTTTATCCTACATTGATTCCTATCCCCCCTCCCCCCCCCCCCCCCCCCCCAAAAAAAAAAAAAAAAAAAAGATGCTACCGCCACGCTCATCTATTTCACTGATATTTCAATGGAGCTATTGCTAGATCAAGAAAAAAAAGAGAGAAAAAGAACAGGGGAGCTGCCGTAGTAACCCCCATCCACGCACCTTTCAACCATTGAGAGCAAGACCTACCGAAGTGGGTGTTTCCCCGGAGCAAAACCAGTTGGCGACAACCCCCTATTTCATCCGAGTTTTCTCACTTAACCATTCTATCTTATTCCCCACCTGGCTACTTTTTAGTATTTTCAGTTCCAGAACCAAAAGAAAAGGGAAATCTTCACCGGAGCTCCAGGAGCAAAACCCATCAACGAAACCACCAACAAGATTAGTAAATTCATCTGGATCAATCACTTCAGCGCTATTGTACAAAGAAGAAGGAAACAACGGTACATAGAGGAATGGAAAACAAAAGCCCTGATTTTTAGATTGAAAGTGCATGGTGGTTCTTTAACTGAAATGCCGACTTTTGCTTAGATAAGGGCAGCGTCGGACAAACTCCTTGGGTGCTAAAAGAAAATAGCAGAAAAGAATTGAACGACCAAAAGAAAGAAATGAAATTGAACCTTGGGTTTGATCAAGGAAGAGGAACAAATGAACAGAAGAGACACGAATGAAGTAGACAAACTCTTCCAATGGCTCATCTGTCGAGCGGATGGAAGAGGAATTCATAGGCGAATCGGATGGCTCTATGAGGGAATTCTATCGTGGAGAAGAGGGAGAAGGGTTCGTCAAGGCCGTTGATTCTTCCTAGGCCTCATGATTTTGTCATCGACAACCACCGATCGGGAATGACAGCAGCGGTGGTTGATGATTCAGGGGGCATTTGGCTGATTTAGTCAACGGAAAGGATAAAGAATAATGGAAACAGAGACGGGAAGGGTCGGAAAAGCACCTCTAGTGCCTGAAATTTTTTTAAGAAGGAGAAGGCAAAGGTAGTGGTGGCGATGGGTTGTTTCCTACCGCCTCTTGACTGGTCTGGTAGCAAAACACGCCGAGGAGGGAACTCAAGATCAATTTTGTAGTACATTCTAATTTTGCAGATCGGGAACGAGATTTAAATCGGAGAGATTAGGTCAATACCATGATTATAGGGATTAATTTTGGAAGTTACTAAACAAATTACTAAATTACCTTTATTTATTTAATTAATTATTTAATTTTTTGTTTAATTTTGATTGATCTACATTTATGTATACAATAACACAATAGTTACTTTAAACGAATGAACCTAACTATCTTTCTCTCTCTCTCTCTCTCTCTATATATATATATATATATATATATGAAGGGACCATCACAGCCATCAAGACAAACAATCGAAATGTTTTTGAAGTATGCTTTGTGGGCCTAGCATGTATTGTAAGTAGTTTTTTTTTAATATATCTTTGAAACTTTAAGAATTGTGTTATCTACAATACTAATTGTTTTTCATAAAAAAAATTAGGTTCGACCATTTGTTGGTGATTGCTTGTACCCTGTGATCTTCTTACACTCCATCCCTATAAGAGGCAACTATTTCTCTTCATTATATATAACGGTTGGTATGGATCCAAGTCGTCAATTTTTGCCAATAGCGTATGGGTTTGGCGTCAAACATAATACAAATTGTTGGTGTTGGTTCCTCCTCAAAATAAAATAATGTATTGATAACCGTACAAAAGTTACATCCATCCATAACTTAGCACTATATCACATACAAATTGACATACAAATTGACCTTAGTGAAGCCTTCCTGGATTTTGGTTGTGAAAATGTGTATAAAGAATATCAAAGACATGTTGGTCGAGGTGTAATTGTTGAAGCGTTTTCTAAGAGTACATGTAGATGTAGATGTTATGCAACTAATTAATTGAGAAAATTTTGCTAGTCTTTATTATGTAATTCATAATGTTATCAGATATAATAAACGACGATATCTAGATGATTTAGGTTACGCAAAATGGGTAAGGGATTTTTTCCCTATAACCCGTATGAATATATTGGACGTTGGTGTTCTCGATGAAATTAAACTTTTATCAATCGTTGCTAGTGAATATCCAATAATTTCTTTCCATGTGGAGATCCATGACGCCATAAAACGTTTTATGGTGAACGGAGTGAGCGCAGAGGTAAATTATATTGTCTACATTTATATTTATTAAACTTTAAGTTTATTAAAAAAAATGCTCACCCTCACCTAAAAAATATTTGATAGGAGCCTTATTTGAACCACTCACTCCTCATGTAGAAACGGGGTTGCGTAGGAGGATCATCAAGTCTTTATATTGGGAGGCAACATGCATTAGTGAGACACAAATGTTTCTTGTAAAAGGTTCATGTGCGAGTTCTATAGTAGATATGGATGGCATGAGTTGTACATGTAAAAATTGGCAACATAACGCCATACCTTATGGGCATGCGATTACGGTATTCCATTGTTATAACATGTTGTCCAACTGTCCAATGGATTGTATTGATTATGTAACAATAACAACCTATCTACATGCATAGCAAATAGGAATGGCACATAATTTACAACCTCAAGATCAGTAGGAAATACCAATGAACTTGAAACTGTTTTACCCCCACATGTTTAGTAATTAATGTAGGAAATAAGCACGACTTGTTTGTAGCAGCGTTCTAGATCATTCCAAAGTCTTCCGGGTCATTCTAGCTTTGTCTAGCGTCCTCTTGATTATTCCGGATCGTTCTCCTTTATTCCACGGACATCTACAAGATTCTAGCATCTTCCAGGGTCTCGTAGAGCATTCATGATCTCTCCGGAGACTTCTCGAATATACTTGATCGTTCCGGAGTTCTCTAGACGATCGTGGAATTTTCCAGAAACTTGGTCCGTGACACCCTCCCCACTTAAACCCTTGACATCCTCGTCAAGTCTTCTTTACATATGTCTTGGTCTTATCACAGAGCTACTTCGTGTCTTTTCTTTTTCTCCAAAGTATTTCTTCGAGTAAGGTGTGCTTTTATTTCTTAATGTACCTTGAATCCTACTTCTTCTCTCAGCCTCATAACTTCTTGAGTAAATCTTCAAGGGGGATATGGATCCTTGTTCCTTCATGTATACCTTGTTTACTTGAATTCCCCTTTTTGGCTTCATATTCTTCTTGATCATATTACTCTGGAAATTAATAACACATGTGCACACTTCCTTTTCTCTCGGGGCCTTTTTGAAACTTCATAGTTGAAAGGGTTCGAGCTTTTGTCTTGCTTCTTTCCAAGAGAATTATATGGATAGTTAATCCCTTGGTTATACGCATGGTGTTGTCTCTTTTAAACGACCAAGGACATACCATATCTAGGAAGTCCATTCCTAGTACCATGCGATAGTCGTCCATCGGAACCACTATTAAGTCGATGGTCCCTTCCCATTCTGCAATCTTCATGGGTATTCCACGAGAAACTCCGAGGATCGGATTGGATGGAGAGTTGACAACTTTCAACCGACCTAACTCCTTTGTATAGTGAATACCCAGCTTCTTAGCTTCTTCCTCTGCGATGAAACTATGTGTTGCTTCGGAATCTACTAGCGCCTTAATGTTCCTTGCATTCACTTTAACTTCGACGAACATGAGACTCCCTCATTTATTTTCTTCCCTTAGATAATTTTATCTCATCTTTCGATATTGAGTTCAGAAAACGCATTGAGCTTATTTGTGCTTCGTCTTCTTCTTCTTGCAAAACCATCGCATAAAAGGTCTTTTTCTTCGGACAGTCTCGGATTAAGTGAGGACCATCACACAAGTAGCACTTGATCTCCTTTCGCTCTTCTCTTCGGTTTCTTCCTTTGATTTCTTTTCCTTTCATATTTAAAGGTTGGGGTGTGTTTTGTTTTGGTTCCGCTTCCGTCATAGTTTTTTCTCCCCCACCATTCTTCTTAACCGTGCTTTCTTTTCGAAATTCCATTAGATCTTCTGCCACGGCAATAGCTTCGTCGATGTCTTTGACATTTCTCCTCTTGAGCTTGTTGTAGGCCCAATATTGTAGTCCATCCATGAAATAGAAAAGTTTGTCCTTCTCCTACATGTCGAGTAACTCTAGCATCAAGCTCGTGAACTCGACTATATAGTCTCGGATGGATCCTGTATGCTTTAGCCCACGAAGTTTCTTCATCGCTATGTCTTCAACATTATGTGGGAAAAATTGTTTCTTAAGTTGCCTCTTGAATTCTTCCCATGTGTCTATGGTATATAATCCTTTTTCAATATCACCGTGCTTCCTTCGCCACCATAGAGTTGCACTCTCGTATAGATAAAGTACGATTGTATCTACCTTCGTCTTGTCGTCCTTCACTTGACTAGCATTGAAGTAGCATTCCATCGACCAAAAGAATTCATCAAGTTTTTTGCGGTCACATTTACCTCCATACTTCAATGGTTTGGGTGCTTCTGTGTGCGGAAACGTTCTTGCAATGGTCCCTCCGGCGATTGTTGCCTTGCACAGGTTTACTTCGGCTTGTAATGCGTCTACCTTCTCACGGAACTCACCCGCAGGGTGTTGATAAGTCCAAGGTCTTCTTCCTTAATGACACCGATGGTCTCCATCAATCCATCACTTGTATCACTTATCTCAGCAATGAATTGATCGACTGTATCCTTCCATTCAAGGATCTCGCCGATATTAATCTCTGTCCTTGTAAGCTTGTTTTCTAAGCTTGCTAAGGAATCTACCGATTGATCCCTCTTCTTGGACTTCCTTCCTTTCTCCTCGACGACAAGGGAATGTTGAATACTTCACTTGCTCCTTCCATTGTAATGGTCTCTTGCTTGCTCGAACCAGGCTCTGATACCACTTGTCACGAGATGACTCTTTTAGACTAGTCAATACCATGTGCCACTTAGTGCTTCTTCGACTAATTCAGGCATGGAACGCTTCCTTATGATGTACTAACGACTAAGATAGCAATGCGATAAGGAATGCTACGAAGTAAGAAATAAAGCTTATATATAAGACTCGACTACTTTACAAGGCAACTTTCCAATGATTCCTACAAATGAGACATCCTTCCTATTTATAGGCACCTTACACCTCCTCAAATGAAAGTTTCTAGGTCCCGATCTTTCTTGACTAATCTAGATTCTTCTTATTATTTACATGGCCTTTACATGACTCTAGAAAATAGTATAATTGTCTACGATGCTCTAGAAGGTTCTAGGTTGTTCCGACATTATGCGGATTGCTCTTGTATGATCTAGCGTGTTCTAGACCATTCCAAAGTCTTCCGGGTCGTTCTAGCTTCGTCTAGCATCCTCTTGATTATTCCGGATCATTCTCCTTCTTCCAAGGACATCTACAAGATTCTAGCATCTTCCAGGGCCTTGTAGAGCATTCATGATCTCTCCGGGGACTTCTCGAATATACTTGATCGTTCCGGAGTTCTCTAGACGATCGTGGAATTTTCCAGAAACTTGGTCCGTGACAATTCGCCCTCCTGTTTTCGTTTCTTGGTATCTGTTTGATCGTGAATTTGAAAGGATTTAGTGAGCCGTTGCACTACCTTGATGTATTTCTCCATCCTTTTATCCTTTGCCACGAAAATCCCATCAATTTGGTTGGCAGCCATCCTTAAATCCGTTAGCGTCATTGCTACTTCCGCTCACATTTGCTTGGCCAGTCGTAAGCCGGCGAGTAAAGCTTCGTACTCCGCTTCGTTGTTTGAGGTGTGAAAATCAACTCGGAGGGCATACGTGACCTCTTCTCCTTTTGGGCTAGTTAGGATCAAACCTGCCTCTGAGCCCTCCTTGTTAGATGCCCCATTCGTATATAACGTGCATTTCTGATTATCCTTCGTGGTTTTTCCTGCCTTGGGTACCTCTCCTTGAGTCATGCCTCCCCCCTCCCCCCCCCCCCCGGCTGGATTTTGAGCAAAAAATATGCAAGTGGCTAGCCCTTGGTGCTTGTTTGTGGGCGATAGTTGATGTCGTGTTCGCCCAGTTTGATTGCCCACTTTACTAGTCGACCCAAAGTTTCCGGCTTAAGCAATATTTGTTTGATCATGTAGTTTGTCAAGACCTAGACCTGATGTGAGTGGAAATATCGCCTTAGTCATCTTGCGGAGTAGATGAGCGCGAGCACCAACTTTTCCAGGGCAGGATAGTTGAGTTCAGGACCCTGCAGTGCCCGGCTGACGAAGTAGACTGGCTTCTGCTCTCCTTCTCTTTCTACAACCGGTACCGCTGAGATGGCTTCGGCCGAAGTTGATAGATATATATGTAACGTTTCTCCCGGGATAGGGTTGGCCAATGTGGGCAGCTTGTGCAAGGCTTCTTTGATTTGTTGAAGCGTCGTCTCTGCTACCACTGTCCATTGAAAGTTGCTTTTCTCAATGCATCCTTTAAGTATATGAAAAAGTGGCATGGCCTTGTCAGCTGATTTTGAGATGAAATGGCTAAGTGCGGTGAGCTTTCCATTTAGGCCTTGTGCATCTCTTTGGGTGTTTGGTGGCGGGGTTTCCATGAATTCATCTACTTTGACCAGACTAGGCTGTATTCCTTGCCTAGTCATGTAGTATCCTAGAAATTTCCCTTCTTCTACTCCAAAGGTGCACTTTATCGAGTTTAGTTTCATCTTTACTTTTTCCAACGTCTTGAAGGTTTCTTCGATGTCTTCTAGCACTTTCGTTTCACTTAGGCTTTTGATGAACATGTCATCAACGTATACCTTGATGTTTCTTCTGATCTGCTTGGCGAATATAGAATCGACGAACCGCTGGTATATCGCCCCATTTGTAATTCAAATAGCATATTGGTATAGCAGAAGGCGCCATGGTCTGTGCAGAAGGTTGTCTTCTCCTCATCTTCCTTGCTCATCAGGATTAGTTGGTACCCCTTATATGCGTTCATGAAGCATTTTAGTTTGAAACCCTGTAGCGACTCTACTTTTTGGTTGATCTCTGGTAAAGGATAACAATCTTTGGGGCATGCTTTGTTTAAGTCAGAGTAGTCGATGCACATGCACCATGATCCGTCATGATTTTTTACCATCACGGGATTGGCGATCCAAGTTGGGAAAATTTCCTCTCTCAAAATTCCCGCCTTCGTTAACTAGGATACTTCTACATTGATTGCCCTGTTATGATCCCCTCCCTGGGCTCTCTTCTTTTGCTTAACCTCCTTTGTGCCTGGTTTGATCATCAGCTTGTGCTCTATGACTTTTTTATCTACGCCGACCAAGTCGGTGGGAGTCCATGTGAACACACGTTTGTATTGTTTTAGTAGGCTTATTAGCTCCCCCTGATTCATCTCGGGAGGTTACCACCGATTCTGATTGGTTGATCCAGGTATTCTTCATTAATTACCTCTTTATCGTTTGCCGTCTCGACCCTTGCCTTCTTTGCCTTCTACGCTATTTCTACCGGTTTCATGACCTCGAAGCATTGCAACTCCTTTGGTGGTGTAGCAAGGACTGTGGCCGGTCCTTCAGTGGTATCGAACTTTACGATCCCATGCATTATTGATGGGATCGCCCCGATATTGAGCAGGGTCGTCCTCCCTAGTATGATGTTGTGCTCTGCAGAGTGTCGGATCACCACAAAATTGATCAAGGTCGTCTTCCTTCGTTGTTTGTCATGGATGGTCGGCGTGAGAGGCAGGTGGATTGTGCCTAGGAGCCATATGTTGTGTCCCGTGAAACCCACTAGCCTTCCTGTGGTGGGTCGGAGGTTCTCCTTCCACCTATTAGGGAGGAGGCGGAAACAATGTTCGTAGACTATGTCTGTCGAGCTGCATATATCGATATATACCCTATGAATGGTTACATTCTTTATGGATGCTTGTATTATGAGTGAGTTGTTGCCCTTCCATCCCTTAGGACTGGGGTCTCTTGCTAAGAACGTGAGCCCGTGGGTTGTCATCATGATGCATGTCGGATCACCTTGCTCATCCCGCCTTTCCCTTTTGACATGCACCATGAGTATTCCCTTAGGTTGGGCATGTTCTATTGTTGTGTCCTTGGCATTCTCGACATCGAATTTGGCTCGAAGGCTCCGCGCTATTTCAATGAGGTTCCCCTTTAACTATTTTTCCTCTATTTCATTCTTCAGGACCGCGCAATTAACGGTGTCGTGGGTTTTGCTCTTGTGGTACTCACAGTACCGTCCCTTTGTCGTTTTCGCCGGCCGTGACTTGTCCGTGACTACATAGACGTCTCGCCGGCGGGCTCGCCTGTCAACTCTAGTGAATTGTCTAAAACGTCCCTGCAAGTGCTTCCTTTGTCCGAAGTGCCTACTGCCACCCGACGTTTCTGTACGAGTTGGACTATAGCGCCTTCGTGGGAGATGTCATAGCGTTTAATTATGCCTGCTTCGTTGCCTCTCCTTCCTCTTGCCTCAAGTACCGTTCTACTTTCTCTTTTAACCCGGCTCACATTTGCAGTTTCTTTCCCATGAGTTTTTGGGATAGCAGGCCCGATAAGAGTCCCCATGTGAAGGCCCAGACTATCAGACCTTCGTCGTGACCTGGGACGTCTAGCATGACATTTGTGAACCTCGTGAAATATTCCCTCACTATTTCTCCTTCTTTCTGCTTGCAGCCGATGATTAAGTGGGAGTCGCCTTTGTATTTTCAAAGTTGCATGAAGTTTGTGAGGAACAAGTACTTTAGTCAACCAAAGTTGTATATGCTGCCTGGATAGCGTGTCTTGAACCACATGCTTGCGTTTACACCAAGGGTTGTTGGGAAGTATGTACACCAGAATCGCTCATCCAGCTGAAGTGAGGTCATTTTCCACTCTTAGGTGTCAATGTGGCTATCGGGGTCGGTTTTTCCATTGTAGGTTTTTAAGTTGGGGAGCTTGGTCGTGTTTGGTATCTCGTAGTCTAGCAGTTCTTTAGCGAATGGTGATGTAACACTTCGTGACAGACAGTCTTGATTCGGTATGCTTAGCGGTCCATACATGATGTACTAGTGAAACATGTTGTACAGTTGCGTACCTAGGTTACTGTAGGATGCATGATAGCATGGATTAGGACCATAGAATGTTTGTTGCTGAAATGGAAGCTGAAGCAAATGACTGGAGGTTATGGGTTGAATTTGGGCTTGAAAGTTGTTCGTAGTGGCTTGCTGGAGATGGGCGTTTATGGTAACGACGGGTTTGCCCATCATGGACGACGAAGAGAAGAAAAACGGTGATTGAGCTGCCATACCTTGGGCCAATGGTGGCAGGGAGAGTGTTGGTTGCGTGAATATCAGTGTTTAGAGCAGCGGTTGGGTGCCAACGGCTTGTTTTAATGACAATATTGTCTTAGGGATTAGCGGTTGCCCTTGCATCGTCGGGTTGAAGCATGGTGGCATTTGGGGTATTGTCGGTTGTGTCGGTGTTGGTTGGCCAAATGGAAGTGCTTGGGGTGGTGTGACTAGTGGTATTGTCATCTGAACCGACGTCTGTTGTTTCAAGTTGTTTCGACGTTGAGGTATAAGCGTTCGCCACCGATGGCATGGGCGACGGCTATGGTGGTTGTGTCGAGATGATTGCCATGGAGGCGGTTGTTAGCGGAAAATGTCCTCGTGGTTCTCAACCCACTGGTGGTTCGACCATTATTGTTGAACCTCATTCGTCTAGGACTTCTCTGTTTGTCTCTAAGGGCGGTGGTGTTTCGTCCAACCGCGCCATTGATCGGATCGGACTATCTGAAGCCATGTTGGTTCCGCCAGTGCTGTCATACGCCATTTTTGTCGTTGAACTATGTGCTTTTGGTTCCGTTCTTCGTCACACGTCTGGATGGTGCCAAATGATTACAGAGAAAAAAGACCGACAACCGCGTCCGACCTTGCTCTCGTTCTGGTTAGGTTTCGGCAACGGTTCCTGAGTTGCTCCTGCAAGATTACAGAGAAAAAAGGCCAACAGTCGTTTCCCGGGAAGAGGCTCCCGGAAAGACGCTCTGACGGTCAAGTCAGTAGCGTTTTGTGAGTGTGTATGAGTGTAGCTTGGAGAAGGCGTCTTACCTGACGAGGTCATCAACATTTCCTTTTATACCTAATGCTTCTTGCTTGTCCGTATGAGACAGGATCGCCTGGGCCGATAGGATCTAGGGCGTTGATTGGAGGATCGTGCTCCTCTACCTGTCAGAGCGCTGCCATTGATCCTGCCTGCAACGCCTCGACTCTCAAGTGATAATTTTATGGCTTTAATTTTCATAAATTGTGAGGTCTACTCAACGAGTTGGATGCCCTGACTCGTCGAGTAGAAGCAGATTGGGCCATGTGTTTAATTTACCTACTCACCGAGTCTAGGATAGGACTCGACGAGTAGGAGTTGGATGATGAAACCCTAATTTTCGGGGTTTTACACCCTATTTAAAGGATCATAAGCCTCCTTTATCCCCCTTACAGCCTCTTGAGAATCCAACAAACCTTAATACAAGTGTGTGCTTCATTCTTGTGCGTTTCAAGCTTGGAATGTGGATATTAGTGAGAAGAGCTTGGAGAGCAAGTGGTTGGAAGCAAAGAATGTGTGGGGATCTGAAATCTACCTCAGTTAGCATCTTTTGGAAGGTATCAAGTCGTTACCTTGACCTTATTTCCTTCTATATCTCATTTGGTTAAAGATTAGGGTTTTTATAGCATATTATGAAGCTATTCTTGGGTATGATCTAAGATCTGAAGTTATAACTTCAGATCTGAACTCTCTTTGGTCTCTAAGTCCAAAAAGCTTTCAACTTTAACATGTATGGACCTCTCCTTAAGTGTAAAACTCCATTACAAGCTTGGTTTTGATATTATAAGACTTTAAAGCCTTGGATGCACGTAATGTTTGCAACTTTACGTGATAAACATGCCTTGGGAAGATGGATATGCAATATGGAACCTTAAAATGGCTTAAAAATCATCTGAATGGGTAATGAACTGAAGGGACTCGGTGAGTTGCATGGTCAACTCCGCGATTCCAATGAAAATTGTCGTGCAAGGACTTTTGCATGGACTCGGCGAGTCAGTGGGGTGACTCGGCGAATCAACTTGGGTTTTCCAGACATTTGGACGCGGTTGGACTCGGCGAGTTGTAGGGAAACTCGACGAGTCAGTGGGGGGTTTTCCATGACTACTCGAGTTCTGGAAGGACTTGACGAGTCAGTGACTGCACTCGACGAGTCGGGTCAACATGGATTGTTGACCTTGATCGTTGACTTTGACTTTGACCAAGTGTTGACTATTTGACTTATGGGGCATTTTGGGAAATTGGAAATTTTTAAGTATGGTTCTATGGTGAATATAAGTGGTGGAGTTTGTGGTGGTGATCCGAGAGTTTGAGCTTATCTTTCGAGTCGACAGTTGCGAGGTGAGTTATCCTCATTGTACTCAAGGGTCTAAGGCACCAAGGTCGGCCCTTTTCGGATTGTTATCCTGATATGTTATATGATGTTATGATATGTTCGATCGGTATCCTGGTAGATAGGATGGTATATGTTGTTATGATCCGTTAGATCTATATCCTGGTATATGGGATGTTATATATTGTTATGATCCGTTAGATGAGTTCCTGGTAGATAGGATGTTGTATGTTGATATGATCTGTTAGATCAATATCTTGGTAAATAGGATGTTTTTATGTTGTTATGATCTGTTAGATCGGTTTGTCTGTCTATAGACTATTATGTAATTACCTGTTATATGAGCACATGATTGATTGGTAGTTGGGGTATTCCATCCCAATGGTTTATTGGACCCATAGTGTCTGTGATATATGTATTGTGTGTTGGCATTCCAACCCGATGGTTGTGGGCCTGGGGTATTCCAACTCGATGGTTGATTGGACCTATAGAATGTTGGTATTCCAACCCGATGGTTGTGGGCCTGGGGTATTCCAACCTGATGGTTGATTGGACCCATAGTATGTTGGCATTACAACCTGATGGTTGAGGGCCTAGGGTATTCCATCCCGATGGATGATTGGACCCATAGTGTCTGTTATATATGTATTGTGTGTGGGCATTCCAACCTAATGGTTGTGGGCAAGAGTATTCCATCCTGAGGATGATTGGACTCGTAGTATGTTGGCATTCCAACCCGATGGTTGAGGGCCTAGGGTATTCCATCCTGATGGATGATTAGACCCATAGTATGCAGTTTGTCATTATATGTGTATTGTTGTGTGTATAGGTATTTTGGGGGTAACCCACTAAGCTTCTGCGCTTACAGTTTCAGTTTATTATTTCAGGTTCAGCAGATGGCCGCGGGAGGCGGAAGCGTAACTATACACTTCCTCGATTGATGATTATGATTTCTGGGAACTATGGTGTTTAAACTATTTTGAAAACAGACTGTAATGGCTGAATGATTTTAAATGATTTAAAAAGTTTTAAATTAGCTCGAATTTTATAGATGTTACACTGCCAGTAATGCTCTGATCCCTTTCCTTGTCGTCTAACTGTATCTTTTGTCATGGAGCTAAGGGAGCCCTTGCCAGCCGCGAGCCTCTTGCGAGGATACCTTTGGCGGGCGCTTATCCTTTTTCTAGAACGTCCTGCCCTTAGCGGCACTGGCAAGCGCTAAGCCCGCTGGGTCTGGTCTGTCGAGTGCGCCAGCCTCATGAATTGGATGCGTCTCTTTTGTGCTCGCTAGGGCTCGTTATCAACAACAATAGTTAAAAGTAACATTATATATAAAAATTATATTTTTACTTTCAAAAACGATGTTTGATATTTTAAATAATTACAATGATAAAAATTAAAATCTTAAACAAATAAACTTTTTAAAATTAATCAATCATAACAACAACTATAAATATCATTATTATATTTAATTTTATTCATGAGTAACCCGCAGGTAGATATCATATATTATAATAATGTAAACATTTTAAAAAATGTTTACATTATTATATTATTCAAAATGAACAATGTTTATAACAATTTATTATAAGATTTATTATATAAGAGTTAAGAATAACGTCATTGATATATTTAGAAAACATATATTTGTAAAGATTTCAAATATATTGTTGTATTATGCGCAACGTGCGGATATTCGTTTAATATACTTATAAAAGAAGCATATTTTCAAGCATCACATCTATTTGAAATTTTCATGACTTTACAATTTTTGCTAGTAATGATTATAAATTTGTTAATAATCTTAAATAAGTTAAAAACCTAAGTTTTAATCTAAAATTAACTAAACTTGAATATTATTTCTATTTATGAAATTATGTCTTTACTTTTTAATATATTATATACAACTTATTATTTTCGATATTTTTTTTAATGAGAATCATTGTCATTTTAAAGTTACTGGTTTAAATAGTATAAAATACTTAAGTTATTAATTTAAATATAACGTTAAAAAGTTTATTTAAATCGAAAATTTAATTAAACTTAAAATAAAATCCATAGATTATTTTATAAATAATTAAAAAATATAATTTGTAGTTTTGAATGTAAAACCTAAATTTTAACCCCAAATAAATAAAAAATTCTAAAAATGTTTTATAATCATTAAGAATTTCTAAATAAGTTGGTTAAAAATAATTTACAACAATAGTCTTTAAAAAGAAAAAAAAAATGTTTGATGTTTTTAAATAATTACAATGATAGAAATTAAAATATTAAATAGAAAATTTAAAAAAAAAAATAATTAATCATAACAACAATTATAAATAATATTAAACCAAATATTACTTTTAATTTTATTTATGAGTAAGCTGCGGGTAGAACTCATTAAGACGGTGAATATTATATAGTTTTTATAGGTGTCTTGCATTGTAACATCATTCAAAATAATCAATGATTAATAACAACTTAGTATAAGAATTATTATATCAAAATTAACAACAAACTCATTGTTATAATTAACAAAAAAAATATATATTTATAAATATAAATATTTCAACTATATACTTATATTCTGCGCAACGCGCAGGTATTCGTCTAGTATATATATATAACGTCATCAAAGAGGGAACGAGAAGAGTTAGGGATTTGTATACCCAGCCCCAACTCTTCCTCGGTTTTAGCCTAACAAGGATCTTAGACCCTATACACGGTACCCATTTTTACAGGGAATACCCTGTCCCCGATTCGGGTGTGTTAACTGCGTTCCCCATCGGGTCGGGTGAAACTTCTAGGCCTAGGTGTGAAGCTAAGTAAACTGGTTCAACCTAATAAGTTAGGGTAAGTGAGCATGATAAAGGTGGGTAAAGATGACATAGTTGATAGTGTGAAATATTCATTCAGATTTTCCAATTTTTGGGGACTTGAAATATAGATGTGAATTTTATTTGAATAAAAATACTATGAAAAATATATGATGATAATTTTTATTTACTGGAAATATTAGATGTCAAGATCAAAATGATTTTTAGTATAAACACAAAAGAGGAGACATTTGTTAAACACTTAAACACATCACATATATATATATATATATATATATATATATATATATATATATATATATATATATATATATAGAGAGAGAGAGAGAGAGAGTAAATGGTGCACCTAAAAAAAATGCAAGAATGATATATGAAAATAACATATAATATTTAAAACCATTATAAATTTGTAATGATAACTCCACACATTTGAATGTAGAATTTCAATAGGAAACGACATAGACATAATAGAAAATTTATGTGGAAGACTGGCATGTTTTCCTAACTAACAAGTTGGATATATAATGCTAAATTTCTATATTGGTATAAGGAATTAAATGGCACGAAACTAATTGTTGCAACACATGGTGACCAAGATAACAAATAAGGTGATTCCAAAGAGATTATCTTAATGAGATAAAATCTCGTGGAGTGGGAGAAATGACGAAATAAAGATCTCTAGAGTTAGCACATCGAAGTATTGTTTGGTGAGTTTAAAAATCCATAAAAAAGCAAATTTCTCAAATTCAATGGGCTATTTATTTTCTTTAGGAAAAAACGAACTTGAATGAGATTTTTTAACAATTTGTTGGGTAATAATTTCACTATTTAGGTGAAGGGTAATGCATAGATGAGATACAGTAATCTGGTGTTGCCAATTTTAGTTGCATGAATCTTAGATCTATCACCAACTAATACATAAATAAGCATATATTACAATTGGATTTGAGAATACCTTAATCATTGTGGAGGTGAGACATTGCACCTAAATTCATGTACCATGTCACACTGCTAGGATTATGTAGTGACATGGCATTAAAATATATGTTAAAGAGATTACTTGATGTCGAATTAGATCCAAAGTAAAGTTGGGTTGGATTGGTTTGATGGATGTATGAACTGATCATGAGGTTGAGGCCCGTTGTTATTTAAGTATGAATGAATTGAGTTGTGGGCAAGGATTTTTAGTCATTGTTGGGATAATTGGTTATAAAGCATGGGTTGTTTGCTCATCGATGTTGGTAGAAGGATTGATTAAGCATGGGTTGTTGGCTCATCGATGTTGGTACATGGATTATTGATGCGGGTTAGACCTAAGAGTGACATATTCATATGGGGTAGTCCCATGACATTTACTCATACTCTTATCTATAAATAGATTTTGATGATGTCTACAAGGGTAGCGTTGTGGTTAACATAAAATTTCCATTATTCAAAGATCATTTGCCACCTTGATTATTTGGAGTGTCACCCGAGCAATTGTTTCCATCGCAAGATACATGATCATGTCCAAACTATTTGATGATCAATGTATAATTATGGAAGAAGAATTGTTATATTGTGAAGCTTGAAAAGAACAAAACTGATTTATTAATTTCTCTTTGAGAATGAGAAAAAACCAAGTCTCTAAAAAGGTGGGATGCGACGAGCTATGACGGATAAGGATATCAACATAATCTAATATCAAAGATAGATCTTAATGGTATATGTAATAAGGTTTTCTCAAGAACAGGCATCTCGATTTATTGAGCATGTAAACAATCCTTTAGATCCCCATGCAATAATCCATGATGGAGCAGTCACTAATAGTGATGTTTTGCAGTTTAATATCCAATTGGATAACCTTGGTGTAACATCTTGTTCCGAGAACTTTCTTATACCGGGAACATGGGTAATAAACTGATCAAGTAAAGGCATTGGGCTTCAAGGGAATAGAGTTTACACCTTATTGGGTGATGATAGTGTTGGATAAGTGATTAAAGCCTTGGTTTGTGTGTTGGAGTCAAAAGGTAAAATGGGAAAAGTGATGTTTCAGACTTCTTTTATGAATTAAGGATTTTATTTTGATGTGTTTTAAGTCAAAATTAATTAGATATGGTTGTGGGGCTTGTCAATACCTTTACGTGCATATAAAGAAATTCGAAAACGGAGTTGAAACGAAGAAGTTATGATTGTTTGAAGTTTGAGTGAAATTAGGTGAAAACCCGTTTCACGAGGTGAGAAGTCATTCTCACGACATGAGAGCCCTCACGATGTGAGAATATATTCTCACGACATGAGAACTGTGCAGCCCAAATCTCACAAAATTTTTAGGGTTTTCAAGGTATTTAAAAGTAAGGATTTATGTTTTAGGGTATTTTCTTACCCTCCATCATATCTAGAAACTCTTGGGAGAAACCCTAGCCTCTATTTTCAAGATTTGAGCCTCCCCTATCCCCTCTCATCCATTTTTGGAGTTTTTAGAGCAATGTTTTCATGCAAGATTGATCCTTGAACCTTGGAAATGGAAGATCTCATCTTTCATCTACCTTCTAGAGCTTTGTAAGTTATAAAGTTCTTAGCTTTATTGCATTTTATCTTTGGATCCAAGTGTATTTGGTGTTTTGGTCCATTTTAATGAGTTTTGAATGAGATTTAGGAATAAAGTTTTCAACTTTATTACTCTCCAAGGTCCTAAGAACATTGTATGTTTCAAATCTGGACTCCAACACCTTTTCATCAGTTTAGAATGTTTTCTCGGACCTCGTAGACTAGGAAAGTTTTGATCTTTTTATTTCCCTTTTAGCCATGCAATTTATTTTTGTCATTTAGGCCATTTTGGTGCATTAGAGTTTAGATATTTAAAGCTTGATACATTATTATGGATAAAGTTGGAAACTTTATCCATCTAAACATCATGTTGATTCCGATCTGAAGGTTGGAGACTTAGACTTAATGGATTTAGTTTAGAAAGATGCATTCTTGGTCCCTTTAAGACTTAAATACTAGATCTTGGTTGTTTGGACCATCCTAATGGATAAAGTTGGAAACTTTATCCACTATGAAGATATTTAAGAACTAGATATGAGGTTTTGGGCCTTGGTCTGAAGAGATTAAGCACTTAATGAAGATTCTATCCTTCTGATTATAAGTTACGACGTGGCATAGGATGTGTTACAATGTGACGGTGTCCAGTCGCAATTTTTTTGTCATTTCATTCTCACGACGTGACCAAGGAATGGTCACGACGTGACGTTGACTTTGACTAAGCTGACCGTTGACTTTTTCACCAGTTTGACTTTAGTTGGCTAGAATTGAGTATTTGACTAAGGATTGGTCTCAGTTTGGTTTTAAGAAGTTTTGGTTCATTGTATAGACGCTGAGGTAGCTGATCGACTTCTGTTGAGTAATTCAGGTGAGTTTGCTCACTATATTGTAGGACACTAGGGTTGTATGTGCATGTTGTCTTTGTGACTCTTGTTGTATGTTTGTATGCTTGTTTTCTATATGTATGTGGGGTGAAATAAACCCGATGGTGAAATAGACCTGTACGGTTGAAAAATATCGACTGAGTTGAAATAGACTCGGGGGTGAAATAGACCTGGTATAGTCTTGAGCTGACATTTGAGTTGAAATAGACTCGAGGGTGAAATAGGCCCGGGGGTAAAATAGACCAAGTACAACCTTGAGTTGACATTTGAGTTGAAATAGTCTCGAGGGTGAAATAAGAACTGATACAACTTTGAGCTAAC
Organism: Lactuca saligna; assembly: GCF_052625555.1. Taxonomy (NCBI): domain Eukaryota; kingdom Viridiplantae; phylum Streptophyta; class Magnoliopsida; order Asterales; family Asteraceae; genus Lactuca; species Lactuca saligna. The sequence continues at coordinate 21,967,552 of NC_136419.1, read as the reverse complement.
GTATATGTATGGTATGCAGTAAATTGGGGAACTCGCTAAGCTTTGTGCTTACGGTTTAAGTTTAAAATGTTTTCAGGTACTTCTAGTTTCAAAAGGAATGGTCGGCTTGATCGCACTACATCCCCTAGAGAATTGTTCTGCATTGACTGTTTATGATTTTACTATATGTTTGAGAATAGTTTGACTCTGATCGTCTTTGGAATAATGAATGAATGGTTTTGATTTATTTAAAATAAAAAAATTTACTTGGTATTTTTGGGACGTTACACTTGACATTTTATTGTATTAAAAGAGGGTTTCAAGGGTTTCCCATCTTTTTAGACATGTAAATTATTCTTTAAAATTATCTATAACAAAAATTGCAAAATTGTTACATAGATCCACATTTCACAGTAGAATAGATATGGTTTCATACGGTATAATCACATTTAGTAGAAGATTTTCCATTGGTAATCGATATGGTTTCATCCGATATAATCACATTTAGTAGAAGACTTTTCATTGGTAATCCACGACACCAAAGCTCATGCAGTGTGTTTGAAATAAAACCCACAAGGTTCATAACTCAAACAATCTAGGTTAAGACTGAGTAGTATGTAAAACTTTACATTTGTGATGCTATAATGATTTCCAATATTGGAGGTGCCTATCATAATCGGAGATCAAGAGCTAGGGTTAGAGAAGGAAGTTGTCGAAACAGAAGGAGAAAGTGATAGTGAATGTTGAGATTTAAAGAGAGTACTACACTCCGATTTCATATAAGATACTATTTACTTGTGAATAAACTTATCTCTGTGATCTCAATAAATAGGCAAATGCATGAATCGTAAAATGGTTTAGTAATGACTACTTGAGGGTTAAACATCATCGTATGCTTCAACTTGAAGAAGACTCATAGTTCTAAATCATTGATTATAAAAGAGTTATACATAAATGAACTAAATGAGCTATACAATGTATATAAAATTGTAACAATTTAAGGTTTATCAACATCAAATAATAAATATGTTTCTTTTATGAATCAATTTACTAAACTCTTCATAACTAATATTTCCTTTTTTTAAAAATATAAATACATATCAAGATAGTTTTTTTATGTGATTTATACAAATTTTAAACAAAACAATGTCAAATGCATCAATTATCATATGATCGTTATGAGAAATTAAATATCCTCGTACATTTTATTCTTACTTATCCTTCTATCATATTAAATATTAACATGCGTCACATTTAATGACGCATTTAATGAAATTAATAATAATTTAATCCACTTATCACCATTTAATATGGATGGGAAGATAGTAGAAAAAAAACATATGAGAATATTTAATTTCTCGATGGTTATTAACGAGCAAAAGATTGAATTTGGTGAAAAAAAAGTATTGTTTTATGATATGATATGCCACAAGAAAATTTGTTATATTAGTTTCAAAGTCAAATATTTATAATATGGTGTATTAGTATATGTCGATATGATATATATATATATATATATATATATATATATATATATATATATATATATATATATATATATATATATATATATATATATATATATTTTAAATTATGATATAGTTATATTTAAAACAAATGGTACTTGATTTTATAATGAAGAGATTTTCTAATATGTGCTCTAAGGGCACATATAAGAAGTATTAATTATGAAAAATATTACCATAATTAAATTCAAAATACATTTATTATGGAAATTATTAATGCACTTCACATTTAATTATGGTAATATTTCTTATAATTAATGTATTTTATAATTAATTATGATAATATATATCATCAATTAATGCTTCTTATATGTGCCATTAGGACACATATTAGAAAATCTGTATAATAAAATATCACGTACAAAGATCCGATGACCCAATCATATGTTGCACTAGGATTGGATTGGATTGAAAAACACAAATGGTATAACATGAGCTTAACCCATTTACCTAAAAATGTTGGATTGTATTAAAAATCTCAAACATGTTTCATTAAATACATTAAGACCGAAATTGTTTAATTAAACATACCAATCCGATTTATTGTCCTCCGTACCAGAGAGATAGACCTAATTAACAAAAGGTACAAACTTCACAATTTCTAGACATTATTGTCGTGATAGAAATACACCATGGGTCCACTATTATGATGATGGCTCGTCGGACACTCAACCAATTACCATCCACATATATATACCATAGTTAGATTAGATTGTGTTTAACGTATATAATAAGCTTATATACTAGTTTTTTTTTTAGATTATTACAATTTACTGTTTGGTAAAACTATTAAAATGGGTTATAATAAATTATAACTTATAAGTTAACTTTTTTATGAGTACCCGAAAGTTAAGGTGCTTAATTCACATAAAAGGTCCATGGTTCAAACTATTGCATGCACAAACAAAGGGATAAAACATGTGATAATTATAAACTATCCTTAGATGGTTTCTTGAAATTGGGCTTTAACGTTTAATCATTCAAGCAAAGCACTTTTGGTTTTGAACGTGGTACAATTTGATTTTTCAAAGTGGATTAAATGAGAACCGAATATGAAGATCACAATCATCACATCAAGGCTCAAGGCTCAAGGCTCAAGCATTTATTGATTTGAAAATTCCATCAATTCTTTGTCTACCAAAACCATAACCGACGAAAAAATTCAACCGACAAAAAGTCTTGTCACTTGGCATACATAAATACCCTTATATTATATAATATACACCAACACAACCTTTAAATCTAAATATTTTCATATATTGCATGTCAAACATATATATATATATATATATATATATATATATATATATATATATATATATATATATATAGGTCAAACATCTTAAAATTTTCCTCAACAAAGGAGACATTATATGCAATCATGCGAGGTACCTGAACAAATTTGGGTTATCTTTGTCTCTTTCAAGATAATCCCGAGTAATCAGATCTTCAATCCTCTTCTTTATTGCTTTTACATCAGGCTACACAAACATTCACAAAATTCAATTTAGATTTTTTTTTAATAAAAAATACATATATATATATATATATATATATATATATATATATATATATATATATATATATATATATATATATATATATATATATATAATTTGTGTTTAAACTTTTTACCTTAAACATGCGTCCCAACTGTTCAACACACTCCATAACCAACTGCTGATAACCCAAAACTTTTCTACTCTTCATAATCCGAACAATCGATGCATCAATTGCATACCTTCTATCTTTATCAACATCCTCAATCACCTTCTTCTTTTCATCCATTGGAGGCAAAGGGATCTACATATTTATTTATTTAAACAAAAAAACGAATTAAAAAATTGGGTATTTGGGTATTATTAATGTATCCATTACCTTGATCCTCCTCATTTTATCTGTAAACTTTGAATTGAACTCAAAGTAATCATTTGGAGATATTGTTTTTGTATTTGGTTCCTTTGTAAGAATCTTGTACTTTGCACAAGAGAGGGAATGAAGAAGCCTGATGACATCATCATCTGATAAGTTTAACTGTGTCTTGATTTCTTGATAACTTAATCGGTCTGATAAATTGAATAGAAGTAGAGCAGATGCTTGATAAGTTGTCACAATTAACTCCACAGTTTTTGAATCAAATTTTCCATTGATGTTGCATGTACCCAATGAATACACCCACGTAAGCTTCCTATGTTTTGTTTTTGTCTCGTAATATTCTTTAAATACTTCAACACACTTAACCTAAATTAAATAAATACAATTAGATATCACAAAAAACGGTGTTTTTAACTTATATATAAAAAAAATTACCATCTCTATTGGGAGATTGAGATCAAAAGACTTGTAACTTGGCCAAAAACCAGTAGTCAATACAGTTACAGTCAAGTCAATCCCAGGGTTCACATTTGTGTTATGTCCTAAATACTCTTCAAAATGGGATTGGTTTTCTTTTGCTAATGTTAAATCTGTTACCTGAAAAAAAATATATGAAATATATAATATAATATAATATATATAAAAAGAATATGAATTTGACAATTACCATTCCCTCCATTTTTGAAGTAAACTGACCACCACACTGCTGTTTCAGCTTTGTGAGGATACTCCTTTCATGTTCATCATTGGCACTTTTGTCAAACAACAGCCTTCGAGCAAGTTTTTTCCTAAAATTACAATCATAATAAAATAAATAAATGCAAAAACTGTTTATATGTGAAATAAGTGATTTATTCACCTATAGAATTCAGCAAAGAGATCTTTATCGCTGATGTAAGCAAGCAGTTTAACTACCTGTAAATGTAAATGAATATTAAATAATTTTCAGACATAAGTTTCTGGAGTTATATAGGAACATGCCTTCTCAAGTGTGTCTTCAATGGCTTCATCGCTTAATTTCTCACTTCCACCTTTTTTAAGAATATTATCACAAAATGTGGCGAGTAATTCTGCACTTGAACTTCCGGAAACGCCCTTGTTGCAGAATATTTCGAATGCTTCTTTAAGCGCCTAGAGGGTAAATAAGCATAATATAAGGAATAAAATAGTAGATAAGAAGTTATAATTCAGTGAAATTAATAATGCAAATATACAAAACCTTATGAAATAGGGTGTGGTTCATAAAACAGTCATTTACATAAGCCATGTACTTGTCATGCAGCTCAATCACTTTTCTCACAAAAACCTGGAAACCAGACCACAAGCAATTGTATTATTATTATTATTATTATTAAAAACTTAATTTTCTTTTTAAAAAATTGTGAAAGTTCAAAATTTTAAAAAATTTACCTGTTCCTGCAAGCCAACCACATCTCTCTTTTCTGCCTTCTTATTACTTGCAGCATCTTCTGCCTGTTTCACCAAGGCTGTGCCTTCAGCAGCAACATGCTACATTATGTCAAAAAGAAAGTGAAAACAGATGATAAAATATACAGATAAATGCATTTTACTTTAGAAAAATAAAATCCAACTCCAGAATTACAAACCTGTTTAAATATACTAGAGACAGGATCCAATCCATGGGGTATTTTGGAAAATAGTCTATACATTCTTGACAAATCATCAACCTGCAAGTGAAGGGTAGAAAGGGAAGAAACAAATGTAGTACAGGGACCAAAAGTGTAATTTAGTACAATACAACAGCATACCTTGTCATCCCTAAGTAAAGCATGACAACCAGAGTGTTCCTTTTCAAGCAATTGGGTTGCATACATGGATAGCAACTCATTTTGAACTTTCTAAACACAAATGTCAATAACAGTAAGTATAAAAAATAAAGTCACCATTTTTTTCTTTTCAAATTTAAATAGTGAAAAAGCAAACCTCAAGAAGCTTTGTTTCACTGCTAAAATGAAGATAGTGAGAAACTCTATCTTTCTCCCTTTTTAAGCACTCCTCTGCCTGATATTCCAAAAAGGGTGATTATAATTTATAAGAAGAATTGAAAAGATGAAAATTTCAAAACCAAATAGGTGTAGAAATTTACTTTGAGCATATAATCTGGACAAGAATCTTCTAGAATCCAGCTTGAAGCTTTGCGTGAATAATATGCTGATGTATCTTTAAGCATGAATGCTTCAAAGTCATTCTCATAATATTCCATATCCCCCATTCCTATTTCAACAAATATATCCAACACATTCTTTAATAAACCTCGGTCAATCTGCTCTCCTTCACGCTCTTGATCAATCTGGTGTTTGAACAAATAATTAGTCATTGACTTATTTCTACAGAAAAAAAAATAAATAAATAATAATAAGATAACCACATTTGTAAGAGAAAAAAATAACATACCAGAGATATTACAGCATCCCTCACTTTCCCATGCAACTCTTGATATACCTAGCAAAAGTTATTAAAGAAATACATATTTACAATTAGTTAATGTTTAAAAAAACATTTTTTTTGTATGATTTATAGATGAAGAAGTACCAGATCACGAAAACAGGTAAGCCCAACTTCTTTTAGAGCAGGAAGAGATCTTCGGGTGATGAAATATCGATCAAGATAATGGAAGAATCTAGAAAGCCATCGAACCATGACTTTATGATTTGACCATCTTCTAACAAGCTCTCTGAGCATGAATTCACCATGTTTCTCTCTCAAAGAAGGTAAAACCTGAAGCAGAGACATTGGATTTAGAACTCAGATCCAACCAAAACTAAAACACATATGATTTTTCACAACTTTTCTAAGAAAAGTTTACATCTATTGTGTTTCTTTATTTATTACTAAGGATAGATAACCAACTACAGTCTACAACTTTATACTTTCCTCTTATAAACTTTCATCTAGTAAAGATCAATTTCAGCTAATCATATGAATGACATTCAAGATGTGTTTTTCATCACTTACACAATAAATTCAATTTTCTATCAAGTACATAAAGTAAGCCTTTTTTTTATGAGGAAATGAAATGAAATTGTATATATAGTATATCAATAGTTACTTTTGGTGATTTAAAATGTATTCAAAAGCATTTACATGTAAAGTATTCAAAAGCATAAAAAAAAAAAAAAAAAAAGATGTGACTTGCTCTACCGTTGAAGTAATGTACTCTTCAAAAGACTCGCGATATTTTTCATACAGCTGTTGAGAGTAATCATGTGGTGGTTTTTGTGTGCACATGTTGTAGATTGTTCTAGAAGAAAGTTAAGGACTTTTATAAATATAGCATCAAATAATATATGAAATAAGGATACGTATAGAGCATCATATAGTCCTCTGAGCTGAAATGTTGCTCAGTTGGACCATCTAAGATATTCTTCAACTTTGTTATGCCTTTCTGCATGAAATCCCATCCTTGTTCTAAGTCTATTGTTTTTCGTTCATTATTCATTTTGATATGCAAAGTAGCATCAATTCACAGCTCTGAAACAGAAATATTATCATCAATAGTTTGCATATAGAATACAAATACATATGCATAGAGTACAAGTAAATATACTACACACTATCTTTAATGACAAAAAACATTAGGGATGTAAAGGAGAATGAAAAGTGGATGGAAAAAAGAGGCTGCACATGGTTAACTTTCTTGAAAAGTTTTAGCTGATAAGGATAAGGCAAGTTAAAACTAAGAAGGATCTAGTAATCTATTAGGTCATTGATGACAATAAACATATGCTCATTTCACATGTTTCTTGTTATGTTTTCATGATAAGCATGTTAAAAGTATGTCTAGGAAATAAATTAAAGTTGAGAGTCTTTGTTGAACTTATGGAGGGTTAGTAATGCCATTTGGCCCAAAGAATGATGAGTAACATACCAAGACACAATTACTAATATTCTTCAATACATGAAGGTTGACTTTAAGCATACAAAAAAAAGTCCATTCTTTTCAAGTTCTTATATACATATGTCCAACTTTTACTCAAAAGAATATCACTTGATAATCATCATCAATCATCCAAATTGTGCAGCATTCAACAATGAATGCAACATATTTTTTGAGTTTCAAATCTACTAATTTGTCCATTAACAATAATTACAAGGTATTGGTGAGTGGCCCACAAGTTTTTTTTTCCATTGTTAAATTATTATTAATGGGTAATTTAGGTACTTGATCATTATTCAAAAACTTTTATGACCCACGCTACAAATTGAAGAAACAGGGAACTAAAGAAAAATGATTCGGATAACTTGAATCAATTATGTCAAGAATGGACTTTGTTAGCATTCTGGTTCTTTGACAGTGGTCAACATTCAACTAAAAGGAATGAACCCAAATATCCAAAATCTAACTGAAGTTCCATAGAATTAGTCAACAAGGGCATATTGCATTGCAAAACTAAAACAATCCTCAATGTCGTTCCTACCAAGGATCGATACAAAACCCTGATAACAGAATTTAAACTAAAATAGAAACAAAATTCAGGCATAAACCTTAGCAAACGACAAACAGGAAATCCAAGAGGCAAGATCGTCCATAAACAATTAAGTAATTAACAGTTTCAGCTCTAAATTCCGAATATGTGAACATAAGCAGCAGTTCATCACATTACATGTCGACAACAACAAGGATTATAATTGAACATAGAAAATCGTCATATGAATATGATCCGGAAACTCTGATCATGATTGTGTGGGGCATTTTCGTAAAATGCAAAAACAATACAACGAAGATACATGGAATATTATAGATTAATAGGTAAGAGATGATTCATAAATGAAAAAGGCATAACTGAGAAGTGTGATATGTACCTAATAAGTTCCTGAAATCGAAGGATGGGGTTTCGAGAGATAGAGAGAGATGCCCCTCTTTCTCTCTCCGTCTGCTCTGTTTTCTCTCGAAGCCGATGAGCAGATCGTTAATTATTTTTAAATTTCATTTATTTTTATAAGAAACAAAAGAACAAAAATAAGAAGAGAAAATTATAAATTTAGACATTTTTTTAATTTATTTATAAAAAATATCCAAAAAAACCCAACGTCCCAAAAATAACCATCAATATTTCAGATGGATTAGAGTCATCTGCAATTTTGATGCGAACATACAAATGTTCAAAGCGTGTTTGTGCATTACGTGTTGTACGTAGATGGACAGTGTTCATCTGCGACCACCTACGATTTAAGCTTTTTCAGAATATAAATTCATACTTTTTTTTAAAACCCTCATTTTTGTTGATTTTTCTTTAGGAAAACTTTCCCAAGCCTTGAGAAAGTTAGGTTTCACAAATCAAGTTTTAATTATACAAAAAACATATTATAAAAGTTACTTATACAACATGAAGATGCATCAGAAATCGTTTTCATACCATAAATCATATTTATACAAATGTCTAACATATTTATTTTATTCCAAGTCTCATAAAGATCATCGAATGTGAAGTCCCACAAATAACTACCTCATGGATTCATCAAACCTATAATTTTCATAATCATAATTAAAAAAAAAAAAAGCAACAACAACAACAACATTACCACCGCAAAAATCGCAGATGAAGTGAGAGAAAATCACAAATGAACTCACTTCACTTCATATACGAATCGTGTGTGGAAGGGAGATATATTTATACCCGAAAAAAGCAAAAAAAAATGAAATTAACTACAAACGTACAAGTCAACAATGCATGATCATCCTTTACGATGTTGTACCTTCGCAGAGCAACACTTAAAATCACAGATGGCTCTAATCCATCAGCGATTGTGATGACTATTTTTGTAATGGTGGATTTTTTTGGCTATTTTTTACAAAGAGATTAAGGAAAATTGTTAAATTTGTAATTTTCTATAAGACTTTCTATTATACAGTTAATTTTTTCTTTTAGAAAATTAACTAATCTAACCATATTTTAGAATCTTCTATAATATGTAACATCTCGGAATATCAAGAGTAGAGTTAAAGGGCTAAAAGTGAAAATGTATAAGGGCAACTCGGCGAGTCCATGGGTGGACTCGGCGAGTAGGGTCGCGACTCAGGTCGCGTGTTAAGTGGCCAACTCGGCAAGTCCAAAGTTGGACTCGGCGAGTAGGCGTTGTGCGAGGAAAACCCTAAATTCGGGGGATGAGCCCTATATAAAGGACATTATACCCTCTCCCCAGCCTCCTTGATCTCACTTGAAGTCCAGAAACCCTAGATACGCGTTTGTGAAGGTTTTGAGTGCATTGGAGCCTTGGAGAAGAAAGTTGGAAGAAGATCTTGGAGAGTTAGGAGGCTTGGAGCAAGGGGATTTGCTTAGATTCGGATTCCTTGCTGTTGGGGGCTTTATTTTGAGGTAATATCTCATTCTTGGGTTGTGTTCTTCCAGATTCATCATTTTGGGGTTGTGTGGGAAGCTTAGATTGTGGTATCTTGAGTTTGAAGGATAGATCTGAGGTTGCTACCTCAGATCTGAAGTGTAGAAGGTCTAGAGTGCATTAAAGTCCCTGTTATTGAGTGATTGGTGGAGCTATCTTGTCCCAAACCATAGCCCTAGAGTGTAAAATGCATAAATCTCTTTGGATTCACGTAAAGTTTGCCACTTTACGTGATGGATGGGTTGTATAAGGGTAGATCTATGTTTTGGATCAATTGCATGGCCTGGAAGGCTTCTGTATGGGTTAAGAACTAGTATACTCGGCGAGTTACAAAGTTGTACTCGGCGAGTTGCTTGAAGATGGACTGGAACTCGGCGAGTTGGAAGAACAACTCGGCGAGTAGGTTGAAGATAGCCTCGGACTCGGCGAGTCTGTTCTTGGACTCGGCGAGTCCGGTCGTGAGGTCCTAATATTCTTCTGGTTGAGTCATGAATCGGCGAGTCAAGGGAGGACTCGGTGAGTTGAGTGCGAGGGGACTCAAAGTTACGAGACTCGGGTTGACTCGGCGAGTTTAGTCGCGGATTGGGGAAGTTCTAAGCATGGGGACTCGACGAGTCATTGGGTTGACTCGGCGAGTAGAGTCAGTCAGGAGGTTGACTTTGACTTTGACTTTGATCAAGGGTTGACCAGTTGACTTACAGGGGTAATTTGGTAATTATTGGTATTTATTGAATTCAGTCTTTTGGGTATTGACAGTGGTGGAGTTCGGGTCGGAGGTTGCAGCAGCGTGATCATATCCTTTTCAGTCAGCAGTTTCGAGGTGAGTTATCCTCACTATATCAACAGGGTCTAAGGCACCAAGGCCGACCCTTTATCGAATTGAGATTCGGGTATTTGTTGTTATGTTATTGCTTTGATATGTCTGCATCCTGGTAGCTAGGACAATATATGTTAGAGACCTGGTTAAGGTCGGTTTCCTGATATGTAGGGTGATGCTATGCTAATGACCGGTTAGGTCGGTATCCTGGTTAGGGTAATGATATGTTATGTGATCTGCTTGATCGGATTGTTGACTATGAACTGTTATATGATTGTATGTTATGTGCACATAGATGTTTGGACTGGAGTTGGGTTGAGGTGGGTCCTGCTTTGTGCTGTAGGCCAAGATACCTAGGGCGGACCGGTTGTTCCGAAGGCCCAACAAGCGGTCCGGATAGGCTGTAGGCCCCACGAGGGCGGACCAGACGTGCCGAGGTTCAGAGAGTGGACCAGGCCGACTGAAGGCCCGATACGGGTGGACCAGTCATATTGTAGACTCAGAGAGTGGACCAGGTGAGTTGAAGGCCCGGTGCGGGCGGACCAACCACACTGCAAACTCGAAGGACATGACTAGACTCGGAGGGTGGACCCGATGGACTAAAGGCCCGATACGACGGACCAGTCATACAGTAGACCCGATATGCATGGATGTTCTATGTTCTGTTATGTTATGTATGTTATTTATGTTTGGGTCGGAAGGCACTATGTTATGGGTCGGAAGGCAATATGTTTTGGACCGGAAGGTCGTAGCCTGGAAGGGCGTATATTTGGTTGGTATTTTGGGGGTATCTCACTAAGCTTTCTGGCTTACAGTTGTGGTTTAAATGTTTTTCATGTTCTTCAAGAGACCGTGGCAAGGCGAAGGCGTGATCGTACCGCTCCTCGTGTTTATGTTTATGACATGGTTCTGGTAATACTCTGATAATAAATGTATTGAAAACCTTTTTGTAATAACAATATTAAAATGGGCTGTTTTTGAAAAGTTTAAATTTTGTTGAAAGTTTTGGTCGTTACAAGTTGGTATCAGAGCCTTGGTTTGAGTGAATTGGAGGAACATTCGTGTGAATCCAGTCTCGAATCAGGGAGAGTTTTTAAAAGAGAATTTAAAATGGTTTTCAAATTAAGTAAAAGGAGGACACAGAGGTACGATCAGCCGGAGCCAGTAAGTAACCCCAAAATACCATACATGATATTTGTTTTCGAGCTTTGATAGAACAACATGCTAGTACTAGGCTAGGGATCTTCAGGATTTCATGATAATGTTGTCTGTTTTATGATGCCTGTTAGCCTAGGGTTTCTCTCTGTATGAGATTTCCAGTGTTCCTCTAGGAGTGAGGATTGAGCGCTTGCTATGTATATTTGTCACTAGGGTGTTGTGGTAGTACTTCATACAAATATGGGTAGGTGTGGAAGACAGTATGGGCCCGTACTACTGAAAGCACAGGACCCATACGCGTATCAGGGAAACCATGACCTCTAGTGTTGGGTTGAGAGTTGGTCCCCGGGGTACTGGGAAGTGTCTGAATTTTGTGGTTTATTTTCAGTATGGAGATTTCGAGGCATGCTGGGAGTGGATCCGGGTCAGGATCGGGAGCAGGAGAGGGAGTTTCGGGCGGGTCAGTACCGCCCGAGGTTATCGGTCAGATGAGCACGTGCGAGTTGGATGCGAGGATTCGTGAGATCCGGCATGATGAGGTTGTTGCGTTGTTCCGGGCCAAGCTTCCGGAATTGTTTGGGTCGATCAAGACCGCCATGGTGGAGTATTTTGATGAGCGCTATGCGGCTCTTACTGAGACGGCTGCCGCGGTGGCTACATCGGCTGTAGCAGCGGCAGGGGGAGGAGCTGGTAGAGGTTTTCAGTATCGGGACTTCGGTAATACGAAGCCTCCCACCTTTGATGGAGTTCAGGACCCCATCGTTGCTATGAGATGGTTATCTGACGTGGAGGGGTGTTTCTTCACGTGTTCATGCCCTGTTGATCAGAGGGTGAGGTTTGCTCTGAACCTGTTAAGGCTCGGGGCAAATGATTGGTGGAGATTGACCACGGGGTCATACTCGGATGTGCACAGGGCTGCGGTTTCATGGGATCAGTTCAGAGAGATGTTCAGCACTCGTTATGTTCCGCAGGTCGAGAGGGAGAGGTTGGCTCAGGAGTTCCTTGAACTGAAGCAGGATTCGGAGCCGGTGACGAAGATCACCAGGATGTTTACTGAGAGGGTGATGTTTTGCCCTGAGTTCGCTTCGGAGCAGGCTCAGATGTCCCGATATCTGAGTATGCTAAAGAGAGATATCAGACAGGTTGTATCCGCGCAGAGGTGCGAGACTTTGTTGGAGTTGCAGGAGGCCGCCAGGCGGCGTGAGTTGGAGATTGAGTTGCAGTTGCGTGAGGTGAGGCAAGCTTCGGTGCAGTCGTAGCCGGCGTCAAAACGGTCCAAGACCGTTGATTCCAGGGTGGGAGATCAAGGCAGCCACGTTTGTGGGAAGTGTGGGAGGGATCACATCGGATTTTGTAGGTCCGGTGGTACATGCCGCAAGTGCGGAAAGGAGGGGCACTATGCGAGGGATTGTCGGCACGCAGTCCCGGGTCGGGATTTGAGGATATGTTATCATTGGCATCAGGTTGGGCACTTGATGGTCAACTGTCCACAGCTTGTTGCGGGACCGGTGCATGCTCCAGCACCGGCCACTTTGAGGATCACAGGTGGAGGTGAGGGTGGAGCGGAGCCCCCAAGGGCTCAGGGTCGTGCTTTTCAGCTTTCAGCAGAGGAGGTCAGAGCAGTATCGGATGCAACTGCGGGTATGTTCCTTTCTTGATATCTTGTTATCTTGTGATTATTGTGGAGTATTATTATCTGCTAGTCTCATTGTGTGGTTTTTCGTTTTGGTATCTATTGTTCTTTGAGGGTTTGGTATGGTTATGGGTTAGTGTTTCGGGTTTTCATTAGTCATCATTCAGGAGGGTTATTAGTGGAAATTTGGCGTTGGTTTGAATGTCGGGTAGCATCTGCAGTCTGAGGAGTGGTTAGCTGAAGATTGAGTTTCTTTCGAGCAGGATGATCAGTGTGGAAATGTGATTTTGGTGAAGGTTGCTAGTGCTAGTGGGAATCAGTTCGCGTGCAAGTGTTTGTGTTGTGTAGGGTTGTTGAGGGAGGTCGGTGATGGCGACCGGTGATTTATAGTCAGTGCTCTAAGTGGGGGAGAATTGGAGAATTCTCTGGAGGATCGACGAGTACGAAAGGTTGTTTAGCTGCATGGGATTCAGTAGTGTCTTGGTCAGCCAAGGGCATAGGCTGGTATGAGTAAATGGCAGGCGTGCGGGGCGGGATACAGACCATTAACGATTGATTGTGGAAGGCCTAGGATTAGGCCGGGACTGAGTATATGGGATGGAGGTAGAGTTCGGAACCCTAGAGGGCTAGAAAAGTATGCATGGGAGGAGTTTCCCGAAGGAGTAACTCGGAATATTGATTGCTAGTTGAGCGGTCCGGATAGACTGAAGGCCAGTAGGCGTACCAGTCAGGCTGAAGGCTCGGAGAACGGTCCAGCTAGACTGAAGGCCCTGGAGGGCGGTTCAGTTCTGCTGAAGGTTATGAGAGTGGTCCAGTTGGCTGAAGGCCGGGTAAGGTGGTCCAATCATGTTGAAGACTTTGCATGTGTTGTTAGATCGGTGCGAGGAAATGGATGAGTATGTCGCGATATGATAGCGTTAAAAGGTCTGACCTTGGATATTGATCACGATTAGTGGAGGTAGTGCATGGACTTGAGAATTTCGCGAGTGGATTCAGAGTATGTATGGTGCATGGGATGGCGGTTATGCCATAAGGAAATGGTGTAGTATTGGGTGAGCACCATGGCACTTGTGGTAGTGTCAAGGCAGCCAAGTGGATCTCCTTGGTAAGGAAAAAGGAAATGAATGTAGCTCCGAGAGGGAGTGTAAGTCACGGAAGTGAAATCAGTAGTGTGAAGTTATGACTGAAGTGTTTCAATTATGGTTATTATGCAGTGTGTGCGGTGGTGATATGGAATCACATCTGGTTGGGATGTTTGCCGAGGTCGCGGAACGAAATTCCAAGGGTGTAAAGTCAAGAGGCTCATAAGGGATGCAGAGATGGAGTCTTGGATTCCCAACTCGATTTTTGGTTAAGAAATTGTGTATGTAGTAGTGGTTCATCCTGAGGGATGTTTTGAGGGTCGTCAGTGTGATGGGTTTTCCTAACCCGAGGGTGTTAAAGCTAGTTCAGCATGTGCATGTGATTGCAAGAGGAGAACTCATGGGAGTTGCTCTAAAGAATGTGTCTTTCTGCCAGCATGGAATGGATAGAGTTGGACTCGGATCGGGAATCCGATGGTGCATGGTTATTTCTAGCTCATATGGGTCGAGTGATGGTTGTGATTTGGAGCAGTGTTGCATCATGGGTGGTACTCAGTTTTTAGGTGTGGTTATCAGAGGGTAAAGCCAGTGGCCGGCTTGTGACGGTGGTCAGGACACCACAAGAAAGGAGAAAGTGAGTTTATGGTTTCTATGGTTGTGCTTTGAGGAACCTGTTGGGTTAATGCTAGGAGTTGTAATGCGAGATAATTTCTAGAGTTGAGTTGCCACAGGCTTCGAGGATGAAGCCTAATTTAAGTGGGGGAGAATTGTAGCATCCCAGAATATCAAGAGTAGAGTTGAAGGGCTAAAAGTGAAAATGTATAAGGGCAACTCGGCGAGTCCATGGGTGGACTCGGCGAGTAGGGTCGCGACTCAGGTCGCGTGTTAAGTGGCCAACTCGGCGAGTCCAGAGCTGGACTTGGTGAGTAGGCACTGTGCGAGGAAAACCCTAAATTCGGGGGATGAGCCCTATATAAAGGACATTATACCCTCTCCCCAGCCTCCTTGATCTCACTTGAAGTCCAGAAACCCTAGATACGCGTTTGTGAAGGTTTTGAGTGCATTGGAGCCTTGGAGAAGAAAGTTGGAAGAAGATCTTGGAGAGTTAGGAGGCTTGGAGCAAGGGGATTTGCTTAGATTCGGATTCCTTGTTGTTGGGGGCTTCATTTTGAGGTAATATCTCGCTCTTGGGTTGTGTTCTTCTAGATTCATCATCTTGGGGTTGTGTGGGAAGCTTAGATTGTAGTATCTTGAGTTTGAAGGATAGATCTGAGGTTGCTACCTCAGATCTGAAGTGGAGAAGGTCTAGAGTGCATTAAAGTCCCTGTTATTGAGTGATTGGTGGAGCTATCTTGTCCCAAACCCTAGCCCTAGAGTGTAAAATGCATAGATCTCTTTGGATTCACGTAAAGTTTGCCACTTTACGTGATGGATGGTTTGTATAAGGGTAGATTGTAACGCCCGTGTTTCTAGGCTTGCCATTTTTAGCAATGTAATAGTCTAGGTTAACCTTGTAACTCAACTTGAAATAATAAGAATGTATTGTTTCTGAATTATTTGAATTATGTGATTTATGTGTGTATTTTCTTAATTTTTAAAATTTAATGAATTAAGAATAAAATAAGCATCAAAATTAAAGTGTGAGATAAGCCCGACATCTTTGCATAAAGTTGTAGTGGTTGAAACAAGGATTTCGGAGATATAAGGAATGCCAAAATCCGAGTTATAACGAAGAAGCTATGACCTGTCGAAGTTTCAAGACAGAACCGGCACGACGCCGAGTGACGTAAAATGTGAATTTAAGATAGAGCGATATTTAGCCTTAGCGATCTAAACGAAACTCGTAGATTTCGTTAAATCTGAGAGCGTGCATAAAAGGAACGCCCAAATCTGACTTCGTATGAGGAAGTTATGATTTTCTGAAGTTTCAACGTGGCAGTATGCAGCCCGAATACTCGATTTGAGATCGAGCGGTTTTTAGCCGAAACAATCTAAATGAGAATCGAAGATCTCGTTGTTAGTAGCGAAACGATGACAAGTTAGGCGAGAACGGACTTCAGACGAAGAAGTTATGAATTTATAACGAAGTTTTTTTGTCCCGGCCTTCTAAAAATAAATAATAAAAATAAAATTCAAAATTAGCCAATGGAGTCTAAATGAAAGTTGTAGAGTATAGACTGACCTTCGCGTGGATATAAAGAACGTCGAAAACAGAGCTCGTATGCGAAAGTTACGCAATTTAGAAGTTCGACGAGTCAATTACGCCCCGCGTAATTTGAGTACGCCCAGCGTACTCAGTCGGATGCAACTTGTCTGACCGATACTCGAGCGCCACCAGTCGACGCACGCAGTGACGTCAAAGTACGCCCCGCGTAACCCGAGTACACCCCGCGTAATTTGAGATTACGCCCCGCGTAATCCCAGACCCTCAGCCTATAAATAGAACTCGAATTCAACCATTTTCTCTTGTTCAAACTCTTCCCTCTCTCTAAGTTTTGCCTCGTTTTGCATGCTGTTTATACCCCGAAGCCCCGGTAATATTCCCGAGCCCCGAAGCAAGATCTGAAGCCCCAAGGATCCCGAAGAGCGTTATTCCCGAGCCGAAATGCTGCCCGCGAGGAGCCCGGTTTTGTGAAGATCTTCCAGATCTACGGAGAAACACCTCTTCTGCAAGCCGTAGTGCTGCCCGATCATCTTCTGATCAAGTGAGTGTGTAGTTATTTTCATTCCAACGCAATATTATGAAGTATTTCCTATAAAATACGTGTTATGTGTATATATTTGGTTGTTATACGTGTGAGTGTATATTCACTCTCTTCTATCTTATAGATCTGATGTATTCTCTATGAAATACGTGTTATGTGTGTATGCCTCATCTGTTATGTGGAATATGTATTGCTTAAAGCATGTTATACAGGTTTTTAAACAATGTATAAAAATGTATATTTTTATCTACTAATATGTTGGGTAGAACATGGGTAGGTAATTGGTGTGTAATAAACAGATGAGAGGCCTCGGTGTTATTGGTGTTATTCTAGTCATTCAGAAGAGTATGGATGACGACCACGGACTATTCTAGACTGTTATGTGGAACACTAGCAGGCTCATTACCTGTAGGTGTTGTGAACGACGTGTTCACCGGTGTACTCTATCCCCCACATGGTTGCCTTTAGGACACTTATTGTTGAGGAAGCCCCTCTGCAGTGATGTCCGTCCCGATGAAAAATCCTGAAATAGGTTCCTTATAATAGACATTATTTTTAGGAACGTAAGGTGAGGATAACGGGAATGGGTAATCGGGTTTATTGTTGATTGTTGAAATTAAATATAGTTATTGTGGGTTGAAAACCCTATATGCTCACCAGACTCCCAAGCCTGACCCACTCAGTTGATTTATTTGTATTACAGGAAGTGGCGCAAGAGCTTAAGATGGGCGAATCATCAAGTTGTTTTTGTTTACAAGTCTGTATATGTATATATTTGTTGAACGACTTGTAATGTTATCGTTTATGCTTTATGATCTGTATCGGAACATGACATCCCAACTTTTGATTATGAAATGAAATCATATTTCTTTATGAAACGTTTTGATAAATATTTATTTTATCATGTTTTGTTTTTGGGAACGAATTCCGCATCTCTTTTAAAATTAAAAGGATTTACTCTAAAAATTATTTTAAAAAGCATAAATGAAATCGGTCTTTTCTGGCTAAGATTTTGGGGATGTCACATAGATCTATGTTTTGGATCGATTGCATGGCCTGGAAGGCTTATATATGGGTTAAGAACTAGGAGTACTCGGCGAGTCACAAATGTGTACTTGGCGAGTTGCTTGAAGATTGATTGGAACTCGGCGAGTTGGAAGAACAACTCGGCGAGTAGGTTGAAGATAGCCTCGGACTCGACGAGTTTGTTCTTGGACTCGGCGAGTCTGGTCGTGAGGTCCTAATATTCTTCTGGTTGAGTCATGAATCGGCGAGTCAATGGAGGACTCGGTGAGTTGAGTGCGAGGGGACTCAGAGTTACGAGACTCGGCGAGTTGAGTCGCGGATTGGGGAAGTTCTAAGCATGGGGACTCGACGAGTCATTGGGTTGACTCGGCAAGTAGAGTCAGTCAGGAGGTTGACTTTGACTTTGACTTTGACCAAGGGTTGACCAGTTGACTTTCAGGGGTAATTTGGTAATTATTGGTATTTATTGAATTCAGTCTTTTGGGTATTGACAGTTGTGGAGTTCAGGTCGGAGGTTGCAGCAGCGTGATCATATCCTTTTCAGTCAGCAGTTGCGAGGTGAGTTATCCTCACTATATCAATAGGGTCTAAGGCACCAAGGCCGACCCTTTATCAGATTGAGATTCGGGTATTTGTTGCTATGTTATTGCTTTGATATGTCTGCATCCTGGTAGCTAGGACGGTATATGTTAGAGACTTGGTTAAGGTCGGTTTCCTGATATGTAGGGTGATGCTATGCTAGTGACCGGTTAGGTCGGTATCCTGGTTAGGGTAATGATATGTTATGTGATCTGCTTGATTGGCTTGTTGACTATGAACTGTTATATGATTGTATGTTATGTGCAAATGGATGTTTGGACTGGAGTTGGGTTAAGGCGGGTCCTGCTTTGTGTTGTAGGCCAAGATACCCAGGGCGGACCGGTTGTTCCGAAGGCCCAACGAGCGGTCCGGATATGCTGTAGGCCCCACGAGAGCGGTCCGGATAGGCTGTAGGCCCCACGAGGGCGGACCAGACGTGCCAAGGCTCGGAGAGTGGACCAGACCGACTGAAGGCCCGATGCGGGCGGACCAGTCATACTGTAGACTCAGAGAGTGGACCAGGTGAGTTGAAGGCTCGGTGCGGGCGGACCAACCACACTGCAAACTCGAAGGACATGACTAGACTCGGAGGGTGGACCCGATGGACTGAAGGCCAGATACGGCGAACCAGTCAAACAGTAGACCCGATATGCATGGATGTTCTATGTTCTGTTATGTTATGTATGCTATTTATGTTTGGGTCGGAAGGCACTATGTTATGGGTCGGAAGGCAATATGTTTTGGACCGGAAGGTCGTAGCCTGGAAGGGCGTATATGTGGTTGGTAATTTGGGGGTATCTCACTAAGATTTCGGGCTTACAGTTGTGGTTTAAATGTTTTTCATGTTCTTCAGGAGACCGTGGCAAGGCGAAGGCGTGATCGTACCACTCCTCGTGATTATGTTTATGACATGGTTCTGGGAATACTCTGATAATAAATGTATTGAAAACCTTTTTGTAATAACATTATTGAAATGGGTTGTTTTTGAAAAGTTTAAATTTTGTTGAAATTTTTGGTCGTTACATAATAATAAGGGATAATTATTAACCTAACCAGTTTCACTTATTACTTTTCAGTTTTTAGCTAAAATTAAGCCATTAACCGGAAATTGCCATTAAAACTGTAGCCCTCTAAGATTATCTATTGTTTCGCCTATGGTTTCATCCCAACTATATATATATATATATATATATATATATATATATATATATATATATATATATATATATTTCATTTTTTCAAAACAAAACCATAGACCATTTTATGGTCTACGGTATCCTCTGAAAATTATACGGTTTCCCAAACTGTAGATCTTAAATGGTAGTTTTTATTGTTTTTTTAACAAAAATCACAACAATGCATTATATCAAGGTTCTAAATAACGTAAGTCGTAACTTTGCGACAATGTCAAGCCTTAAGCTTTTCCGAGCCTTGGCGAGTCGTGACGTTTGGAAGGCGTGACTTAAGGCGAGAATTTTCTATATAATTAATATTTTTATATGTATTTTCGACTATTATTCATTTTATACACATATATGAGTTAAGGCGGTGTTTTGGCAAAGCTTGACGGCAGGTGTAAGCCTTGGAGCTGTGGTGTTCCATGGCGGAGCCATTGCGAGCTTTTTAGAACCTTGCATTATATATAAAGCTTTATACAAGCTACAAACAAAAAATAAAAATAAAAAATAAAATAAGAAAATAAGAAAAACATAGGTGCAGATGAAACCTACGGTTTACTAGTATTCAATGCACGTTTTGTACATTGAACGCTTGTACACTGTATGTTTCTTAGGACCCTAGAGTTTAAATTTTGTTTTTGCGCTTTTCCGAAAAAAAATGCATATACTACCATACATTAATAAACAAGATAAACAAAAAAATTTCTAGAATCGGAGACACACATGATTGTTTTTTGAAAGTCCTGTTGAAAGAGAATTTCGGACTCGAAACACACAAAATGATAAAAATAAAAATTTTAGCTTTATATATGTTGGAGAATGGGCCGCGAAACAGTAGTCGGCTCACCAACCGTAGGCAGCCCATTAAATTTGTAGTCGAAGAGCCTTTGGCTGTAGTCAAATGTGCGTTGACCATAGATAATTCATTAGTCTACAATCCCATTAAATTCGTAGTCGAAGAGCCTTTGCCCGTAGTTAAATGTGCGTTGACCATAGATAATTCATTAGTCTACAATTTTGGAGGCTATTTTCGGCCAATAGTTTAATTTTGACTAAAAACAAAAAATAATTAATCAAAATGGCTACTTTAGTGATTGTCCCAAATAATAATTGCAATTTTTTTCTTTCAAAACTAACCATTTTACTCCAAATGGTCATTACAAAAAGTTTTGAGATAACATATTTGTTTATAACAATTTTGAATATTTAAGATGATTATTATTTTAAATTGTACTTAGATGGGTAGGTTTGTAAGAATCTTTAAGATTTTGCTGAGAATTATTAATAAATTCTTGAATTTGTTGTATTCTTAATAAAATATCTCTATTAGAGATACAATTCATTCAGATTTTATTAGGCATAATTAAATAATCTAACATGAATTTGGTTAGCTTGGTTATTAAGAGTAAATACTATTTTTATAAACATTTCAAATATTGTAGAATTAATGGTTAAAATAACTTGCAATGTAATTATCATAGAAAATAAATGCAATAACAGTAATTGAATAAAGTTCTATCAAATACCTTCTTTGATTATGCTTGTAGAACAATCAGTAGATACATCTAGAGAAACAATTATTTAAAAATCTTAAGAGTTTAAACATCTAGTTGTTGATAAAGAGATTTTTGGTGTTTTTCTAGACATAAGCTAAACATTTGAACAATTAAATGTTTTTTTCCCAATGACTAAAACTATAAAATTATATATATATATATATATATATATATATATATATATATATATATATATATATATATATATATATATTAGTCTTGGAGTCTTAAAACCTAAAACCGGAAGTTTACTGTTTTTGAGAATAATAAAATTCAATTATTATAAAGATAGTGAAATTAATGATCTATTGTCACTCTTTGAATCACTTTTTAGAAAAGTTTTTGTATCGTTTGCAATCAACAACAATCTATCATTGTAGAAATAGTTGATAGTGGTAGAGACGGAGCCAAAATTTGAAGATAAAGGGGAGTTTAATTGTGTCCGACAAAGGTCTTCGACGATAGTAAAAAAATGAAAAAATAAGTAAATTGTATAAATAGGAGTTAGGTAATATATTGGCTGATTGAAACCAGTTTACAAACGAAGATAAAAGAGTTAGTTGCTTTCTCAATTTTTTTTAAATGACAAACGAATTAAGCAGAAGTCTCCTCGCACCAATTCAACAATCATTCATATTCGAACTCATTTAAAGGGCAAACCAATTAATGGACATATAAAAAATAATAATAAAACCAATTAAAATAAATGGAAGTAAATCAATAATTAAAATAAATAGGGTGACGGATGAAATTCTAATTGTGAGCCTCCATTTTTAGTCGATTAGTCTGGGCATTACTTTATAATAGGCTATCCGGTATGGGGCTTCTTCAAGATGCGTGAATGCTGATTTGGCAGTCCCAAGACACGTGAACACCGTCACAAAGGCCGGTGCTTTGGTTGTGGCGTGAGTGGGCGTGAGTGGGAAGACGGAAGAAGACGGAGGCTTTAATTGGTGGAAATTGATTTCGTCCGTTTTGGGGCACCATTTCACAGTTAACAAATTAAAAAAATAATAAAAAAAATCATTCACTCCCCACAGACTTAAAAGAAAAATCACAGTTGCAGGTATTGAAATGGAGGAATGGAGACGTCATTTAGATCATGAAGAAGGAGACACATTTTAAACAATTGTCAGTTATAGTCCCTTGAGTTTGGGTCAAAAGCAGAAACAACCTTTTTAATTTTCTTCCTCAAAAGTAATTTATAAAATGTATAAATTCCACCCTAGACTTTTGCATTATTATTATTATTATTATTATTATTATTATTATTATTATTATTATTATGATTCTTATCTATGTTTTTATTAATTATGTTTTTTTATTTAATTTAATGTTAAAAAAAGATAAATATTGTGGAGTGGTAACAATTTCCAGTCTTTAGTGGGTTAGTGGTGGGTTGGATGTGAAGCTGACATGACGCACATGTGTCAACACTTTTCCGGTGGGGTGGATGTGACCACTCCCTATAACCTAAGTGAATTTTTAAAGATATTGGGAGGCCTTGGCATCACAAAAATTAGACGTTGGCTTTAAATAAATCATAGGCTCATTGCTTATATATATATATATATATATATATATATATATATATATATATATATATATATATATATATATATATATATATATATGATCAAATGAGAACACCTAAAAGGTCGAGAACGTAAGAACAGATCTGAACCATTTAAATACTTAGATCTAAGGTTATTATTAAATGGACTATTTATGAAAAATTCTAAAACTAATGGTATTAAAGTGTAACTTTGAAATGATCAGAAGGGCATAATAGGAATTGCAACTTTAACTATTTCCTATAATTTCTCACCCTCTCACCTATTTCCTCTCATTTTTCTCGTATTCCCCCATCTCTCTCGTCTCTCTCTTTCTCTCTCTCGTCTCTCTCGTCTCTCTCTCTCTCTCTCTCTCTCTCTCTCTCTCTCTCTCGGGTTTTATAACAAATCCGGCTCCATCATATACATACTACCATGAAAGATTTGTTCAGCATCTTCACCTCACGCCGCAGCCACCATCGTCATACCCATTACCGGTCACCAGAAGTGGCGCCGATGAGACCAGATGAACGCACAATCCATTTTCGCAGTCTTTTCTATCAACTCTCGCTTCAACACCGATTCTAATCGAGGATATCCATGCCGACGCCACCTGGCTTGGACTCCTTCCTCATGAGGTCTCATTTCCCCACCTTCTCGAGACAATCTCCGATGACTGTCATGTCGAAATCAACGAAACTAGTAATCCTAGTTTTTCTCTTTCTTTTTCTAATTTCATGTTCCAAATTTTTGAATGTTCTTGTTTACGTAATAGAAAAATAGAAATTGAAGAGAATATAGGGCTAATTTGTATTGTAGTTGAAGTTAACTCTATGTTCCTTCAAAGTGAACGATAGTTTGAAAATGATTTACTCGTTGAATTGATAGGGATGAAGTTGAAATACAAACCTGGGATAGTGATGGGTAAGGGATATCTGGAGCATGATTGTGGATTGAGTAGATCAATTGGCTATTTTTTGGAAGCTTTGATTTTTCTTGTTTTGTTTTGTTTTGTTTTTGTTTTTTTTTTTTTTTTGTTTTTTTTTTTTTGGGAAAAAACCCCTATCCATTAAGCTCAAAGGTAACCTTACACTCATTTCCACCTTTTCATCTCATTTTCATTCTATTGATCAAATCAGAAGTGTATTCATTTATGAATAGAAGTGTATTCATTTTTAATTAATGGTATATATGTTAATTTATGAATATAATTACAATTATAGAAATTCATATGTATTTTATATTTTGTTTAGTCTCTTCATTTAATTGGTTGTTAGTTGTATTTAATTCTTTACTTGACGGTACGCAGAGGAAATCGAGATGCCCTAATCATACCCTTTACCCTTCGATGTTTGAGTCGCAAATCCATCTCTTTCACTTTTAACTTTTTGTTTTTCCGATTTTGGGGTTTTCTATCAAGAACATGAAATGATGAAGTATGAAATTGTTTCAGGAGCGAATAAATAAGAATAAGGAGCACCTCCACCACTTTGTTTTCTTGTTCCATTTACTGTCGATGAGAGGGGGAGGAAGGCAAAAAGAAAACGACAACAGGGGTTTTTGGGTTTCTTCGTGTGTCGTAAAAAAGTGGGAGAAAACAGAGGGGGCTGCTGCCCTTGGTTCGCTGGAAACCACCAACAAAAACCTTTGGTGGGGGTGTTTTTGTTGCACCTCGAAGACAGGCGAAAAAGAAGGGAGTGTGAGAGGAAATGGAAGAATGAAAAAATTGTATTTATCTATGAATAGCAGTGTATTCATTTGTGAATAACAGTGCATTCATGTTTTAGTAACAGTGAATGAATAGCAGTGCATTCATGTGTGAATAGTAGTGTATTCATTTGTGAATAACAGTGAATAAATGTATTTATTTATGATTAGAGATATTCATTTATTCAATTCTGAATAACACGGTACTTATTTCTTAATAGCACTGTATTCATTTGTGAATAACAAGGTAAGCATGTGTTAATAAGTATATTTATTTATGATTAGAGGTATTTTTTATGAAGAATGATAATTTTTACACTCTTTTTATTTTCAGTTGATTAAAAAAAGAAATTAAATTACTTGTAAATTGATGTGTATTTATTTGTGATCGGAATAGTATCAGGTTATTTGAAAAAAAAAATCATTTATGAATACAAATGCACTAATTTGGTGTTCAATTTCTATTCATTTTTTTGAACACACACACAAAAATAAATAATAATAATAATAATAATAAACGTGAAATATGAGAAAAAAATTGATTTTTGTAAGATTTTTTTTTAGTTTTAAAATAAGTTTTGGTAAAAATGGTTTTTATATTCCATTAATAAGAAAAATAAAAAAATTGAATATTTATTTCTTTTTTGGTAACTGATCCTAAATTTAAGGGATTTTGATTAAAATATACAATTACTAATATGCCCTTATATACTGATTGGTCCAGAATTGTTCTCGCGTTCTCAACCTTTTAGGTGTTCTCATTTGATCATCTCCATATATATATATATATATATATATATATATATATATATATATATATATATACATATATATATATATATATATATATATATACATATATATATATATATATATATATATATATATAATACTTTGATGGTTTAAAATGAGATTTAGGGGGCAAAGCATTCAACTCCCTACTATCTCCGTCGATGGATAGTGGAATTAATCATCACTTGTCAGATTGTCATCTTGTAATGATCAAATAACCTCTAAAATCGTTTGTCTTCTCATCATAATTGATTAGTATGAATAATGTTCCTACAATTTTCTTGATAAAATTTTGATAATGGATATTTTTACATGGTGTATTTACGTAGTGTATACTCACACACATATTTGAAGATTACACTTTTGATAAAAAAATACCTTATTTTGAACGGTTAACACCAAAATTAATTAATTTATTTATTCTTCATAAGGATCATCAAAAGGATCTTGAGCGTTTTGAAATAATTCATTCTTTACATATTTTGGAGAATCGTTAGAAACTGATGGAGTTTGGCGAATTATTTGAAGTAACTTTTGGAGCTCTTCACGGGAAGAACTAGTTGTTAGGTTTTGAGCATATCTACATTCCTATGCAAGGTTCTAAATAACGTAAGGCGTGACTTGACGGCAATGTCAAACCTCAAGTTTTTTCGAGCCTTGGTGAGTTACGTCCTTTGTAAGGCGTGACTTAAGGCGAAAATTATGTATATAATTCATATTTTATATGTATTTTCAACTATTATTTATGTTTATACACATATATGAGTCAATGTGGCGTTTTAGTAAAGCTTGACGACACATACAAGCCTTGTAGCCATGGCGAGCTTTTTAGAACCTTGTTCCTATGTGATCATGCAACCTTAATTTTTAGGATCTATGATTTCTCTATTGAACATGCAAGTATTGAACACAAAACAAGAAACCCTATGTTCTATGTATTATAATCAAATCCACACAATAGGGATTAATATACATACCTTGATTGTTATAGTGTAATAACAATCTAAAAACCTTGATTGAAAATAAACTTTGGTAGCAAGCGCCACAAATGTCGCTCCTCTAATGGCTCACAAACAAATCTAGCAACCAAGGATTACTATGGAGAGAGCGAAGGGATGTGGAAAATTTGGCTCTAAGTCTTTCTTGGAGTGCATGAGACGAAATCCAACCCTATAGGAGTTTATATAGGTGATAAAGAAGGTTTAGGATAAGGCAGTGTATTTTAGATAACCTTAATCCTTTAACTTCCTCCCTAAGGCTTCCAAGGCATCATTAGAGCGCAAGGAAATCCTGGGAGCATCTAGATTTTGTTCCCCCCCCCCCCCTCTAAGGGAGGTTCTAGAATGCTCAATGCTCAACTATCAAACATTGTCACCTTTAGTCCCTGTTGTTTCAATTAATTCCTTTAATCCCAAAATTAACTCCAAGTTAATTTCTGATTAAATATTAATTAAACTATATGATTACTAATTAATATATTATTCCCATAATACATTAATTAAATCATTTTTTTATTTCAAATTAATTTATCAACCAAGTAATAAATTAATAAATCATTCTTCTCTCTCTAACAGTCATCCTATTCCATTGTCAGGTTTGAAGGCAACCCAAAAGGACATTGCTACTATCAATTCAAGTTTGTACCAATTATATTTATACGCTTAGACAACTAATCCAATAGTCTCCCACTTGGATAAGTCTAATGCTCAATGCTTATTACACAACACGTACACTGGTACGTCGGGCGTACGCAGCCAGGGTGCAAACCCTAAATTGTAGGGTTTTGGACCGTATTTAAACACATTTATGGCCGCATGCAGCCTCTTATCTTCAACCTCCCTCATAATTTCGAAACCCTAAAGAGTGTTTGTGCATTGTGAAGCTTATTGAGCCATTTTTGATGTTATTTGGAGCTTTTGGAGTAGAAGGAAGAGCATTGAGGCGGTGATGTTTCACTAATGGTTTTAGAACCAACATCTTATCCCTCTTGTGCACCTTGTGGAGGTAAAAACTTTCAACCTTGATGTAGAAATCTCATGGATCTAGTTTTAGCTCAAAGTTGCCTTTCAGAGATTTTAATGGGTGTTAAGTCATAAAGTTGGATTTTTGGTCACTAGTTTCCCTTCATGCTAGTGTTAGATGGTCTTAATAGGTTAATAAACTAGGGTTTTTGGAGTTAAGGACTTTATAGCCATGTTAGACCATAAATTTGTAAACATTATGGTTAAGAACATCTTTTGTTTCCTATATCTGAAGTTTAGACGTAAGTGCTTAAAGGATTAAGCACTTAATAAGAGGGGTGGTAAGCAACCGTGTACGCAGGGCATATCGAGGGGTACCCTAAGCATACGTGGTTAGATTTCTGATCCTTGGTCAATTGCGAAGTACGCCCTACATACACAAGGAGTATTCCCTGTGTACTGATCGAGTTGACCAAGTTGACTTTGACCTTGATTTTGACTAGGGTTTGACCTAGGGATATTTTAGGTATTTGAATGGCAGTCTTAGTTTTGGTTACTGTTATTTGTAAAGATGACCAGTAGCATGAGTTTCAGAGCAACGTGTCAGTTCAGCTTTTCGTTTGTCTGTGAGGTGAGTTTTCTTACCACCTTAAGTGCACCGAAGGCACCTAGGCCGACCCATAGTATTATATGAGTAGAACTATATGATATCTTATGATCCTGTTTGATGTACTTGTATGATTTATGTATTGAGCTATATGGGCTTGGAGTCATTACAGACCTTGGGTTGATACAAACTCGGGGGTTAATTCAGACCCGACACAATTATTTGCTGTTATTTTTGGTTGATACGGACTTGACACAACCACATGCTGTTATATTATATGTATGTTGTATGTGGTAATTTAGAAAGCTGACTAAGCTTTATGTTTACAATTTATGTTTATGTTTTCTGGTACTTCCAGCTCAAAAGGGAATGACCCGACATGATGACACAACATTCTCCTCACATGATTTTCGCACTTGATTTATTTGTAATAGGATGTTTTGGAATACTATAATGAATGATGACTTTTGATACAATCAATGAATGAAAATTAACGGTTTTTAAATGAAAATTTTTAGTACTACTTTGGGTCGTTACACCGACGGTGGTCCGACAACTAGTTGTAAACTAGGGAATGGAAATTTTTGCTTAATATAATATTTATATTTGATTTGTCCAAAATGGCTTTAATGAAATTATTTATAGAATGGTTTTTATGGTTTTTAACCTTTTTGGGTTCTCATTTGAATAATTCCATATATATATATATATATATATATATATATATATATATATATATATATATACACTAGCCGTTACCCGCGCACAGTAGCGGGGACAAATAGCTTCTTTCAACGATATTTTTTTTAAAGAAAAATGTTATGTTCCAAAAGAAAGTTTATGTCGTGGGTGAAAGGAAGGACGGTAGTCATGATAGTTATTAGTTGAAGGCGGAAGGAGGCAGAGCGGCTGTGGTGGTGGTGGTTATACTGTCTTGGTTACTGGTTAGGGTTCTTCCAGAGAGTGTGCGTATATTTCTTACTTTGAAGGAATTACGAAGATAGATATTATGAGATGGCTTGTTACCAATGTGAGAGAAGAGATCCTCTATAAATTGTTGACATTGACCGCTTTAAATGGCTGAAGTGTTGAGATTGGTGGGTTCAATTTACAAATGAATTCTTATATTAATTTGATACCAGATTTTTAAGGGATAAAAGATAGGGTTAAAGTTTTAATATTATTATATTATAAATGGGTTGTACTTCAAGCTTAATAGTTTGGACGTCTTAAAAAAATAATATTATTATATTCAATCTATTTATAGAAATAGTTAGATTTCTTTTATAAGTAGTAAAGATATATATATATATATATATATATATATATATATATATATATATATATATATATATATATATATATATATATATATATATATATATTCTCTCATATTATCTATTATAACATATTTTGATTCATTGTATTTTTAATATGTCACACCCCCAAACCGAACGGCGGAAACATTCGGGGGCGAAGGACGTCATGTACAGTATCATAACAAATAAATAGTTAAGAAATTACACACAACCATCATATACATAATTGAAAAGTTTACATGATTGTAGTATTACATGTTTGCAAAAGTCAATTACAATATGATGTCCAAAAGACTAAACTAACGCCTGAGCGTAAGTCTTCAAAAGCTGTTGCTAACCTGGTTTAGCGATTTCCTGATAATACAAGTTATTTCAAAGAAAAAGTATCAACATTTAAGTTGGTGAGTTCATAAATAATATTTTGAGAAAATGTATGCCATTCGAAAGTTCATGTTCGTTTTCCAGAAAATCCGATATTTTCTTATGAGTGTATGAAATGACTATGAGTGTTTGTTGTATAAATTGTGTGTATTTGAACCAGGAAAATCGTATATTTTCCTAAAAGTGAAATGCAATCTCAAATGACCAAGACCATAACCTGTAAGCAACTATGACATGCTCACAAGAATGATGTTGTAAATCGTTATTGTACCAAATGAATATGTTTGAACCCAGGAAAATTCTATATTTTCCTAATAGTGAGGTGTAGTCTGATATGAACCAAGACCATGAATGTAAATAAATATGTCATACTTAAACTGAGAATGTATAGTTTTATTACTACCTCCATCCCAAATTGATAGTCCACTTTTGACTTTTGAAGTCTTTTTTCTTCAACTTTGACCTTAAATATTTTTGTTTTTTGATAGATAATACTTGATGCAAAATATATGAATGGATTCTATTTTAAATGTTTTTTTTTTCATTTTTATAAGTTTTATCAACTAATATATAACATAAATAAAAATATTTAAGGTCAAAGTTGAAAAAAAAAGACTTCAAAAGTCATAAATGGACTATCAATTTGGGACGGAAGGAGTATTAAAATAAAACTAGTTGTGGAAGTGTTTATCCTAAATTCTGAACATGCCGATAATACGCTAGAATATAGTTATTACCCCCGAACATGATTAAGTTGTGTATTACTACGTGCATGAGTCATTGTTTCCGCATGTTGTGAGTTCCTCATAACCATACTAGATGCAGTACCTAATGTTGACATTTGTCACCCCGGGGACTGTAGCTAACAGTCAGGGTGCGAAGTCGTAAGCCCCGTATAGATCTATACACACTTGTCACGCCCTCCCTCCAAGAGAATCTGGTTATAGGTGGGGACTTTCGTTTGGTACAAACAAATCCATATGACATCACATGATTGCTAACAACAAGTTCACGAGTAATATGATGAAAAATCGTTTGTATGAAATGATTTCCTTTTCTACCGTGTTACAAAGGCGTGATGATGAGTTGAGTTTTCTTGTAAAAGTATCATGTTATAGTTGAAATGGTTACCCTTGATATGATGTAGTATGGAAATGTATAAATAAAATATATTTCTATTTATAAAACATATTGTATCCCAAGAGGGTAAAGTTGTGTTGTGAGGTGTTTAGCATGATAACAACTTTATATGATAGTTAAACTAACAGTACGAAAAGTAAAGCAAAAGATTGATGTTTCACACGATTTTAACTGTGTGTTTACTTGTATTCCCCCCCCCCCCCCTAAAAGTGTTTCAAAATCATTTAAAAAGAATTTATAGTGTGGTTGTAGGGGTATGAACTCACTTGTTAGGAGTGATGATTTGATGAAAATGAGGCTTTGCTCGGGCAGCACTTCGACTGGAAAGAAGTCGATTTCTCGAAAATCTCGGGACTTCGGACTTGCATCGTGTCTCCGGATGATACCGGGGCATCGGGGGGGGGGGGGGGGTTAAAATAGGGCTTAAAGAGAGTATCGGGAGTGGGAGAGGAAGAGATGAGCAACCAAACTCGGCTGCCCCTTGAATTCTATTTATAGGGTGAATTTTCTGGGTTCACCTCGTGAGTTTCTAATGTTCACCTCGTGAGCTAGGCTCACCTCGTGAACTACATATGTTCACCTTGTGAGCTCGATAAGTCATTGCGTTCGTCATGGCTACTTGCCCTAGAAGACGTCCATCATCTGTTCACCTCGTGAGCCACTAATGCTCACCTCGTGAGTCACCTGACAACATGGGGTTTCGCACCCCGAACTTCAGAAAGTCATAACTTTCGCATACGAACTCCGTTTTCGATGTTATTTATATTGAAGCGTAGGTAAAAACAATATCTACAACTTTCATTTAGACTTCGTCAGCTAATTTTGACTTTATTTTTAATATTATATTTTTAACAGGCCGAGACAGGAAAAGTCCGTTAAAAATCCATAACTTTTTCATTCGATGTCCGTTTTCGTCAGACTTTTTACTGTTGTAATACTATTGATGAGATCTTCGATTCTCATTTAGGTCAGGATGGCAAAAAGTCGCTCGATCTCTATTTTGAGTTTTTAGCTGTGTACTGCTACGTCCGAAACTTCGAAAAATCATAACTTCCTCATACGAAGTCAGATTTGGGCGTTCTTTTTATGTATGTTCACGGTTTTGGGATATCTACGACTTTCATTTAGATACCTAAGGCTAAAAAGTATTTTATTGGAATTTCGCATTTTACGCTTAACAGTGTCTTACCGGTATTGTCGCGGATCTTCGATTGGTCATAACTTCTTCGTTATAACTCGGATTTTAGTGTTCTCTATAGTTCTAAAAACCTTGTTACGGTATCTACCACTTCATTCAACCCAAATAAGCTTTTAGGAATGTTAAATTTTGACCTAAATTTGACTGGTGTTACATTATATTGACCTGAAATATCGGGTTGTTGCATAATATAAACAATCATTTGTTTATAAATAAATGTTACATGTGGTCCGTTATTTTACAAATTAATTTATATTCTACTATTTTATATTATTCACACATTATATATAACATTATAATATATTAGGCTTATGAACAGTAACAGGCCGAGCTGATTACTATTCATCGACTTGTGTTAAATTTTAAAGTCGAACATATTTCCACCTTACACCGTCATTGATTGTCCAATGAAATGCTTACATAGAGCTGATTATGGTCATTGTCTCCTACTGCTTTCATATTCTTCCGTCACACCTGTTTTTGTAACGACATAATTTTTCAAATAAAATTTTAATTTTTAATTTCATAAAACACATGTCATTTTATATAAAACATCATAATAGTCAAAAAAAGTTTTCAAAACATTATATCAAATCCAGGATCCACAATCATAGCTCCATGTCCAAAGTGTGTGGACAATCACGCCGGTGCCTTCCCGCGATCCTCGGAAGTACCTAAAACACATAACACATAACACAGTAAGTTCGAATGCTTAGTGAGTCCCCCAAAATACCACATGCATATAAATTAGCCACTCGATGCTATAACTCTATAAGACCTTCCGGTCCAAAACATACGACATATACATATCACATAAGTTCACATAATTCATATCAATACATAAGACCTTCCTATCACATATAAATTCCACTCTAAGTAACGTATAGTGAGAAGACTCACCTCGAACTATCTCGGAATAATCTCAGACTCAAATCTCTGGTCTAGCCTCCGTCTAATACATAAACAAAAATTTTTGTTTAATAACATCACTCATTAAGCTAGACCCCCCATTATGCTCTCTCAGAAGGGTAAAAGACCATTTTACCTCTTCGTGAGTCCAAAAGTCCATTTGTTGACCGAACCCTAAAAGTCAACAAAAGTCAACGCCTGCGAGTATGCTGCGCGTAACAAATCCCTACGTTGGGCGTACTCGTCCTCTTTGCTGGTATCGGACTGATCGAACCTTACACCCCGTGTACTAGGATTTACGCTCAGCGTACATCCCAGTTTCACTATTTTCTCACTTATGGTCTTAATCAGTTAAGAACTTGGCTCAAAATACAGATCTAGACCCCCTACAGTCTCCTAGTCCATAAAGTTAAATACTTTACGCCTTTGCATGGCTAGTTTGGCTTTAAACACTCAAAACCATCATCCATTTTCTTCCTTAAGCTCATATCCCATGCATGGTTAGTTCTTATTGACCAAGATTGGATTTTTATGACCTTATAACACGAAATACACTAGCAAGGGACATATCTAGGTTCTTAAAGCTCATCAGCTCATAAAGCCATCAACTTTTAGGAAAATAACCCTAAAACATCCCATATAAGAACACACAACAGAAAAGGAAGAAAGTTTGAAGCTTTATACCTCCAAATGAAGCTTCTCACACTGCTAAGCTCAGATCCAAGTGCTTGGGCTCTTACTCCTTATTCTCCAAAGCTTCATTTCCACTCTTAAGGCTCAAGAACACACCAAAAAGCTCTCAAGGGCACTCTCTAGCTATAAGTAAGAGGATTAGGGGTTTGGATAGACAAGTCTCTGGAAATGGTGGCCAACAATGAGGCCATAACGTTCTTTAAATAGGGGGTTCATTTAGAATTAGGGTTTCATTCTGGGCCTAGTACACCCCACGTACACCTTGGTACGCCCCGCGTACCTGGAAACCTCCGCGTCATGAATACGCTCACGAGTACGAGCAACGTACTCCCTATTACGCCCAACGTACTCGATTATCACACAAACTACACAAGGGCTAAAACTAACAACTCAAGGAAAGAAGAAGGGCCAAGGAGATATACCTGATCTCGGGATGTTACAATTTTACTTTCACAATGCCCATTGTTGTATTCTTTATCCTCTGACTCCTCCGGATTTCTCATTTTCTGACGCATTCATGCTAATCCCACTCATTGCCGATTGCTATTTGTAAGTAATATGCGTTTTGTCTTCAGCCTTCTACTCTACTATCAGATGACAACATTATTTTTGCCTTCTTCTTCAGGTTCACTTTGGATTTTAACTTTTCTGGTTGTTGCTTCCGCATTGTCTCTAATTTTCAAACAATTTCTTTGTACAACGTTTGGCCCCAATTTGTTGTTTCAGGTGATGAATTCTCTATTTCTACGTGTGGATTACGTTGAACCCTAGATGATCATGCTAATTCAGTTTTCATATCTTAGATTTGAGTTGTTGAAATAAGTTTGGTTGTTACAATGACGAAGATCGCAAAGACACATGCTATTGTTGACACTTTTCCAGTAATGGAAATAGTCTTAATACTAGAATGAAAATAGTTTTTTGTTTATTGATATTTTCCCCGTGTTCAAATATATGATTATAGGTTTCATTTACATGATCTTTGTTGGATAAATAGATAAATCCCCATATTTCGTAACAGAAATTGTAGGAAAATGATTTTTTCTATCTCAATTAACGATTCATAATATTGTTCATTGTTTTCATGGTAGTTGGATATTAAAATTTTGGGCATCTATTATTTGTAAGGGATATATGCAGAAAAACACAACCAAATATATATATATATATATATATATATATATATATATATATATATATATATATATATATATATATATAACCTTATTTTATTTTTATGTTTAGATAAATAATTATATTTACCATTGCCATTCAAAAAAGACCAAAATACGGGTTTTTAATAGAAATTGACGATTAAAAATATAATGTAGCTTACAATTTTGTTTCTTTAATACGGCATTGGTTAATATCTCGAAATTTTAAGACTTTCTTAGTGAAATTCTTTATTAATTCCTTCATTTTTGATATGTCCAAAAGGGAAGCTTGTTTAATTAATCAATTTACAAGCCACGCTTTATACATAGGTTAAAAGATATATCCTCTTGTTTTTTTTAGAGTTTATCCTAGGGGTGTTAATTTATGACACGACACGATAAAAATACACGATACGAAACGAAATTGGGACGAAATCAAAATTCGAATTCGTTTTCGTGTCGTGTTCGTGTCAAGTATTAAAAACACGATATCGTGTTGTGTCGTATTCGTGTTTAAAAATCCACACGAAATTGACACGATTGAGCATGTGTTTGTCGTGTTTGTCGTTTTTATCGTGTTATATATGATTAAATATGAATTAAATAAAATAATAGCTATGTAATATTATCTTGGGAAAATGACTTAAAAGCCCAAAGAAGTTTCCAAACCATTCAAAAAACCCCAATCATGTTTTGTCTGTTTAAAAAAACCCAACGAACTTAACATTTTGTCTAAAAAGTCCAACAAAGTTTCAAACCGTTCAGAAAATTTCAATTTTGTTTTGTTTAAGTTCGTTGGGTTTTTTTGAACAGTCAAAACATGATTGGAGTTTTTTAAACGTTTTGCAAACTTTGTTGGTCTAACAAGTTATTTTTCCGATACGGTAATAAGCCATGTCATCTGTTTCTCTTATTTGACTTTCGAGAAAGTGTAACTTAGTTGGACTTTTTAGATAAAATGTTAAGTTTGTTGGGTTTTTTTGAACAGACAAAACATGATTGGAGTTTTTTAAACGGTTTGGAAACTTCGTTGGACTTTTAAGTCATTTTCCCTATTATCTTTGTCGTGTCGTGTCGTGTTGTCGTTTTTTAATTGGTTCGTTTTCGTGTTAGTGAAAAAAAACACGACATCGTGTCGTGTCGTGTTCGTGTTACAAAAAATATTGTCGTGTCGTGTCGTGTCAGACAAAAACACGACACGACGGCCCGATTTGAGAGGCCTAGTTTATCCTTTGTGTTGCTTCATTGTGGTTACTAAAGCTATAGTTATTCTCATTTACTAAGTTCATTTTACCATCAAGGTGATCAAAAACTAAGAGATACAGAATTTCATAACAGGCATTCGATAAGTATAAGATTCTAATTCTAAAATTAGGTCGGACATATTTTAGCGTTTAATAAGGCATATACCATTTTTTTTTGGAATCGACGTAGCACAGGTTACAAATCTTTTTTTTTTTATCTGATTTTATCAATATGCATTTTTCTGGATTCGGCGCATCTCCGGGCTCTAAAACAAGATGATTTTTTATTTTATTTTTGGAACCGTTCGAGTTGTTTAACAAAGCTTTTTCCATCTTTATCAAAGTCGTGCCATTAAACAAACATAAGAAGGTGTTTGGTGCCTGGTGGGCATGAGCTCGTTGACCATATAAGAGCTGTTATGGAAACGCAACTGTCACACTCCGATCCATCTTTTCATCGTTTCACATCTTGTTCATATGAAGCAATTCGTATTGCTTAAACTTCCGATGTTTTGATCGAATCTCTTACCTCTCGATTGATATATTTTCACAACCTATTTGACGATTTTTGCCGGTCGATCGGGTCGGATCATTCACAAGATGCTGTTATCTCGCCGGATTCTTCGTGGAAGGTCTTTGAATGCCGGTAGGAGCTGCTTGTGTCATCTCGTTTCTACATCTTCAACGTCGGCGGTGGCCACTACTGAGCTAAAGCCTCCTACAATCACCCAATTCTCAACCGCAGCTCCAACTTCTGCCAAGTTAAAGTTCGACGGGTCTTACAAGGTTAGTATAAATTGAAAATTTCCTTTTACAAATTTGATATGCTTTAAGAGGTTAATATTTAATTGCTTCAGGCATAACTTACATCTACGTGTGGGTGGGTGTTTTCGATCTAAATTATGTGCATGCATAGGCTTCTTTCGATCTCATAGATATCGAAATCGAACAAGAAACTACATTTATGCAATTGCTTCTCTCAAAATTTCTCACTAGATTCAAGGAAACTATTAGGTTTTGATTTTGTTTCCAAAAGGATTATGGTTTTGAACTTTTGATGAAGAATATTCGCTTAATAATCTTTTTTCAGATTGTATCTTTCCTAAAGATTCATCACTCCCATTCTAATTTGATGTCTCTATTACCTTTTTTGGTCAAATGAGTCACTTTTAGTGACTAAACTCTACACACGTGTTAACAAGGGTGCATCCCATTCTAATTTGATGTTTCTATTACCTTTTTGGAGTAACTTTTACATGTTTCTATGTGAACAAGGGTGCATTCCATTAAATTAGTGGTATTTCTCATCTGAATCTTGATAAAACTTCATACAATTATCATAAAAGGTAATGATTTGGTTGTACTTTATTATGTAGTTGAACAAACTGTACAATGTCAAGAGGCACTACTTTTCAAGTAATGCAGTGGGTAGTCAACAAGCTGGTGGCATTATAGATGTACCTTTAGCACAAACTGGTGAAGGCATTGCAGAATGTGAACTCCTCAAATGGTTTGTCCAGGATGTGAGTGATTTGATTTGGTCTTACAATAAATACATCTTCCTTTCCTTTAATTGAATCATTCAAACTAAACTTGTTTTTTTCAGGGAGACCATGTTGAAGAATATCAACCTCTTTGTGAAGTTCAAAGTGATAAAGCAACTATAGAAATAACAAGCCGCTATAAAGGGAAAGTTTCCAAGATTCTGCATGCTCCTGGTGACATTATAAAGGTAAAAACACCAGTAGTAGTATTAACAATTTCCATAAATATGGTAAAGTAATTTTGATCTGACTTTGATTTCAGGTTGGAGAAACTCTATTACAGTTGGTGGTTGATGATTCTGCTGTTCCATTTAATGATTCTGATGATGCATCAGTAGGTTCTGATGGATCAAAGTCTGATGAACACAAGCTTGAGCTCAGAAAGAGTCTTGCAAATGACAATTTATCCACCCCTGCTGTTAAAAGTCTTGCAAAGCAACATGGTATTGATTTAGCTGATGTCACTGGAAGTGGTAAACATGGAAGAATATTGAAAGAAGATGTTCTAAAATATGGTGTAGAAAAAGGAATTATCGATGATAAACCTGCTTTTAATCCTACTTCTATCGAACCCATGTCTGGACCTGAAGAACAACTTCAAGAGATGGCTGAATCACTTTATCATGATAAGATATTCTCTCTAAGGTATTATTATTATTATATAAACAATAAACAATTTCATGAATTTGATTGGAGTAAACATGTTATTAAAGTTGTCAAGTTCTTTGTTGCTAGGGCTTATCAGCGTGCAATGGTTAAGTCAATGACTGCAGCTGCTAGTGTTCCTCATTTTCATTATGTGGAAGAAATAAACTGTGATGGGCTTATGAAACTTAAATCAGCTTTCCAGAAAGAGAATACTGATCCAGATATTAAATTCACATTCCTTCCTGTCTTAATAAAGTCATTATCCATGGCATTGACCACACATCCATTAGTCAACAGCACCTTCAACTTGGAAAATTATGAAGTCACTCTAAAAGGTCTGTAACTCTGTATAGTGTATATTCTCCCATTTCACATGTTCTTTTTAGCTTTTATTTTTCAATTGATTAATCTGTCAAGTGGTTTGTTTATTTGTTAAAAGGCTCTCACAACATTGGAATTGCCATGGCTACACCTTCTGGACTAGTTGTACCTAACATCAAGAATGTTCAATCTCTTTCCATATTGGAGGTTAGAAAAATCTACACAATTAAGCAAAAATGAAAGTATTGTTATTTTTTACATCAGTTAACTGAATATATTATTATATGATATTATGTTTATTTTGTAGATAACTAAGGAGCTATCGCGTCTAATAAAGTTAGCAATGGCAAACAAGCTTCCTCCTGCAGATATAGCTGGTGGAACTATAACTCTAAGCAATATCGGATCAATTGGTGGGAAATTTGGTTCACCCTTGATTAATGTTCCTGAAGTTGCCATAATTGCCCTTGGAAAAATTCAGAAAGTTGCATCTTTTGGGGAAGATGGAAGCATTTACCCTGTCTCTCTTATGACAGTAAGACCCTGTTTGGATAATGTTTAAAAGTTATATGTTGACAATTAGCGTAAATTAACTTTTTTTTTTTTTTTTTATTGAATTAAATTCAGGTGAATATAGCAGCTGATCATAGAATACTTGATGGAGCAAATGTTGCGATTTTCTGCAAAGAGTGGAAGATGTACATTGAAAAACCAGAGTTGTTGTTGCTGCATATGCGATGATCTGTCATAATCATGTTTTTAGGCCAAAAAAAAAGAAAGATATGCAGACAGATTATGTGTGGAGTACATCTTTGTAAGTTAACATAAATGTATGCTAAATTTAAATGTTCTTGTGTTGTGTGTGAACCTTTCTTGCTTCAAAACTGAAAAAGAGAATGAATGTATTGCGGGAATCTTGTAACTTGTTGAATCAAAAAGTGTGTTTTTACTTTTTTTAATGCGTTTTGTTTTTAATAAAGATGATATACAATTTCCATTCTTGGAAGTCTCCTGTTGAACATGTGATGTACTTTGCAATAACTAAATTTCTGCAATTTCCACGAAAGGGTGCAGCAGCTTATGAAATATTATCAAGACTTGTTTGTATTCGTTCTTTTAAGTTTAATCACACAAATAAATGAATATGAATCATAAAGTAACATTTTTTGTATCCGTGTTTGATATCAAGAAAGTAAATTGTCATGTTTGTTCACTATGAAAATGAGTTTGTTTTTGTTCATTTATATTCATTCATTAAGGCCCAAACAAACAGAAACGAGACATGTTCACGAACCAATAAATGAATACGTATATTTACAGACATAAAATGTTGCAAACCCAAACTTCTATAACATTCATATCTAAACAATTCCTAACGAGACATTTAAAAAAAACATTTTAATTACCAACTTTAACAAGAATAAATGAATGCAAACTAAATAATAAACGTTCATGAAAATAAATTAAAAAAACTAGAAATCTATTTGTGTTCGTTCATTTAGTTATGTAAACATAACATATTTTTTCATAAATAAAGAATTCTACACGAACTTTTCTTTCAAAAAAAAAAAGAAAAAGAAAATATAGCCATCATCCTCAGACTCAATAGTTCAACTTTTAACTTCAAATTGGGCTTTTACAAACTTAACATGGGTTGGCCCAAAGCCCAAACAGCAAGTAAAGTTTGACTACCTGCGAGTTTGAGTTGCCACCGAGTCACTGATCGTTGAAGATGCCGATTTGCCGTGTATATCTTTTGTTGTATCCGTGTTGGGGAAGCAGAAGTATTGACAAGTATGGACAAACTGCTAAGCGTCGGGACTAAGATCGTCGCCGTCGGCCGTAATTACGCCGCTCATGCAAAGGAACTCGGAAACGCCGTCCCTAAGGTTTGTTTAATGTGGTTCTGCATCTCCTTGTTGAAGCTGATATGCGATTTAATTATTGTGATTCTGTGTGTGTTTGTGTTTTTAGGAGCCGGTATTGTTTTTGAAGCCTACATCCTCCTACTTGGAAAATGGGGGAACGATCGAAGTTCCGCATCCATTGGAATCGCTGGATCACGAGGTGGAGCTGGCGGTCGTTATTAGCAAAAAGGCTCGCGATGTTCCTGAAGCTTCTGCCATGAATTACATCGGAGGTAACGCGCTTTTATTAACTTATATCCCCCTTCCTTCAGTTTTCTAGAATTTTATATATAGATTTTAGGTCTCCGATTGTTCATTTGCCTCCCTTCTTCTTATATCTCCTACAAATTGACTGCTCCAGATAAGTACAGTACATTGCATAATAGAATGGGTATACACTAATTGGTGACACTATAGAACAAAATTAATCCAAGAAATTGGAGAGAGGACCTTAAAGAAATTCCGTGGTCAAAGAAGAATCAACTAGGCCAGCCACTAGATAGGGAGTCTAAATGCGTAAGACAAAGGGAGTGAGTGATATTGATGCTTGTTCTTACCCTGCAGTTTCATAAAATTTTCATACTTTCAAGTATCAGCAACCAAACTAAATTATCTTTTATTTTGAATCAATTCAAATTTCAAAACAATAAAAAAGGAGCAAAAAGAAGATTCTTTATACAATGGAGTAATGTCAACCTTGCTTCAATTTTCTAGAATTTTAAAGGTCTCATAGCTGGAAGCTTGTTTCATTTTAGGTTATGCACTTGCACTGGATATGACTGCAAGGGAAATCCAGGCTTCTGCAAAGGTAATCAGTTATTCTCAAGCTTATTGATATCAGGATTCTTATCTATGTGTTTATGCAATCTTTTTTATAAGAATGTCAAACATAGTTGGAACTTGGAAGAAATTATCAGGAATACAGTTTTAAGACAAAAGTTGTAAAACTCTCACTAAATATGTTGTGTAATTACATGGCAGTCTGCAGGTCTTCCCTGGACTGTTGCTAAAGGACAGGACACTTTCACACCTATCAGCTCCATTGTAAGAATTATTAGAAACTACACTCTTTTCTGGTAAATTGTTAATTTGATTATGATTTTGTTATCTTATTATATTAGTTGATAATTAATAGACATATTTAAATAATTTGCAGCTCTCTTTGTCAAGGGTGCCAGATCCTCATAGCTTGGAATTGTGGTTAAAGGTAGCCCCTCCATTCCATAATAATAATCCACTTTTATATGTTGAAATTAGTGTTTTACGGTTTTACCCCTCAGGTTGATGGAGAAATAAGACAAAAAGGGTCAACAGAAGATATGATATTTAAGATCCCGTTTCTGATCAGTCACATTAGTTCTATTATGACACTTCTTGAAGGCGATGTCATACTCACAGGTAAAATTTCTAAACGTGTTTTGAGTTTTTGTTTAAAAAAAAAAATCATTTTGTTGCATAAATGAATGCACATTTAATTACCCTAGAAAATATGGAAATGTAGTTACCTAAACTTAATGAATTATTTGAGTAGGAACACCAAAAGGTGTTGGCCCAGTCAAAGTTGGTCAAAAGATAGAAGCTGGCATAACAGGCATATTGGATGTGCAGTTTGATGTTGGAAGGCGTCAAAAGACCATAAGTTGAAACAAGTTTGTAGTGCATATGCCATTTCTGTAACTTTTAAACAGATACTTCTATTCTACATTTAGATGATGATGATGGCTTCAGAATAAACATCTATTCTACATTTAGATGATGATGATGATGATGGCTTCAGAATAAACATCTACTTGGCTTTAAACTAATTTCATGACAAATTTTGTTTGTTTGTCTTTGATTGGAGGTTCCAAACGGAATTTGTGCTGTCAAGAAATAAGGTTAAATACAAGAAATAAAAATGTACTTTCATTGATTTGTTTTTTTTTTTCCCATTTTTTTCCTATTACATTATCATACTATGAAAAATCCACCATACAAACAGTTATAAAAAAACACAAATTTTTTGCTCTAAATAAATAAGATTTTTCAAAGTAAAAAAACAGAATGCTATAATCTGGTAGATTTTTTAAAGGGAAATCTTCGAAAAGGTCTTAAAATTTTATCTTAATTTACGAAAAAGTCTCAAACTAAAATTTGTTTAAGAAAAAACATGAATTACCATAAAAATTGTGATTTGGCCCTTTTTTTTTTTTTCCGGTTCCCGGTTTCATTACTTATTTGGTTTCATTAAAATCATATTATTTTACCATAATTTAAGAATAAGCCTCAAATTAAAATTTGGTGATGATTTGACCATTTTCTCCTTGTAACATACATTTTATCGGTTTTATTGTTGATCTAGATGTTTAGTTATTAAATGAGCTGATGAGATGGATATGTTGGATTATATAATGATATGTTTACCACAAAACTTGCTATCCTAATGCATTGTATATTTTTTGGAATATAAAATCCATCCAACGAACATTGCAATAATTACATAAACCAGCATCAACTTTGTCATTTTTAAGTTTATAAGAAATTTCAAATTATCTATCTAAATTTATGTAACCCAATATATCCATCTCATCAGACATCAACTCATTTCCTGTTGTTTTTTTCTTGAAAACACACATTTTATTTGTTT
Source organism: Lactuca saligna (assembly GCF_052625555.1). Lineage (NCBI taxonomy): Eukaryota > Viridiplantae > Streptophyta > Magnoliopsida > Asterales > Asteraceae > Lactuca > Lactuca saligna. The sequence goes on along the minus strand of NC_136419.1, from coordinate 21,924,374 downwards.
CATTGTTGACCTAGATATATAGTCATAACTAAGTCGATGAGATGAATATTAAATTTTACAGTAAATTTATCATTATATAATCCATGGTATCCATCTTATTAACTAATTTAATGATAGGTGTCAAAGTCAACAATGAAACCGATAAATGTGTGTTACATAGAGAAAATTGTGAAATCATCATTAAATTTTAGTTTGAGACTTATTCATAAATTAGGGTAAAATATAGGACTTTAATGAAACCAGGTAAGTAATGAAATCGGTAAACCGGAAAAGTTGATCAAATCGTCATTTTTACATGTAATTCATGTTTTTTTGTAAACAAATTTAAGTTTTGAAATTTTTCTTAAATTAGGGTAAAATATTAGGACTTTTCAAGATGCAATCTCTTTATAAGAAAAAGTTGAAAACACCATGATGTGATGGAAAACACATATATGGAAGGAATATGATCTGATACGCAACGTCACAAATAAATTAAAGACATTGCTATTTTTTAATTTTTTCTTAAAAAGTTGCAATGAAGTCTTGATTCAAATATCATGATTGGAAATAAAATGTTGGAAGAATTAACCTGATAAAAAATAAATTTGTACCTAAATATTGTATATGTATGGTAGGGTTTTGTATTTGTGGATTCAATTTTGGGAGTTGATGTTTGCATATTCTTGTGTACAGGGTGGTGGAATCAGACTCTTTAAAATATGGTTATGTAAAATCACACAAGTAAATGATCAGATACCATGTTAGTCAAAAACAAAAAGGCTTTGTATTTTATAGTTTTTAAAGGAAACAATCTAAAGTCCGAATGAAAAAGTAACATTATTTGTATGTGCAAATTGTCTTAAAGTAATCATAAAAAAAGAGTGAAAGACCTCATTTCATTATAGTGTGGTTGATTGGACATTAAGTATAACATATGTTATGTCCCAAAGATTTTTTATCTTAATCATGTGGATCTGTTGTAACGCCCGCAGATCCGAGCTAGTGAATTTAGAGATATTAGGGGTCAAAAACGACTTTTCGACAAAAGATTATTTAAAATAAATAATCTTAACAAAGTTGTAGAATATTTCTCAAGGGTTATGTATATATAAAGAATGCCGAAATCCGAGTTATAACGAAGAAGTTATGACCCGTCGAAGTTTAACGGCAAAACCGGCACGACATCGGGAGATGTAAATAGTGAATTTTTGATAAAGTATTTTTTAGCCTTAGCGATCTAAACAAAAGTTGTAGTATATGTTAAACCGAGAATATCAAAAAAAAAAAAAAAAAAAAACGCCCAAATCCGACTTCGTATGAGGAAATTATGAATTTTTTAAGATTTTGCATAGCAGTGCATGTGACAACCTGAAATTTCCATTATGTACAAACTTTATAAGGTCAATAGAAGTATTAACAGTCACAGTAAATTTTCAGACTTTTCTGTAGAAGTTTGAGTATTTCGGGATTTATCACTTAAGGAGATATCAGGAGAGTGGACGCACTAGGGTTTTGTGCAACACTATTATTCCAAAACTCTATTACATTAGAGTTCATTACGGGAATAAAATATTTTCTGCCAAAAATCTCAAGACTATATATAAAATTTTGAGCGATATTCATTCATTATTGACAATTCCAACTAGAGAAAAGTCATTTCTCTCTCACGGATCTTCGGGTTTTCATCCCAAATCGTGAGTACCCTTCTCTAGTTACATTATATGGCTTATAACATGTTTAATAACCTCGATTACATAGCACAACTGCAAGATTCGGGAGTTTACCGCCCAAGAACATCTTGGGGAGTAAACTCCTATATAAGGCTTATATGATGTCTAGTCCCTTCCGCATGTTAAATAACGATCTTAGGATGGTATGTAAGTGTATTTAAGACAAGAAAACACCAAAGAAACACCCAAGTTTAGGTGTTCACGGCCCAAGGAGTTCTTGGACCGTGAACTCCAAAAACAAGGACCAAAAAGTGTTTTTAACACTCCTAAGGCTTTGGACAATTACCTAGGTTTACTCCTAGATAAATTAAGGACTTAAACACCTCCAAAAACCCCACTTTTGAGAGTTTACGGCCCTATGATTGTGCTTGGGCCGTGAACATCAACCAAGGGCACCAAAGTGTGCCTAGGGACTTCATTAGCCTTAAAACAAATGCCTAGAAACTATCCTACATGTGCTTGGGACTTGAAAGCATAAAAATACCCATCCCATGAGCGTTTACGGCAGTAAAATCTAAAGGAAATGGTCTTTGGGCCGAAAATTCCTAAAAGGAGTGTATTAATGCCCTAAACTACCCAAAGGATTAAACCACCAAGTAGAACTTATTCTAGAAATCAAGTAACACTTCAAAACAAATAATGTCAACATGTTTGAGAGCTTACGGCCGTAAACTCAAGGGTTTACGACCATAAACTCCTTGTGTGGAGTTTATTGAAGAGTAAACACATATATAGGGGCCTTTGGAACCCTAAACCCCTTTAGCCTTGTCCCACAACAACTTAGAGGCAACCCTTAGGACTTATAACACTTATACAAAGTATTTTCATGTTCTAGAGTGTCCCAACTTAATTTATTATTTATTATTTGGCTAATTAGTTATATATATGCTCATTATATGATAACTAGGCTCGTGCGTGTGAACAAGTCTCCGTTTGCCACCTAGCACAGTATCCGACACTTCAATCCAATCCACTCACCACAAGTGAGTTCATACCCCTTAACCAATGATTTAAATGTTTTTAAATGTTTTATGGGGGGAATACAAGTTAAATACTTATAGTTATTACATCAATCACATGTGATTAATAACTACAAAACCAGTGATTTCTTACTGTTCAAACTGTTTATCAAACCGTATTGTTTCAAACTGTTTTACAAACTGTTTTACTTATCAAATACTTTCATTTAAACTCTACAATACTTATTATCAATTGCATGTCTATGTATGTATACTTATATAATAAATGTTTAAAAGGCTTAGGAAGGCCTGCCCGCCCTATGTCTTTTTCGCGCTTGAGATGTGGTCTGGTGGGATATCGGGTATCCGTCCGAAGGTCATTTAAATATTAATTATATATCATGTGTACATATGTAGTCATAAAGGTCCTTCCAGTTCATTCAGTACCCTTGGGTAGCAAGGGTACACTTCCAGGTTTATACGTACCAGATACATCATTAGTAAGTTACCATAGGGGTAGCACAGACTATAACTAGAACAAAGAAACATACAATGAGTCAGTTCATTCATGAGTCAGTTCGAGTAGTACACACAATACATTACTATACATGCTAGATAGAGAGAATGTACATTACAGCTAGCACACGCAGAACATTTCAGTACACACAGGCTAGATAGAGGAAGATTACACTTTCAATTAGCACATTTATTACATATACGTTTATGCAGTTATGTGAACCATTGAGCGGGTCATGGCACTTCCTGCCACAACCGTTCTTGTATCCCGAATCTCCTTAATTGGAGAGTGTATGAGTTTGCGTATAGTTCTATACTGGATTGACTATCCTACACCTTGCTGCTCGCTACAGTGGGACTTGCAAGTCTACGGGTGTCAAATGTCATTTCTTATAGCGTCTTACATCGTCGTTTTACTAGAGTTAGTAGCAGGATACAGGTCGATCACATGCTATTTGAAAACACCTTTTTGTATTAAGGTAGTTAGTACCACAGTAGTCACTTATTACAAATACTACGGTGCGATAATATTTTCCCATTTACATTCACTTCGTGAATATTAACACGATGCACGGTAATGTGGTAACTATATTTTTGGTTAATGATAGTCAGAATTTGGGAAACACACACTCTAACAAGAGACATATATACGAACATGAGATGCCTTGGTAGAAGGCTACAGTTAGTAGGAAACATAGGGTTTTCTAGGAGAGTTCAAACATTATACAAAACATTGTACAAAACATTTTACAGAAACAACTTTCAAACGTTTTCATACAAACTCAGACATTAATATACTTATGATCTCACCAACATTAAGTTGATACTTGCTTTCAAAATAACTTGTATTCTCAGGTCACCACTAAACAGGTACAGGTGCCAGACTTTTGAGAAGATGGAGTTCATTCAAGACTCATCTTTTATTTTGATATGTATATTTTTGGTGTCTATAACTTTGACAGAACACACATGTATGAAATTATAATATTAATGCAATGGATGATGTTGTTGCTTGTTTACTATTATTCATTGTTGTGATATTGTACATGACGTCCTCCGCCCCAGAATGTTTCCGCCATTTATGGTTTTAGGGTGTGACAGTGCACGACCCGAAACTCGAATTTTAGATCGAGCGGTTTTTGGCCTATGCGACCTAAATGAGAATTGAATATCTCATTAATAGGAACTCAACGGTAAAAAGACAGACGAAAACAGAATTTGTATGTAGAAGTTATGAATTTTACGCGGACATTTAACAGTATAATCTCCTCGTACTATTAAATTTAAGATCGGTCGAGAATTAGCCGACGGAGTCAAAATGAAAGTTGTAGATATTATTTTTACCTACGTGTGGATATAAAGAACGTCAAAAACAGAGGTCGTATGTGAAAGTTACGGATTTTAGAAGTCGGAAGTGTGCTCTGCGAAAATGGTTGATGTGGCACAATCTTGGCCATTGTTTTCTCTCCAAGTCTTGCCACTAGATGATGACATGTGGCACCAAGTTCAGCCATTTTTCACCCTATAAATAGAACCCATATTTAGAAGGAGTAATCTTAACTAAGCTTTAATATATGTTACAAGGATTTCGTACATTTAAAGAATGCTGAAATCCGAGTTATAACGAAGAAGTTATGACTTCTCAAAGTTTTGCGACAGCACCGACACGATAAAGCGCGACATAAATAGTGAATTTACGATAGAGCGATATTTGGATTTAGCAATCTAAACAAAAGTCGTAGAATATGTTAAACCGAGAGTGTGCATGAAAGGAACGCCCAAATCTGACTTTGTATGAGGAAGTTATGATTTTTCGAAGTTTCGGCTTAGCAGTGTACATCCCGCAGTTCGAATATAAGATCGAACGATATTTAGCTGAAACAATCTAAACGAGAATTGAAGATCTTTTCGATTGTAGTTCAATGGTGAAAAGAAAGACGAAAATGGACGACAGATGAAGAAGTTACGAGTTTATAACGTAGTTTTCCTGTCTCGGCCTACTAAAAATATTTAAATATTATTAAAAGAGAAACATTGTGACATCAGTTTCAACAATCATGGTCATTGATTTGTTTCATAATATATTTTCTACCATTAGATCGTTATGCTGACATTATCATTTGATCAACTTTTTTTTTATCCACTAATTTTATGAAATCTATTAATGACAATTACTTTTAACATTAGGAAATCTATTAATTACAATTAAATCTAACGAAAAATAAAATTATTTTTAAAATTAGGAAATCTATTAATGACGATTAAATCTCACCAAAAATAAAATTATTTTTAAAATTAAGAAATTTATTAATGACATCATCATTTGGTCAACCTCATCCCTCATTATCCGTTTCTTTTGTTCTGGTTTGAAAATCACTAACACAGTCATTATTTTCTTTTCAATTTATTGCAGGGAAGAAAATATAAAGAACAATGGTGCTGGAAGATACATAATAAAGATTTTCCCACTAATTTCAATGATGCGTACACTTCTTTCACAATGATTCAATCGATTATCTCTTCTACGACCTCGAATCCATATACAATTTCTCATCCCATGTCTCTATGTGTAGACAATCCATAATCTTATCTCTTTGATTCCTCCTTATGTAACCTCGAATCCCTTTCATCTTATGATCACAACCGCAATTACTCATCATTTCGTCTCCTTCTATTTCTTTATATTTCTTGCGTTTCACCTTAGGGCTCTCCTTCTTCCAGCTAATTATTTATTTCTCCACACGATGACTTATAAAAGATTTGTTATGTTTTGGATTTATGGTGTTTATTTCTCATTTTTGATGAAAAAACCTAATTTCTACCCTTGCTTTCAGGAATTAAGGGAATCGCCGCTCCTTCTTTGCCTCCCTTTTTCTATCTGTTGCAGAAACTAGAAAGATGACATACACACAGTTAACGCCTTTGTCTTTTTGATTTATTCATAGGTTTGTTTTCTACACCACTCCAACCTCTTGCTTTGCATTTTATACGATTTTTGTTACTGTTTTCTTCTTTTCCCTCATTTTTTTCACCATTTTGTATATATATATATATATATATATATATATATATATATATATATATATATATATATATATATATATAGCTTTTGTTTGCTTACTTTTTTCTTCAGGTCTATCTTGATGTTGATTTTGGTTTTTGTTGAACACAATTATGATATGTGTTCTTGATGTTAACTGACTGGCATTCACTCAGTACCTTAAGAATATCTATCGCCATCTTGCAAATACCATTTTTTATGGTATCAGCAAATGAAGATAAACAAAAAAAGGGAATAAAAAAGGAGTTGATTTGCATCGGGTAACAATTCAATCTTCAAATATGTTTCTTGCTAGATTTTTTTGTTGTTAGTGATGGAACAAGTAATATGAGAGTTAAATATATCTCTTTTTTGTATTTGCTTTTAGTTGTAGAAAACGATAGAATAGACAAAGAAGTTGTCGTCAAAAGATATTAGGTGAGTTATCCAGAGTTCAGATTGATTGAGTAGTTGGTAAAATAATATAAAAAAGTGGTCAACATTTGTCTGTATGATCATAAAAAATAGAAGTAGATAATTTTATAATTTTGCCTCTAAAATAAGATGGAACTTTTCTTTTGGACTAAAAAAGAGTATAGAAAAACTCTCAAAATAAGACGCCCAGCACTCGGATGAACACGCTTATTAAAAAAAATAAAAATTGCTTTTATTTTTTTACTGAATTTCTAATATATTTTTCCTATTTTATGTAGATAGCAACCAGTTTCTTTCATGTTGATCCTCATCCTAGAAACCTTGCAATTGGCTCGGATGAATAATGAATCATGAATTATTAATATGCTATGATTTTTGTATGATGAGGAAGATTAAATCCTTGACCAGAAAAAGATTGATAGATCTTTTCATGCAAATTATGAAAAAGTTGCAAAAAATGTATGAATTTATTTATTTATTTCTCTAATACTGTAAAGCAGGGACACCATAATGTAGTTTTTTAGGTACTTGAATAGAATTTATATTTGGATTAAGATTAAAATATTATGTTATTATTACAGATTATGAACAATTTCATAAGTCTTGAAGCGCTTCAACCCATTGGAGACATGCCGTCAATATGAAAAGGTTGAGAGAAGAGGTGTGAGAAAAATATTTGAAGCTCTGGAGCATTTGAGGTTATTAGGTATGTACTGTATGTAGTTCTTTAGTTTATATTCATATCCTTAAGCCGTTATTAGATGCTTAAGCTATTGAGACAAAAAAAAAATTGTAATGACCGTGTACTATCAAAGTTTATCATCGAGAAGATTTGGGATTTTTATGTATAGAAGGTTGATTATCAAAACAAAATATATCCACTTCTAAGAATTTATAAAATTTATATATTTTTCAGTATAACCAACGAAAGAATGGTGTTTTACCATCAAGTTCCATTTGGCCTTATTTCTTACTTTCTAAGATAATATACCATCGAGGTAATGCGATACAATCCCCTTCATTGGAATAAAAAACCAATCGTGAGACACTATACTTGGGAATCTTTGTAGTTAGGTCATTCTTAAGATTCTTACATTTGAATACCACACGTGTTCTAACCTTATTTCATAATATGCATGCTTTTTAAAAGTGCAATTCTTATATGATTTATATGGTTGTATGACTTTGTGTTTTTTAACAGAAGCAAGAATCGCATATGAGGAGAGCCGAAGTATGTGTAAAAGGGATATGAAAGTGGATGTTACCCAAAAATGGATGTTGGAAAATCAATTTCATATCCTTCACTTGCATTAACCAATACATTTGTTTTCCAAGATCCAATATAGTTAAGTTGGATGCATATGTTGTCAAAAAGGATCTCAGTTTTGGCTTATTTATTTATTTTTAATTTCCTTATAGGTAAATTGACATTTGCATTATTAAAATGATGTATGTGTGAAGTAAGTATGAACAAAGAGTGTTGCTTTTTTGCAGCCATCTAAAGTTTGGTAAATGACCCTTTTACACTTCTTTTTTAGGGCGTTTTATTTTCATTTTTTTTGTTTGTAAAATCTTTTACCTTTTGCATTATAGGAGTATTGATTATGAATTGCACATCTATACGAATTATTGTAACTTTTTGACAGCTCAATATGAAGTCACCTCATAGGAATTCGACATTCAAAAATCTTTTTAACTTGCCACCAAATGAATTTCTCATCGGTGATTTTGTCATGCTCTACATGAGAAAATTAGCCCTTCAGGTATACTCTGACAGTTGGATTTGAATATGGACTGCATATGTACACGAACTGGTTCCTTATTATAGTTTCCAATTTATTTTTGTAGAGTAGACTATTCCTATGTTCAAGAACTGTTGAGTTTTATGCCAACTTATTGGTACACAAAACAAGGTTTTCATTGCAATTGTTTTTTATTCTTTTATTTGTTCTTTTAGTGTATGATACAAAATTAGATGAGTTAGGTCAATGTTATGAGCTATCATTTTAGGGTTTTATACCAATTGTAGCCTTGTACTCTGAATTTTTTTCATACAACGAAATTATGTTGTTTTTCCTTTTCTTTAATCCCAAAAAGAACTTGAATGAAAATGAAAAATAACAGATAATTCAACTACAAAGACAACTTATAACATTTCAGATTCTAGAGGACATTTGACAGTTTTCATATAGGTCGCACTTGTGTTCTCCAGGTTAAACTTTTTTGTCAGCTCAAGAAAAAGGAGTATTTTGCCCCTTGATTAAAATTGACTTATATTTGGAGATACGTATACATTGATACTTATACCCTGAAATAATGTTATGATAAATACACGACATACAAACACAAGGGTGTTGTCGTAACTTGAGTTATAAGTAGATTTACTTACAGGATTCTTGAAAAAGCATTTATGTTATTTGGTAATGTCCAATGATTGTCAACACCAGTCTTTGGTAACTTCATCACCTTAGAAAGTTAAACAATAACATCAGAGGGGAGAGGAGTGTAAACATCATATATGTCTGGAACTAAGAAAATCAATGGCTGCAATAAAAAATGCAAAAGAGCTTGAAGGAATAATTCTTTTTGAAAGGTTATTTTTTTTTTAAAAAAAAAAGAATAACTTGTTGCAATGAGTCAAATGTAATTCCCACAAGTGTTTGAGGACCCTCCTACACCAATCATATTATTATTATTACAAATCAATAAAACATTAACTCGAAGAAAATATAAAAAGTTGTAATTTTTTTGAAAAACATATGAACTTACTGGAAGATCATTAACAAATCGACTAATAGCACTAAAAGCTCCAAATGTAGCGCCAATTTGTATTTCATTAATTGATACATCAAAAAGAAAGAAAAAAGACAATTGACATTGGTTCCCGAACCTAAGAAGAGTATAAATTAAAAAAATCGTATTGAAGGTACTCATATGTGACAAGGTCGTCTAACTAATAAAACAAAAAACGTTGTTTACAAAAGGTCCTTCATCGGTTATAGATATTCAGACATTTCAATGTTTTTTCAATGTTACCAATAAAACTAATTCTATTTTTGTTACTTTCTTTTTAACTATTGTGCCAACTTTTTATACTTTTATATGTATTTTTTATATGTTCCCCGTGTTTTACGCGGGTCATAATCTAGTAATATTTAAATAATAAAAATAAAGTCAAAGTTAGCCGACGAAGTCTAAAAGAAAGTTGTAGATCTTGCTTTTACCGCGTCAATATAAAGAACATCGAAAACGGAGTTCGTATGTGAAAGTTATGAATTTCTGAAGTTCGGGGCGCGAAACCCCAAAACTGCCAGAGTTCACGATGTGAACTCAATATTTATGACTTCTGGAGCCTGACAGACGCAACTTGTGATACGCATGCGATGACAACTGAACTCACAACGTGAATATTTGAGATTCACGACGTGAATCCATAAAATCAGCCCTATAAATAAAAATCGAAGGGCAACCGATTTAGGTTGCTACTTTATCACTTTCTCACTCCCGATACTCTCTCTAAGCCTTATTTTAACCCCCCGAAGCCCCGGTATCATCCCGAGACACGAAGCAAGTCCCGTAGTTCCGAAGATCCCGAGAAGAAAAGAGTTTCCGAGCCGAAGCTCTGCCCGCGAGAGGCCCGGTGTGTGAAGAGATCACAATTTCTACGAAGAATACTACTTTTACAAGCCGTAGTGTTGCCCGATCATCTTCTGATCAAGTGAGTGTATAGTCACTTTCATAACACGATTTTAATACAAGTATTGTTTGAATTTATTAAATATATGTTTTGTGTGAGTGTGTAGTCACTTTCTTCTAACACATAAATATGAAGTATTTGTTATGAAATACGTGCTATGCGTTTACATATTGTTGTTTATTTGAGATGAGTGTGGAATGGATGTTTTATATAGTTCTTAAATGAGTTAAATTGTATATGTATTTTATATCTACAAATATGTTGGGTAGAACATGGGTAGATGAGATAGTTGGTGTGTGATAAAAGGATGAGTTGGATAATGAGATAAGAGGTGATATAGATCTTGGGATGAGGGTGACGAGTGGAAAATGAGTGAAACCTTTACCCAAACGATGGCCCCCGTCATTCAGCAAAGTAGGGATGACAACCACAGACTATTCTAGACAGTCAGTGGAACACTAGCAAGCTCGTAACTTATAGGTGTTTGTGAACGATGTGTTCACCGGTGTACTCTAAAAACCCATTAACATGCATTGCGAGAAGGATCTCGAGAATGATACTATCAATACACAAGATAAACTTGTTATTAGATCTGGGAGTATGGATCATATCAGGATTTAGGTATAGTAAATTATCCCTAGTCCGGGAGTATGAATTGGGCACAGTTTTAGATCCGGGAGTATGGATCAGACCAAGAGGTTAGTTTTAGATCCGAAAATATGGATCAGGTGAAGAGATTAGTTTTAGATCCGTGAGTAAGGATCAGGTAAACAGGAAAATTTTAGACACGAGAGTTAGATCGTGTCGTTGTGGGGATCGATGGGGTAGGATAAGAGTTGTTTTTATATGGTGAAATTATATAAGTTTGTGAGTTCTATATGTGTGTGTGTGTGTATATATATATATATATATATATATATGATATAACATTGTGGGTTGAAAACCCTATATGCTCACCAGGATCCAAAGCCTGACCCACTCAGTTTTCTTTGTATCACGAGTATCAATACGAAGACATATTTCACTAAGAGATTAAAGAAGATGTAAATCACTAGTGTAAATTAATGTATGTTCTGTTTATGCTTATGTATCTGTATCAGAACATGACATCCCGAGATTTTGTTATATAATGAAAATACATTTCTTTAAGAAATGCTTTGATAAATTCTTATCATATTTTGTTTTGGGAATAGATTTCGCAACCGTTTTCTTTGAAAGATTACTCTGATTTTTAAAAACAAAGCATAAATAAATCGGTCTTTTCTGGCCGTGAAATTGGGGATGTCACATCTTCACACCTTTCCCATTCTTTCTTCTCTTTACTCTCTCTCTAGAACCTCTCTCTAGCCACGAAACCCCCCGAAAAGCCTAGGGTACCTCCCTAGCACGAGGCGGAAGCCCCGGAGTGCTTGACAACTCCAAGAAGAAGATCTTTTTGGCTCGGGAACGCTGTTCCAAGCAAAGCCCGATTTTCTATAAAACCCGCTGTAAGTGACCTACGCATATGCTATTTTTAATATAGCTTTTATTTATTTATAGTAACGTTATTAGGAACTTATAATAAATATTTGGGTTATTATTATGGGTTATATAAGTGTTGTTTAACGCTTATATAATAGTAATAATAGCTAGACTATTAATTAGTCTCGGCGAATAATAGACTAAACTCATGTGGTAATAATACTAGGTTTCGTTAAAGGAAATTATTTTTTTTAAGAAGCGAAGCGCTGTCTGAGTTCAGAATCACCACCTTACCAAGTGAGTGCATAGTTACTTTCATCTTACATATAAATATGAAGTATTTAATATAAACTACATGCTATGTGTGAATATTATCTGAATGTTTTCTGTCTATGCTGGGTGAAATATTTTTATACACGTTTTAAATGATTTAAACTGTATATGTATTTTATATCTACAAAATGTGTTGGGTAAAACATGGGTAAATGTAATAGTTGTTGTGTGACAAAATAAAATAATGAGAGGCCTCGATATAGATGTTATTGATGATCCAGTCATCTAGCGGAGTATAGATGACGACTACAGACTATTCTAGATAGTCCAGTGGAACGCTAGCAGGCTCGCAACCTGTAGGTGTTTATTTGAACTATGTGTTTATTTGAACTGTGTGCTCACTGGGTGTACTCCATCCCCTCATGGTTGCATTAAGGACATTTATTGCTGATGAACGCTAGCAGGCTCGCAACCTATAGGTGTTTATTTGAACTGTTTGTTCACCGGGTGTACTCCATCCCCCTCATGGTTGCATTAAGGACATTTATTGCTGATGAATCCCCTTAGCATTAGTGTCCATACCAATGTTGATCCTTAGTCTAGGTCCCTTATGATAGGTGTTTTAGGGACGTAATGTGAGGATAACGGAAACGGATAATCGGGTTATTGTTGGTTGATGAAATTAATAAACTTATTTATTGTGGGTTGAAAACCCTATGTACTCATCAGGTTTTCCAACCTGACCCACTCAGTTTATTTATATAACAGGTTTTGATATGAAGTCACATTACAGTGAGAGATTAATGAGATATAAATCACTAGTGATAATGAATGTAAGTTCTGTTTATGGTTATGTTTCAATATTAACGATGACATCCCAAATGTTTTAAAATGCATAAAAATATTTTTCTTTGGAAATGCTTTGATAACGTATTTATCACGTTTTACTGGGAACAAATTCCACATCATTTTTATTAAAAGAAGTACTCTGATTTTTATAAAGCATAAACAAAATCGGTCTTTTCTGAGTTTGCTTAATCTTAATGGACCACCTAGCTCCACCACCATGGTTCTTCGAAAACCATGTGTAACAGCCCGAATTCCCAGGTATTATTCATTCTTATATTTTTATTACTCGGAGAGTTGGAGCTCAAACTCGCCGAGTAGGATCGCGATTTGGACGAGGGTTCGCGTCTGGACTCGGCGAGTACAAGGAGTGGACTCGGTGAGTCCACGCTGTTTAGTGAAACCCTAATTCTCCAGGTTTGGAGCCTATTTAAGGGCACTTATAACCTCCCATTGCGGCTACCAGTCCCTTGAGAGAACCCTAAGAGAGCTAATTCGTTTTGGGAGAGAGGAAGTCACTTTTGGGCCTTTGTATTCTTTGTTTAGCAAGAGGAAGGTGGCAAGAGCAAGGAGGAGGTGAGATTCCGGCAGATCCAGAGTCCAGAGGCTTCATTTTGAGGTAATGGTTCGAATCTCCTTCAGTTATAGGGTTGATCTTTAGAGTTAGGGTTTTATAACCCCTTTGGAGAGTGATTATGTGAAGCAAATGGTCCCTCTTCGAGTTTGTGCCTTGGATCTGGACTCAAAGAGGTCCAGAGACCTTAACCATTGGAGCTTTTTGGGTTATTATGGAGTCATTGGACCTAGGTGGTTATTTTTGGGACCAAATCACCTTTTGATGCCTTGTGGGGGTTATACAAGCGTCAAGTTTCGAACTTTACGTGACATTCATGCTTGGCAAGGCCAGATCTATGGTTTGGGAAAGCAGATCTGACCTCAGAAGGTCAATAAAAGTGTGTGCATGGCATGAACTCGCCGAGTTGTTCTTGGGACTCGGCGAGTAGGGTTGGGGTTTTACGTAAAGTGTTCAGCGAGTGGACTCGCCGGGTTGGGGGATAACCCAGTGAGTCAGGGAGAGTCAATATGGGGTTGAGTCAAGCCGGAACTCGCCGAGTTGTTCTTGAGACTCGGCGAGTTGAGTCGTGGTTGCCCTGCGATTCATGCCAGGTGGAACTCGTCGAGTTAGGGGAGTGCTCGACGTGCCAAGAAAGGATCCGAGGGAGTCAGTGAACGCGTATAAACTCGCCGAGTCCGATCAAAGTTGACCGTTGACCAGAGTTGACCAGTGTTGACTTGTTAGGGTTAGTTAACCTTAGTTGTAAAAGTGCTAATTAGAGATATATTGTATTATAGGAAGATTATAGTTCGGGGGATCGAGCACGAGTGATTCCAGGGATTTGCGAGTTATCGAGATACACGAGGTGAGTCTTCTCACTATACTTTACCTTGAGTAGGTAACTAGAGTTATGTGATACAGTGCTTGTATGCTATATATGTGTTATGCGTTGCACTGCATTATTCTATGTGATTTATGTTGTGCATGTTTACAGAGTTAGAACCTGAGGGTTCACAGAGTTGGGTGCACGAACCCACAAAGTTATAGCCTCGAGTGGCTAATATGTGTTATATGTGGTATATTGGGGAACTCACTAAGGTTTGTGCTTACAGTGTTTGGTGTTATTTGTTTCAGGGTCTAGTGACGACCGTGGGAAGGCGCCGGCTTGATCAGTACACACATACGAGATTTTATATTATGAGATCTTAGGATTTTTGTATGACATGAATTGAATTTCAAACATGGGTGTTTTTACGAATACTAAATGAATTATGTTTTTATAAAATAAAAAAAATTGTTTTGAAATTTACGGTGTTACACCATGGCCTCCCAAACGACACCCCTCGAGTGTCTTTGGCTACTTCCTAAACGAGCCACATTGTTCCATAACTCATTTGCATTCCTTTCATGATTCGTACAATCAACCGAATCTAAGAGAGATTTATCCCTAAAAGCGAAAGCATTGTTTGTTGCCCCTTCTAGTTGTTCCGAAGAATTATATGTGTAACTTCCTTAGCTCCCATCATCCACAATGATGCAAAATACGGGGGCATCCGATAATTCATGTAGAAATATTTTTAGGAAATTTATATATGTCAAAATCATAAGTTGATTGAAATATATAATAAAATTAGATATATGTGAATACACAAAAACTGAAAAACATATAATGGTCTCACTTCGTGAATAATTATTAGAAAATTAAGATATATATGTAGTAATAATCACATATGTGTTTGTTAAATAATAAATCATTAAGTATATTATACATATTAGCCACCGAGTTGGCTGAGTTTGCAATACTGCTCAGTTCAGTAAGTGGCCGATTGGGGAGTACTCCGGATTTCTGTAACTCACCTTGGTTAGGGGCCGAGTAGCGAGTACTCGGAGGAGTAATAGGCAAAGTCGGTGAGTTTTACAACATTGTATATTATTAAACAAGAAACAAAAGAAAAAAAATGAAAAAAAAACCTTTTCGCATATATATGGACGTGTATATGTAATATGTGTGTGTATCACCATCAGGCTTTATGCCTTCCCAATTCATTCAACCCCCCAAAACCTACTGTGAAGCCTAATTATTTTTATGGCTAAACACAATAAAAAACAATATAATCTAAACAAAAAAAAATCCATTCCTATTTTACACTTACTAGCCCAAAAACAAAAAAAAAATAGAAAACTTTATATGCGCCGAACCGTTTTTTTTTTTTTTTTTTTTTTTTTTTTTGAACCGGTAAAACCGAACTGGTTTACATATGTTCAGAGTTTTTTGGGATTGGACCGGTTACCGGTTTCCAGGTAAACTGATTTTGACTACGTTGATCAGAACCGAACCGGTTTACATCTGTTAAGATTTTTTTGGAACTGAACCGGTTTTCAGGTGAACTAGTTTTACCTACGTTGACCAGAACCGAACCGGTTTTCTGAACCGGTCCGGTTCATAAAAAAAAAACCGGTTTGTGCATGCCTATATGAGGGCATCACTTATTAAAGAGGCAGAAGTATTCTAAATTCTGTTATAAGTATTATGTTATTTGGGCCAGATTTAACAGGACAAGTCCACCGACAATAGGCAGGAAGCTCTCACTAGGCGCCAATGAAAATTTGATTTCACGCTCTCATATCTCGATCTAAGTAACGCCTAATAATTAAATATGAAGAAAACGAGGAGGCTTCCTCCTTAATGTCTTGTTTCTGAATCATTTCTTCTAATCTCCTATTACATTATTCTAAAATTTAAGAGCTCTGTGAACTTGGAAGTTTCAAACGGTTCTCTACTGGTCTAATTGGTCCTGCTAAGTGAAGTTTCAAAGGGGTTGTTGAATGAATACGTCCTTCGAATCGATCTCAGTATGTTTTTCTTAGAGATTGAACCATTGTAATTTCTTGCTTAAATTGAATAAATCAAGTTGCAAAAATCTGATAGTGATCAAAATTTCTTAAATCTCAGTGAAGTTGTTGATTCTGATTTTGGAAATCTGATGTAGAAGGTCTGATGTGATTCTGATTTTGATCATAGGATATATGAATTCTGATTTTGAAATTTTGATATGTGATTTCTGATTGGAAAATCTGATATGTTTTTGGTTTCTGAATAACATGACATTGTATTTTCTGAATATTTTATGTATATGAAAATCTGATAGTTTGTTTTAATTTCTGAATAATCTGACGTGAAAAATCTGATAAGTTATTTTAATTTCCGAAAATCTGATGTTAATTTAATTTATGAAAATCTGAAATGTTTATTATCATACCAGTTTATGTTTTTGTTCATGTTTTGGTTATGGATAGCTAATTTCAGGTTGTATTGGATATGTGAATTCTGATATGTGATTTTTGATTGGAAAATCTGATTCGTGATTTTAAATTTCTGAATAATCTGATGTATATGAAAATCTGAGGTTAATTTAATTTCTGAAGAATCTAATGTATCAGATTTCTGAAAAGATGATGTTTTTAAAAGCTGATAGGTTATTTTATTTTTGAAAAACTAATCTATCAAATTTCTGAAAATTTGATATTCTTTTAATTTTTCTGAAAATCTGAAATTTAATTCAGATACCAATTTATGTTTTTGTTCTCTTTGTTGTTTTAGTTAGCTAACTTCAGGCTCTATTCTTATGGAGTTTTGCAAAGGAATTTGGCATGTTGCTTAATGTATTAGTAACATTTAAGATTTCATTGACCATACTAGTTACAATTGTTTTTTGGAAATCTTTAAAGTATAAAGATTAAATGGATTAGCAAGTTTGAGTATTCACAATCAATGTCTACAAAGTTTTAATTATAAAAAGAAAATAAGATTTTTTTTATTTTTTTTTTTCTTCAAAAAATGCATGAAAGCATCTTGTATGGTTTTGTTTGGCTATAAATTTTATTTCACGATATATAATTTTTTTTAATACATAAGGCATTAATTTAATACGAGAAGTTATGTTGTTACCTTCAAGCTTCTACAATAAACACCTTGCAATCATTGCACACTCTATGGTCACATTAACGCAACAAAAGGAAGTTGATTTGGATGGAATTCCCCAACAATGAATGGTAGCTAAATGAACACGTCCCTTCTATAGGAGTTTAATTTATAAAAAATTAATGAAGCAAATTACCATTAAAGAAAATATTTAGTCATGATTGATTATATTGCAATAATTTTAAGTCATGTCAAAGATCTACCAACATCAACATCGATCACTTTTATAAATTTGAATAAAGCAACCCCAAACACCCCAATAATAGTAACAGTTGCATTCACTTTATATTTGAGTGGTAGGTGCATTATCTAATGGAGGGTAGTTGGTAGTTAATTATAGTATCATTATGGGGTACGTGCAGCACCATAATGACCCAAACAGACTCCTGTTTACAATTTTCCAGAGTTACTTTGTGCTCCAAATCGATAGAGACGAAGATGGAAGGGATAGATCACAAGATGATAAGCGTCAATGGCATCGATATGCACGTTGCAGAGATGGGTCAAGGTACAATTGTACTACTACTCCACGGTTTCCCTGAGCTCTGGTACTCCTGGCGCCACCAGATCCTCTACCTCGCCGCCCACGGGTACCGAGCGGTCGCCCCTGACCTCCGTGGCTACGGAGACACCACCGGTGCACCTACCGACGATCTTACCAAGTTCACTACACTTCACGTTGTCGGCGACATGGTCGCACTCGTCGACGCTCTTGGTGCAGATAAGGTGTTTGTTGTTGGGCATGACTGGGGCGCCATAATTGCTTGGCGTCTGTGTCTGTTTAGACCCGACAAAGTTAAAGCCTTGGTCAATTTAAGCGTTCACTTTGTCCCAAGAAACCCTCACCAGAAAACGGTAGAGATATTCCGTAGCGCATACGGAGATGATCACTACATTTGCAGATTTCAGGTGACATTTCTTGTATTTTCCGTATCTTTGGTATTATATAGATAAATTGACACAAAAGGGTTGATATTTTTCTTCCTCGCTTGATTTTGTTGTAGGAACCTGGGGAAATAGAAGCTGTGTTTGCGAGTCTTGGAACCAAAAAAGCTGTCGAGAAATTCTTGACACACCGTGATACTGATCCGTTTTATTTCCCTAAAGGCAAGCCCTTTGGAGCTTTGCATGATACTCCCGTCATCTTGCCATCGTGGCTATCTCAAGAAGATGTTGATTATTACACCAAAAAATTCGAGCAAACTGGGTTCACAGGAGGACTAAACTACTACCGATGTTTTGACCTGTAAATTGGTTTGACAATTGTTTGGTGGAATTTGAAATATTAGCCTCCTTGTTTAGATGTTAAATTTGAAATGTTGATTATATTATATACAGAAACTGGGAACTGGAAGCACCATGGACAGATGCTAAAGTAAGTGTTCCAGTGAAATTCATTGTTGGGGAGTTAGATTTGGTGTATCATATCCCAGGCGTGAAGGAGTACATAAATGGTGGTGGATTCAAGAAATATGTGCCTTTGTTGGATGAAGTTGTGGTGATCCAAGGTGCAGCTCATTTCATCACTCAAGAAGTACCAGACAAGATCAACAAACACATTTATGATTTCATTCAGAAGTTCTAAAATCATTTAAGGGGAATGACATCCATACATATGTAATTCAACCTATGCACATGTAAGGTCTTAAACTACAATACCGAATGATATCGGCTAAGAAGTTAGTTTATGTTTATTTATTTTAACAAGTAAACGAACATGAACATAAGTTCTCGTTCGTTTTGTTATATGAACGAATATGAACATTTGTCTCGTTCGTTCAATTATGTTCGTAAACATTTGTTTATAGTCGTTTATTTAAGTTCTTTTTATATTCATTTATGTTCAATTGTGTTTAATTACATTACTATATTATATATTTAATTATGTCTGTTTATCTCTGTTCGTTCATATTCGTCCGGTTCGTTCATAACCCTAATTATAATTAGGACCAAGTTCTAATTTTGTCATAAATATTTTCATATATTATTATTATTATTATTATTATTATAACAAATTTGTCCAAACTTAGTTTACCATTTTGTTTTACATATATTTATTAATTAGTTTTTTTTTTTTTTTCAAATTTGTTTTTTTCCAAAGGTTTTAAAAATCACTAGTAGGTAGTTAGTCAGTTGACCAAATTAGTATTAAACCTTACAAGTACTGAAATACATCGACTATGTTTAGCATAACTAGTTGGTACTTAAAAACTACAAGTTGTAAGCTAGTGATTTGGATGCTGGAAATTATATATATATATTTTATTTGTGTAAAATTGTTCGGCAAAAGTAAATCTAAAAAGTAAATCTAAACATTTGAAAAATGCAACATTACTTATAAATCTAAAAGTTACAACTTTTAAATTATGAATTTTTTGTTTAAATATAAAGTTTCAAACCCATACTTCCAATTGAAATATTTTCTTAATTCATTTAAAAAAAATGTTAAAAGCTACTAAAAGTTCTTAAAAACTCGTTTTGATAAGTTAGTTATTAACTAATAAACCAATATTGTTTAGTGAATATACTGATAACCTAGATGACTAATATAAAAGACGAAACTGTAAAAATGGTTCCTATCTTATGCATTTTTTTCTGGGTGTTGGTCTAAACCCCAACTTTTTTGGACCGGAGGTTCTTTTAACCATGTTTGTTTGTGATTTTGATCATTCGAAAAAATAAAAAGATTAAAATGCTCTTCTAATATATTTTTTATGTTTTTTTCTATTTAGTTTAAATTTTTATTAATTAAAAATATGGGATCTCTCTCTCTCTCTCTCTCTCTCTCTCTCTCTCTTTGCCTCTCTCCCCGCTTAAGAAAAAAATCCACCCTCTCCGATCTTCTTCTTCCACCTCACCAATAACTCAAAGTCATATTCATGGGTCAAAAATAGATAATTAATCATAATGGAAGGTGCAACTACAAAAGCAAAGTTGAAGGAGTACATTGATGCACTACTGAAGTCGTTATCAGTTACCTAACTCCATGAATCGTCACTTATTTTTCAAAACGTGTAATATTGTACTCGTGTAACCTCTTCACCAACAAAAAAACATATCAACTACCAACACCATCTTCTTTATCTATAGCCGTCTCTCTCCACACCTATAACGCCCTAACCTGTTTGAGTGTACTCATTTATTGGACCAAAAAAATGCAATCTGGAAATGGTTAGATCATAGAACCCTAAATACGAACAAGGGTTTTTCCCAATTGTTGTAGTTGGATGAACAGGGTCAATAAAAACATTATCAACATCAATTCAAATTAAGCTCGATGTAAGTGGAAAAAAAAACCAGAGGGTTTTCCCCATTGTTGAATCGCTAATGTAAGTGAAAAAACGACATGGTTAAAGATCCACTAAGAGACATACTAAGGCATCAACGAACCCCTCTTCATCCGACAAAATCTCCCTGTTACCAACGAACCAACATGTGCTTCTCTTCCCACCAATGTTTTTTCCCACATCAATCCATCGTCTCTCAATCTCTCTTTCTTTCTAAGAGATCTAAAGATGGTTGGGGAAAAAGAAGATGAGAGTGGGTTGAAATGGAGTGATCGGTCCATAAGATTTAGATGAAGAAATAGCAGTGATGGCAGGGGAAAGTAAAAAGGGACTTGGTGAAGTCAAGAAAATTCTTGAGGAATGTACAGATAGATGTGGAAGGTAGTATACGCCCGTACTACTGGAAGCAGAGGATCCATACTTGAATCAAGGAGGGATGAGATAGAACCAAGAAACTTGGAGAGTGTGTGAAATCTCTTGAGAGTATATATCACCCTAACATCATTGTGTTTATTTTCAGTATGTCGATTACGCAACATGGAGCAGGAGGTTCAGGGTCTGGATCAGGATCAGGCTCAGGTGCAGGATCCGAGCAGGTTGATGACGGGCTACGCGAGTTCAACGCGTCTGAGATCACGAGAGGTATCCTTGAGGCGACCCCAGTTATTTTCGGGTCAATCAAGGAGGGGATTATTGAGCTGATGGAGGATCGCCTCCAAACATTTAGGAGTGACTTGGCGTCCATCTAGTCAGGTACGCACACACTGTCCTTCAAGGACTTCCGGGGGAGTGGTGCACCAGACCTTCACTGGGCGAAGTGTTGGATTAGTGTCTAAGCCCGTAACTATATTTGGTATGTAATTGACTCGATTGTGCATGGTCTTTTGGGTTGTCTTCACCAAAGCAACTTGATAGGATGATTTATGGAGAAATGGGATTAATTATGATTTATTAATATATTATATGAATAATATATTAAAGGAGAAATCATATTGTTTAATTAATATTAGTCAAGAATTAATTAAGAATTAGTTTTGAGACTAAAAGACATTAATTAAACTTAGGGGACTGGAATTGTAATTATAAGATAGTTGCAATTTGGCTATGGATCACCTTAGAACATATGTTGGAAAACTTCTATGGGAAGCCCATAAGGAATTCGTCTAAGGGCTATTATAAAGGGAGTCCATGGGCTGCTTAGGGCCTAAGCAGTCAAATTAGGGTTTCCTAGCTGATAACCCTAATTACCTCACTATATAAGGACCTATATAGCCCCAAAAACGTGTGGAACTCCCTTAGAAGAACCCTAGGTCATTTCTAGTGCTCCTACTCTTTCTCATAAGTCATTCTCTTGCTTGTGGTGTTTGTAAGCCATTAGAGGAGTGACACTTGTGAATCTAAGCTCCAAGGATAAGAAGATTCAAGCCATTCCACAAGAGGTAATCATCTAGATCTGCTCTTATGTGATAATTTCGAAATGCATATGCTAGATTAGGGTTCTTGAGTCTTGGATGAATTGCATGTATAATAGAGAAACCTAGATCCAAGCATTAGGGTTTGCATGAGCACATAGGATGTTCTTTTGGATAAAAACCATCACGAAGGACCCCATTGCTGCCAGGAGATGGATCACAAACATCGAATCTGCGCAGTTGACGAGCTTCTGCCCGGAGGGGTTGAAGGTTCGCTTTGCTGCAGGTTGTTTGAGGGACAGAGCTAGGGATTGGTGGGAGTCAGTCAGTGACTCGCTGGGAGCCCCAACAATTGAGGCTATGACTTGGTCAAACTTTGTGATCATGTTCAGGGTTGAGTTTGTGCCAGCTATGGAGCTTCAGCAGTTGGCCAGGGAGTTCCTTGATATGAGACAGACTACAGAGTCAGTGGCGGAGATCACCGCCAAGTTTCGAGAGAGGGCCTTGTTGGTACCTTAGTATGAAGGAGATGAGGACATGCGGAGGACCCGCTATCATGACATGTTGAAGGCTGATATCTGAGAGCATGTCAGCTTCTCAGCCGGTCCGACTCTGGAGTCCATGATCGTCAGGGAGAGGGAGAGAGAGGTTGGCTTAGAGCACTTAAGGAAGAGGAAGGCAGAGATAGAGCAGAGTATTGGGGTTTCAGGGAAGAAACCCAAGGGATCCGATGCTAGGTCGAAGGGCCAGCCAGGCCAGAGCCACTGCAGGAAATGCGACAGGTCGCATGAGGGAGCTAGTAGAGCAGGATCATCAGGCTGATACAAGTGCGGAGAGACGAGGCATTTTGGCAGGGATTGTACTGCTCCTGCCCCCACTGTTCAGACTTTGGATCTGATTTGCTTTCATTGCAATCAGAGGGGCCATAAAAAGGCCAACTACCCCAGGTTGACAGCAGCAGCAACAGTACCAGTGGTGGCGCCAACTCCAGTGACTACACGGGTTACGGATGGCCGGAAGGTCAAGTCAGAGGCTCCATTGGTGAGGAGCCGAGCTTTCTAGTTGACAGCCGAGGAGGCACACGCCGCACCCGATGTGGTGACGGGTATGGCTATTTTCTCTAAATTTTATTATATGTCGCTTGTGATATTGATGTATTATGCTATATGTTTTGTTTAGGATCATTCCATGTGAACGGTATCCTGGTCTAGGTGTTGTTTGATTTGGGTGCTACTTGATCATTTGTCTCTCTTGCGCTTAGCAAGAGGTTTCATGAGTCTTCGGGCATGTTAGATTTCCCTCTAGAGGTCGAGAGTATGGACGACCAGTCAGTGCATGCGTCAGAGGTTTCCAGAGATTGTGTTCTGAGGTTGTATGAGGAGCTCCACTTGGTAGGTTTGGTTTCCATATCATTGCGGGGGGACAAGGTTATCATAGGGATGGATTGGTTGAGCCCCAATTGGGCAGTGATCGACTGTGCACAACAGTTGGTTCGGATCAAGATCCCAAGTGGGGGAGAGCTGGTGATTTAGGGTGAGAGGCCACGGCGTGGACCAGCTTTATGTTTTGGATACCCGAGAGGTGGGTCAGGAGACGGTGAGTGATGTGCCAGTGGTACGAGAGTATGTGGATGTATTTTTAGAAGGGCTTCCTGGGATACCTCCGAAGAGGCAGGTGGAGTTCAGGATCGACCTAGTCCCTGGTGCAGCTTCGATAGCCAAGGCACCGTATCGATTGGCTCCTCCTGAGATGCAGGATTTGTCTATTAAGATGCAGGAGCTGTTAGACATGGGATTCATCAGACCGAGTAGTTCGCCCAGAGAAGCCCCGATACTATTTGTGAAAAAGAAGGATGGGTCATATCGGATGTGTATAAAACTATCGGGAGCTGAATAAGGTAACTGTGAAGAACCGTTACCCAGTTCCAAGGATTGACAACCTCTTTGACCAGCTTCAAGGAGCATCTTGGTTCTCCAAGATCGATCTGCGTTTGGGTTACCATCAGATGAGGGTCCGAGAGGAGGATGTGCAAAAGACTGCTTTTTGGACGCGATATGGTCATTATAAGTTTGTGGTGATGCCTTTTGGGCTCACCAATGCTCCTTCCGCGTTCATAGATCTCATGAATCGCATGTGTAGATCGATGTTGGATTGGTCTGTGATAGTTTTCATTGATAACATCTTGGTTTATTCCAAGAATCGGGAGCAGTATGATGAGCACTTGCGGGAGGTATTAGATACTCTTATGAGGGAGACCTTGTATGCCAAGTTCTCCAAGTGTGAGTTCTGGTTGCGCAAGGTGCAGTCTATTGGGCACCTTGTCAACCAGGACAGGATTTCAGTCGATCCAGCCAAAGTGGAGGCCGTGATGAGGTGGGAGGTCCCGAAGTCTCCATCTAAGATTTGGAGCTTCATGGGATTGGCAGGGTACTATCGTAGATTCATTCAGGACTTCTCCAAGATAGTCGTGCCTTTGACCCGATTGACGGTCTTTCGCTGGGGGTTAAAAGAATAGGCTGCATTCGAGACTCTGACACAGAGATTGTACGAGGCGCCAATCTTAGGCCTGCCAAAGGGCATGAATAATTTTGTGGCATATTGCAATGCGTCCATCTCGGGTTTGGGTGCGGTATTGATGCAAATGGGGCATGTTATCGCCTATGCTTCGAGGCAGTTGAAGCCTCATGAGGCGAACTATCCGACGCATGATTTGGAGTTAGGGGTAGTTGTTTTCACCCTCAAGATTTGGCGTCATTATCTTTGTGGGGTCTGTTGTACCATTTATACAGACCATAAGGGTTTGAGGTATCTTATGGATCAACTAAATCTGAACATGAGACAACGTCGATGGCTAGATGTGGTGAAAGATTATGATTGTGAGATCCTTTACCACCTGGGGAAGGCTAATGTTGTGGCCGACACGCTTAGTCGCAAGGCAGCCTTGATTATAGATGCTTGCCTAAGGATGGCGGTAGTGAATCCAATGTTGGAGCAGATCCACGAGGCGCAGATCGAGGGACTGAAGGAGGAGCGCTGGAAGTGTGAGCGGATCATAGGCCAGGTGGCCTCGTTTAACTATGATAGTCGCAGATTTTTGACCCTGCATGGGAGGGTCTGGGTACCAACTGGGGCAGGGTACGACAAATCTTGATGGAGGAGGCCCACAAAGTCAAGGTTCTCCATCAATCCATGGGCGACGAAGATGTATATAGATCTTCGACCTAACTACTGGTGGCCCTGCATGATGTCACACCCCCAAACCAAATTGGCGGAAACATTCGGGGTTGGAGGACATCATGTACAGTATCATAACAATGCATAATAGTAAAACAAGAAACAACATCCATTGCATTAATTGAATAGTTAAATACATGTGTGTTCTTTGGTAAAGTTTAAATGACACCAAAGATTGTATAATCAAAATAATGACGAGTCTTGAGTCCACTTCGTCCTTCAAAAGTTGTGTGGGTGTACCTGTCTACTGGTTCCCTGAGAATACAAGTTATTTTGAAAGAAAGTATCAGCATAAATGCTGGTGAGTTCATAAGTGTTTTAGTTTCATTTGTTTGTAATTAACACCTCGAAATGTTTGTATTTAAAACCTTGAAATATTTGTAAAGTTTTCTCAGAAAAATCCTATATTTCCTGCTTATAATGAAATGTGGCCTTCTACCCGAGGCCCGACTGTTTGAACGTTTGTTCTCGTGTAAAAAGTAATATTTGTATATACACTTGAAATAGTATGGAAAAATATAGTAGCACTTTATATCTATATAAAAGTATGTTTTCCTATTTGTTACTATCTTATATTAGGAAAATAGTATGCTTCAACCTAGCAGTACCACCACTGAATAATGAAATGGAAAAATGAAGACGCATAGCCGTATTAAATGTACCATACGTTCTGGAGAGTCTTTTTTCCCTTAAAACCGAAATTGGTTAATTAAGAATTAAAGGGTGATGTGGTTGTAACCATGTTGATTGACGGATGTAAACACGACGACCTTCTGGCATCGAAACGATGTGACATTTTGTCACCCCTTGGCCTTACCGGCTGGGAATGTAGTTAGCAGTCAGGGTGTGGGATGGTATGTCTGGTATAGATCTATACACATAATGCCCGCTCTCCTTCCAGGAGACTCTGGTTACAAATGTGATACATCAATGTATTGTTGTATAATGAATTAGTATCTCACAATCTAATTATCAGGTTCTTTCTGTACTTGTATATGTATATGTATATGTATATGTATATGTTCTTTTCGGTTTTGTATATGTATATGTATATGTTCTCTTTTATTCTTATATATGTATATGTTCTCTTCTGTTCTTGTATATGTTCTCTAAACTATACCTATTGTAGTTTAGTGGGTGTTTGTTTTGTTCTTGACTTGTAGAAAATACTCAATTGCTCAGCTTGAACAATTGAGTTAAGTGTAAATTTTAAAGATAAAATTTTATATTCTTATACATATTTAGCATGTAAAACTATGAGTTAATCAACAGTCGGACTAGTTAATCCTACCCTAAGTCTACAACCAAACAAGGAACAGGAGTCAAGGTTATCAACAATAGTCCTAAGTCCATTAAAGCATACTTATACATTAATACATAAATGAATATGGTTTTGAAAGTAAAAGATTTTAACAAGAGTTTAAAAGCAGTTTAAAAAAGGGTTTTGTAATGAAGTCTAATAATGTTTAAAAGCAGTTTGAAAATGTGTTTGAAAATGGTTTCAAACAAGATTTTTAGCAAGTATATAAATGTTTATACTAACACAATTTCAATTGTGTTCAACTTGTATCCCCCCCCCCCCCCCCAAAAGCATTTAAAACAGTTAAAAGGTTGATTGCAGGGGTATGAATTCACATGTAGTGAGTGATTCGAAAGTAAGATCGGTATAGGATGCTAAGTGTCAAGTGAAGCCTCGAGCACAAACAGATCCTATTAAGCATATAATGACACATATATGTATATAACTAGTGTATGTAATAACTAATCATGAAGGGAAACAACCTAAGGGACTAAGGAACACTTGAAACTAAGTGTTACAATCACATGTGATTGTGTGAAAGGTGTGTACGACCCAAGGGTTCACGACCAATGTATGTGTACGAACAATAAGTGTGTACGGTCGTACACTTATGGAAGAAACATGAAAAAAGGGTATTTGATCCATGGGGAAAACTAGTGTGTCTAATGTTCAACAAGAAGATGGACAAAACACTCGATTTGGACCCCTTTTTGGGTGTGTACGGCCAATGAACCTATGAAGGGTTCACGGCCGTACTGATGGGTTTTGAGCATTCTAACACTTCCTAAGTGTACATGCAACCCTAATAACCTTGGATCTATGTTTGTCTAATTTGTCATGCAAAGTTGATTTCCAAGGTTATATTCCTATCTAGCATACATGGGGAACAATTTTAACATAAAGTATAGATAGAATAACTTACCTTGTTGTTGCTTGTGTTCCTTGAAACCTTGTGAGCCTAGCACCCCAAGTGTGATGCCTCAAATGCTTCACACAACACCAAATGCTCTTGGAAGAACTTATGAGAGTATACTCACTTCTTCAAATCGGCCAAGCCCTCTCTTTCTTTTTTGCAACCGATTTTGGTGGAGATTATATTACTTATATAGTGTTGACACATCTAGGGTTAAACCCTAATGTGTCATGACTCTTCATTTCCATGACCCATGGGTTTGTAACTCCCATGGAGCATCCATGGAGCATCCTATGGGTGGAACCCAACTTGATGATCCATGGAGCCTTTTAGCCCACTATACAAGATATGGATGATTTACTTAATCAACCCATATATTTAATTAGTTATCTTTTGATCACTTAATTAATTCTTGATCAAACTAATCAAATAATATTATTAATATATTAGAACTTATAATATATTAATAATCTCCAAGCGTTATTTCTCTCATTTAGTTTATCCAATTGCATGGTGCCATGCAACCCAAATGGACCATGCCGGGTCGGGTCAAGTACATACCAGAAATAGTTATGGACTTAGACACCTTATCCAACAGTCTCCCACTTGGATAAGTCTAGTAACTATTACTGCAAGTATGACTTCAGGAACCGATCGGAAATCGTAGCTCTTTACAAGGTTTCTCGAAACTTGAGAAGATGATGGTACGCCATTTAAGATAAGTGATCATATAATCCTCTGTTCTAGATATCAGTCGGACAAATACATGGAACAATGTCTTACTTATTGTCCAACATTTGTTTCCCGATTTCCGATTTGTTTGACAAAGAACTTTATTGAACACATCAATTTAGTTCTGACCGGGCCCGGTACACAGGTCAAAACAAAATCATCGAGGGGCCCAGATATCAGCTTCTAATCCAAGAAGGAACAGATAAACTTCGACTCATATGTTTGTTCTACTACTCATTGAATTACACATAAGAGCACGATTTTATAACATCGAGTTACCAATGCGTTTTTCGTACAATCAATGCCTAACCAACTTGTAAGTAACAAATCATATCTCTAGGTTTAAAGACTTATATGATATTACCGTCTCACGATCACTCGAGATAGAATTCCATGAAGTGATTCCAGTGAGCGTGGGTTGAGTCCAATGCTCAGAACTTATGAGCACTCATGATTCTTGTAGCCTTGTCCCAGACCTCTACAACCAAACATGACAGTCTTGATTCATACCTACTTCCGACATATGACCGACTGTGGAGGTTTGAATAATATGTTATACCAAACAAAATTATTCTGGAAGTCAAAACATGCAAAAGAAATATAGTAAACGATCGACAAGAGATAGCAACACTTTACTCATAAATAAAACACTTTTATTCATCATCAAATGTCAATTACACTTTACAAATTTCGAGATTATCTAACTACTAAATTTAATATCATCCTTCAGCCCTATGCTCCGAGCATGCTGGAGATGCTTAACCCGAGTCAGTCCCTTCGTGAGGGGATCTGCCGGATTCTCATCTGATGATACCCTCTTTGCCACGAGGAGTCCTTCTTCAATCCGATGTCTGATGAAATGGTATTTTCTGTCGATGTGTCTGGATCTCCCGTGATCCCTTGGTTCCTTGGCTAAGGCAACAGCACTTTCACTATCACAGAAAATTTCCATCGGCTCTTTAATAGCTGGTACAACTCCAAGGTCTCCAATGAAGTTCCTCAGCCATAACGCCTCCTTTGCCGCTTCGCTAGCTGCAATATACTCTGATTCACAAGTAGAATCTGCCACTGTCTCTTGCTTGGAACTCTTCCAAGAAATTGCTCCTCCATTTAGGGTAAAGACCCAGCCCGACTGAGAGCGGAAGTTATCCCTGTCAGTTTGGAAGCTAGCATCACTATATCCTACAACTCTCA
This sequence comes from Lactuca saligna, assembly GCF_052625555.1. NCBI lineage: Eukaryota > Viridiplantae > Streptophyta > Magnoliopsida > Asterales > Asteraceae > Lactuca > Lactuca saligna. The sequence goes on along the minus strand of NC_136419.1, from coordinate 21,894,825 downwards.
AGTCATCACTCCCACCAAGGATAAGGACCCAGTCCTTAGTCCTTCGTAGGTACTTGAGAATATTCTTTACCGCAATCCAGTGTGCCTTGCCAGGGTTCCCCTGAAAACTGCTAACCATGCTCAAGGCAAAGGCTACATCAGGTCGAGTACACGTCATAGCATACATGATCGAACCTACAGCCGAAGCATAAGGTATTCGATTCATTTCTGCTATCTCAGCCTCAGTGCTAGGGCTTTGTGTCTTACTCAGCTTGGCGCTACTCTGGATGGGCAACTCTCCTTTCTTGGAGTCTTGCATTCTGAATCTCTTCAGAATCTTCTCCAAGTAGGTACTTTGACTAAGTCCAATTAGTCTTTTACTCCGATCTCTCAAGATTCTTATCCCCAAAATATAGGCAGCTTCACCAAGGTCCTTCATAGCGAAACACTTTCCAAGCCAGGACTTTACTTCCTGCAAGGTTGGAATGTCGTTTCCTATGAGTAGTATGTCATCCACATACAATACCAAAAAGCTAACTATACTCCCACTAGCCTTGACATATACACAAGATTCATCTTCACTCCTAGAAAAGCCAAATTCCTTGACCTTTTCATCAAAGCAAAGATTCCATCTGCGAGGTGCTTGCTTTAATCCATAAATGGATTTCTCAAGCTTACACACTCTATTAGGGTACTCGTTACTGACAAAACCCTCTGGCTGACTCATGTAAACATCTTCAGCCAACTTTCCATTAAGGAAAGCGGTTTTTACATCCATTTGCCAAATTTCATAGTCATGAAATGCGGCTATGGCTAACAGAACCCGAATAGACTTAATCTTGGCTACCGGAGAAAAGGTCTCATCATAGTCCACTCCAGGAATTTGAGAGAAGCCCTTTGCAACCAGTCTAGCCTTATAAGTGTGTACTTTACCATCCATGTCGGTCTTCTTCTTGAAGACCCATTTGCACCCTACAGTCTTTCGACCTGGTACATTCTCAACCAAGTTCCAAACTTGATTGTCATACATGGATTGTATCTCGCTATCCATAGCCTCTTTCCATTTGGCAGACTCGGGGCCCGCCATGGCTTCCTCGTAGCTGTTAGGGTCATCTTGACTTACTAGTGTCTCATCACTAATAAGTGTCTCACCTTCTGCAGTAATATGGAATCCATAGTAATGCTCAGGTGCACTCCTAACTCTCGTGGAACGCCTCAGAGGTACAGATTCGTCAATTGGCTCAACAGGAGTTTCCTCCTCAAGTTGAGGGCTAGAGTTTGAAGTTCCTTCACCGCTTGACTCTTGAATTTCTTCAAGATCAACTTGCCTCCCACTGTCTCCTTGGCTTATAAACTCTCTTTCTCGAAAGACTCCTCTTCTTGCTACAAAGACCACATTGTCACTAGGTCTGTAGAAGAGGTAACCAAAGGATTGCTGTGGGTAGCCGATGAAAATACACCTCTCGCTTCGGGGTTCGAGCTTATCATGAGTCTCGCGTCTCACGAAAGCCTCGCAGCCCCAAATCTTGATGTGGTCTAGTTTAGGTACTTTACCAGTCCACATCTCGTGAGGAGTTTTGGCAACTTTCTTTGTAGGGACTAGATTAAGGATATGGGCGGCAGTCTCTAAGGCATACCCCCAGAATGAGATTGGTAGCGAAGCTCGACTCATCATGGAACGAACCATGTCCAACAAGGTTCGATTACGCCTCTCAGCCACACCATTCAACTGCGGTGTCCTGGGAGGTGTCAATTGTGAGACAATCCCACATTCCTTTAGATAGTCGAGGAACTCTGAACTAAGATACTCACCACCCCGATCGGATCGAAGCATCTTAATGTTCCTGCCCAATTGATTCTCGACTTCCTGTTTAAATTCCTTAAACTTCTCGAAAGTCTCTGACTTATGCTTGATTAAGTAGACATATCCATATCTACTGTTATCATCGGTAAAAGTCAAATAATAACGATTAGCATCCCTTGTGGCATGTTTGAATGGTCCACACACATCCGTGTGTATAAGGTCCAACAAACCTTCACCCCTTTCACATGAGCCTGTGAAGGGTGACTTTGTCATTTTTCCAAGTAAGCATGATTCGCAACTATCATTTGACTTTAGGTCAAACGACTCCAAGACTCCATCCTTTTGGAGTTGGCCTATGCGTTTCTTGCTTATATGTCCAAGACGACAATGCCATAGTGATGCTTTATCCAAGTTATTATTATTAGCAGAATCAATACACAAAACATTATTTCCTAAGTTATCTACAATAGATACAGCTTCATACACACCATCACAAGGTAATGCTTTAAAATAAAGAACATTATTAAAGAAAGCATCAATCGAACCAACTTCATTATCAAACGAAAAGGTGAAACCTTGTTTGTACAATGCATGAAAGGAAATAATATTTCTTGCCATTTCTGGCGAGTAACAACATTTATTCAAATCTAAATTTAACCCACTACTTAGCGATAAAGTATAAACTCCAATCTTGGTGACAGGTGTAACTTTCCTATTCCCCATGATTAAGTTTATTCTTCCTTGCTCCACATTCTCACTTCTTCCTAGTCCCTGCAAGTCACAACAAATATGAATACCGCAACCTGTATCAAGGACCCAAGATTTCAAATGGGGTGAGTTATTAGAAATGATAGTGTAAATACCTGCATGGTTGGGTTTGACTTTCCCATCCTTTACATCTTGCTGGTACTTTGGGCAGTTCCGCTTCCAATGAGCTTTTTCGTGGCAATAGAAGCATTCAGCCTCTTTTGGGTCAGAAGAAGGAGTAATGAAACCTTTCTTGGTTCCACTTGAAGAAGAGCCATCAAGGGTCCGAGCCTTGGTACCCTTTGAAGATCTCTTTCTCTTCCTCCCTCGACTTTGCCCGATTGCCAAGACCGGAGTTGTTTCTGGAGTAGGAGTGATAGCAACCGACTTCCCCTTAAGACCTGTTTCTGCGGTCTTGAGAAGTACCTGAAGTTTGCTGAGGGTGACCTCTTCCTTGTTCATGTGATATGTCATGCGGAATTGATCATAGCACGATGGTAAGGAGTGCAAAATGATATCTATTGCAAGCTCCTCAGGGAAGTTCACATTGAGCTTCAGCAACCGATCCACATACCTTTGCATTTTCTGCATATGGCTCGTGACGGACTCTCCGTCCTTCATCATGGTTGTTATCATGGAGCAGATGACTTCGTACCTCTCTTGTCGTGCACTTTGATGGTATCTTTCCATCAAATCTTGGTGCATTTCATAAGGGTAGAAGTCTTCGTAAGACTTTTGGAGTTCAGCTGTCATGGTGGCTAACATGATGCAAGCCACCTTGGTTGCATCTCTTTCATGAGTATGAAAGTCAGCGATCTCTTGGGGAGTTGCAGTGGACTCGTCAATTTCCTTAAGCTCCTTGTCAAGGAAATATTCTTTGTCCTCGTAGCGGGTAATCATCCTGATGTTTCTGATCCACTTATTGAAGTTGGATCCATCAAAGGTGACTTTCCCACATAGACTCATAAGAGTAAAGGAGCCATTAGGATTCGAGCCAGAAGCATTAGTTGAAGACATCTGAAAAAGAAGAACAAGTTTAGTTTAGATTTAAGAGAGTCCTTAATAAAACACCCAAATGTAATATTAAGGCTAGGATCCAATCACAATATAATATAACTTAGAAGAGGTATGCCGTAATCTAAGCTATACCATATTTGAAAGGTAGGTGAATGACGATTCACCAATTTCCACCACGAAAACCGAAATATTAGATATTTAGTTTTGATTGGTTTTAGAAATTCCTAGATTCTTTGAGATCCAATGAACTTTTCAAAGGCATGTTTCAATCTCGGGAGTGCCCTCCAGGTTTTGTGACTGGGATGCCGAGGATCACAAAACGAGGTGTGAAGTAACCATGCAAATCACTTGGTACCCCTAAAGTTTATCACTCAATCGATGTGCCGGTAAACCACACACGCTCCACCGATACTATAATAAACCTTAAGTCACCCTTTACCTACCTTGTTAAGTCCAAGTTAGTGTGCCGGTTAACCACACACGCTCCACCAACGACTCAGACAAAGTGTAAAGTGTAATTTCATGGATTAGCACCTTATTCACATTTTTCCTAAAGTAACTAAGATTGGGAATTTAATAAACATTTAGTTACTTTATTATATTCATCATACTTTGAATGAGAATTTATAAGTCCTTGTCTTACCCGTTCGGCTAACGACCCTCCACCAGTCAAGCAAGCGGTGGGTGAGAATATTCACCCATTAAGTCACCATTTTATAGGCAACAACCTTATACCCACCTTATAGACCGGCTTCGTGAATGAGGCGTACTAGCAGTAAGACGACTTGTTCTTATACATATATATATATATATATATATATATATATATATATATATATATATATATATATATATATATATATAATTATTAAATCATCATAATATAAGTATAAGGTTTGAATTTTAACTTTTAAAATTCTAGGGGTTGGAACTAAAGTTTTAACTTAACTTTACTTGTTCCAAAACTTGAGGGCAAGTTTTGTAACTTTCAAAACTTTTCATTTCTTGTAACTTATGAGTTTAATAGAGTCATAAAATGAAGACTCTTCATTTTTATAACTCTTGTGTTTTCTTAATGGTTTTAACTCAAGTGTGACTCTTGGTTTTCCATAACTTAAGGATAAGTTATGAACTCCATTAAAACACATTATGATCAAGAATTAAACTACCAAATAGGTTACAAATAATTCCTATGATCATCTAAAACATCATAAGAACAAGAACATGAATATGAACACAATCAAAAAATTACATAAAACTTTGTAATTTTGATAACTAGTTGTTGTAAATGAATTAGCAAAGACATTACACCACCAAAAAAAATTTTCATTTACCAAAATAGTTTAGGGTAATGTTTCTAATTCATTTTCCAGCAACTGAATCGAAATTCTGCACTCATTCGACCCTACTCGCCGAGTGCATGAACATGACTCGCCGAGTTGGTTGAAGATACACATGGACTCGACGAGTCCCCCCAATAGACTCGACAAGTCCGATCGCAGACAGCAAATTTTCGATTCTGTTTTCAACTTTTAAGCACAAATAAGAACAAACAAGCCTAGGCTCTGATACCACTGATGGGTTTTGAGCATTCTAACACTTCCTAAGTGTACATGAAACCCTAATAACCTTGGATCTATGTTTGTATAATTTGTCATGCAAAGTTGATTTCCAAGGTTATATTCCTATCTAGCATACATGGGGAACAATTTTAACATAAAGTATAGATAGAATAACTTACCTTGTTGTTGCTTGTGTTCCTTGAAACCTTGTGAGCCTAGCACCCCAAGTGTGATGCCTCAAATGCTTCACACAACACCAAATGCTCTTGGAAGAACTTATGAGAGTATACTCACTTCTTCAAATCGGCCAAGCCCTCTCTTTCTTTTTTGCAACCGATTTTGGTGGAGATTATATTACTTATATAGTGTTGACACATCTAGGGTTAAACCCTAATGTGTCATGACTCTTCATTTCCATGACCCATGGGTTTGTAACTCCCATGGAGCATCCTATGGGTGGAACCCAACTTGATGATCCATGGAGCCTTTTAGCCCACTATACAAGATATGGATGATTTACTTAATCAACCCATATATTTAATTAGTTATATTTTGTTCACTTAATTAATTCTAAATTAATTCTTGATCAAACTAATCAAATAATATTATTAATATATTAGAACTTATAATATATTAATAATCTCCAAGCGTTATTTCTCTCATTTAGTTTATCCAATTGCATGGTGCCATGCAACCCAAATGGACCATGCCGGGTCGGGTCAAGTACATACCAGAAATAGTTATGGACTTAGACACCTTATCCAACACGTACACCCTTCAAGATCATGAAGGTGATGCCGAAATATGAAGAATCAAGGCTTGGATCTAGTGGTCTTTCAAGTATAACAAGTTTAAGGTTGAAATACTTATGTTTTTGGAGCCTTGGGGTGTTCACGGCCGATGATAGTTAGGAGAGAATGGGAGTGATCACAGTTGGGAGGAAGAGAAATGAGAAGAAAATGAGCACCATATATATATATATATATATATATATATATATATATATATATATATATATATATATATATATATAGGGTGGTGTACGACCGTAAACCCTGTGTACGGTCGTACACACCTTGTGAATGGTTTTTCGGACCGATTCAATCTCTCTAACCTCAAGTAAACACGTTTAAAAACCCATTCATACATTACACTAAGGTTAGAAACTCTCAAACGGTCCTTTAATATGGCTAAAAGGTAGCAGAAACAAGTTAGACTTTGGATTAAATTGATTGACTTTACAATGCGGAATTTCGGGTTGTCAAACATGAAGCGGGACGTCGCCTACTACGTTGAGAGGTGATTGACCTGCATAAATGTCAAGGTCAAGCACCAGAGGCCTCACGACAAGACACAACCTTTGGACATCCCCATGTGGAAATGGGAATATATCACTATGGGTTTCATCAAAAAGCTTCCTAGGGCTGCAAGAGAAGTGGATTTGATTTGGGTCATCGTGGATCGGTTGATCAAGAGTGCCCATTTCATACTGATCCAGGAGAGCATCTCGGCCGAGAAGTTGGCCGATATCTACATCCGAGAGGTAGGTGTCAGTCTCACTTATTTCGGACTGAGACATGCGGTTTATTTCCAGATTCTAGTGGGTACTCGTCTGCACTTCAGCACCGCATTTCACCCGCAGATGGATGGTCAGAGTGAGCAGGACATCCAGACTCTGGAGGATATGTTGTGGGCGTGTATTTTATACTTTGGAGGTAGTTGGGATACTTACCTTCCTTTGGCTGATTTTTCCTATAATAACAGCTATCATGCGAGTATTGATCGTCCTCCCTTTGAGATGTTGTATGGGAGGAAGTGCAGGACCCCGATATGCTGGGGTGAGGTTGGCCAGAGGGTCATGGGGAGTACCGAAGTGGTACTCAAGACTACAGAGAGGATCCAACAGGTATAGAGCAGGCTTCAGACTGCTCAGAGTCGGCAGAAAAGTTATGCCGATAAACGTCATTTGGACCTGGAATTCCAGGTCGGGGATATGGTGCTCCTGAAAGTGTCACCTTGGAAAGGTGTCATCCGGTTGAGGAAGCGGGACAAGTTGGAACCCAGATACATTGGACCTTTCAGGGTTGCATCCCGGGTAGGCAAGGTGGCGTATGGGCTGGACCTGCCAGCCGAACTCAGCTAGATTCATAGTACTTTTCACGTCTCCCAGCTGTGGAAGTGCATGGTGGACGACTTGGTAGTGGTGCCTTTAGAGGATATTCAGGTGGATGACAACCTGAACTACATCAAGCGGCCAGTAGCTATCCTCGACAAGAAGTCGAAGGATCTGAGAAACAAGAGGGTGGAACTAGTGAAGGTACAATGGCAGCACCGCAAGGGTTCAAAATGGATCTGGGAGCCATAGGATGACATGAGAGAGCACTACCCCAAGCTTTTCCGGATTCAACAACCATTCATAATTTGGAAATACACCAAATCGATGTGAAAACTTCTTTCTTGTATGGTGAACTAGATGAATAGATTTATATAAATAAGCATGAAGGGTTTATGGTTAAAGGTCAAGAAAACAAAGTCTGTAAGTTAGCTAGATCACTTTATGGACTAAAACAGGCTCCAAAGCAATGACATGAGAAGTTCGACAACACATTACTCTCTAATGGATTTAGAATCAATGAATGTGATAAATGTGTTTATGTCAAACAATACAAGAATGTTTGTGTCAATATATGCTTGTATGTAGATGATATGCTTATAATGGATACTACTTTAGATGTGACCAATCAAACCTAGAAAACGCTAGACTCCTCCTTTTCCAGGAAGGACTTGGGAGTAGTAGATGTGATCCTCGTTGTAAGAGTTCAAAGAAGACCAAATGGATATACTCTTACTCAATCCCATTATATTGAGAGTGTACTTAATAAGTTTGGACACTATGATGACAAGCCAGTAGTCCCCCATTTGATGCTTCTAGTCATCTTAAGAAGAATAAAGGTGATAGTGTAGCTTACTTAGAATATACTCAAGTTCTTGGTAGCTTAATGTATATTATGAATTGTACTAGACCAGACTTGGCTTATAGTGTAAGTAGTTTGAGTCGTTACTCCCACAATATTGGGAAAGATCATTGGTATGCATTCGTGAGAGTGCTTAGATATTTAAAGCATACAATGAATTATGAATTGCATTACACGAGGTATCTTCCTGTACTAGAAGGATATTATGATGCAAACTGGATTTCTAATACTTCTGAGGCACAATCCACAAATGGATATGTGTCCACTCTTGGTGGAGCCGCTATCTCTTGGAAATCATCTAAGGAAATTGTGAATACTCGTTCTATGGTGGAAGCAGAGTTTGTTGCTTTAGATAAAGCTACTGAAGAAGCTGAATGACTTAAAAGCTTCTTAGAAGGTATTCATGTGTAGCCTAAACATGTTACTACCGTTGGTATTCATTGTGATAGCGTGGATGCTCTCACTAGAGTACAAAGCAAGATATATAATGGCAATTCAAGACACATTAGGCACAAACACATTACAATAAAAGACTTGTTGAAGAATGGAATAATTTCCGGTAGTTACATAAATTCAAAGGAAAATATAGTTGATCCTTTAACAAAAGGCCTTAGTAGAGAGCAAGTTCTCTTCACATCGAGGGTAATGGGCTTAAAGCCAACATAATGAGTCATCACCTGGCGGAAACCTAACCTAGCTACATTAGAGATTCCATGGTCTAGGTTTAATAGGACAACTAGTTGGGGAAGACTCAAAGAATCACTAACACAAAGGTATGCTCACTCCTATGATATTTATTTTGTGTTTTCCGTTGATGATATAGGGATAAATTCTTTATTCTTAATAATGTTGATGGGTTTTATAGTGGAATAGCACGAATTATTCCAAATCAACATTACCTATATGAGATGGATGTGAGGTTGCATCTTTGGGAGCTGATATGGCTAAGCTCTCTAAAAGTCTAATAAAGAAAGGATCATTCATGACCGAAATGAACACATGGTAAGAAATGAACCATGCTTAGACATGATATGTAGGATACCTCTTGTTTTGATTCTACTACATAAAGTGGTCAGTTCAAGACTCTAGTTCACTACCTACAACGTAGATCCAAGTAGTACTCGCTATGAAAGGTTCAAGTTTTACAACACCTATTCAGATGCATGTAATATCTTAGTTCCCCTACTTGAATATCAAATTTCACTTATTTTCTATTAAAATGTGGAGTATTCTTGGAGTTTGAATAGAAAATGTGGGGTATTGTTGGAATTTTCTTCTACAAAATTACAATATGGGACTTGTCCCACATAGGAGGAAGAGAAAACCTTTTCCTACCTTATAAGTCTTGTCCCAACTCATTTAATCAAAAGGATCAAGTAATGGGTTAAGCATCTTGGGTTTGGGTTGTGGTGTAAAATATTAAATATTAATGGTCAAAGATAGGGCCTTGGGCTTTGGTGCTCTTGGGCTCTTCTTGACTAAATAATATTTTTTTATATAATATGAAATTAACTAGTAATTAATTAATTTTTATTTATTTAGTAAAAAAACCAAATTCTGTTAAATATATGATTACTTGTAGATAGTTTTTAGCAGTTAATTTCGGCCGGTGTTTTACAACCACTATTGGAAGCCTATGAATGGAGGAATTCAGACATAATTTAAGGGAAAAAAACACAAACACTTTCTCTCAAAAATCATTCTTCATATCAAATGGATCATTGTGAGTTTCGACAGATTCAAGATCTGTTCTTGAATTGGTTGTTGTATCCTTAAGATAGATCCGTTTCGGGGCAATTTTTATCTTAGGACACTACAATTGCAAGCCTCAATTTACTATTTCAAGTTTCTATTTTCTGTTGTCAACATTCAAGTATGTATTCTGATTTGTGAATCTTTGATATATATATATATATATATATATATATATATATATATATATATAATCGTTTAGCATTTTAATTTTGATAGTTGTTAGGCCATCTCCAATGCATTGAACTCTTAAATGTTCAGTGGATTGCCACATCAATATTCCACTAACTATACCATTTAACTTATTAAACTCTATACTCCATTAAACCCTTAAGAGTTCAATGGATTTTCACATCATCATTTTAATTTTTTTTATAAATAATATTAATAAATAAAACTAGAATATTACATTAATTAGAAATTCAAAGTTACAATTACTAAATATTAATTAAAGATTACAATTTTGAAATTAAAAGTTACAAATAATATACTACATAAAAGTACAATATATAAAATACAAATTTTACTTCATATTGTATTTTATTTTAATCTATTCACATAGCGATTTCTCCAAATTTCACGTCCATCTTTCGACATGGTACTGGGATCCATGAAAATGATTGAAATTTCCTTGTTCTTTACCTTTTCTTCTTTAATTTTCATCTTTCTTTCTTTCAATGTATTCTTCATATCCAAAGAGTTTTGGTAGTGTTCAAAAGTCTTTTTATTTTCTTCTATATGTTTTTCAAGTATTTCATCAAGCTTATTACCAAATGATGAAGTTGAATTGGTAGCTTTCCCTTTTGCTGTATTCCTACCAATTGGACGAGTTGTAACTTCATCATTATCCAGGTTAAAGAAAGATTATGTATTTGATGAAGACATAGATGCCCCAGATGCAATGCTTGAACCTTTCCATTTCTGTTCATTTTAACGATATTCCAAATATGTTTATGCCTAAAATCGGCACCATATCTAGCATGATAATGCTCAAAAGCTGCACTTTTGAGATCATTCTCAAACTATCCATTGAGGTGTTGACTTTTCAACAATATATACATTTGATTAAATGCAACTGCAAATGGGTTCAAGTAAGGCAAATGCATTTTGAGGTTGGCTTGAGTTCTTGCAACGTTCGACGTGTTGCTTTTTTCATAGTACGCACTAATTCGTCACCAGAACTCTTTATCACGTTGTTGACTTCCGGTAATGCTATCTTTTGAAATTTGTAGCCAAGATTTTGCCAACAACATTTCTTCTTCTTTACTCCAGTAGGTTTGTTTGTTTGTTTTTTTTTTTTTCCCTTTTTTGTCGTTTGTTGGTAGGAGTTTTTGTTGGTGTTGGCTCATTTTCTAGAATATAAGGAGGATCCGGGCTGGTAGAATCTGGGTATGCATTTTGGTATGAATTTTGTGAATGAATATTTGGATTTGGGTATGGATATTGTGGATAATTGTTTGGACTTGGATATGGACATTGTAGATGATTGTTTGGATTTGGGTATGGCTGTTGTGGATGATTTCATTTTACTTTAATTTGGATTTTATTTGAGTATAATTTGAATTTCATTTGACTCTATATTTTTTCTATAAAAAAATACAACCTTTTTATTATTTCATACCTACAAATTCAAACTATTTCTTATTTATTTCTTATACGACGTCATCATCATCCTCATATGGTTCTGCTTCTGAATTCATAATCAACCATCTCACAAGTAATTCTACATTTAAATTATATAAGGAGCTAAAATGCTTGGGAGCAGAATAGTCAGATGTTGGAAGTTCAAGACCTCCTGGACAAAGTCGAAGATATATAGATAGAAATCGTGAAGAAGGACATAAACGTCTTTGTAAAGACCATTTCGATGAGCATCCTATTTTCCCACCTCAAACGTTTAGACGAAGATTTCGAATAAGGTGAAAACTATTTGTTCAAATAGTTAACGGTATCTCTAACCATTCTATTTATTTTCAACAAAGAAAAGATGCTTTAGGAAACAATGGTCTTTCCCCTTTACAAAAATGCATTGCTGCCATACGCCAATTGGCATATGGTACAACTGGTAACCTCTTTGATGAATACATACAAATTGGTGAATCAACTTCAATAGAATGTCTACAAAACTTTTGTCGATGTGTGATTAAGGTTTATTCAAGCCATTATTTGAGAAAACCTAATGATAATGACATCCAAAATTTAGCACAAAAACATTTAGAAAATCACATGTTTCCTGGTATGCTTGGAAGTATTGATTGCATGCATTGGCCTTGGAAAAATTGCCCTGTTGCATGACAAGGTCAATATACTCGAGGTGATCAAGGTTGTCCAACAATTATACTGGAAACAATTGTATCACAAGACCTTTGGATATGGCATGCATATTTCAGGGTTGCCGGGTCTAACAATGACATTAATGTACTTAACCAGTCAACATTATTCAATGATGTATTAGAAGGTTATGCTCTTGAATGCAATTTTACTATTAATGGAAGAACATACACAAAAAGATATAATTTTGCAGATGATATATATCCTGAATGGGCTACAATGGCTAAAAGTTTTCCATATCCGGCTGACCAAAAAATGATCAAGTTTAAAGAAATGCAAGAGGCTACCAGAAAGGATGTTGATACAACATTGGTGTTCTTTAATCTTATTGGGCAATTGTACGAGGTCCAACAAGATCTTGGCAACTTAAAAACATAAATGATACAATGTATAAATGTATTATATTACATAATATGATCGCAGAAAATGAAGGAAATGCAATTAGTAAGTGGTCAGATGATGTTGATCCTCCTATACATGTGAATCGAGGACCTATCGAAGAAGTTCAATACCAAATTCAAAGAAACTCTGAACTACATGATAATGCAATATATCATGCTCTTCGAAATGATTTAATGGAGCATATTTGGGAACGTTTTATTAATATGTAATTTCACCATGTTGTATTATAATAAATGAGATGTTATCTTTTTAAAATGTTTTTAAGATTTATATATATTTGTATTGTTTAGAATAAAAAATATGAAGTAACTTAATAAATTAAATTATTGAATATAAAATAAAACAAAGTATATATATATATATATATATATATATATATATATATATATATATATATATATATATATAGTTTGCTTATTGAAAAAAAATATATTAAATGTTACTTTCTATATAAATTAAGAAAAACAAACAAAAAAAGAAAAAGAAAGAAATATGTTTTTATAATAAATTTAGAAAAGAAAGAAAGAAAATATAAATTGAGAAAAAAAAAAAAAGAATAAGTTTTTATAATAAATTAAGAAAAAGAAAGAAAGAAAAAAAAAAAAAGTTTTTATAATAAATCGAAAAATCTATTCAACTGCAATCTTTTTCTCGTTAAACTCGGCATAGAATCCCATTGGGATGGCCTTAACAAACACCGGATCATCTCCGCCCGCCACGAAGCTTGTCTGCTTTAGGATTGGAAGAGGAATATAATGTGCACTAAACAACCGATAGTTGACAGCAGGCCAGGCACCTATTAAATATTTCAGATTTCGTGAAATTCAAGGATGGATCAAAAGCTTCAAGATACTTCAACTATCTCGAAACAGATTCCCGTGCACAATTTTGCAGAGTTGTGATCCAAATCAACAGAGACGAAGATGGAAGGGATAGAGCACAAGATGATCAGCGTCAATGGTATCAATATGCACGTTGCAGAGATGGGTCAAGGCCCAATTGTACTACTAATCCACGGTTTCCCTGAGCTCTGGTACTCCTGGCGCCACCAGATCATCTACCTCGCCGCTCATGGGTACCGAGCAGTCGCCCCGGACCTCCGTGGTTACGGAGACACCACCGGTGCACCTCTCGACGATCCTACCAAGTTCACTACGCTTCACGTTGTCGGAGACATGGTAGCACTCATCGATGCTCTTGGTGCCGATATGGTGTTTGTTGTCGGGCATGACTGGGGCGCCTTGATTGCTTGGCGCCTATGTTTGTTTAGGCCTGACAAAGTTATAGCCTTGGTCAATTTGAGCGTTCACTTTAACCCAAGAAACCCTAAACGGAAAATTTTAGAGAATGTTCGTGCTGCATACGGAGATGATCATTACATTTGCAGATTTCAGGTGACATTCGTTCTTCGTTTCACTTGGTTTTGATGGGAAAATGCTGTCAAACCTATTAATTTGATCTATGCCGATTTATCGCTTCTGCTGTTACAGATTAAAGACTCTTACCCTAATGTCAAGAATCATAACTTATTCTCATCTCTTTGGTCTCAATCTTTTTAACTCTCGTTTTTAACTTTGTTGCAGGAACCAGGGGAAATGGAAGCTGTGTTTGCTAGTTATGGAACCAAGAAAGCTATTGAGAAATTCTTGACATACAGGGATCGTGCTCCTTTTTATTTCCCTACAGATAAGCCCTTTGGAGCTTTGTATGATACCCCTGTCATCTATCCATCATGGCTATCTGAAGAAGATGTTGATTATTACACCAAAAGATTCGAGCAAACTGGCTTTACAGGAGCACTAAATTACTACCGTTGTGTTGACCTGTTAGTTCCTTTACAATTCTATGAAAATTCAAATCACTACCCTTCATTTGTTTCTGGAAATTGAAATCTTGATTCTTGATTATCTTACTTGTAGAGACTGGGAACTGGAAGCACCATGGACAGATGCTAAAGCAAGTGTTCCAGTAAAGTATATTGTTGGGGAGTTAGATTTGGTGTATAATGAGGAATACGTAAAGGGTGGTGGATTTAAGAAAAATGTACCTCAGTTGGAGGAAGTTGTGGTGATTGAAGGCGCAGCTCACTTCATCACTCAAGAAATACCAGACAAGATCAACAAACACATTTATGACTTCTTGCAGAAGTTCTAATGTTCTGATTTGGGGGAGCTTCCATGGAGGAGTGTAGAATGAAATTAAGGAAGATTGATCACACCAATTGTAATATGTAAAGGAGATTAGTAATCACCTCCATACATATATAATTCAGCATACATAAGGAGTTAAATTACAATACCTAGTGATATCTTACTTTGACTTTTATTGTTAGTATATGTTACATTGTTTGTCATTACATTGTTAAATTACAATACCTAGGCAGTATAATGTTTCATGTGTAGATTATTAGTAAAGGATATTATTGTTTCTTGGACAATGTAAGATTTATTGCTGATTTCACAATCGCACATGGTAGTAATTAATTTTAAAAATATTAAAATTGTTTTAAACGTAATAAAAAATTAATATTTGGAAAAACAAAAATATATAATATTCTAAAATTTTAAAAAATGTATTTATTATATTTAAAAATTAAAGTGTACAAATAAATTTAATGTTTAAAAATAGTATAAAGTATAAACGAAATTTACCCTATTTAAGATTACTTTAAAATTTTGATTACATAAAAGTGAAACTCGTGAATGGATAATGCTTCAAGATACCGACTCTCTTGAAATATACTCCTTTGTACAATTTTGCAGAATTGTGCTCCAAATCGATAGAGGCGAAGATGGAAGGGATAGAGCACAAGATGATAAGCGTCAATGGCATCGATATGCACGTTGCAGAGATGGGTCAAGGTCCAATTGTACTTCTAATCCACGGTTTCCCTGAGCTCTGGTACTCTTGGCGCCACCAGATCATCTACCTCGCCGCCCACGGGTACCGTGCAGTCGCCCCTGACCTCCGTGGCTACGGAGACACCACCGGTGCACCTATCGACGATCCTACCAAGTTCACTACACTTCACGTTGTCGGCGACATGGTCGCACTCATCGACGCTCTTGGTGCAGATAAGGTGTTTGTTGTTGGGCATGACTGGGGCGCCATGATTGCTTGGCGCCTGTGTTTGTTTAGACCTGACAAAGTTAAAGCCTTAGTCAATTTGAGCGTTCACTTTAGCCCGAGAAACCCTAAACGGAAAACGGTAGAGAATATGCGTGCTGCATACGGAGATGATCACTACATTTGCAGATTTCAGGTGAGATTTCAGACTTGTACTTCCTTTCATTTAATTTCATTAGAAAATGCTGTCGAACCCATTAGTTTGAGCTATACATATGCGGATTTATTACCAAAACTTAGTCATATCTTTGGGCTCAATCTTTTTGACTCTCGTTTTAATTTTGTTGTAGAAACCAGGGGAAATTGAAGCTGTGTTGGCGAGTGTTGGAACCAAGAAAGTTGTGGAGAAATTCTTGACACACCGTGATATCAATCCAATTTACTTCCCCAAAGGTAAGCCCTTTGGAGATGCACACGATACTCCTGTCATGTTGCCATCATGGTTATCCGAAGAAGATATTGATTATTACACCAAAAAGTTCGAGCAAACTGGTTTCACTGGAGGAATAAACTACTACCGTTCTATGGACCTGTAAGTTTTTTTTCCACTCCCACCTCTTATTTGGAGTTTTTGAAATTTGAAATCTTGATTATCTTATTTACAGAAACTGGGAACTGGAAGCGCCATGGACAGATGCTAAAGTAAGTGTACCAGTGAAATTCATTGTTGGGGAATTAGATTTGGTGTATCATATCCCAGGCGTGAAGGAGTACATAAATGGTGGTGGATTCAAGAAATATGTGCCTTTGTTGGATGAAGTTGTGGTGATCCAAGGTGCAGCTCATTTCATCACTCAAGAAACACCAGACAAGGTCAACAAACACATTTATGACTTCCTCCAGAAGTTCTAACATCCCTTAATGTTATGATTTGGGCGAGATTCCATGGACAAGTGTAGAATGAAAGGAAAACGCCAAGGATATCATTGATCCATTGACCATAGCTATGAAGGAACGGAGAAAAAGATGTATATATATGTTTGTTGCTAAAGATGAAAAATATATAAAATAAAAACATAAAACACCAGTAACGTAAGAAAGTCTTACAGAAAGATGCATATTTGATAGAAACATATTCCATGCATAATTAGGCTTTCAATAGCATCTTCAACATGCCTTTTTTTTTCTTTATTTGATTGTCTCATAGAAAAAACTTGTTCACTAAGCCAAACATTAGTATAAACTTCATATGATATACCAAGTCCAGGTCACCAAAGCTTTGAACTTATTTGATTGCCTCACATTATTTAAACTAGAAGCAACAAAGCTTTGAACTTCTTCCCCAAAACACCAGTATAAACTTCATATGGAATGCATACCTATTATAAGTTGGAAGGAAGCTGGAAATTGGTCAGAATTTCTGCAGAAATTCAATTATTAGCTGGTTGATCTCATGGGGCTTCTCTTGATTGATGAAGTGGGCGACACCTTCCATAACAACAACTTGTTCGAGAAAAGGAACATCTTTCTGAAACCCACCATTGTGTATGTAGTCTCTGATGCCAGGCATATGATATACCAAGTCCAGGTCACCAATGATGAACTTAGAAGGCACCATCACTTTTGCACCCCGCCATGCTGCAGTGAGCTCCCAGTGCCTTTACAAACAAACACAAGCAAAAAGGAAAAATGAATCAACTGTTAATTTGCTGTTCCACTTTGTGCTTGTGAAATTAACTTACAAGTGGAAAGCACGATAGTAGTTGATTCCACCAGAAAAGCTTGTCTTTTGGAGTTGAGTAGCAAAGTAGTCAACATCTTGTTCAGACAACCAAGGTGGCAAGGTGACTGGGGCATCACCTGGTGAATAATGAAATCCTTTACCTTTAGGAAAATACCATGGTTCAGGGTCTCTAAATGTTAAGAACTTTTTAACTGCTGTTTGTGTACCCAATTTAGCTAACTCGGCTTCAATTTCACCGGGTTCCTACACTCATATATAAAGTTATATTAACTAAGTAACTCGTAACTTTTTTTTTTTTTTTTTTTTGGGGGTAAATCAATTGTACCTGAAATCTGGTCATGTAGTGATCCTCCCCATATGCATCTCTCAACATCTCGACCAGATCTGTTTTTGGGTTTCTGGGAAGAAACGGCACACTCAGGTTCACCAAGGCTTTGACTCGTTCAGGTCTAAACATACACAAATGCCAAGCAATGAATGCACCCCAATCATGACCCACAACAAACGCCTTTTCACCTTCGCTAGCTATGGCATCAAGAAGCCCAATCAAGTCGCCTACCAGATGGTGGATGGTGAACTTGGTGTGGTCATTCACTGGTGCACCCGTTGTGTCACCATAGCCACGGAGGTCTGGTGCCACAGCTCGGTAGCCATGATCTGCAAAATACAGAATTTGGTGGCGCCAGGAGTACCAGAGCTCAGGGAAGCCATGGAGGAACAAGATTAATGGACCTTTACCCTTTTCTGCTATGTGAATGTTGAGTCCATTGGCAATCACTGTCTTGTGTTCTATACCCTCCATCTTGTATAGTTTTGGGAGTGTCAACTGCCAACGCCTAAGTGTTTTAGGTTTTATATAATATATATATATATCTATCTCTTGTCTAACAGCTGAAGTCCACACTTTTTCTATCAAGTATTTTGTTGCCGTAAGTGAATATTAAACCTTTGTAGCCGTCCACCACAAGTCAATAACTTTTTCTATTCTACTTTTGGAAAAATATATTTGATAAACTTTTAGAAATTTTTTTTCATTGATAAAATCATTATATGATATTAGCAAGGGAAAATGACTCTTGAAGGTAATAAACTTTTGCGTTTGTATTTTTTTTTTTTTTTTTTTTTTTTTTTTTTTGTATTCAATATACCATCGAACTTGTTGTTTGTGTTCACCATAACCCTTTTGACCGGCTTTTAACCTCTGATAGTTGGTCAAAGGGTTATGGTGAACACAAACAACAAGTTCGATGATATATATTGAGTACAAAAAAAAAAAAAAAAAAAAGGAAAGGGACCAAATGAGAACAAACGCAAAAGTTGGTTACTCTCCTGAGTCATTTTCCCTTTACTTATTACCGCAAATCCCACGTCATCTTCTACTGATATTGATGATTTTATGAGATTCATTTTTACTTATCTTCAAAACATAACCCACGAAAGAACACTATTCATACATGTACAACTTTGCAATGCACTTGAATATTTATTAGTGGAATCTTGACTAAGTTGACACATTTTATAACTACATTATGATTTATCGTATCTTGGATTCTAGACAAGTCTACAAACGAGTGGAATCACAAATGCTGTGATTTTTGAGTTTAATTAGCTTTAGGATCGAATTCATGAAATGAGATATAACATCAAAATGTACAATATCATGCTGGTTTTGCAGACACATCACCATAATATACATTGAGGTAATGTTTATGCTGATAAATATACCTTTCATACACAATCAAATTCTTTTGAAGAAAGGTGTTGAAAGCTAACCACAGTAAGCATAACATATATCATGTTTTAACGAAGTTACCCCTCTAAAATGCTCTTCATATACGTTATAGCCAAAGAAGGTTGTAGTCTTTGATAATTTTACAACTTTAATTTCATTTAACTTTTCGGGGAAAATGACCCAGGAGGGTAACCAACTATTGAATTTGTTCTCATTTGGTCCATTTCCTTTTTTTTTTATTCAATATACCATCGAACTTGTTATTTGTGTTCACCATAACCTTTTGATCGACTATCACAGGTCAAAAGCCGGTCAAAAGGGTTATGGTGAACACAAACAACAAGTTCGATGATATATTGAATACAAAAAAAAAGGAACCAAATAAGTACAAACGCAAATGTTAATTACCCTCAAGAGTCATTTTCCCTATTAACAATTCTGATTTTATTCACATGTTATATTTATTTTGTTTTATTAGCATTAAACATATTTACTAATTTCCTAAAACATTTGTTATATTAGATGAATACTTCAAACACAATAAATCAACACAACTAACACATGAATTTGTATGGATATCAAAACCAAAAAACCACATGCATATGGAATATAAATGAAAATCCACTATAAATGAGATTATGAGAATGTTACGTGGCTGAAAATCTCCAAAGGAAAAAGGGACATGAGAGTTGATGTAATTAATGAAAAGCATGATATCTAAATGACTTTATATAATAAACAGAACACATTTGTAATATATAGCGTAATTATAAATAATCTTATGAAGGGTATAATTTAAATAATTTAGAAATATAAGAACGTTGAACTCTGATACTACTTATAACAATATTATTGTTATTTGATAGACAATTACATATACAAATGATTGTAAGAGATTAAAGTTCTATAAATTTTAAAAGTGACAGATCATATATATATATATATATATATATATATATATATATATATATATATATATATATATATATATATATATATATATATATATATATATATATATATATATATATATATATATATATATATATATATATATATATATAGGTTCTATGGAAAACAAAAAACCCAAAAAATCATAAAAATACATAAAAAATACTTAGAGATCACAATTTTTTTTTTTTTTTTTTTTACTTTATAAATGAAAAAATCGCAGCTTTTTCTTCAAATTCGCTGATTTTTTTTTTTTTTTTGAAAAAAATCAATTTTTTTTTCAGCGATTTTTATAAAAACCTGCGATTTTTTCATCTATAAACTCAAAATTTTTTTTGTAATCTCTAACTATTTTTTATGCATTTTTATGAGTTTTAGGGTTTTTTTTTTTTGTTTTCCATATATATATATATATATATATATATATATATATATATATATATATATATATATATATATATATAGGGAAATGATCAAATGATACACCTAAAAGGTTGAAAACGCGAGAACAAGTATATGCATTTGTGATTCCATGTATTCATTTGTGGAGAAATGATAAATTTTTACGCACAATCAACATGAATATGCTTTTTCTCTTCGCTTGAAATTAAAGGCGTAAAAATTTATAATTCCACCACAAATGAATACATGGAATCATAAATAAATATACTTTGTTCTCGCATTCTCAACCTTTTTGGTGTTCTCATTTGATCCTACTCCTATATATATATATATATATATATATATATATATATATATATATATATATATATATATATATATATATATATATATATATAGAGAGAGAGAGAGAGAGAGAGAGAGAGTTAGGTTATTGTGCTTTTGATAGCTATTATGTGCATGTATGGTTAATTGTGGACCAATCATTTTATTTATTTAAAGTAAGTGATTTATAACTATTATTAGATAATACAAAAATACCATCTAAATTTATTAAAGAATATTTTAGTCAATCAAGACAACTTTAAAAAAAAAAAAGGAAAATTGGAGATTTATGGGATAATCATGTTTTTTTTTTTTATATTAATTCAATTTCAAACTTAATTTGTAAACATAAATTGATTTTATTTTTTCAGAATGTTATTTTTAAATTATATTATTTTTTTGAACTCTCAGTTAAATAATAACAGCATTCTTATATATATATATATATATATATATATATATATATATATATATATATATATATATATATATATATATATATATATATATATATAGACATCTGTACTTAAAAACAAATTAATATACATTCTTACAGATAACAACCTTCTAGATTTTAATATAATTATACATATTTTAACAAAAGTTAGTCTTATTTTCATATTTATGGACCTGTAAGTTTTTTTCCACTCCCTCCTCTTATTTGGACTTTTTGAAATTTGAAATCTTTATTATCTTATATACAGAAACTGGGAACTGGAAACACCATGGACACATGCTAAAGTAAGTGTACCAGTGAAATTCATTGTTGGGGAGTTAGATTTGGTGTATCATATCCCAGATGTGAAGGAGTACATAAATGGTGGTGGATTCAAGAAATATGTGCCTTTGCTGGATAAAGTTGTGGTGATCCAAGGTGCAGCTCATTTCATCACTCAAGAAACACCAGATAAGGTCAACAAACACATTTATGACTTCCTCCAGAAGTTCTCATATCCCTTAATGTTTTGATTGGGTGAGATTCCATGAACAAGTGTAGAATGAAATGAAACATTGATTGTTGTTATTTACTTTATAGTTTATCACTACAAGAAAAAGGGGTATCAAAGGCTGACATAATCAGTCTCCGATGGTCAACAATCAGTCTCTGATGATAATCAGGGACTGATTTAGCTAATCCCCAACTAGTCCCCGAGACCTAGTCTTAGATAGTCATTTTTTAATATATATAGGACTGAAAATCAGTCCTTAATACTATCTTTTAGGGATTGAATATCAGCCTTCTATAATTTATTATTCAGTCTCCAATATTTTTCAATAAAATCTGTATTTTGTGTCGTATCAATCTCTTATACTATCTTTCAAGGACTAAATATTAGTCTTTGATGCTATCAAGTTCAGTCTTAAATTACAAAATCAACTCCATTTTTTTTATAAACTTAAAAGGATTATAAAAGAATAAAAAGCCAATTAAAATAATCAGTTAAAGAAAAATAATGCACAAGACCTCAATCCATAAACACCACAACATTCTACTTTATGGAAATTGTCATTTATAATATTATACATTCAATATGTTAAATTGACATCATTGGCTTAAAAGTAAGAAAAATAATGCACAAGACCTCAGTGATAATGTGATATCCCCAAAATCTCGGTCAGAAAAGACCGATTTTCATTTATGCTTTTAAAATAATTTCAGAGTAAATCCTTTTGATTTGAAAGATTTGCGGAATTTGTTCCCCAAAACAAAACATGATACAACAATGTTTACCAAAGCATTTCATAAAAGAAATGTATTTTCATTATATAATCAAAACTCGGGGTGTCATGTTCCGATACAGACCAATAAGCATAAACGATAACATTACAAGTCATTCAACAAATATATACATATACAGACTTGTAAACAAAACAACTTGATGGTTCATCCATCTTACACCCTTGCGCCACTTCCTGTAATACAAATAAAACTGAGTGGGTCAGGCTTGGGAGCCTGGTGAGTATATAGGGTTTTCAACCCACAATAAATAATTAAATTAATTATTATCAACCAACAATAACCCAGTTACCCATTCCCGTTATTCTCACTTTATGTCCCTAAAATAACTAACACAAGGACCTAATCTAAGAATATTTTCATCGGGGTGACAACACATGCTGCGGGGGTTCCTCAGCAATATAAGTCAAATAAGGCAACCATGAGGGGGATGGAATACAGCGAATGAACACCCAAGTTCATTAACACCTACAGGTTATGAGCCTGCTAGCGTTCCACTAGACTGTCTAGAAAAGTCTGTGGTCGTCATCTAAATTCCGCTAGATGACTGGATCAAAACAACAACGAGACCCCTCATCTGTTTATTACACACCAACTATCTACCCATGTTCTACCCAACATATTAGTAGATAAAAACATAAATTTTTATACATATTTTCAAAACCTGTATAGCATGCTTGATCAATACATTTTCCATATAACAGATGAGGCACACACACATAACACGTATTTCATATAGAAATAATCAGATCTGTAAGATAGAAGAAAGTGAATATACATTCACACACATAACAACAAAATATACACATAACACGTACCTCGTATAAAATACTTCATAATTATACGTTAGGAGAAAGTAACAACGCACTCACACATATAAACAACAATATACTTAATACACTCAAACCATACTTGTATTATTATTGTGTTTATGAAAGGTAGTATACACTCACTTGATCAGAGGATGATCGGACAACACTACGACTTGTAAAAGTAGTAATCCTCAGCAGATCTGGAAGATCTCTACAAAAATCGAACTTCTCGCGGGTAGAGCTTCGGCTCGGAAACCGCACTTCTCGGGATCTTCGGGATCTTGGGACTTGCTTCGGGACTCGGGAATATTACCGGGGCTTCGGGGTATTTCTGGCACGCAAAACGATGCAAAACGGGAGAGAGAATGGAGAAAAATAGCAAAGAAGTCGGCTGCCCTCGCATCCTATTAATAGGAGGCTGATGCCTCGCAGTACGTGGGGCGTACAGCAGTACGCGGGGCGTACTGCCTACGAAACGTCACTGCATGCGTCATCCGAAGTCCTCGAGTGCGAGTGTCGACACTCTTCGCTATACGCGGGGCGTACTCCGGATGAGCCCGGTGACTCGCCTTCGGATAAGGCCGGATTTAATAATTAATTTTAATTATTAATTATTTAATAAACTTCGGAAATTCATATCTTCTTCATACGAACTCCGTTTTCGACGTTCTTTATATCCACGCGAAGGTGAGACTACGCTCTACAACTTTTGTTTAGACTCCGTCGGCTAATTTTGAATTTATTTTTATTATTTATTTTTAATAGGCCGGGACAGAAAATTTCGTTATAAATTCATAACTTCTTCGTTTGACGTCTGTTCTTGCCTAACTTTTTATCGCTTTGATACTAACAACGAGATCTTCGATTCTCGTTTAGATCACTAAGGCTAAATATCGCTTTAACGTAAATTTCACTTTTTACGTTATTCAGCGGTGCCGGTTCTGTCGCGAAACTTCGACAGGTCATAACTTCTTCATGATAACTCGGATTTCGGCATTCTTTATATCTTTGGAAACCTTGTTTCAACTACTACAACATTATCTAAAGATATCAAGTTTATTGTACACTTAAATTTTGATGCTTATTTTTATTCTTAATTAATCAAACCACATAATTAAGCAATTAAGCACAAAACACATAATACTCAAATAATACACTTCTATTATTTCAAAACGGGTTACAAAGGTTAACCTAGACTATAACATTGCTAAAAATGGAAAGCCTAGAAACACAGGCGTTACAATTCTCCCCACCTTAGGATGATTCCGTCCCCGGAATCACACCTCAACAAACAAATGCGGATAGCGACCCATCATGTCGCTCTCCGTCTCCCATGTGAGATTCGGCCCATTCGTGTGTTTCCATCGGACAAGCACTAACTCGACCATCTTGCGTCACAACTTCTTAGTCTTTCGATCAACAATTTCCTCTGGTTCTTCAATCAACCTTTTGTTCTCATCGATTCTCAACTCCGAAAGTGAAATCATGTCGGGAACTTCCCCCGTGAACTTCCATAAATAACACACATGAAAAGTGTTATGAATTCCATTCAGTTCTTCTGGTAGTTCGAGCTTGTAAGCTTGGTTCCCAATCCTATGAAGAACTTTAAACGGTCCAATAAACATTGGACTCAACTTTCCCCTTTTACCAAATCTTATAAGTCCCTTCCACGGCGAGACTTTAAGCAAAACCGAATCCCCAACTTCAAAAGTCATCGGTCTTCGCTTTTTGTCAGCATAGCTCTTTTGACGATCCTGAATTGCTAACATTCTTTCCCTAATTACTTTCAACTTTTCAGCAGTTTGATGAACCATCTCCGGTCCCATAAACTGCTTTTCCCCAACCTCAAGCCAACAAGACGGCGTACGAAACTTTTGTCCATACAAAGCTTGGTAAGGTGCCATCTTAATGCTCGAGTGAAAACTATTGCTATAGGAAAATTCTACCAATGGTAAATGTTCATCCCAATTACCTAGGAATTCCAAGGTACATGCTCTCAGCATATCTTCAAGTGTTTGTATCATTCTTTCACTCTGACCATCAGTCTGTGGATGGTAAGCTGTACTTAAATATAACTTGGTACCCATTTCCTCTTGTAGACTTTTCCAAAACCTTGAGGTGAAACGGCTATCACGATCCGATACAATCGTTAGCGGAACACCGTGAAGTCTCACAATTTCCTTCACATAAGAATTCTCAAGCTTTTCCATAGAGCATTTCTCCCTGGCTGCTATGAAATGCGCACTCTTAGTGAATCGAACGACCACCCAAATCATGTCGTGAGCATTCTTTGTTCTCGACAGTCTAGTGACAAAATCCATAGGCATGTCTTCCCACTTACCCATAGGCACATGCAATGGTTCTAAACTCCCGTACGATTTCTGATGTTGTGCCTTGACTCTCGCACAAGTCACACACTCTGCCACATACTTTGCAACATCAAGCTTCATCGTCGGCCACCAGTAGTAGGGTTTCAGGTCCCTATACATTTTAGTGCTACCGAGATGAATCGAGTACATGGTTTTGTGAGCTTCTTCCATCAGAAGATCTCTGATTCCTCCTGTCTTAGGTATCCAAATCCGATCTTGGAACACCTTCAGTCCATGACTGTTTACACTGAACACCAATGTTTTGCCCAAACGTTCCTCCTTTCGGTCATTCTTCTCAGAAGCTTCCTCTTGAGCTTTCTTTATACTTTCCACAATGGTCGAGACAACTTCAATTCTCAACGCTCTTGGCCTTTTCCTTTCAAGATTGACTTTCCAACTGAGAGCATCAGCAACAACATTAGCTTTACCGGGATGGTAAAGTATCTCACAGTCGTAGTCCTTGAGTAATTCCAGCCAGCGTCGTTGCCTCATATTTAACTATTTCTAATTGAAGAGATATTGGAGACTCTTATGATCAGTGAAAAGTTTGCACTTCGTGCCTGTCACACCCCAGAACCATGAATGGCGGAAACATTCTGGGGCGGAGGACGTCATGTGTAGTATCACAACACAGTAATTGTAAATAAGCAAACAACATCATCAATTGCATTAAATATAAACATTTTAATACAAGTGTGTTCCGTACAGTTTTAGACACCAAAAATATAATGTATATCAAAATAGTATGATGAGACTTGAATGCGCTCCATCTTCTCAAAAGCTAGCATCGGTACCTGTCTACTGATGAACTGAGAATACAAGTTATTTTGAAAGAGTTTGATCAGCATTAAGCTGGTGAGTTCATAAGTATTTTAGTGTCGTGGTTCGTTTATCAAAACGTTTTGAACCTGTTGCAAGTATGAGTTGTAAATGTATGTAAGTGTTTGTAAATGTTTGAATCTCTCAGAAAAACCTATATTTTCTGTTTAAAGTATAAAAGTAGCCCCTTTTACCAAGGCTTAATAGTTTGTATGCTCGTTTGATGTAAAAGTGTGAAATTTCCCAAGTGTAACTATCATTTAACCAAATATAGTTTGTACATTTAAGTTTAGGTGAGGCTATCACCAAAAATACAATGGGTAAATTCTTGTAGTACGGTAGTTTCGTTTTATATGAACTACTGTGGTACTAACTACCTTAAACCGGGTTTTTATTAAGGTATCGTGTGATAAGTTGCACCATACTATTGACTGGTAACATCGACAACGTATAGTCGAAAAATAGGTTATGATGTTTGGCACCCGTAGACCTGCCGGTCCCACTGTAGCTAACAGAAAGGTGTAGGATAGTCAATCCAGTATAGATCTATACGCAAACTCAACGCTCTCCCTCCAAGAGACTCTGGCTACAACCCGGGTCATGACAATTAAGACATGAACCCATACAGTGGATCACAATTGTTAAAATATTCGTGTTTTTGTAATAAAATATTACTTGTTCTAGTATCGTTGTATATGTTCTCTTAGTAATGAATATTGACTCATGAATGAACTGACTCGTTGATCTAGAAATCGTAGTAGTATGATCTCGTGTTACCCCGATGGTAATTTACAAATGATGTTTTGATAAGCATGAAAATTGGAAGTACCTTTATGTCTATACACGTATATATGACATATAACTAATATTGAAACGACCCTCGGATAGTCACCCGAAATTCCACCAGACCACATCCAAATCGAGGAAAAGGAAATAGGATAGGTGGCTTTCCTAAGCCCTTTAAACATTATTTATACAGCTATACGTATATAAGCATGCAAATTTATAAGTAGTATAACAAAGTTTACAATAAAGCATTTGGTAAGTAAAAGAGTTTGTAAAACATTTTGAAGTAAAACAGTTTGAACAGTGATAAAATCATTGTTTTCTTAGTTATTAATCACATATGATTAACGCCGTCACATGTGACCGAAACAATAACTATAAGTGTTTAACTTGTATCCCCCCCCCATAAAGCATTTAAAAGTATTTAGAAAAATTAAAACAGTTGATTAAGGGGGTATGAAACTCACTTGGAAATTCGGAGATAGCGAGCTCGAAAACCGGGCAGAGTTTCGTCTCGCGAAACGGATTTTTCTCGGGATTCTCGGGAATCTCGGGAGTAAAATCGACCCTCGGGACTTGAGCAAAAAGACCAGAGCTTCGGGTTTGAACGGGCACGAAAATCGAGGCAAGATCGGGAGAGAAAGAGAGGAAATGAACAACATTTTCGGAAAGGCTCGCATCCCTTTTATAGGGTTGCTGAACCGCCTCCGAACGCGGGGCGTACGGGCGTACGCAGCGCGTACCTATGCGTCATCGCTTACGCACTTCGGACGGGACGGGTTCCTGGGTTTGCGGGTCGGATGGGACGGGTTGGTAGCTTCGCATAGGGCGACGTGGTCGATCCGAGACCCTCCATTCGGGTACGCGGGGCGTTCGAGCGTACGCGGCGCGTACCTCGGCCCTAGGCTGACTCCTCCCTCGGATAATACCGAACTTTTAATAAAATTTATATTTAAATTATTTATCAAACTTCAAAAATTCATATCTCTTTCATACGAACTCCGTTTTCGACGTTCTTTATATCCCCGCGAAGGTGAGACTACGATCTACAACTTTCGTTTAGATTCCGTTGGCAAATTCCGAAATTATTTTTATTATTGTTTTTATTATTTAATATCAATCCATCGCGTTTAAGGAATTTCTTTGAAAACTCATAACTTCGCTATCTGAAGTCGGATTTGGGCGATCTTTTTACGCACGATCATGGTTCAAAGACATTAAATCATAGAAAGAAATTAAGTAGAACTTATTTATACATTTTATTACTCATAAACGGTTACAATACTTGACCTATTAGGTCATTACAAAGAGTTGAAATATCGGGTTGTCATAGTGCCATAGAGGTAATGCCTCCATATCTTCAGAGCGACAACTACCGCTGCCAACTCCAAATCATGAGTCGGGTAGTTCTTTTCATGCTCCTTCAGCTGTCGAGACGCATATGCTATCACCTTTTCTCTTTGGGTTAAAACACAACCCAATCCAACACCAGACGCATCACTATAAACAGCAAAGTCTTCAACTCCATCGGGTAGAGAAAGTATCGGTGCCTCACATAGTTTCTTCTTTAGCTTCTCGAATGCTTCTTTATGCTTCTCACTCCAAGCATAAGTAGCTCCTTTGTGGGTCAAAGCTGTCAACGGAGTAGCGATCGAAGAAAAGCCTTGGATAAACCTTCGGTAATATCCGACTAATCCCAAAAAGCTTCGGATCTCCGTGGGACTTTTCGGTTGTTCCCACTTCATTACAGCTTCAATCTTTGCTGGATCAACCATCATCCCTTCTTGGTTGACCACGTGACCCAAGAATTGGACTTCACGAATCCAAAAATCACATTTGGAGAACTTAGCATACAACTTCTCCTTCTTCAAGACTTCTAACACTTCTCGCAAGTGTCTGCCATGCTCCTCTTGGATTTTTGAATAAATCAGAATGTCATCTATGAACACTATCACAAATTTATCAAGGAACGGATTACAAACTCTATTCATTAAATCCATGAATGCTGTCGGAGCATTGGTTAGTCTAAACGACATAACCAAGAACTCGTAGTGTCCATATCTAGTTCTGAATGCAGTCTTCTCTATATCCTGCTCTCTCACTTTCAGCTGATGATATCCTGACCTTAGGTCGATCTTCGAGAAATAGCTTGAACCTTATAGTTGATCGAATAGGTCATCAATCCTCGGCAACGGATATCTATTCTTTATTGTTGCCTTATTCATCTCTCGGTAATCAATGCACATCCTCATGCTTCCATCTTTCTTCTTCACGAATAACACCGGAGCTCCCCAGGGTGATGAACTAGGTCTAATGAAACCTTTGTCCAATAACTCCTAAAGTTGCATCATCAGCTCCTTCATCTCCGTCGGTGCTAATCGATAAGGTGCTTTTGCAATTGGCGTTGTTCCTGGTAACAAGTCAATACGGAATTCCACTTGTCGATCAGGCGGTAATCCAGGAAGATCTTCGGGAAATACTTCCGGATAATCACACGCCACTGGAATACTCTGCATCACCTTCTTTTCCTTCTTAGCATCAATCATGAATGCTAAATATGATGTACATCCATTGGTCAAACACTTTCTGGCTTTCATTAAGGAAATGATTCCAGAATTCACTCGGCGTTTGTCCCCATACACCATAAAAAAATCTTTTCCAGGCGGGTTTACTTTAACTATCTTCTTCTTGCACAATATCTCGGCATCATTGGCACTAAGCCAATCCATTCCCAACACGGTGTCGAAACCATTAAGTTCGATGGGCAATAATTCTTCGTGAAACTTATTCCCATTAAGGTCGATTAAGATGTTTTTCATACAATGGCTAACAGGTACAAACTTGCCACTAGCAACTTCGACTAATAAAGCATTATCTAGTCTATCAACATGCAAAGCTAGTTTTCTACCAAATTCATGCGATATAAAGGAGTAGTTGGCTCCAGAATCAAATAAAATTTGGGCAGGCAAATTGTTAACGAGAAAGGTACCTGAAGCGACATCAGCTTCATCCTTAGCAGCTTCCAGTGTCATCTGGAATGCTATCGCCTTCGGCTTTGGTGGAATGTTGGGCTTAGCTGCCTCCTTCTTCTTCGGATAGTCCTTCAAAATATGCCCCTCTTCATTACAACCAAAACACATCCTTTTGTTGTTCGGACATTCATTGGCAAAATGTCCAACCTTCCCACACTTGTAGCAGGTCACATCCTCGCTACATTTCCCAAAGTGCTTTTTCTTAGACTTTTCACACCACTTCGCTTCGCCTCCTTTTCCCCCACCAAAATTTTTCGAATCAGATTTCGAAAATTTGCTTTTCTTACTGGAACCAGATGTTTCCTCAAACTTTCTCTTCTCACCAACCTCAACCTTGTTGGTGGTTCTCCTCTTTATCATGTTCTCAACAGACTTGGCAGCCCAGATAGCTGCCTCTAGAGTATGTGTCTAACGTATTGGCACCTCGTACTCCCATGGGAGTTTCTTCACATACCGATCCACCTTTGTCAGCTCATCTGGAACGATACGTAAGGCAAACTCCATCTTATCGATGAAGTTATTGGTGTATTCATCGACTGACATGCTGCCTTTCGTCAATGTCAGAAACTTGTTCTCTAGTTCCAATAGATTTTGAGTCGAGCAGAACTTGCGCTTGAACTGCATCAAGAACTCTGCCCATGACAATTGCAGTGGCTCATTTGGGCTTAAAGTCTTCCCTAGAGTGTTCAACCAACGAACGGCTCCTCCTCGGAACTGACGTACTGCATAGATAGTCTGCAACTTGCCTCTGCAGCCACAAGTCATGAAGGCTAACTCCATTTCAGAGATCCAATCCATCACTCCTATCGGATCCTCCTTTCCATTGAAGGTCGATGGTTTGCAAGTTAGAAAGTCCTTGTACTTGCATCCCATTCCATCATTCCTTCCATCATGGTTGTCTCGCCTAACTATCGAAGGGTTGACTTAACCAACTGATCCACTGAAGTTTCCACCTTCTGAGTGCCCTTCATTTAATTCAGGCTCTTTCACACGAATTGACAGTTCTTCACGATTCTGTTGAAGCAACCGTCTAGTTTCATCAATCTGACGATCCAACATCGTTTGAATCATCATTTGCACACCAGCCATGGTTATTGGCTCAGGTGTTGCTGCTACAACAGGTCTTTGCTCAATCACTGGTGGTTGATTCCTGTTTTCATCAGGATTTCCAACTCCGCTTCTTGTTCTTGCCATTTTTGATCTACACACCGAATAAGGTGAAATTAGATCCTTATTCACGATAGATATTCAAATCATCCTTATCACTCCGAAACGTTTACATGCTAATTCTAATATCGTAGACGTACGCTTAGAATCCTACGCACATAAAGTTTCTAGATCCGGTCGGCAACAGACCATAGATCCGAACAAATAATATCATATATGGCAACATATAACATTTAGCACATAAAACATTTTAGGCAACTTTCCTAAAATAAACTAGTGCTCATGTCTAAAATGTAAAAGACACACATCTCAAAATTTCACTTAGCATTCTAAGTTTAAGTCTAGAAATCCTAAAAATTCCTAGTTCGCTTAAACTAATGCTCTAATACCAACTGTGACATCCCCAAAATCTCGGCCAGAAAAGACCGATTTTCATTTATGCTTTCAAAATAATTTCAGAGTAAATCCTTTTGATTTGAAAGAGTTGCGGAATTTGTTCCCAAAAACAAAACATGATAAAACAATGTTTACCAAAGCATTTCATAAAAGAAATGTATTTTCATTATATAATCAAAACTCGGGGTGTCATGTTCCGATACAGACCAATAAGCATAAACGATAACATTACAAGTCATTCAACAAATATATACATATACAGACTTGTAAACAAAACAACTTGATGGTTCATCCATCTTACACCCTTGCGCCACTTCCTGTAATACAAATAAAACTGAGTGGGTCAGGCTTGGGAGCCTGGTGAGCATATAGGGTTTTCAACCCACAATAAATAATTAAATTAATTATTATCAACCAACAATAACCCAGTTACCCATTCCCGTTATTCTCACTTTATGTCCCTAAAATAACTAACATAAGGGACCTAATCTAAGAATATTTTCATCGGGGTGACAACACATGCTGCGGGGGTTCCTCAGCAATATAAGTCAAATAAGGCAACCATGAGGGGGATGGAATACAACGAATGAACACCCAAGTTCATTAACACCTACAGGTTATGAGCCTGCTAGCGTTCCACTAGACTGTCTAGAAAAGTCTGTGGTCGTCATCTAAATTCCGCTAGATGACTGGATCAAAACAACAACGAGACCCCTCATCTGTTTATTACACACCAACTATCTACCCATGTTCTACCCAACATATTAGTAGATAAAAACATACATTTTTATACATATTTTCAAAACCTGTATAGCATGCTTGATCAATACATTTTCCATATAACAGATGAGGCACACACACATAACACGTATTTCATATAGAAATAATCAGATCTGTAAGATAGAAGAAAGTGAATATACATTCACACACATAACAACAAAATATACACATAACACGTACCTCGTATAAAATACTTCATAATTATACGTTAGGAGAAAGTAACAACGCACT
The DNA here is from genome assembly GCF_052625555.1 of Lactuca saligna. Classification (NCBI taxonomy): domain Eukaryota; kingdom Viridiplantae; phylum Streptophyta; class Magnoliopsida; order Asterales; family Asteraceae; genus Lactuca; species Lactuca saligna. The sequence continues at coordinate 21,861,907 of NC_136419.1, read as the reverse complement.
CACACATATAAACAACAATATACTTAATACACTCAAACCATACTTGTATTATTATTGTGTTTATGAAAGGTAGTATACACTCACTTGATCAGAGGATGATCGGACAACACTACGACTTGTAAAAGTAGTAATCCTCAGCAGATCTGGAAGATCTCTACAAAAATCGAACTTCTCGCGGGTAGAGCTTCGGCTCGGAAACCGCACTTCTCGGGATATTCGGGATCTTGGGACTTGCTTCGGGACTCGGGAATATTACCGGGGCTTCGGGGTATTTTTGGCACGCAAAACGATGCAAAACGGGAGAGAGAATGGAGAAAAATAGCAAAGAAGTCGGCTGCCCTCGCATCCTATTAATAGGAGGCTGATGCCTCGCAGTACGTGGGGCGTACAGCAGTACGTGGGGCGTACTGCCTACGAAACGTCACTGCATGTGTCATCCGAAGTCCTCGAGTGCAATTGTCGACACTCTTCGCTATACGCGGGGCGTACTCCGGATGAGCCCGGTGACTCGCCTTCGGATAAGGCCGGATTTAATAATTAATTTTAATTATTAATTATTTAATAAACTTCGGAAATTCATATCTTCTTCATACGAACTCCGTTTTCGACGTTCTTTATATCCACGCGAAGGTGAGACTACGCTCTACAACTTTTGTTTAGACTCCGTCGGCTAATTTTTAATTTATTTTTATTATTTATTTTTAATAGGCCGGGACAGAAAATTTCGTTATAAATTCATAACTTCTTCGTTTGACGTCCGTGCTTGCCTAACTTTTTATCGCTTTGATACTAACAATGAGATCTTCGATTCTTGTTTTGATCACTAAGGCTAAATATCGCTTTAACGTAAATTTCACTTTTTACGTTATTCAACGGTGCCGGTTCTGTCGCGAAACTTCGACAGGTCATAACTTCTTCGTTATAACTCGGATTTCGGCATTCTTTATATCTTTGGAAACCTTGTTTCAACTACTACAACATTATCTAAAGATATCAAGTTTATTGTACACTTAAATTTTGACGCTTATTTTTATTCTTAATTAATCAAACCACATAATTAAGCAATTAAGCACAAAACACATAATACTCAAATAATACACTTCTATTATTTCAAAACGGGTTACAAAGATTAACCTAGACTATCACATTGCTAAAAATGGCAAGCCCAGAAACACAGGCGTTACAGATAAAGTTTCTCAATCTATAATGAGTGGATAAATATGCAATACCAGTATACATCAAAAACAACCATCACAATCAAAAGGACAAAGTCGTGTACCCCAACATCTGCCTTGCCAATTCCCAACTCATCCATAGCTTTGATCTTGCAATTTTGAGTTCATCTCTTTGCTCTGTACAAACAAAAATATATATTTAGAAGCTTTTATGGTAAACCGTATACCAAAGATAAGAAAATCAGAATGAGACCTTTACTAACCACGATAAACACATTGCCACATATTCCATCAAAACCTTCAACTAAAGTTAAATGATCAAATCCAGAAAGAAATGATACAACAAAAATATCAATATTACTAAAAGTTCAACCGCTAAAAGCTACAAAATAGTTAGTCAACACAGTTCCATCTTTCAATGCACGCATTAACGATTTAATGTTTTTGCAGTTGTCATGATGTTGAGTAAAAGCACCTTATCGTACTTGAGTTTTAGAACTGATTGTACGGATCCAAAAATCTCATCTTTTGTTATTAGCATGGCATCTTGGACATTTGAGAAAACAGTGAGGGGCGTTATCTTGAACTGTGAGGCCATGGATTTTTATGTCTAACATGTGAAACATAAAAGAACGCCAAAATTGGTTAATTTTTTCTAGATTTTGAATGTTATATATAATTAAAATTATGTTTAAATCTACTATTTCATGAAATCAGTAACACACAACAATATATGAGATCTTTATTGGTAATATAATATCCATAGTTACCAACTTACTATGCTCCAAAAATAATAAACCTAGAAAGTTACATGAGCATGCCATTCTAGGCCAGAGAGTCTCATCAAATGTTTTCCTTATTGTGGACGATGCACGACTAACATCTTCTATATCACCTTTCACAACATGGTCAATCAACTGCCCTATTCTTGGGTCAAAGGTTGAATAGCTAAAACACAAAAAAGAAATGTAACTTAAATGTAGGATGTAAATAAACTAATTTCATTTAGTGTAACAAAGCAAGAAAGAAGATACAACCCTACTACTGCATGTGATATAAAATAAAAAAAAAACATAAATCTTATCATCTCCTTGCCAATACATCTTCCACAATGACAAAGTTAAGGTCCAATGATGCTTTAGTTTGTAACAAACCTCATATAGCATTCACTAGCTTGCCCATCTTAACCTATAAGACAATTTTAGAAAAAAATGAAAAATTAAGCAATTAGCTATGTAAGAAATGATTTTTTCTAAATATATATTTATGATTAGCTAAGAAACCTGTAACAAAAAATCAAAACAAAAACGGTAACCGATCTTTAACTTGTACATACCTTGATTTTCATATAACCAGAAAACTCTTTGATGTGTTCTTCGAGAATAGTATCAAATAACCAGGAAAATTGTCATTCATATCCCGTTTGGCCTCACATAGCGTATATACAAAATCCTGAATATTTTTCACGGTCACAATCAAACAATCAGATTGGAAAACAAACTCAAAAAAGAAAAAAAAAATCTAGATTGAAAACCTATCGGAAAACTAACAAAAAGAAAAAAATATATATAGACTGAAAACCTAAATCAGAGAAGATTAAAAAGATGAAGATGTCTGATGGAAGAAATTAAAAGAAAACATCAGAATCAGGCGAGAGGAAATCAAATGAATACCTAATTTCTTTCCATCAAATCGAATTCAAATGTGTAGACGATTAGGTTGATTTAGCGGGATTTGGTGATTTAGGGCTCAAGGCCTCAAACGGAAATAGACGGGATAAGGGGAATGACTGGATGATGGTAGATGTTAAGCTATAATGAAGTAAGGGATCAATTTTTTCTATAGAAACAGTCAGACCACAAAACATAAAATACAAGCGACGAACAAATATTATCTGATAGTAGATGTTAAACTACTGTGAGTTAAGAAATCATATCGTTATAAACAAACAATACCCAAAACATAAAATTCGTCATATGTCTAATACAGGCAAAAAACAATATAATACAAAATGACATATATGAAGAGAAACTTACAGTTACACGGAAGAGGGCATACAATCTAGGGCTGTACATGGAGGAAGAGGGTGAAGCAGGGGAAAAGGGTCATACAGACAGATACAAATTGGGTAGAGAGATGGAGCGGCAGAGCAAGGCAGATGATCTAGGTTACAGTCGTTGAGCGGCGGAGCATGTGTGCATGGAACAGGCAACCTTGAAGAAGACTCGTTCAACTTCTGAATTGATGAATTGGTGAAGCGGGTATTTATGATACACTTTTTTATTTTCCCGCTAGGTAAGAAAGAGAGGCGTTTCTCAAAAATCTTTTCAAGTTTTACATTTGGGGTTTTTAAATATTTTGATGAATTGTTTTTTTTCTTTGAAATAAGTTTTTTTTTTAATAAGTATTTTAACTTATTAAAATTAGTTAAAATAATAATTTAAGTAAATATGACTGAAATTCAGTTAGTTATAAGTGTTCATTCAAATTTCAAATAGTGTCTGTTTATTAGGGACTGAAATCCAATATTTGGAAAGTTTCCCATCCAGAGGACAAATTGGTTCAGTTGTATCAATGACCGAAATTCAGTCCCTAATAAGTTCAATGAACTATCAAAATTGACACATGTATATCAGGGACTGAAATTCAGTCCCATATAACTTTCCATCCAAAGTCAAAGTTGGCACTAAACTATTTGAGATTGAAATTCAGCCCCCAATGTGTTCCAACCAAACATAAACTAGATCAAACAGATTAGGGCTAGATTTTAGTCTCGAATAAGTGTCATCAATCTTTAATGATTCACACAATGAAATCAGCCCTAGATAGTATTTGAGACTAATTTATCAGTCCCAGATACATCGTATCCAAGACTGATTAATTAGTTTCTAACATTTTAGTCACAGAAGCCCCTTTTTCTTGTAGTGTATGCACTGTCTTGAAAAGCTTATACTTGTATTTAAACACCAATGAGTCAAAGGCTGCATAAAAGACAAATATTATGCTAATGTAACACATTTAGTGCAACACTTTAAGGTTGCGTATTTGACAGAAACATATTGCCATGCATAATTAGGCTTTCAATAGTATCTTCAACATGCATTTTTTTTCTTTATTTGATTGTCTCATAGAAAAAACTTGTTTTCTAGTTTAGCCAAACATTAGTATCCTCACATTATTTAAAGTAGAAGCAACAAAGCTTTGAACTTCTTCCCCAAAACACCACTACAAATTTTATATGGGATGCACATACATAAGTTGGAACGAAACTGGAAATTGATCATAATTCCTGCTGAAAGTCAATTATGAGCTTGTTGATCTCATGAGGTTTCTCTTGAATGATGAAGTTGGCCACAAAAAGTCAATTATGAGCTTGTTGAGCTCATGAGGCTTCTCTTGATTGATGAAGTGGGTCACATCTTCCACCATCACAACTTTTTACTTTTTAATGAGAGTAATTTAAACGAAAGTTCTAGTAGATTCAAATACGAACACATGGATATAAAGATCATTACAATTTGAGATCATATGAAGAAGTTACGGTGTTCAAAATACAAGACCTAAGTTAAATCACAAGAGCTAAGCAACCAAGCAGCTGAGGCCGTTGTGGTAAGAAACATCAACAATCTTGAACACATCATTAATGATTGTCTCACGTAAGATGTCGTGAGGAAAACCTAAAAAAAAGGTTATAAATACTAAATGTGTACAAAAACAACAATAACTTATTTTGCAACAAAAAATATAAGAACTAAATGTGTACAAAGTGATAAATATATTACCCTAAGTTATTTTTTTTTATTTACTTGGATTAATCGGTTATAAAGACTGAATATTCACAGTTTAAATAAATTAATGGGGTAAATGTATTCACATCAAAAAGTATATCATTCATTTAAGTCATTATCTATTATTTTATTGTATTTCATATACGACAAATGCTCATATAGGCCCTTATTTAAACTTTTGATAATATTAAATATATACAAAAGTGAAAGCAAAACCTTAATGGTAACTTTTGACTTTTTCTTTACTTTCATGAATGTCATTTCTACTTTTAATTTCCTAGCAAGCAATGTAGCAGCTCTTCCTCTTCTAAATTTTTAGTTTTCACAACATTTGATTCTTTTTTGCTTCACCCTTTTAAATGTGTAACTTTTCCACCGACTCTTAGGGCATTTATAGTGACAAGTTTAATAGGAGAGTTGAAAAATATGACAAGTTTGTTTGTCTTTCAATGGATTAAAGTATACCATAGTAAGATGTTACGTTGACATTCAATTGATTTAAAGTTCAATGACCAATGAATTCTTCAATGGAAAAAGAAGTTTTTTAAATTCTTAAATATATAATATAAATTAACTTTTGTAATTTTCTATTGGATTTTATATAATTCAATGCATTGTAAAACAAACATGATAGAATTTTATGGAATAAAAAATTGATATGACCATTTATTGAACTCTTTGAAATCCAATCTATTATGGATACTCTTATATAATATTGCAGATGCTCCACTTGTTCTACAACTTTGGCTTTCTAATCACATTGACGTGGTCTTTTCTTATAAAAACAAGCTTTCATTCTCAAAGTTTTGAGGATTCTCTTCCTACCATTTTTATCTTTTAGTAGTGGTGAAGACTACAACCAGTTTAAAACTTTTAAAATTTTGGTAAGCTGAATTAATAGAGGAATATTTAGATATGAATCAACTATAAAAAGTTCACCATCAATGCAAAAATGAGATTATGAAGTAAGAGCATTCACATTGTATAGTTTCATAGCAAAGTTGAACGAAATGACATGACTATTTACCATGACTACTTCCATTGCATGTTTGAGGAATATCATGTTGGGATTTAGTGAATATGAAATTCAATGGCCTCTTCTTCAATGGGAAAAAGAAACATTTTTATTAGTAAAAATATATTTCATCCTTGACGAGTTCGATGTATTATAGAAAAATTAATATAAAGTTTGTAAAAAAAATAAAATGATGATGTATCCCAATAAAGTTCAATACATTGTCAACATCTTCTAAAACATGAAAAGTAAAAGATGGGTCTCAAGATAGTATTTCCCAAATTATTAAAACCGGACATATAAGAGCCATGGATCTTGGTTTAGCGCCCATATCGGGTATTGGGTTGAGATGATCTAGCAAATCAGAATTTCTGCAAAAACTCAATTATGTGCTTGTTAATCTCATCAGGCTTCTCTTGGTTGATAAAATGGGCTGCACCTTCCATCATCACCACCTCCTCCAACAAAGGAACATCGTTCTGAAACCCACCATTATGTATATAGTCCTTAACCCCAGGCATGTGATACACCAAGTCTTGGTCTCCGGTGATGAATTTTGAGGGGACTGTCACTTTGGCACCACTCCATGATGCACTGAGTTCCCAGTTCCTGTAATGGTATATATATATATATATATATATATATATATATATATATATATATATATATATATATATATATATATATATATATATATACATATATATATATATATATATATATATATATATATATATATATATATATATATATATATATATATATATATATATATATATATATATATATATATATATGCAAATACGAGGGCATGTAGTGAAGGGGAACTTACAAACGAAGGACTCGATAGTAGTTAACTCCACCAGTAAAACCCGTCTTCTCGAGTTTGCTAGCAAAGTATTCAACATCTTCTTCTGACAACCAAGGTGGCAAGGTAACTGGGGCATCGATAGGGGAATGTTTAAATCCTTTACCTTTAGGAATATAAAGTGGTCCTGGTTCTCGAAATGTCAACAACTTTTTCACAACAGTTTTAGTATCCATTACAGCTAACTCAGCTTCAATTTCTCCAGGTACCTATATATATATATACAGTTATACACACAGCATATATGTAAGGAAGTAAAGTCATATATAAGAAACTGGTAGACAAAATTAAGATGGGGTGTAGGAATTGAAGTACCTGAAACCTGACCATGTAATGATCCTCCCCATATGCGGCTATCATCATCTTGACCATGTCTCCCATTGGGTTCCAGGGAAGAAAGGGCACGCTAAGGTTCACCAATGCTTTGACTTTATCAGGCCTAAACATGCATAAGTGCCAAGTAACAACGGCACCCCAATCATGACCAACAACAAACACCTTTTCACCTTCAATGGCGATGGCATCAATAAGCCCAACCAAGTCACCTACCAGATGATAGATGGTGAACTTGGTGGGGTCATTCACTGGTGCACCTGTTGTGTCGCCATAGCCACGAAGGTCTGGTGCCACAGCTCGGTAACCATGATCAGCCAAATACACAATCTGGTGACGCCAGGAGTACCAAAGCTCAGGAAAGCCATGGACGAACAAGACTATTGGACCTTTACCCTTCTCTGCTATGTGCATGTCGAGCCCATTCACACTTATCGTCTTGTGCACTATCCCCTCCATCTCGTTCTTAATTTCTTCTGTGAATGCTATGTTGTGGATCATGAGACATACATGTGATTCACTTTTTATAAGATGAATAATATATCGCACACCTACAAAAGACGAATAGAAACACCAAGAATATTATGTGGCCGGCAGCTTTTGGAAAGCAACGCTGCAGTAGATCCAAGGACAATATGGTAATTACATTAGCACAATGATGTAGCATAGTATGTATCAAGACAAATACCACCAAGCAGTAACAGACATTCATACATGTTTAATTCGGTCGCTAAACCTTTGTTACACCTAAATTAATTTAATTTAAAGTTTGTCTCATCTCATTTGTGAGATATTGGAAAAATAAGAAAACCGTACACTGTAATGTGGGGTATTTTAAAAAAAAGACAAATGAAACAGGAATGGAAATTGGAAAGGGTTCGTTTGGATTTTGGAAGATGATACTTTTAATATACATTTTAAGATTTATAATTTGAAAGTGTTGGTTTACATTAATGCCATTTAAGATCATCTCCAATTCCATTTTTATTTTTTTCTCTAGTAGAAAATAGAGTAAACAGTGTAAATAGTGTTTCATTTAAACATACTTCATTTTCTATCATATTTTTTTACCTTAAAAAAATATATTTATAAAATATTCTATTTTTATAATTTATATATATTACCAAATACAACTCCCTACTAATTAGATTTTAACGAATATATATTATATTTTTTTCATTACAATATTATTACAAATTATATTATCATAAATAAAATATTTATATATAATAAATTTAAATTAATTATTAATTTATTATAAATAATTATTAAATAAATAAGATTGTATTTATAATAAATATATCAAGATCACGATCATATTCAATTACTATATTGTATAAATTATGTTACCGTATTTCAAGTGTTTCGAATATATTTAATTTTTTATAGAATTCGATAAATAAATATTAAACTTTATATTTTTGATTAACTAATATAAATTACTACATAACATGATATTAAAAATATTAAATATTATATTTAAATTATAATTAATAGATTAAAATAAACTATAAATATATAAAATAAAAAAGAAAAAGACTAAAATTTGCAACGAAAATTCAACTATATTTTTATGAATATGAATAGTATTCCCCAAATATAAAAAAATACTATTCATATCTTCAAAGATAAATATTAAAATGAATAAGATCGGAAAAGAATAAGAAAAATAATAAAATTTTAAGATCGATCTGAAATATTCTAAAGCATCCTTTATGGCAACTCCACTGGATGTTTTTTCGCAGCGGGCTCACGGTGCCACCAAATGGGCGAATGGACAAAGTCTCATCCATATGTGCCGAGCATTTTGTGTTCCGACGTGGTCTATCACGGATTTTAAAAACCGGCCCATCATAAACATAGTACCATTAGTTTTATTATCTCATATCATATACCTCTTCGGCTCTTCCTTTTAAAACAAAATTATTCTAATCATTTTAAGTTAGGAACCTTATTTAATTTAAATATATAATAAACAAAAAAATTACATCATATAGACATAAATATGAGTTGTTATCGTTTGAATCTTATGGCGATATGTTGTTAAAGAATTATGGTATTGACCTTATTGACTTTTTTTTAGAAGTCATTCTCAAAAAACCATATTTTTCATCAAATAACAGTTTTAATTCATATTTTTATAGTATAAACAATCAAAGACTATCATCTGACATGAATTAGCTTCCCAAGCTATTTTTGAACATGTTTAACTTTCCAAAATTGTGAGAAAATAAATATTTTGGAAAAAAAAAAACACTTAATCATGTATTCCTTAAGAAATACATTTTAATATGTTAGATATACTTCCATAAATTTGTAGCAAGTCCTGCACAAATATGGGCTACAGTTTCATCTTCAAGAACACATGTAGTTTAGACCATACTAATCAAAATACTTCCATATATGAAGACATAATCATGTTAAGAGACCTTCAAAATAGGTTAAACAAACATTCCAATAACTTTCTTATATTAGGATCCGGAGCTAGACACCACCAAAATCAAGCGTAACATTAAAAAACACTAAACACCCAAAATTTAAGGTTTTTTTTTACCTCAAAATCTTCAATTAATACTTCCCAAATGCGAGGTTTTCTTACAACAAACGATTAGGATTTATAGAGGAAAGTTAGAGACAAAGTTATGGAGTTTTAAGGTTGAAAACGGTGAAAATATCAAGCCAAAAATGCTAACTTACATCAAAGCCGGCTAAAATTCATGCCTGGACCGGCCCAAAACTTAGTTTAGCGATCCAAATCCGGTTCAGCATACACTTTGGATCCCATGTCACCTAAAAATCCATATCTTTTGACTCGAACCTTCGTTTTCAGTAAAGTTTTCGCCTACATGTTCTTAATGAAATTAAAAAATCTCCAATAAAAATATCTGACACAAATTTTCCTTAAAAATTGTAGTTTTTATTTTACCGAACCTCGCACTAGACATTTAAATAAAAAAACAATTTTGGGATTGTTGAATCACAAACAAAAAAAATATAATAAATTAAATATATAAAGCTATGGAGCCATCATAGTATTTTTGAATTCATCCGAAAGGAAGGATGGTAAGTTGATCATTCACCGATCGGGGTCTAATCGATCGTATTTTTCTTTATTTGATGTAAGGTAAGGTTCAATTTTATTGTAGAGCCATGTGCAATACAAAATGCTTCAACTTTCTATGTATTTTTCATGAGTTTTCCTATAAAACCTTAACATACATCCCTTAGATACTTATTTAATACTAAAGTAGCAATGAAATGGTCCTTTACACACACCAAAAAATCCTACTAAACTTCAACATACCTTATTCGTGAAATCAAGTTGTTACAAATATACTAGCTTTAAAAACTCCAATTGATATATGGACCAAGAAAGTTTAAAGTGACTCACCTCTTCGAGATGACAAACAATAATCAGTTTCAACAGATAAGTACTTTAATTCTTTAACTGTGGAGAAACTTGACACTTTGCTAAGGCCGGACTACAAAGCAAATAATACTAATAAAAAAGAAAACTCCTATGAGGCAAAATACAAAAGACGTTTTGAAGAGATAAAATATGGGGTCAAAGGTTATGTTGGCTAAAAAAGAAAATAGCGAAGTTGAGGATCGACACTTCATCAGACAATGAAAAGGTTGAAGCAAACACAACAAAAAGATATTCCATTTTATTTAGGAATGTATGGAGAATGGCAGCTAAACCGATGGCTTGCCATGCCATTTGGTTGGCTACTTTTTTGGGCAAAATGACTGGATATAAAGGTGGACCGATAAAACTTTTCGTCGCGACGACAAACCAACATCCCGATAGATGAAGAATCCAGTGCCGGTCTGTCGATTTTGAAGGCTCTGTACGAAAAATAAAAATAGGCCCCTAAATACAATATACTTTCGGGAGCCCTAGTATTCACCAAACAGCGAGCGAGAAGCGTTGCGAATCTACAGGAAGCCATAGTATTCACTAGTCATGGCATGACTCAAGGGAGTTCCTAGGCTTGAGTAGCCTCATCATTCAAGTCTATAGGATCCTGGTGGTCGAACCAGGGGCGAGATTGGGGTCTCCATATTTTCGGGAATGGTTATGTTCTGAGTTGAGTTGTGGTTATCGCAACCAAAGGGAATCGGAGAAGTGGTGTACGCGTGGGTTGCGAGTCATGGGTCATGAATTGAGTGCTTTATTGAGACGAGAGGTTCCAATTCTATGTCAGACCAGACACTTGAGTTTGAGTTTGGCTTTGGTGGTGAATTGAACAAGTGAATGAGATCTTGGGATCTCCACATATGTTATATGCAAGTAGGTTGTCCCATTGAACATAGATCTTGGGATGTCCAGTCAACTAGGTTGGGTTTTCCTTCGCAATAACTTATTCGTTCATGGGTTTTAATCCCATTCCTTTTGACGATTTTGCAACTAACTCCCTGTTTAACCCTTTAGTTAGTGGATCTACAATGTTATCCTTGGACCTTATGTAGTCAATTGAGATAACTCCTATTGAGAGTAGTTGTCGAATGGTGTTGTGTCTTCGACGAATGTGTCGAGACTTACCATTATACATAGCACTTTGCGCTCGTCCAATTGCCGATTGACTATCGCAATGGATTGATTGCAGAAACTGGTTTAGGCCAACCTGGTATATCTTCCAAAAATTGTCGTAGCCATTTATCTTCTTCACCACTTTTATCAAGTGCTATAAATTCAGATTCCATGGTGGATCTAGCTATAACTGTTTGTTTTGAAGATTTCCATGATATAGCTCTACCTCCAAGTGTGAACAAAAACCCGTTGGTTGACTTGGAGTCTTTAATGTCAGATATCCAATTTGCATCACTATACCCTTCTATGACCTCGGGATATCTTGTATAGTGCAGCCCATAATTGCGAGTGTACCTTAAGTATTGTAATACTCTTTTAATACTCTTCTAGTGTTCAACACTTGGATTACTGGTATATCTACTTAGTCTACTTATTGCAAAAGCTAAGTCGGGTCTGGTACAACTCATAAGGTACATCAAACTACCAATGATTCTTGCATATTCGACTTGTGCAAGCCCTTCACCTCTATTTTTACTTAGATGATGACTTGTATCAATTGGTGTCGTAGCTGCAGTAGTATCACCAGAGTTGAACTTCTCAAGAATTTTATCCACATAATGGGTTTGATTCAAAGTAAGTCCATTTTCAGTCCTTGTGATTTTCACACCAAGGATGACATCTGCCAGACCCATATCTTTCATGTCGAATCTTGCCTTTAGCATGTTCTTTGTTGATTGAACCATTTTATCGTTGCTACCAACAATAAGCATGTCAACAACATAAAGGCACAAGATAACATAACCCTCACTTGTGTTTTTAACATAAACACACTTGTCACATTCATTAATCTTGTATCCATTTTCCAACATCACATGGTCAAACTTTTGATGCCATTGTTTTGGGGTTTGTTTCAACCCATATAATGACTTCACTAGTTTGCAAACCTTTGATTCTTTTCCTGGTGCAACATACCCTTCTGGTTGTTCCATGTAGATTTCTTCTTCTAAATCCCCATTTAAAAAAGCTGTTTTAACATCCATTTGATGTACTTCAAGATTTCTTATAGAAGCGATTGCAAGTACCAGTCTAATGGATGTAATACGTGTGACAGGAGAGTACGTATCAAAATAATCAAGGCCATTTTTCTGTCTATAGCCTTTAATTACTAGTCTTGCCTTGTACTTGTCAATGGTTCCATCCTCTTTCATTTTCTTCTTGAAAATCCATTTATAGCCTAGTGGTTTGCAACCTTAAGGTAAATCCACTAGCTCCCATGTTTGGTTTTGCAAGATTCAATCCATTTCGCTTTTAATTGTCTCTTTCCATTGAGGTCCTTCTGAGGAGGTGAATGACTCTTTGAAAGTTTGAGGCTCTCTTTCAACCATGTAAGTGTAGAAATCATCTCCAAATGACTTCTCCACTCGTGCCCTTTTACTTCTACGGGGCTCTGTTTCTTCCTCTATTTCTTCTTCATAAGAGGATTCATTTTGCTCAACTAACTTTGAAGCATTTGTCTCAACCTTATGAAGACATGGAAACACATTCTCAAAGAACAATGCATTTCTTGGCTCCATTATTGTGCCTTTGGGAATTTCTGCAATTTTTGAGTCATGTACAAGAAATCGATACGCACTACTGTTTTGTGCATATCCAATAAATATGCAATCAACAGTCTTGGGTCCTATCGTAACCACCTTGGGTGCAGGTACCACGACCTTTGCAAGGCACCCCCACACTTGAAGGTATTTGTAGGATGGTTTTATACCTGACCATAAATCGTATGGTGTTTTATCCGATTTCTTTCGTGGGACCTTTTTTAAAAGGTAGTTAGCTGAAAGTATAGCTTCCCACACATTGAGGGTGGCAGCCCAGAACTTAACAAATGGCATTCATCATTTCCTTTAAGATCCGATTTTTCCTGTCTGCCATACCATTTTGTTGTGGTGAATAAGGTGCAGTAAGCTCATGTATGATACCATGAGTTGCACAGAATTCCTGCAACGGTGATACATATTCACCTCCACGGTCACTTCTTAGTACTTTAATTTTCTTATTAAGTTGATTCTCAACTTCACTTTTATACACTTTAAACTTCTCTATAGCCTCATCTTTACTTTTAAGTAAATAGACATAGCATAATTTAGTGCAATCATCAATAAAAGTAATAAAGTACTTATTTCCACCTTTAGATGGAATTGATTTCATGTCACACACATCGGTGTGAATTAATCCAAGTGGTTCGGTTGTCCTTTGAATGGACTTGAAAGATTGTCGTGTTAATTTCGATTCAACACAAGTGTTGCATTTGTATTTTGAGTCAATGTGAAAGTGTGGTATGTGATTGAGTTTAATTAAACGACAAAGAGTATCAAAATTAACATGTCCTAATCTAGCATGCCATATATTTGAAGACTCAAGCAAGTAAGTAGAAGAGTTATTCATTTCATTATCATTGTCACTTGGCTTAAGAGCCATTACACAAAGTTTGAACATACCCGTATCAGCATACCCCTTACCCACATACACACCATTTTTGCTTAACACAAATTTATCTGACTCAAACACCAAGCGAAAACCATGCTTGTTCAACAACCAACCCGACACAAGATTCTTACGAATTTCGGGTTCATACAACACATCATTCAACGTCAGCTCTCTTTCCGATGTCATCTTCAACACAATCTTTCCAACACCTTGGATATCAGAAGTGGCCGAGTTTCCCATGAACATCTTGTCACCATTATCCACAACCTTGAAGTTTCTGAGCCATTCTCTATTTGAGCAAACATGATGGGTATCTCCCGTATCAATCCACTACTCCCTTGGATTGGACTCCACAAGATTAACTTCAGAAATAACCACTGCAAGATCGATGTCAGACACATCTTTGGTTATCTTCTCCACAACATTTGCCTCCTTAGCCTTCTTAGGAAGCTTGCAATTTGCAGCCCGATGACCACGTTGGTCACAGTTATGGCAGTTTCCTTGAAACTTTTTCTTAAAAGTTCCACCTTTGGCTCCCAAGTTTGAACCCTTGCCTTTCTTTTGGAATTTTCCCTTTCCAGATTTATTCTTCCCAGAAGTTTGACCATGCTCTATTAGAAGGTGAACAATAAGGTCCTCAATGGACATTTCCTTTCTCTTATGTTTCAAGTAATTCTTGAAATCAACCCAACTAGGAGGTAGCTTCTTAATCATGGAAGCAACAGAAAATGGCTCATTCAACCCCATACCCTCAGCATGTATGTCATGTAGGAGGACTTGTAGTTCTTGGACTTGGGACATAATAGTTTTGCCATCCACCATTTTATAGTCAAGAAATCGGGCAACCACAAATTTCTTTGTCCTGGCATCTTCAGTTTTATAATTTTTGTCCAATGAGTCCCATAGTTCTTTGGTTGTCTTTGTTACACAATACACATTATAAAGTGAATCAACAAGACCATTAAGAACATAATTCCTACACAAGAAATCAGAATGTTTCCAAACATCAATATCAGTTAAAGCTTGTACATCTCCTTCTCCTTTGGGCATCCGAGGAGCCTCTCCAGTTAAGAATCTAGCAAGATTCAATGTGGTAAGATAGAAGAGCATCTTTTGCTGTCACCTCTTAAAGTTCAGTCCAGAGAACTTCTCAGGTTTCTCAGCATGATTGACCGACATGGTCATCAGTGGAACTCCTTGAACATTAGGAGTTCCATTAGGCTGTGGTGGTTGGGAGCCTTCACCAGTAGTCATGCTACAAAAGGAAGCAAATATAAAATTCAGTAACCACAAAGCTGTTAAATATTGTTTGTTTCCAGAAAGTAGGTTCTGAAAACTATGAAACAAAAGAAAGAATCTGAAAATTGTTTTAGACAACAATTTATGAAAACAGTAACAAATTATGGATGCAATCAAGTTAAACAGAAAACAGGAGAAGCAAAAAATGTCTTAGATAACGATTTTTGAAAACAGATTCTGCAATTGTTATGTAGAGGAAAAAAATTCGTTTTTATAAACACTTACAGACGAATTAGAAAGAAATTAATTTTTTTTCTAGTTCGTTTCGCAAAAACAACTTGTTTTAATACTGTTAGGAAAATATAACCCAAAATTGTACGAAAGAACAAAAGCATAAAATTTTTGACTGAGGCCTATGTTTAACACAGTTTCCTTAAAACAAATTCGCCCTATATGGGTGTTTGTTTCCCAAGATACAATAGTGGAAAGCAATTCTTCTAGATTGCCCAAACCTTCACTTGGCCCGGATTATACCTTGGTTGCAGCAAGAGAGAAAAGATGAAGCAGAAGCGTAAGAGATGAAGAGACTGATTTTGTTTCATTCGGTGTGTTTAACTAGTCACATAGGGATTGTATATACTACCAAATGTAACCGATGTTATTAAAGCGGAATCGTAACTGTCGCAATTAAATAAGAAAATTAATCAAAGAATCAAAACCAAAATCTATAATTAATATCTCTTAATTCGTTTTTGTAACAGTTAACCAAAAGAAAAAAAATTAATCAAAGAATCAAAACCAAAATCTATAATTAATATCTCTTAATTCGTTTTTGTAACAGTTAACCAAAAGAAAAAAAGTAATATCTCTTAATTCGTTTTTGTAACAGTTAACCAAAAGAAAAAAAGTCCTTGAACTTTTCTGGTCGACCCGTGGTGCATTCGTGTCCGCAGGACGCGCGCTCGCACACAAGTTCAGTGGCCCGAAGCCAATTTGGCTCGCATTTGCACCCCCCAGGGGCGTGCGCGCACAAGAGAGAGACTTGGTTCTAATTAGTCTTACAAAGATAGCTAGTCTTTGTAGTTGTAAACCAATTTTCTTTTCCTTCTTCCACCAATATGGGATGAGTTTTAAAAACCCACTTGACCCCTTTATCTTCTCTTCATTTGCCTTACTTTGACAAGTAATTTCTCATTCATTTTAATCCGTTTTGTACGTGTGATATATCGAAACCTAGATATCACAGAGGAGAACACAAATATATAATCAATAACTCGTTTTGATTATATTTAGAGTATTAAATTTGTGCTCAAAAATGGAGAAAATCCATTTTTGGAAATTAATAAAGTTAATTTTCCAACAATTCCATCGAAAAAGAATAGAGAGGGTATGTGGTCTATGAAGAATAATTCCGAAGGCAAGATTGTCTACGTTCCACATGACGCCACGGTTCGCCAGTTAAAGATGGTTGCCCAGACGGTGGTAAGTGACATGTATTTTATGAGCGAGGAGGTAGTAGTAAAACACATAGATGACATTGAAGATGATAACGTTATGCTGAATAAATGTGACGTAGGGTCATTGGACATCCTAATAAGGTGCGTTGATTGATGCCATTTGTCATGTGATTTGATAGATGTCACATGTCTTGTGACACTGCGAAATGTGAATATCGAAAGCAGTTGAAATACTTTTAGCTTTTACTTTGATTCTGGTTAGTTTTTTTTTCCTTAATTTGTATTACAGTAAGATGCATTCATTTTCGGACATTCTTAATAAGATGATTTGATGGATCCTACATGTCCTCCTGCAACTAAAATTTGTGGCTGAAATGTTTTTAGTTTTGAATTTGATCTCAGCTAATAGTTTTTTCCTCAATTTGTATTTTATATTTTGCATTTGGTTTGGTTATTAAAGTATGTGCATTATGTTCTAGTTGAATTTTTCATAAATATTCAACGTTCCATTTGTTTTAGAAAAATGAAAGTTATCTTTTGAAGATATCTGATCATTTGAAATTCTATCGGAAAATAAGAACATGGAAAAAGTGGCAAATGGTATTAAGCATGTCTATATGTCAAATTATTGTAAAAACTATATTTGAACACATTTTAATATATATTAGAAACACAATGGTACAAAATGATATATGTTTGAACAAAGATGAGATGAAATCCAAAACTAGGTTGTTGTTGTGTTTAACATAATGTATACTTTATGGAAAAACATCTTGAATGTTGTTCTAAAGACTTTTACATGCATTTTATGCCGTAGAATTATAATGGAAGTACAATAAGGTGCTGTTTGTTTTTTCTGAGGCAAAATGTCTGCAGTCTGCGGACCACATCTGTAGACCTCTGCAGTAGAAGAGGTGGACCAAACGTCTGCAGTCTGAAAAAAGAAGACTGTTTGTTTTTTTAACATTTGCGGGCTATTAAAATAAACTGAAATCTAAATAAACTGGTTTTTTAAAACTTCAAGGCGAATTTTTTTATATATTTTTACGACTTTATTATAAATATATAACGAATCTAGATCAACTTTTATGTATTATTATATAAAAAATAAAAATAAAAATGGTATTAATTCATATACATATTTGATAAAAACCAACAACTTTGATTGCAAAGTTATAACTAAACATTATAATTAGTGATCAAAGAATTTGATACATAAATAGATGGAAATAAACTTCGATTTTTTCAAATAAATCTATTAAAAACGTACGATAAATATTTTCTCGAGAAATTGATGATACTCTATTAAATAAAGTTTTACAAAATTTTGGCAAAAAAATATAAGAATATATTATGATTTTTTTTTTCATATTTATATAAACAAATTCAACGACTATTATTATAATAAATTTTTATTTATAAATTTGTTAAAAATATCATGTTTGTATCGTCAAATGTTTTTTTTTAAGTTTTGTAATTTTTTTTTTCATATTGTTTATCATTAATAAAGTTGGAAAAAATATAAATTAAAAAAAAACTTAAAAAAAATAAAGATATATATGTTTTTTTAAGCTAGAAGATGTTTGAAGATGTTAGAAGACTCTGGTCCACATCTGCGCCAAGAAGAGGGCGCGCAGACATTTTTAGGTCTTCAGTCTTCAAAAAAACAAACAGTCTGCGAAGACTAATGTCTGCGCGTGGTCTGTGCGGCGCAGACAGAAGACGTCTCGCTGATCTGCAAACAAAAAACAAACACTACCTAAGTAATATGAGACCTATAGGTATGAAAAATTGCTTGAAATAGGGTTCTCAACACTAATACATAGACCAAGTAAATCCCATACCAATTCCCACTCTGACCTAGTATAAGAAATTTTTTGAACTTTGTCTTGTGTTATTTATGAGGACAACATAAAGGTGCATAATATGATTCTTGGATCGTGTAGAAACGTTGATGTGTCATTAATTGGCATATAATGATGTTTTAACCAAGATTAGTGTCAATTTAATCCCAGATCATTCCCAAGACACAAGTCTTGTAAATTTGTGATTAATATGTTTGTGTTAACTCCAAATTAATGATTTTAAATGTTTTTTTTTTTTTGAAGATTAACAACATCCAAGGTTGAAAAATCAAGGTAATCATCATCTTATACCCTTAAATTTCTGAAATTGTGTGAATTAAGGTTTGTTCATAACTATCAGTTGGTGTAATTAAGCTTGCATGATGAAATTGGAGTTAGAATATGAAGGATGAGTAAGATTAACAACTTATTATGCTAAAACAAGATGATTAGAGCGTAAATTGTTGTCTTTTGTGATAATATAACTACAAACACTTGATGATGTTGAAAGTGAGCAAGTGTTAAATTATATGACAGTTATAATACACTATAAATATTAGAACTAGTATTAACCAAGAATATGTCATTGCAACTGTAGTTGTTATATCTTAACCATTGATGAGAATTGGGTGTTTAACTAGAAAAGTCAATCTTGGATTTATATATTGAATTATCTATTAAATTGATTCCATTAAAGAAAAATGAATGTAAAAACCATGTTAGTATAAGAGATATGGAAGTATGACATTGCTTAGAAGTGTCGTATAAAATGAACAAAACTATAGAAGTGGCTAACAATTGGAAATATGACATTGATTAGAAGTATCATATAAAATGAAACCATAACATCATCATCTTCAAAAGATGCACAATTTATTTAGCCCTTATGAGGTTAGTTGTCACTATGTGTATCTAGGATTCTAGGGTTCTAATAGAAGTTTTTTCTTTAGTGAGATCAAAACCCTAGACATCATGTAGAAGCTAGACCTTAACTATTGGTGGTGACTTTGTTTGAATGTTGATACTATTGGAGATGAGTGGTCCTTTCGGCTATGTAATTTTCAGTTTTACAACAAGTGATTGTAATAAGATATAACGTATCTAAATCTATTATAGTTGTTCTTATTGTTAGACATTTTTTAGAGAAAAGAAACCAGAAGATGTGGTTAGCGTAGAGTTAACTAATCAATATGTTTAATTTAATCAATCATTTTACATTTCAAGTCATCATATTCCACCATATGGCACATAAGGCTAGGGTGAGAAAAAACCGAATTGCAAGATGAAAAATCGACATTAAAAAACCAAACCAAACAAATAACCAATGGTGTGGTTTTTATTTTGTAAAAACCAAGTATTTGCAGTGTGGTGTAGTTTTCCGTTAGATGAAGCATTGAAAAAAACCGCACCGCACCATTCGTAAAAACCGCACTGTGTGATCTTTTAAATATCTATATAATGTATATTACCTATTTAATATTTATAAAATATATTATTATTTTCATGTTTTTTTTTTCAAATACAGTTAACTAACATAAGTCAAGAAACGAGATTTCACTTTCAACCTAAGTTCCAAACATAGATGACGATTTAGTTCCAAGACTTACGATATGCATATTTTTCCAAAGAAATATTATTTTAAGTCTTCTTAAATATGTTTTATCTACAATTTTGATATTTTCTACCATTTTAGTCACTAACTAGCCACAAAGTCGCTTTACATTTGTGTTCGTCTTATTTTAATCCCAAAGAAATATGGATAGAATTCACCGGCGTTGCGGTTTTAAAACCGCTCCAATGTAAAAACTTCACCCTAGCTATTGAGGTTTATATAAACCGAATCGCAGTTAAAACAACAAATCGCACAAAAACACAAAACTGAATCAACCATAAACCGCACCAAACTGCATCACGTTCACCCCTACATAAAGACCCCAATGCAATAGTTTTTACAAATGACAACTTCAATTAACAATATACTACTAATAAGCCATCATATACGCATGGTTTTTCAAAACTCATCTTCTTTAACATGACATCCTTACATCGCAACATCTTAACTCCTGCTTAGTCGTTACTCTAATTTTTTATTATAAGTTTATAACATACTTTCAACATCCATTAAAATTTATCACTTGTCCACTTTTATCTCATTCCTTTAGGATTTATATCCCTTATATAACATAAGAAACGTAAATCAACTCGCTAATCACTAATTTCAATCTCAAAGTTACCTTTGAATATGTGTTTTCCAAATGATCATTGTAATGTTTAGAAATTTAATTATTTGAATTAAAAAGAATTAGATCATTACCCAAAAAAACAAAAAACAAAAAATTGGAAGACTTTATTTGGGAATTAAAATAGATGCAAGTTGTTTTGTTGTTGTAAACCAAGATGGTTAGTTCTTTTAAAGACGTTTTTCTAAAAAAAACAAACAACTATTGGCTCTTAATGTGGAGTTCTCCTTCAATTCCCCAATATTCCCACTTAAATCATAAGAGTTTTCTTATAAAACTCAAGATACATCTCTTAGATACTTATTTAACACTAAAGTAGCATTGAAAATAATCACCTAGACAAATTCTTGTACTTAATAAACAATTGATTAAGAAAACATTAGTTACCACTAACTTTATTAAATCAAATCACAGTAATACCATTTGCTTGTTTTAATTCCATTGTAGTTGCATTTAATTATATTATAGTTTAACTAATAATGAAGGGTATTTTAATAAAATATATTAAATACACTATTATTTTGAGAAATAGAAATATATGTTTATTTAGAAATAGACTACTATTTTTTTAGACAAACAAAAAGAAAACATAGATATCAATATGGTCGGAAGAAATATATAATATGATGTTATATATATATATATATATATATATATATATATATATATATATATATATATATATATATATATATATATATATATATATATATATATATATATATATATAGGTAAATGTTTAAATGAGAATCACAAAAGAATAAAAACCCTAAAAACTTCTAATTGTAGCTTTTTAAAATAAAATACTGGCATTATTGTAAATAACAACACATATCAGTTTAGTTTCACAAATAATTTATCAGATCTTGCAAACTAGATCTAAAAGCTAGATCTGATTCTTTCTTTCACAGTTCTCAAAAAATCAACCCATCAATTCTCTCTCTTATTCCACCGGTGGCAGGAACCTTTAGCCGCCATCGCCGCTGTTGCCGATGTCCACCTCGCCGGAATCCAAGTTTGCACTGTCGTCGTCATCCAGATGTGTGATTTCTACCCGAGATCCACCTGATCGAACCACCAGATACATAGCTAGCTTTGTCCTCCTCCACCTTCAGAGCTATGATGTTTGCTGGTAGCTGCCACCACCGACGACATACCTCTTCTGACGATATCATCTTCTTTATCCTCCACCGTCACTCCACCAGATCTACAACCATATCCATCATTTTCTCTCCGTTTTCTTGTGAACCAATAAATCTACATCAGATCTCTCTAGATCTGGATCAGCTCTCATTAGATTTGCATCGGATATCACTAGATCTGATGTGTTTGCGCATTTTCAATTCGGATCAGATCTGGTCGGCGTACCAGATCTCGAGATTAACAAAGTTTCGAATGCCGGATCTACTGCCTAACACCAAATCTTCATCAAATCTGATGTGTGTGTGATGCATTTCATGTATGGATCAGGTGTATCTGGTGCATTTCATGTTGGCTTGCATCAGATCTGGTTTTTGAAGATAAATATTCAAAAAAATCAGGCATGTCGATTTTTATAGATAAATCTCCTTTAAGTTTTATCTTTTACTTGTTTTTCTACTTACATCTGTTGCAAATCTCTATGATATATTTTTTTTTGTTGTTTTTTATGTTAAAGTGTGAATTTGATATTTTAATCTCTCATTTATTGTATAATTGTGTTAATCTTAGTTTTAACTGCTGTTAAGTTATGAATGTATAATTTTTTTTAATTAAACTTTGAATTTTTTATACTCGTTTGTGGATTTTCTATATTAAATTGTGTATTAATTGTAATAAGTGTTTTAATTTAGTAATATGGATGTGAATACTATTTTTTGTATTAAAATGTGAATTTAGTGTACTAAGCTGTGATTTTTGTGTTTTAAACTGTGAATTGATTGTATTAAGTTATGAATTTTCTTTTTATGCTACGAATTGACTGTATTAAGCTGTGAATTTTCTGTTTGAACTGTAAATTGACTAGATTAAGCTGTGAATTATTTATATGAAGCTATGAAGTTACTTGTGTTAATTTAAACTATGAATTTTGTGTATAAACTTTGAATTGAATATATAAAGAGTGTTAAGTTGAAAATATAGTTGTGGATGCTTACTTTTCGTGTATTAAACTTTTAATTTTGTGTACTAAACTATGATTTTTGTGTTTTAAATTGTGAATTTTCTTCTTAGATTATATTAAACTGTGATTTTTGTGTTTTAAACTGTAAATTGACTGTATTAAAATTTGTATTTTCTTTTTAGACTATGAATTGACTATATTAAGTTCTGAAATTTTATATATTAAATTATGATTTGATTGTATTAAGTTGTGACATTAAGTTGTGATTATTTTATAATTTTTTTGTTTGCTTTTGAAATAATGTAAATTTTATTCACAGCTTAATATATTAAATTCACAATTTAAAATACGAATGATTTATGTATAATTTTTTTTATTAGTTTTATTCTGAAATAATTATTTTTTTGTGTTGTATAAGTATATAAGAATACATTAGTTTTAATAATAGTTTTGTGTTAAATTCAAATTGAGTGAAATAAATGGTTTTATTAAATTGTAAATGTAGTATTTAAGTTATTAATGTATGACTTTATTTACATTTAGAAGAAAATGATAGTTGCGATGCTAGTACAAGTGGTTAATGGCAGCATGTGGTGGTGGTGGTAGTAGTAGAGTTTGAAGTTTTGATTTATTTCAGTTTGTGAATTATTGTAAAGTGGTTTGCACTAAGTTGTGAATTAAACTATAAATGAATTGTATAAACTTGTAATTTATATAAGTTTTGTGTTCAAATATAAGAGCATATAAGAATGAAAATATTATACTGTAAAAATTACCATTTTCCCCTTTTCGTATCAAAAAAAGAAAAAAAAATTGGATTTTCACATGTTTAATAAGAATATCATATAAGTATTTACTAACTAATGAAGATTCTTAGGAGGTTCTCATTTAAACCACTCCTTATATATATATATATATATATATATATATATATATATATATATATATATATATATATATATATATATATATATATATATATATATATATATATATATATATATATATATATATATATATATATATATATGAAAAGTGAATATGTGTAACTAAATTTGGGTATAGAACCCTTGAAACGTGGTCGTTTATATAAAATCAATTAACACTTCTTTCTTTTAGTTTCTCAAATTATTCAATAATGTTTCCATTACCATTTCTTCTTTTTATCCATTTTTAATTGCTCTGAACATCATTGTGGAGTTCATTTCCTAATGAAAGCAAAAGTCATAAATATTTACTATGGCGTTGGTAAGACCGAACTTTACCAATCAATATATGTGAAAAGTTTAGAAAGATAAGCTAAACCCGTGTCCAGTTAAAAGGCGGATAAATCCAAATTAATGGATTGGAAAATATTAATCATTTATTTTATTTTATTTTATTTTATTTTTATTAAAATTATAGACAAAATACTTAATTTTTTTATGCATGTTCTCTATTTAAAGTCGTGCACTGTGAGTTTTTTTATTCAATTTAATAGAGATGTTGCTTTCTATCTTTCGTGCTACAATGTCTCTTTATTTCTTTCTTATGTTCCAGAGAAGTCCCACAAGAAACAAACTTTTTGTGTTTACTCCATTAAATTTCAGCCTTCATACTTAAAGCGTACACGATGACATTTATTTAATCCAAAATCACTTCCTAGAGAAATCTTTAACTTGCACGATCGAAGACTACTAAGCAATTAAACTTCTGCATCGCTCGAATGATCGGGTCTCTCCCCTAATTAAACCACTTAAACCTTATCATAAAGGTTGAAGGCATTATATATAACTATTTAAGAATTGATGGATATGTTTGCTGATCTCTTCATGTTTTTCTTCATGAAGAAAATGACCTACACCTTGAAGCACGGTTACTTCGTCCAAAAGAGGCACATCTTTTGTAAACCCTCCTTTTTCTATATAGTCTCTAGCACCCATCGAGTTGTAGGTCAGGTCAAGGTCACCCACGATGAACTTAACAGGTACCTTCACTTGAGCTCCGGTCCATGGGCCAGTTAGCTCCCAGTTCCTGTAAATCCACAAAAAGAGTTTTCTTTTTGTCCATTTTTACTAAATTAAACAAGTTCAACTTAATTAGCTAGTTCGAATCTAACTTACAAGTTCAAAGCTCGATAGTAGTTTAGACCTCCGGTGAAGCCAGTTTTCTCATATTTGCTTGTGTAGTATTCAAGATCTTCTTTGGACATCCATGAAGGCAAGATTATAGGATCATCAGGTGAGGTTCCGAACCCAACACCCTTGGGTAGAAAAAGGGGGGCAGGTTTGCGATAATTAAAGAAATTATTTAATACTCTATCTGTACCCCATACCGCAAATTCACCTTCGATTTCTCCAGGTTCCTAGAACATATTCATATGCATACAGAGTGGTGAAGGATAGTTAAAAAGTGACGCAGGTGGTTGTGTGTGGAGTGTGGTGAAGGTGTTGCTGATGGGAGAATTGAAGAAATAGAACCTGAAATCTGATGATGTAGTAATCGTTTCCATAGAGAGCACGAAGTCCATCGATAGGTTTGAACTTAGGATTCCTTGGACTGAAAGGAACACTCATATTCACCAAGGCCTTTACTTTATCTGGCCGATAAAGACATAAAGCCCAGGCAATCATTGCACCCCAGTCATGTCCAACTACGAACACCTTGTCCTCGCCCGGGGCCACCACGGTGTTGATGAGCGCCACCAGATCTCCAACCACATGAAGGGTGGTGAACTTGGTGGGATCGGAGACTGGAGCACCAGTGGTGTCACCGTAGCCACGGAGATCGGGTGCCACAGCACGGTAACCATGTGAGGCGAGATAGAGAATCTGGTGTCGCCAGGTGTACCAGAGCTCTGGGAAGCCATGGATGAAGAGGATCGTTGGCCCTGTGCCAAGCTCTGCTACATGCATGTTTATGTCGTTCACTGCTACCATCTTGTGTTGTATCTTCTCCATTTTTGTATTACTGTGTGTGTTTTGTGGTTTTTTTGGTTATGTGTGTAAATGTTTTTGAAAACTAGTGTGTGGATATATACTCCTGATGTGTGGTTCCTGTAAGATGTGGAAGATGTGAAATGGCGGCCCTTTTAACGAAAACATTTATTAATTTTTAAAACATAAAGTAATATATACTAGGTTCTTACGTAAAAGTGAATCAATAATACATAAATATATTTTTCTAATCTAAACAGAATTATATTCGAGTTCTTTATGAAAAAAGACAAAAGTGTGATCCAATAAATTATATTGTGTTTATTGAGTTTTTAATCTAATACTAGTGATTACAAAACTTAATTACTAGATTATTGTACTTTAAACTTTATTTACCAAATGATGGTAAAAAACAATATGGCCCCACTTTTTATTCAATAACACTGTTAGGTATGTTCAAGGTACACGACGTTTTTGTAGTAGACACCCATAATGGAAGGAACATCGTCCCGACTAGCTGTTATGGTAAGCCTCATTACCACTACAACAACAAACAACCTATACCATATAGGGATGAGCAGTGGAAGCGGGTACGTGCTTTCGGAACCGGAACCGCCTCAGAACTGTCAGTTCTGGAACCGGAACTACCTTAGGCGGTTCCGGTTCCAGTTCTTAAAGTCTCAAAACCGCCTTAAGCGGTTCCGGTTCGAATTATCATTTTTTAAAAACCGATACCCGCTGGATATCCGCCGGTTCCGGTTCCAATACCGGGTACCCGAAACCGGCGGTTAACCGGAACCGGTACCCGCCTCTTTAATATATATATATATATATATATATATATATATATATATATATATATATATATATATATATATATATATATATATATATAATCTAATATTAATATTTTAGAAAAAGAAGGGGGCGTAAATTCCTCTTGCCTTATCATTTTTAGGGTTTGTGATTTGTGACTGAGAATTCATTCTCACAAAAAAAACGCAAACACTCACACAGTCACACTCCCCTCTCGCTATCGTAACTTCGTATTTCGTAAGGTGCCGACACAGCGACACTCCAATCTCCCGTCTCGCAATCCTTTGATTCCCTGGAGTAGATTAGTAGAAGACGAAGGTAGACAGTGGACTCATTCGATTCTTAGACCCCCGCTTAGTCGCTCACGTTGTTTTGTCTGTTCAATCGACAAAAGAAGAAAGCTAATTGTCGATGCAATCGCCGACCATCGCTGTAAGCTTACAACTACAAGGTTAGATTCGAAGTCTCAAATAGTCAAACTGTTACCTTTCAGAGATCAAGATGGGTAATATAGTCCAATTTGATTCAGCTCCTGCCTCTATGAAATAAACATAAACTTTCCATTGGATATGGAATGAAATAACTTATAGTTTTATACGTATGTGTTTTGATTTACTGATTTAGTGCCCTGTATATGTGTTTTGATTTACTGATACCCGTGCCCTGTATATGGAAGGAAATAACTTATAGTTAATAATCCTTTCAACTTAAATGCATAACAACGACTGTTTAAGAGCTTAAACTAAACCCAAGCCAAACCCTATTTTAATTTATTGAGTTATTGTACTTAATAGCTCATATGGACATGACATGTAATACTTAGAAATTCACTATTTTTTTTTTTTTTTTGTGTTTTGTGGTCTCAAAAGTTCATTGTATATTTGGTTGTTATTGATTTATGTTTGTTGTCTGAAATTTTAGGTTCAACAATGGAAAGTAGTCGAATTGATGTTGACTTGGATGGTGAAAGTGAGGCTGTTGAGCAAAACAAAGTGCCGGTAGTTGGGGGCAAAAGGACATCAAACGCTTGGCGCAACTACACAGATGTTAGAGATCCAAAGACGGGCAAGATTATAAAGGCGCAATGCAAACATTGTTCCAGAATCTTGACAGTTACTACAAAGAATGGTACATCATCTTTGGGTAAACATAATGTTGTATGTTTACAGAATCCTGATAATATTGATAAAAAAACAAAAGAAAATTAGCACTTTAGAACAAGTCAAAGTGATGCGACTACCGTTTCTAATTGGGAATTTAACCAAAATACAATCAGGCTTGCTTTAGCAAAAATGATTGTCATTGATGAGCAACCATTTTCATACGTTGAACGTGACGGGTTCAGATATTTTTGTAGTGTTGCTGTTCCACAGTTTTGTATCCCATCACGTTTCACGGTTGCTAGAGATATTAGTAAAGTGTTTCTTTGTGAGACGGAGCAATTGAGAAATACCTTGAAAAGTTTGAATTCTAGGATTGCTCTTACTACTGATTGTTGGACTTCTATGCAAAATTTAAGTTATATGTGTTTAACTGCTCATTTTATTGATGATAATTGGAAATTACATAAAAGAATTTTGAATTTTCGTAATATTGATAGTCATAAAGGAAAGGAAATCGGGAAAGAAGTAGAATCTTGTATTCTTTATTGGGGTATTGAAGAGAAGTTATCTTGCATCACTGTAGATAATGCAAGTGCTAATGATGTAGCTGTTGCTCATATAAAAGACAATCTAATGGATAAACTTGTCTTAGGAGGTGAGTTTTTCCATATGAGATGTGCCGCCCATATTTTAAACTTGATTGTTAAAGATGGTCTCGATTTGATTAAAGATGCCATTGTTAGGATTAGGGGTGCAGTTAGATATGTTAGGAGCTCTACAGAAAGATCAAAATTGTTTGATACTTGTGTATCAAAATCAAAAATTTCGAGTAAAGCATCGGTATCTCTTGATGTACCAACACGGTGGAACGTCACCTACATTATGTGTGGAAACGGCACTTAAGTTTGAGAGAGCTTTTAAAAGAATGAGACAAGAAGACCCCGCATTTGAGAAAGATCTTAAAGATGGATTTCCATCCCAAAAAGATTGGGAAAGTGCTAGAAATTTATCTCTTTGTTTGAAGCAGTTTTTTGAAGCCACGAAAAGGATGTCGGGAACTTTGTATGTTACGGCTAATATGCACTATCATGAGATATTAGGTGTACTTGCTTCCTTGTTGGAGTGGACACAAGATGAAGATATCAATATTGTTCTTATGGGTGATCAAATGAAGAAAAAGTTTGACAAGTATTATGGAGACTTTGGAAAAACAAATGTGATGGTGTTAGTTGCGGTTGCACTTGATCCAAGGTATAAGATGAGGTTTGTGAAGTTTTCTCTAAGAAAAATCTATCCTTTAGACTTCAAGAAGGTTGAAGAGCTATATGCTCAAGTGTTTGAGGTTTTGAATCAACTATATAATCATTATTCTAATGTTTCTTCAAGGGGCAAGAATGATGGTTCTAGTTCTTTCAATACAAATGATAATGATGGTCAAAATTTTGATGGTGTGGTTAAGAATAAGCAAATGAGAAAAATATATGATGAGTTTTATGAAAATGATGTTGAAGATGCTATGGAAAAATCTGAATTGGAGGAATATCTTGATGCTCCACCCGAAAAAATGAATAATGAAACATTTGATATTTTGAAGTGGTGGAGTGACAAGTGCACAACATACAAGGTGTTAGCATCAATGGCAAAGGACATTCTAGCCATTCCGGTTTCTACGGTTGCTAGTGAGTCCACTTTTAGTACATCCGGACGTGTGGTTGATGACTTTCGTAGTAATTTGCTTCCAAAAACGGTGGAAGCTTTGATTTGTACTCAAGATTGGTTAAGGGCATCAAATGTTTGTATTGACCTTGAACAGTTACTGGAAGATGTGGAAAAATATGAGGAAGGTAATATGGAAGATACACTTTTATTTATTCTTTTATTTTATGTTTCTTGTATAATATTTAATATTCTAATTTGAATTTTTATGTTTATTTCCACTACAGAAATCAGTCGCAATATGGAAGATACACGTGGAGGGAATAAGTAGTTGATGTTTTTGATGTTGGGATGTTGCTGTTTTTGCTGCCTGTTGTTGCTGTTGCTGTTTGCTATTTTGCTGTTGCTGTTTGGTGTTGTTTTGCTTGCTGTTTTGCTGTTTTTTGCTTGTTGGTGGTGCTGTTTTGTTGTTGCTGTTTGGCTGTTTTGATGTGCTTCTTCTGCTGTTTTTGTGCTGTTTTGAAACTTGATAAAAATTGTTTGCTGTTTTGCTATTGCTGTTTTGACTTTTGTTATTGCTGAAAATTGTCATTAAATTTTCATTTTGTTATATTACTTGATAAATTCGTGTTTTGAGATCAAGTTTTTATGATTATTTTAGTTTTATATTACAGTCCTAGTCTCCTATTGTTTATAAAAGTTTATTTCAATGAAATGTATACAATAAAAGATGTAATTTATCAAGAAGTCGGGTACCCGGAACCGGAACCGGTTCCGGCGGTTCCGGTAGCGGTTTCAATTTTCTAGGAACCGGTGTAGGCGGTTCCGGTTCCAATACCCAAAAACTAAGAACCGCCGGTTCCGGGAGCGGTTCCGGTTCCGGCTAAAATAGGCGGGTACCCGGTTATGCTCGTCCCTATACCATAGCCAATGAAAACCGATGTCGACCCCCCTCTTTGACCATACTAACGGTCAAATTTTCAAAATAATAATAATAATATTTTTTTTTATCTATAAATACATCCCATTTACCTCAAATTCATTTATTACATTTTTTTTTCTTTCTTTATATTTTATAAAATTTCAATACTTTCTAAAAAAAATAGATATGTTCGATCGGTCCAAAGATGATGATGATGGTGATATCTTCGTCAGTTCGATCCACGAGTATTCCAAACCCTGTTACTACAACCAGATCAAGTTCATCTACTAACAAGACGTGCAATTTTAAATAGAAATCATGAAGAGTGATACAAACGTCTAATTCACGATTGTTTTGCAGATATTAATTGTGTTTACCAACTTAGCGAAAACACAGACAACTTCGAAAATACTCGGCGAATTATAAATACGATGATAACGAAGATGAATAATAGTGAATTTAGAGGGAAAATTTTATTTTTTTTCATCTTGTAATGTTTTTTTTTTAATTTTTAAAAGTTATTTTTTTCTTTATTGTAATATTTTTCTAGTTTTTAAATGTTAGGTTTAATTAAATAACTATGTTTTATTAAAGTATTTTATATATTTGGTATGTACTTGATCCGATTGTTGTATGATCCTTTTGGGTTGCCTTCACCAAAGCAACTTGACAGGATGACTTATGGAAAGAGAGAGAGAGAGAGAGAGAGAGAGAGAGAGAGAAAGAGAGAGAGAGAGAGAGAGGATATTATGATTTATTAATATATTATATGAATAATATATTAAAAGAAATATCATATTGTTTAATTAATATTGGTCAATAATTAATTAAGAATTAATTTTGTGGTTAAAAGAGATTAATTAAATAAATGAGACTAGAATCACCAATTATAAGATAATTGAATTTGGGTTGTGAATCTTATGGATTAAAAGAGTGGACAATTTCAAGGTGAAAGCCCATTTGGAAATCGCCCAAGGGCCCTATTACAGAAGGTTCTTGGAGCTGCTTATGGCCTAAGTTATCCAATTAAGGTTTTGACTGAAACCATAGTAGCTCAACTATTTAAGGATCCTTAGGGCTTCAGTTTTCGGCTACTAGAAGAACCCCTATAATTCCTATAGCCGAAATTGTGCCTCCATACTCTCTCTTCTTGATCATCTTCTTGTATTGGTGTTTGTGAGCCATTATAGGTATTAAAATTGTGATACTAAGCTCTTGAAGATTGAAGATTCTTGCTACTATCAAAAGGTAATCATCTAAACTTGTTTTAGCTGTAGATTTCGATTTTTATAGTGTGTTAGATTAGGGTTTGCAAGCTTTGGATAAATTTTCATGTTCAATAGCGAAACCTAGATCCAAAGCTTTAGGGTTTTGCATGTACACATAAGAATGTTCTTTTGATCAAAACCCATCATTGTTTTTATAAACTTTTTTGGTTTCTATTGTATTTGATGCATTGTATGTTTGTTCATTGCTTGAATTCGATTTTCTACCTTCTGCCTGATAGACTCGTCGAGTCCCAAGTTGAACTTGACGAATCAGATGAACTCAACAAGTCCAAATGGGGACTCGGCGAGTCGGGCTGTCAGGCAGATGGATTTTCGGGATTTTGGCTTATTTTGACTTACGATAATTACCAAAAATGTTTTTAATTAATAAAATCCGATTTTTATTTGTTCCATGTGATTATCTTAGTCAAAATAAAAGATATTTATCATTTAATCAGACAATTATTGTCTTATTTGATAAACCATAATTATTTGAATTATTTGACCAATTATCTTGTATGAAATTGGATTAGGTCAAAATTAGATAATCACCAATTAATTGTTTAAGTATATTATTTTAATTTTGATCTAGATAGTTTTGAAATGTTTCAAAACTTGCCCTCAAGTTTTAGATTTTTTTTATTAAAAGTTTAATTTTGAAATAATTAAGTTCCAAACTCTAGAATTTTACAAGTTTAAAATTCATCCATATACTATTATAATATTATATGAATAGTTATTATATATGTATAAGATAAATGCTAGTATTACCGTTAGTAGACATCATTCACGAAGCCGATCTATAATGGGGTATAAGGTTGATGCCTATAAACTGTCAGTTTAATGGGTGTCCACTCTCACCCACCGCTTCCTTGATTGGCGGAGTGTCATTAGCTGAACGGGGAGGATAGGGAAACTAATTCCTCATTAAAAGTATAATGATTAATAAAGTAACTAAATGTTTTTATAAAATTCCCAATCTTAGTTACTTTAGGAAAAATGTGAATTTGATGTTATTCCATGAAATTACACTTTATACCCTTGCTAAGATGTTAGTGGAGCGTGTGTGGTTAACCGGCACACTAATTTGGCTCTAAGCAAAGGTGGAAAAGGGTGACTCGATGTTTTTCATAGATCAATGGAATGTGTGTGGCTAACCAGCACATTGATTAAGTGACTATAACATTTGGGCACCATATACATTTGCATGGTTATTTGTTTGTGATCATCGGTATCCCAGTCAGAAACTTGAAGGGAATATTGAGATTTAAACATGCCATTGAAAATTTCAATGAATCTCAAAAGATCTAGGAATTTTCAATACATTTAAAACTTAATTTCTTTTGTTTTTCATGGTGGAAATTAGTGAATCGTCATTCACGTACCTTCAAATTATTTGATGTTTAAATTATGGAATCCCTCTTCTAAATTGCAAATAATGTTGTTGGATCCTAGCCCTAATTTCTCATTTGGTTGTTTAATTGGGGATTATTATCTAATCAAATTTTATCTCTTTTCCTTTTCAAATGTCGAACTCAAACAACAACGCTTCAGGCTCAACCTCTTCCGGCTCATTCTCACTCATGAACTTCACACCTTGTTTTGTGATCCTCGACATCCTAGTCACAAAACCTGAAGCACACACTCGAGATAGAAACATGCCATTGAAAAGTTCAATGAATCTCAAAAGATCTAGGTGTTTCAAAACCAATTAAAACCTAATAATATATATATATATATATATATATATATATATATATATATATATATATTTCGTTTTCATGGTGAAATTGGTGAATCGTTATTTGCCTACCTTCAAATATTTTATAGCTTGGATTACGACATCCCTCTTCCAAGTTATAAAAGTATTGTGTTGGGTCCTAGCCTTAATATTTCATATTGGGTGTTACATTAGGGACTTTAAATCAACTATCTTGAATATCTCCCAAAAGATGTCTGGTTTAGACATTTATGATCTTCCCAAATCTCTTGAAACAAGCTTTCCTAAATGAAAATGATCTCCCATGGAAATCATACTTCTTTCACCCCCTCCAATTATTCTCCCTAACCCACAAGTTCCTAAAAAAATTAAGGTCACTCTAGCCCTATTGGCAAGCAAAGGTCTATGTGTGATCACATCTTGGAGATGTAGTCACATATTGACAAGTCGGGAGAGTTAGGTGTCAAAGTCTTGAGAAAGTTGGTGGCTCAACTACTTTCTAAGTCACATAGTGAGTTCCTTTGAGACTCCTATGAAACAGACTATGACAATACCCTTAATGATCTTATATATTTGCTAAGATCAACTTCCAAAACTTTATGGACATTAACAATGATGACATTGGATATCCAGTAAAGCTCTCTCTTCCTAATGGAAAGGGAACGACCAGAGTCAACTCGGTTGACCAAATGGTAAAGAGAAAGGCTAAGTCTATGATAGTCTTATGTTCCATTACCAAAGCGTCCATATGTTAAATTGCCAAAGGAAGGGGCATTGGTTGCGAAACTGCCAATTTACCTAAGGGTGTTAAAGTCAATAAGGTTGACTCTACTTCAGGTAAAGTCCACTATCTAACTCTGCTAAGTTTCTATTCTGAGATTCTTGATACATGATGTGACTGGGTCACATGGTGATGTTTTAAGAATCAAAGAAAAGTGAAGGAACTTAAAGAAAGAATATGTTTAATCTGATTGCGCAGATGGATTTCTATCGCATAGTTTGAAGATCGGATTCTTGAGGTACTTATTTAGGGTTATGAGATATTGTTTAGGAATAGATAACAACAAGTTTTCATATGGATTGTAAGGATAAGTTTTTTTCGTAAAGTTTTAAAATAAAAGGAAATTTTTGATTTTATTTCTTTTATGTATCCTTACAATGGCGTTTGTGGAAAATTGTTGCTTATAAGATTCCACTGATAGCAATATTGGAATATGAAATTGATTCTTTCATTTGTGGTAGTGTCTAAATTTACCAAATAAGGAAAGATTCTCATCACCCAAGTTTCAGTTGGATAGAAACTTGGAATCATGCAAGTTGTATAACATGATGAATGAGAACTTTCAAGCATTGGAAAAATTAAGACTAACTACTTGTTCACATGGATGTGTAAGTCAAGTGAAAGACTAAGGGATCGAGTACACATTCTTGTCCACTGGTTAAGTTCAGCACAAAAGATCGATAAGACTATTCATCATTATTTACTAAGGTTTACTAAATATGGTTATACTTACAAGCTTAAGTATAAGTTCTGAAACATTGGAAAAGATCCAATGTATGGCAGGGCGAATAAGAAGAATCAAATTAGGCAGAAAGATAAAAGTTTCTCAAATCTGAAAAGATGGGAGAGTACTTTAGTATCATGTTATATGATCATCTTAATGATTAAGAGACCTTATCACAATTCATCCTCTAAGTGCATTCTGATAGCTAAGAAGAGGAGCTATGAATTGTTGAAATGGTTAAATCAAAAAGATGAGTCACTCTTCGTTCCAAAACAATTCTTAGAGTTATACTCTAAGATTGTAACTTGAGTGACATGTCTTAAAGAAGGTTTAAAACACTTGTCAAATGTAAGAGTAATTGTTTTCTACTCTTGTACATTTGAAATTGGTAAGTTGTGATGTTTTGGATAAAACAAAGACCAACTAAGGCCAATTGTGTGAAGTGTTTGTCTTGATTAGAATCCACACTATCTCTTGAATATCTGACAAGAAAGTCTTATATGTCAAGAGGACAGTAGGAGTCTTAAAGGTCTTGAAAGTCTCAAGAACTAATCAAGAATAAAACCTAAAGTTCTTCACTAGCACACGACTTGAGGTTCATAACCTATCGTGTTGACATATTCTGTGCCCATTCCAATTAAAGTTAGCTTTGCATATGAGTTCTTAAAGTTCTCAATTGGTTGCACAACAACTTAGAAGCAATGACAGGCCCTTGAGCTGCCAGGTGGCAAGAAATTAAGATTGAGTTCAGTCCATATGAGTTTGGATTTGTCATTATCCTTGTCTTGTGACTATGGTTTTGACAATTCACATGGATAAGAACACATACATCATTAAATCTAAGTGTCATAAGGTTTCTCTCCGATTCATGAAAATGATGGTGAGGAAACACTTTCACTAAGTAGATTTTAGCTAGATAGCAATTGTGATATTTGCATTCTCAAAGTCGTTAGTGGAGCGTGTGTGGTTTACCGGCACACTAACATGGACTTGTGAGAAGTGGCAAAGGTCTAAACAATCAAGATTATGATTACGGCATCCCTTTTTATAGTTCTTAAAATTGTTTAGACACACCTGTGAGCTATCTAAGATAAGGTGTATGATTATGATAAATTTTATCAAAGCACTCTAGTATCATAAATCTGAACTTTGGTAAGAAAGTCAATAAAGTATTGATTTCTAGAAGTTCAGTTGATTTCTGAGTACATGTCAAAGCTAGTGGGAGCATAAGTATTATGCTAATAATCATCATGTTAGTGGGAGCATGATAATTATGATAAGTATTGCAAGTTAGCAATGTTAATTATAGAAAACAAAAAGTTTCAATTGGGAAAGAGTTGTTTTGCTATAATTAAGGGAGAGGAAATTATACTTCATCTCAAATCTAAAAGCTTAGATTAAGGTTTTAATCGTAATTAGTCAAGGATATATATATGAATTTCATGTTGAAATTGATCAACATAAGGAAATTCTGTATATGGGTCTATTATTTGCTTTCTCAAATTCGGTTATGATTACGGCATCCCTTTTCATAATCTGAGTTATGAGAACTTGGCAAATTGAAATGGAAATATTATAGCAAAATACTGGTTTAGTGTAACACCTAAAGTTGGAAAGCCAAGAAAAGAAAGAAAACCCCAATTTTAAGGGGAGACTCGGCGAGTCCAAGGAGGGACTCAGCGAGTCCGAGCGGGATCCGGGTCGAGGTGTAAGCGACCGACTAGGCGAGTCGAGCAAGGTGACTCGGCGAGTCTGGTCTGAACGAGGAAAACCCTAAATCCGGGACTTGGAGCTTATTTAAACGCATCATTCTCTTCCCTAAGGTTCCTTTAGTACCTCTTTCACTCAAAACAATAAACCCTAGCCGCTATAATCGTTTTGGAGCAAGATCTAACCCTTGGTGAAGCTTTTTGGAGCTTGAGAGGGAGGATAGTCATTGTGGAACAAGAAGGGGGCCTTGGATCCGGAGTTGGTGGAGTATTTCTGAGCATTTAAAGGTAATAAATCGTTACCTTCCCTCTTTTGTTTAATAGATCAACCTTGGCTATGAGATTTTGAGCTTTTATGCCATGCTTAAGAAACTATTTTGAGTTAGAAGCCCAGATCTGAAGTTGCTACTTCAAATCTGAGTGTATCTTGGCCTAGAAAGTCATAAAGCATCTGTTTTTGGGTTGATAGTGAAGCCTCCTTGTCTTAAACCCTAGTTTGGATTGTTTTAAGCTTAGATCTCTTGATCTACACGTAAAGTTTGCCACTTTACGTGAGGGATAGGCCATAGAAGTATGGATCTATGAGTTGCAACCTCTGTTTGGCTCGAAAAGCCACTGCATGGATTAAGGACTGAATAGACTCGGTGAGTCCTTTGAGTGGACTCGGCGAGTAGTATGAATACGGAGGCGAACTCGACGAGTTGGATGAACAACTCGGCGAGTCTGTGAAGATTGCCTTGGACTCGGCGGGTCTGTTCTTGGACTCGGCGAGTCAAGTCGCAAAACCCCAAACCCTTCGAGTCAAGGCTCAGTTTAGCGAGTTGAGTGGGGACTCAGTGAGTTGGATAGGTCAGAACTTGGAAATCAGTGAACTCGGCGAGTCAGTAGACTGGCTCGGCGAGTAGGGTCAACATGGAAGGTTGACTTTGGCCAGGACTTTGACTTTGATCGGAGTTGAGTTAGTTGACTTTTAGAGGTCTGTCAGGCTAAGTGTCTCTTTGTTATTGGTAGCTCGGAGAGTTAGAGGAGCAGCATTTCAGACGGTGGTTGGTTAGCAGTCCGAGGGTTACCAGCAGAATTCAGCAGTTCAGGTGAGTTTCCTTCCAGTAGGAACAGGTCTAAGGCCACAATGCCGGCCCGTTCAGTTAGCAGTAGTTTCCGGACCTCGATCCGATGCAGTAGTTAGTATGTTTGATGCCTT
The DNA here is from genome assembly GCF_052625555.1 of Lactuca saligna. Taxonomy (NCBI): domain Eukaryota; kingdom Viridiplantae; phylum Streptophyta; class Magnoliopsida; order Asterales; family Asteraceae; genus Lactuca; species Lactuca saligna. Next base: position 21,824,014 of record NC_136419.1, on the reverse strand, counting down.
TGTGGCTCAGACAGGAATTATGTGTTATGTGCTATGTGTTATGTGATCTGGGCTACAGTCCGATGCAGTATGCAGTATATGTGTTCATGATAGTTGATATATTATGCCATGTTCAGTCAGTTTCCGGAATTCGGTCCGATGCAAGGGGCAAGGCCCCAGTTAGTCCGGACTTCGGTTCGATGCAGGGGACAAGGTCACAGTCAGTTTCCGGACTTCGGTCCGATGCAGTGGGCAAGGCCCCAGTTAGTCTGTACTTCGGTCCGATGCAGGGGACAAGGTCCCAGTCAGTTTTCGGACTTCGGTCCGATGCAGGGGGCAAGGCCCCAGTTAGTCCGGACCTCAGTCCGATGCAGTGGGCAAGGCCCAGTATGTGCTTTATATAATCTTGTATGGTATGTGGTAGTTTGGGGGAGCTCACTAAGCTTCGTGCTTACAGTTTCAGTTTTTGGTTTCAGGTACTCAGTTTTCAAAATAGGAGCTCGGAAAGATTGCAGTGCACACACCATAGTCAGCTAGCCTGGGATGTTCTACTCTGATAATAAGTTGTATTTCGAATTAATGCTACAAAATTATGTTATGATTTATGTTACGGTTTTTATGAATATGGTTTTTAGTAATGTTTTAAAAAGAAAATTTTAGTTCTGATTTTTGGGATGTTACATTTAGTCTTTATGTGAGATATCATGAATCGTATCCCGTATGCTTCGGATATAGGATCGATTACATGTGCTTTATTCATCCTTTCTTAAATTTTCCAAATGTCTGGGGCATTAAGAAGGGAAAAGGTCTAGAATTGGATATGAATAAAAGGATTAAACAATTGTCGAGGACAATCTAAGGTTTACCAAAGATTGGTTGCTCAAGGACACTTGGAAGTATAGTGATAATTCTGGAAGGACCATATTGACATAATCTGTAAGGAGGCAACTCTTGTTCAGAAGTGATAGTCAAAATGGAATCTGGAAATGTTTCAAAGTTAGAAATTATTCAATCTGTGTAAGATTAGGAAACTTAATGCAATAAGGATGTTTCCAAGGAGCTTATATCCTTTAGAATGCTCTGTAATGGTTGTTGTCAAGTCTTTCTGCCTTTATGCATAATCATTACAAGAGGATCAATGCATATAAGTTTAGAATCTAATAGATTTCAGTAAATGGCATGAATTTGGAATTCTTGCATTTGCAGTAAGGATTTGGGACTGTGAAAATAGGATCATTGGAGTTATGTTCAATTGATCTATTTCACAAAGTAAAGATCATAGATAAACATAGTATGCATACTTGGTTTATGGCATGACTAGTGTTTAGAAAACATAATGTACATGCTTGGAGCATGGGACAACTATTGTTTTAAATTCAAGAATAAAGTTGATAGCTGAAACAGTATACAATGAATAATGGCTAATCATATGGTGATAAATAAAAGGTGTTTTATTTTTGTTCATAGGTTTTGATACCATATTGGATTCAATTATTATTGTGTTTCACTTTGCATGTTTTAACTTCCAGAATAAACTAGGTTATTCTTCCGGAATGACTAAGTTATTCAAAACATCCGTAGTCGGTCATATGTTGGAAGTAGATATGAATCAAGACTATCATGGGTTGGCTTGTAGAGGTCTAAGATGTTGGACAAAGGGCTGCAACACTCATGAGTGCTCATAAGTTCTGAGTATTGGATTCAACTCGTGCTCATTGGAATCACTTCATGGATTTTATCACGAGTGATCATGAGACGATAATATATTATATTATTCAAACCTAGAGATATGAGTTGTTACTATGAGTTGGTTGTACATTGATAGCATGAAAACGCATTTGGTAACTCGATGTTATAAAACGTGCCTTTGTGTATGATTCAACAAGTAATAGAACAAGTTGGTGATGACAAATGTAAGTGCTCGGCCGGGCCAGGACTGATTTGATTTGTTCAATTAGTCAGTCGTCATAAATCGGAAATCAGGAAACAACAAATGGACAGAGAGAATGATTATAATCCATGTCTCAGTCCATATGATATCTAGAATGGAGGAATATATGATCCCTTATCTAATGGACAAGTCATTGACAAAGGTCAGAGATCATCGGCAAGGTCAGAGTTCGAAAGAAGCTTTTGAGAGCTATGATTGCCAGTCAGTTCTTGAAGTCATACGCAATAATATTTTTAGACTTATCCAAGTGGGAGACTATTGGATTAATGTCTAACTCCATAACTATAATTGGTGAGACTTGACCCGACCCGGCATGGTCTATTTGGGTTGCATGGCATCATGCATTTGGATAGACTATAATGAGAGAAATAACACTTAAGGTTTGTTAATATATTATAAGTTCTAATATATTAATAAGGTTATTTAATTAGTACTAATCAAGAATTAATTTGGAATTAATTAAGTGATCAAAAGGAGACTAATTAAATATATGGGTTGATTGTGTAAATCACGCATTCTTATATGTGGTCTTGTGATCCAAGATTCCTTATGTTTGACTAAGTCCATGGGGTGACCCATGGATACTCCATGGAGGTTAAAATCCATAGAGCATAAGGAATGCGTAAAGTTATGAGTTACATGGTGTAACCCTAATAGCCACCATATAAAAGAATCCCATGGCTCAAGAAATCAGCCACTATGTGTGAGAATGAAGGGCTAGCCGATGTCATGAAGTGCATATGTTCTCTCAAGTCATTCCATGTGCATTTGGTGTTGTGTGAACCATTTGAGGTGTCACACTTGGGGCACTAGTCACTCAAGCTTCATGAAGACATTGTACATCAAAGAGGTATGTAATTCTAACTCCATATATTCATATAAATCAATGTTATTATGTTAGTTAGGATGAATGCCTTGGAAAGTTCATATATGCATGTATAATAGAGAAAACATGGATCCAAGGTATTTAGAGTTGCATGTACACTTAGGAGTGTTAAAATGCTCAAAACCCAACATTGATATATACACAAGATTCGTCTTCATTCCTCGAAAAACCAAACTCTTTGACTTTCTCATCGAAACAAAGATTCCATCTGCGAGGTACTTGTTTCAATCCATATATGGATTTCTCAAGCTTACACACTCTATTAGGGTACTCTGTACTGACAAAACCCTCTGGCTGACTCATGTAAACATCCTCAACCAACTTTCCATTAAGGAAAGCGGTTTTGACATACATTTACAATATTTCATAGTCATGAAATGTGGCAATGGCTAACAGGACCCTAATGGACTTAATCTTTACTACTGGTGAAAATGTCTCATCATAATCAACTCCCGATGTTTGAGAAAATCCCTTTGCAACTAGTCGCGCCTTATACGTGTGTACATTACCATCCATGTCGGTCATCTTCTTGAAGATCTATTTGCACCCAACTGTCTTATAACCTATAAGATTGTCAACCAAGTTCCAAACTTGATTGTCATACATGGATTGTATCTCGCAATCCATTGCCTTTTTCCATTTAGCAGACTCGGGGCCTGCCATGGCTTCTGCATAGTTGTTAGGTTCATCCAGACTTACCAGTGTCTCATCACTGATAAGTGTCTCACCTTCCGCAGTAATATGGAAACCGTAGTAGTGCTCAGGTGCATTCCTAACCCTTGTGGAACGCCTCATAGGTACAGACTCATCAATTGGATCAACAGGAATTTCCTCCTCAGGTTGACTGCTAGGGTTTGAAGTTCCTTCACCACTTGACTCTTGAATTTCTTCGAGGTTAATTTTCCTCCCACTGTTTCCTTGGCTTATGAACTCTCTCTTTCAAAAGACACCCCTCCTTACTACAAAAACCACATTCTCACTGGGTCTGTAGAAGAGGTAACCAAAGGATTTATGTAGGTAGCCGACGAAAATACACCTCTCACTTCGAGGTTCGAGCTTATCGTGAGTCTCACACCTCACGAAAGACTCGCAACCCCAAATCTTGATGTGGTCTAGATTAGGAACTTTTCTAGTCCACATCTCATGAGGAGTTTTGGCAACTTTTTTTATAGGGACTAGATTAAGGATATGGGTGGCAGCCTCTAACGCATACCCCCGGAATGAGATTGGTAGCGAATCTCGACTCATCATGGAACGAACCATATCTAACAAGGTTCGATTATGCCTCTTAGCCACACCATTCAACTGTGGTGTCCTGGGAGGTGTCAATTGTGAGACAATCCCACATTCCTTAAGATAGTCGATGAACTATGTACTAAGATACTCACCACCTCGATCAGATCGAGGCATCTTAATTTTCCTGCCCAATTAATTCTTGACTTCTTGTTTAAACTCTTTAAACCTTTCAAAAGTCTTTGACTTATGCTTGATTAAGTATACATAACCATCTCTATTATAATCATCTGTAAAAGTCACATAATAACGATTAGCATCCCTTATCGCAGTTTTGAAGGGTCCACACACATATGTGTGCACTAGATCCAAAAAACCTTCACCCCTTACACAAGAAAAAGTAAAGGGTGACTTTGTCATTTTTCCAAGTAAGCATGATTCACAACTATCATCTGAATTTAGGTCAAATGACTCCAAGACTCCATCCTTTTGGAGTTGGTCTATGCGTCTCTTGCTTACATGTCCAAGACGACAACGCCATAATGATGCTTTGTCCAAGTTATTATTATTAGAAGAATCAATACACAACACATTATTTCCTAGGTTATCTACAACAGACATAGCTTCATACACACCATCACAAGGTAATGCTTTAAAATAAAGAACATTATTAAAGAAAGCATTTATTCCACCAACTTCATTATCAAAAGAAAATGTAAACCCTTGTTTGTACAAAGCATTAAAGGAAATAATATTTCTTGCTATTTTAGGCGAGTAGCAACATTTATTCAAATCCAATGTAAACCCACTACTTAGCAACAAAAATTAAACTCCAATCTTGGTGATAGGTGAAGCTTTCCTATTCCCCATGATCAAGTTTATCTTTCCATGCTCCACATTCTCACTTCTTCTTTGTCCCTGCAAATCAGAACATATGTGAATTCCACATCCTATATCAAGGACCCAAGAGTTAGAATAGGGTGAGTTATTAGAAAATATTGTGTAAATACCTGCATGGATGGGTTTTACTTTCCCATCCTTTATGTCTTGCAGGTACTTTGGGCAGTTCCGCTTCCAATGCGACTTTTCATGGCAATAGAAGCATTCAGCCTCTTTTGGGTTAGAAGAAGGAGTGACGAAACCTTTCTTGGTTCCACTTGAATAGGAGCCATCAAGGGTCTTACCATTGGTACCCTTCGAAGGGTTCTTCCTATTTTTCCCTCTACCTTTTCCGATTGCCAGGACAGGGGCGAGTTTGGAGTAGGAGTAGAAGCGGTAACAACTGACTTACCTTTAAGACATGTTTTAGCGGTATTTAGGAGTCCTTGAAGCTTGCTGAGGGTAACTTTCTCCTTGTTCATGTGGTATGTCATGCGGAATTGATCATAACACGATGGTAAGGAGTGCAAAATAATATCTATTTCTAACTCCTCGGAGAAGTTCACATTCAATTTCAGCAAACGGTCCACATACGTTTGCATTTTCAGCATGTGGCTCGTGATGGGTTCACCATCCTTCATCCGGGTTGTTATCATAGAGGAGATGATTTCATATTGCTCTTGACGAGCACTTTGATGGTAGCGGTACATAAAATCCTAGGGCATCTCAAAAGGATAGTAATCCTTATAGGAATTTTGGAGCTCGGCTGGCGTAGTGGCCAACATGATGCATGCCACTTTGGTAGCATATCTTTTATGTGCTTTATATTCAATGACCTCCTCAGGAGAGGCAGACGGCTCGGGTACCTTAAGCTCCTTTTCAAGGACATATTCCTTGTCCTCATACCGAGTGACCATCTTGATGTTCCTGATCCAATCCATAAATTTGAATCCATCAAAGATGACTCTCCCACAAAGGTTTATGAGAGAGACGGAGCCGGTAGGGTTAGAGCCTGAAGCAGCATTATTGGAAGACATCTGAAAAGAAGAAAACAAGTTTAGATTAGATATAAAGATAGTCCTTAATAAAACACCCAAATGTAATATTAAGGCTAGGATTCAATCATAATATATTATAACCTAGAAGAAGGATGTCTTAATCTAAGTTATAACATATTTGAAAGGTAGGTGAATGACGATTCGCCAATTTCCACCATGAAAAATGAAATATAAATTATTTGGTTTTTTAATTGGTTTTTAGAAACTCCTAGATTCTTTTGAGATTCATTGAACTTTTCAATGGTATGTTTCAATCTCGAGTGTTCCCTTCATGTTTTGTGACTGGGATGTCGAGGATCACAAAACAAGGTGTGAAGTAACCATGCAAATTACTTAGTACCCTTAATGTTTTTCACTCAATCGATGTGCCGGTTAACCATACGCACTCCACCGACCTATGAAAAACCTTAAGTCACCCTTTGCATGCCTTGTTAAGTCCAATTTAGTGTTCCGGTTAACCACACACGCTCCACTAACGACTTAATCAAAGTGCAAAGTATAATTTCATGGGTTAGCATCTTATTCACATTTTCCTAAGTAACTAAGATTGGGAATTTATAAAAACATTTAGTTAATTTATAATAATCATTATACTTTTAATTAGAATTTTTAAGTCACTGTCCTACCCGTTCGGCTAACGACCCTTCACCGATCAAGGAAGCGGTGGGTGAGAGTGGACACCCATTAAGCTATCATTTTATAGGCAACAACCTTATACCCCCCTTATAGACCGGCTTCGTAAATGAGGCCTACTAACGGTAAAACGACTTGATCTCATACATATATATATATATATATATATATATATATATATATATATATATATTATTAACTTATAATATTATAGAGTATAAGGGTTGAATTTTAACTTTTAAAATTCTAGGGATTGGAACTAAATTTTACTAGATGACTTTACATGTTCTAAAACTCGAGGCAAAGTTTTGTAACTTTACAAAACTTTTCAATTCATAACTTATGAGTTATTGTTTATTAAAAATGAAGACTCTTCATTTTTTGTAACTTATGTGTTCTTTTAATGGATTTATTACAAAGTGACTTTTGGTTATTGATATGGGCATATTTAGTTATAAAATTCATGCATGATCTTAATACTTTATGCTGATTTTGTCTCATTTAATGAACAAAAGGTGCTTAATTAGATTAAATATTTCATTTTCAGCAATAAAGACATGCTCGAAAGGAAAATGAAGCGGAACTAGCTATTGGAAGCTTGGATCTTGGATTTGAAGAAAGAAGGATGTTGTTGGACAGCTTGACCCCTTGTCAGTGTTTTGGCCATATCTCATGAACCGTAACTCTGATTGACGAGATTCAAAATGTTCTGAAAAGTAGACACAATTTCGGACGACTTTCGTGTTTTGAGAAAATGCTGATTCGAAACGTACTCGGGGAGTAGGGTCGATTACTCGATGAGTTGTATCGAACTTTCACGATTCTGGACGCGTTGACTTGCCGTATACGGGTTTTAAATGATGGACTCACCAAGTAGGTCATTGGACTTGCCGAGTAGCCCCTGTTTTGTAAAAATCTATATAAAGGGACTTTCAGATCGATACCCTAGTATATAGATGAACCCTTGGAGGCCAATTGTCGACTAAAGGTGCTGTTGGAGCGTGGGAAGCAAGGGAATCAACCCTACATTCAACTTTAAGGAGAATCAAGTCAAAATCAAGTTTACTCTTACCTAATCTCTTGTTTGAACTATGTTTTTACCAATTGATTTCGTTTTTGGGCTTGTTTCTGCCGTAATCATGAGCTAAAAACTCATAACTTCTGTTTAGGTAGATGAATTTATGAACATTGATTGATTATTTGATTAGGATTAATTTTAATTGGTGATTATATTTTATTAAGCTTGTTAAAGAACCTTATGTGTTAACAATAACTATTCTTCTGTTAATAAATTAGTAATTAAGTTGTATGAACATCTCTTAGTTATTAATTTCATATGATTTATTGTGACCACATAGTTGTATGTCTAGGAATAACGAATGTGAAACTAGAATTAACTTGAAGATAGGTAAGTTAATGTGTGAGCTTGTGTGATACACCATCAGCAAGAGGTTAATTGAATCACCAATTTGATTAACTATTACAAGTCTTATTTAACCTGAATCAATAACTAGGAAATCTGTTGATTTAGACAACTGGCCACTGCTTGAGTTAATTTGTTTCCTAAGGATTAGTAATAGCAAATGTGGAAATAATCATCTTAGTCGGTAGCTAATGAAGAATTAATCCGATACATTGAAATCATCCATGGGAACAAATGAGTCGAACCTAAACAGAAGTCCTCTTTATTATTGAATTTAATTGATTTTTATTAGCTTAGCTCTTAGTTTCTTAGTTTAAGTTTTAGTTAATTGTTTAAATTTCTAGTCTTGCAAAACTAGAGAAAACTCTTTCTATTACTTGTTTTATTTAGATTATATTAGCATCTATTTTAATTGTTTACCGTTCCCTGTGTTCGATACCCTACTTACCTGAACTAAATTGCTAATCAATAGGTACGCTGCCTTTCGTGTGTTTGTCTTTGTGTTTAAGTTAGTAGGATTAAAACTAGTTGGTTTTACACACATCAGTTATCCATAACTTGAGGACAAGTTATGGACTCCACTAAAACACATCATGATCAAGAATTAACTACCAATCAATAGCACATAATTCCTATGATCTTGCAAGAACTCATAAGAACATGAATATTCATATCAAAATTTCAAGAACATATGAACACATATAAACATGGAATTTTGATATTAGCCATTGTAAATGAATTAGAACAACCATTACACCATCTAAAACAAGTTTTAAAACACCAAAACAGTTTAGGGTAATGTTTCTAGTCCATTTCCAGTAGAAAAAATCGAAAATATACACTCTGCCTGGCCAACTCGTCGAGTGTAGGAACTGACTCGCCGAGTTGGTTGAAGATACGCTTGGACTCGTCGAGTCCCCCCATGGACTCGGTGAATCCCCTGTGCAGACAGCAAGAATTTCGACTTTTTCAGCTATTTTGCATCAAGTAATAAACAAATAAACCTAGGCTCTGATACCACTGTAGGCTTTTGAGCATTCTAACACTCCTAAGGTATTCATGCAACCTTAGAAACCTTGGATCTATGTTTGACTAAGATACATGCAAAATTGATTTTCCAAAGTTCATAATCCTATGTAGCATACATGGGGAACTTTTAAACATAAAAGTAAGCTAGAAAAACATACCTTGTAGTAGTTTGGATTCCTTGAAAAACCTTGAGAGCCTAGCACCCCAAGTGTGATGCCTCAAATGTCTCACACAACACCAAATGCACTTGGAATAAACTTGAGAGAAATCTCACACAACTTGAAATCGGCTAGCCCTCTTCTTTCTTGCTTAAGTCCGATTTTGGTGAACATAAGGGTCCTTATATAGTGTGTTACAATTGGGGTTACACCATGTAAACCCTAATTGACATAACCTTTCATTTCCATGAACCATGGGTTATATAACCACCATGGAGCATCCTATGGGTTTTAGCCCAAATTGATAATCCATGAATCATTAGCCCACTATACAAGTATGAGTGATTTACACAATCAACCCATATATTTAATTAGTTACCTTTTTTATCACTGAATTAATTCTAAATTAATTCTTGATCAATACTAATTAAATAATATTATTAATATATTAGAACTTATAATATATTAAAAAACCATAAATGTTATTTCTCTCATTTTAGTCTATCCAAATGCATGATGTCATGCAACCCAAATGGACCATGCCAACCGAGCCAAGTACATACCACAAATAGTTATGAACTTACATACCTTATCCAACACCTATCACGACGTGGTGACCTGCTCATCACGTCGTGACGATAGTTTGGATCAAGACTGAGTTGGTTGGGTTGGATCGTGACCGAGTTGGGATTGGGTTGAGTGTGTTTCTCACAACATGACCATAGGTTGTTCATGATGTGAGGGCCAACTAATGGAAATGTCGACCGTTAACTTTGACATTGATCGTTAACTTGTTGACTCGGGTTCACTTTTGGTTAAAATTCTAGTTCTAGAGTATAGACTAAGGTTAGACCTTTTTTGATTTGATAGGTGTATTGTAGCACCGTTTGCATGTCAGTTTTTTTGTGGTTTACTTAACTTCATGAGACAAGTGAGTCTTCTCACTATACTACATAGGATGTTAGTTGTCTTTGTGATACGTGCATAAAAGACCATGGGGGTAGCCTTTGGCAACTGTATGAAAGACCATGAGGTAGCCTATGTCAATTGCATGAAAGACCATAAAGGTAACCCATGACACTTGGATGTCAGAGCATGTGAGTAACCCTAGTCGTGTCACGAACACAAGTTTATCCTAAAACCCTCTTTCATATAAATTTAAATAATTAAATAAACATACCTCTGGAAACAAAGGTTACATACACGTATAATTTGAATGAACACTACATGTTTACTTTCTCATCGACTCATTACACTAGTTATGGTAGCTATGCAAGATCTTATCAGTTATTCGAGTAAATATCTTCGCAACGTCTCCTTAATTTTATGGCTGATTGAACCAATGCACCACTTGTTTTCATTGATTGAGCATAAATGATCTGGTTTGATGCATATATAGCTGTTTAAGAATTGATGGATATGTTTGTTGATCTCGTCAGGTTTTTCTTCATGAAGAAAATGCCCTACACCTTGAAGGACGGTTACATCGTCTAAAAGAGGCACATCTTTTTTAAACCCTCCTTTTTCTATATAGTCTCTAGCACCCATCGAGTTGTAGGTCAGGTCAAGGTCGCCCACGATGAACTTAACAGGCACCTTCACTTGAGCTCCGGTCCATGGACCAGTTAGCTCCCAGTTCCTGTAAATCAACAAAAAGGTTTTATTTATTTATTTATTTATTTTTTTCCATTTTCACTACTTTAAACTAAGTTCAACTTAGTTAGTTCGAATCTAACTTACAAGTTCAAAGCTCGATAGTAGTTTAGACCTCCGGTGAAGCCAGTTTTCTCGAATTTGCTGGAGTAGTATTCAAGATCTTCTTTGGACATCCATGAAGGCAAGATTATGGGATCATCATCTGAGGTTCCAAACCCAATACCCTTCGGTAGAAAAAGGGGGGCAGGTTTGCGATATTTGAAGAAATCATTTAATACTCTATATGTACCCCATTCCGCAAATTCACCTTCGATTTCTCCGGGTTCCTAAAACATAGATTCATATGCATATACAGTGGTGAAGGATGGTTCAAGTGACGGAGATGGTTGTGTGTGGAACGTGGTGAAGGTGTTGTTGATGGGAGAATTAAAGAAAGATAACCTGGAATCTGATGATGTAGTAATCATTTCCATAGAGAGCACGAAGTCCATCAATAGGTTTGAACTTAGGATTCCTTGGACTGAAAGGAACACTCATACTCACCAAGGCCTTTACTTTATCCTGCCGATAAAGACACAAAGCCCAAGCAATCATTGCACCCCAGTCATGTCCCACCACAAACACCTTGTCCTCGCCCGAAGCAGCCACAATGTTGATGAGCGCCACCAGGTCTCCAACCACATGAAGGGTGGTGAACTTGGTGGGGTCGGAAACAGGAGCACCAGTGGTGTCACCGTAGCCACGGAGATCAGGTGCCACAGCACGGTAACCATGTGAGGCAAGATAGAGTATCTGGTGGCGCCAGGTGTACCAGAGCTCTGGGAAGCCATGGATAAAGAGGATCGTTGGTCCTGTGCCAAGCTCTGCTACGTGCATGTTTATGCCGTTCACTGCTACCATCTTGTGTTGTATCTTTTCCATTTTTACTATTTCGTGTGTTCGTTGTGGTTTTTTGTGTGTATATGTTTGTGAATTCTAGTGTGCATATATGTTCCAGTAAGACGTGGGAGATGTAAAGATGGTCATCTACACGCAAAGCATTTAACAAATTTAAAACATAAAGAAAGTATGTTCTTTAAGTACAAAAAGTAATAAGATATTAATTTTTCTATTCTAAACAGAATTATGTGTGAATTATTTATGAAAAAAGACAAAATTAAAATCTAATGCATTAAACTTACATATTATAATTTCATTTTCATATAACTTTTCATATATATATATATATATATATATATATATATATATATATATATATATATATATATATATATATATATATATATAGGCGTAGATTATATTATTCAAACTAATTATTGTGTGGATATCATTTGCTGTGAGAATTACTAAGAGAATAAGTTGTTTAGCAATGTGAATATGTTGAATCTTAGATAACAATTGTCAATAACATACATTATCACTAATTAAATCGTCTATAAAGTTATTATATACTTATTATTATTATTCTCATTTCTATTAGAATGTTTGTCTGAATGTTTATTTGGTCGTATTCTGTCAGAATGAAAATGAGTGAAAAATGATGTGTGAGAACAAAAATAAATAATAATTAGTAAGAATGCATTAAAATGACGATATTTTTATAAGATTAAATGTATTCGCATTGCTAAACAACTTATTCTCTTAATAATTCTCATAGCATACGATATCCGCACAATAATTAGTTATAATAGTTGAACCTACTTTTATATATATATATATATATATATATATATATATATATATATATATATATATATATATATATATATGTCAAATATTTTATATTAAAAAATTCTTTTTTTTTCTTATAATTAAACTCAATATATATCAAACGGAGTTGATTTTAAACTCTTGAATGTCAACTAAATATTTTATTCCGGTTATTAAATTAAACTATACATTATGAATACTTTATGATGGAATATTTCCGAGATGTTAATAAACAAGATGTACTTTTATTTATTGACAATATCTTCCGTTTTGTCCAAGCAGGATCTGAAGTATCCGCCTTGTTGGATAGAATGTCTTCCGTTGTGGGTTATCAACCTACTCTTAGTACCGAAATGGGTTCTTTACAAGAAAGAATTAGTTCTACTAAAGAAGGGTCGATAACTTATATTCAAGCGATTTGACCAACCCTCCTCTTGTATTGAAACATAAAATTGTTGACTAATCTCGCTAACATTGAACTTTGTAAAATGAAATGATTGAATAATTGAAAAATAAGGTTATTCAAGAATACACATTGAATGTTGAAATTACGCATTGAATTTATGTTAGTAGATCCATAATTAAAGAAGTATTTGTGAGTATTGCAGAAGAAATGATTATGAATACTTTAAAAAGATTTCCCCAAAACCATCTAACTTTCAAATGCTAATTTTTTAGTCAAAAAAATATTAAATTTTAAAAAATTACTTAATAAAACTAATTATTTAACAATCAAAAGTTTGTTTTAAATAATTATCTTGTTGTCAATTAAAACTCTTCATGTCGTATAAAAAAGTACTTAATATTTTGGTTCCCTTGTAGTTTGGCAACTAAAACAACCATAAGGGATGGATGTGTGTTTGAAGAGGGATTTTTTCTGAAATTATAGAATATGATCATCATATTTATGAAAACACTCGCAAAAATCTTTTTTTTTTTTTTTTTTTGTGTGTGATATATATTTATAATACATTCAACAGTTATATTTAGGTAGTCACTCACAAATCACAATTGTGATAAACAATTTCCTTTAAAATAAATACTTATGAAAGGGTTACAGATGGTTCTCATTTAGGTAGTCACTCACAATGTGGAGCCTTGTTTCACATTAGCAACATGACGTTAGGTTTTCTTTTATAATAAAACTGATCTAGCTATTGACATGAACATACAAAACTACTTAGTAATAATAGGATTATATATGGCAAAGCCATTACATGTATTTTTCATAAAAACAAATATTACAATACACGTATGAAAACCACAACTACCTTGACTAAATCAATCTTAAGTAAGATAAAACTTGTAAACTTTTATTCATTCGACATCAAACTACCTTTTTTTATTTTCTCTTTTAACTCCAACTTCATTTTCTACTGTTTTGTGGCGTATCTTTGAACTTTAAGTGCATTTCAACAGTCAAATCTTTGTAGATTTGTCGTGTCAAAGCATCATCTATCCATCCAAATTATTTACGGTCTTTCATATTGCTCTTTCAAAAAACTACAATAAACATAGAGCAATTTTTGTAAAAAAAAAAAAAAAAAAAAAAAAAAAATCAACTCGTTACACTACCTACTTGGACATTTTAAACACAGCCCTTAAAGTAAGGGCGTCCCAAAAACCTTATATTGTGGTTGTTTAAAGTTCCAAACGTAAATAATAAAACTTTCACTCCATAATGACATATTTGGATTTCATCATTTTTATCAACCACTTCTTTTTGTAGCTTGTTTATATGACCTCACAACAAAACCACATGAAAATGTCATAATGGTCATTATAAAACAGAAAATTTACCAAATGTTATTTCGCTGTTATTAAGGTTAAATCCTTGGAACATGTCATTTCATTGTGTTTGCTTCCTCAGGACATGCTTCTTGCTCTATTTTCACTTTTTCTCTGTACAATCCCATCTCTCTTTCCTAAAAAAACCATACAAAATGTTGTTATTGTGCTTAAGGTCTTATCAGATGAATGGGATCAGTGGTATGGGATTCAAAAAGAAGCACGCTCACATTAGTATGAAACATGAAACCTTCAATCATTTTCTCTTTCTCTTTGCAGTCCATCTCACATCTCCCAAAAAAAACCCTAGACCACCTCGGTGACCACCATCGCACCATCACTATAGCACCAAATCAACACCGTTGCTGCCACATGGTCTCATTCTTTCTCCCTATTTGATAGTCGATTCATAGAAATTCAATTTAATCTTTTTTCTAATAGTTACTACTCTCGGTGCTAGGGTTATGAATGTACGCCTTACATTATCGAGATTCAAGAGTTACCCCTCGACCTTACACACACATAACTTTGGAATCGATAGTCGACCCTCTGGCCTTACATCTTTGAGTTTCAAGCTACAACCTTGGGAAATCAAAGGTATGTTTGTTTTTAAAGCCTTTTTTTTTAAGATTCAAGCTACAACTTTGGGAAATCAATGATATGTTTGTTCTTTTCAGTGTTTTTCTAGATTCAAGCTACAGCTTCAGGAAATAAAGTGACAATTTGTTTTTATATTTCAGACTTCAAGTCCATGGAAATGGGAAGCTCTCATGAGCTGCTATAAAAAATTATTTGTTGGAAGGTCATGCTTTTGTCAGCTTTTAGATCCTGAGAGAAGTTATCATTGTGTAACGTCCTAAAACTCAAAACCAAAATTTTTTGTTTTTATATTAATTAAACCATCAACCAAACATATTTGTCAAAAACCATAAAGTAATCATAGTGTATCCAAAAACATCCTAAAGTACATCAGATTGAAATAAGCGGGAAATCATGGGGTGTGCAATGTGATCATCCCGAGCTCTTCCCCTTTGAACCGGAAGTACCTGAAACATTAATTGAAAACCGTAAGCATAAAGTTTAGTGAGTTCCCCGAAATACCACATACTATATATATATATATATATATATATATATATATATATATATATATATATATATATATATATATATATATATATATATATATGTCAGATCAAGGCAGTACCAGGTCTATTTCAGCCCCGAGTCTATTTCAACTCATATGTCAACACAAGGTTGTAACGGGTCTATTTCACCCCAAGTATATTTTAACTCATATTCAGCACAAGGTTGTACCGGGTCTATCCCCCCCCCCCCCCCTACGCCCCTGCGCGCGCATCTACTTTACCCCCCACATAAATATAGCAAACAAGCATACAACACATATAGCAGGAGTTATAAAGACTACAAGCACATACAATCCCTAGTGTCCTACAGTAGAGTGAGCAAACTTACCTCAGTCTGTTGAAATTCAAATAGATGATCGGGCTGTTGAACCGGAGAATCCCCGTACTAACCAGTCAAATAGAACCCTAATTAATAATTGGGTCATAAACCATAATATTGACTTTAATTAAATAATCCCCACTCCCAGGGTAAAAGACCATTTTACCCTTCCCTTAAATGGCCTAAAAGTCGAGGCCCAAATAATGGTCCAATCCCTAAAGGACACTCAAATCCCTATATGGGCCCATATCCAAGAAAACCCAAGGCCTAATAGTAGCCCAAAATCAAAAAAAGAGTGTGGCCCAACAAGTGCCCAAAACCTAAAAGCCCAATAACGGCCCAAAAGTCAAAAGCCCATACTGGTCACGTACACTAAACGTTCCCCTAGTACATATGACGTACTAGAACTCATGCATAGGACCAAAATATGCTCAAAACAAACCCTGGACTATATCTAACCATAGAGTCATCGAGATAAAAGCTTTATACCTTAATGAAGCTGAGAAATAAGAGTAGATTCTAGATCTACAAGCTCCTACTTAATCAAGGCTCCATCTCCAAGTTTTATCTTCTTCAAGGCTCACTAAACACCCACTAAAACACACACAAAGGGTTAAATATCTCTAGTGAGCTAGGGTTTCGAAAAGGGGCTCAAAAGGGCAATGGAGGTTGGGAAATGAGAGAACCTTGGGACATAAGGTTGCTTAAATAGTCCAAACCCTAAAATTAGGGTTTGTCCACTGATTACATAAGCCCAACATACGCACTCCCCTCTTAAAAATTACAATAATGCCCCTAAGGACCAAAAATGCAAACTAATTACACACCAAGGTTCAAAATGAAAAATACCTTAAATCGGGTGTTACACATTGCTTTACTTATTTGCTTACAGAACCAATATGTAACACCCAAAAAAATCAAGCCAATTTAAAACTTTTTCAACCATCCAAAACCATTAAGTTATTACAAAGTGTTTTCAAAATATTTTAAACATCAGAGTATCCCATTAATCCAGATCATAAAAATACGAGGAGGTGTACGATCACGCCTTCGCCTTTCCGCGGTCATCTGAAGTACCTGAAACAAAATCCAAAACTGTAAGACCGAAGCTTAGTAACCTCCCCCAAAGTACCCATACACACAACAATATACATATAATCACAAATAGCATACTATGGGCCCAATCAACCATCGGGTTGGAATACCCCAGACCCTCAACAATCGGGTTGGAATGCCAACGTATTATGGGTCCAGTCATCCTCGGGATGGAACACCCTCGACCCACAACCATCGGGTTGGAATGCCCACATACTACAAGTCCCATCATCCTCAGGATGGAATAATCACAGCCCACAACCATCGGGTTGGAATGCCCATGTTTGTTGGCTCTCGCACAAAGCAGATAAGCCTCAACCACTAGTCAAACATGTGCACATATATCAGATAATCACATAACAGTTTATAAACAGATAAACTGATCTAACAGATCATAATAGCATGATAACATCCTATCTATGAGGATACCGATCTAACAGATCATAATAGCATATTAACATCATATCTACCAGGATACCGATCTAATAGATCATAATAGCATAATAACATCCTATCAACTAGGATACCGATCTATTAGATCATACGATACTCAAGCATATAACATATCAGGATAACCATCCAAAAAGGGTTGGCCTTAGTGCCTTAGACCCTTGAGTATAGTGAGGAAAACTCACCTCACAACTATCGAACTGTAGTGATAGGATCAAACTCTCGAATCAAAAGCCATGAACTCCACCACCTATATTCACTATAAGACCAATTCCATAAATTCCCAATTTACTAAAATACTCCCAGAAGTCAAACGGGTCAACCCTTGGTCAAAGTCAAAGTCAACAGTCCATGTTGACCCAACTCGTCGAGTGCAGCTCACTGACTCATCGAGTTCTTCTAGAACTCGAGAAATCATGAAAACCCTAGTTGACTCGTCGAGTTTCCAGACAACTCGTCGAGTCCATGTAGTGTCCAAATAATGGGAAAACCCTAACTGATTCGTCGAGTCGTCTCACTGACTCGCCGAGTCCATGCAGAAACCTTCAACGGCCAATATTCATAGGACTCGTCGAGCTGACCATGCAATTCGTTAAGTTCCTTCAGTCCATTTCTCATTCAGATGTTTTTAAGTTACCCCAAAGCTTCAACTTGTAGATCTAGCTTCCTAATGCATAGATTCCTTATAAAGTTGCAAACTTTACGTGCATGCAAGGTCTTAACGGCTTAGAACACCAAAACCAAGTCTAGAATGAGGTTTAGGGCATGCTGAGAGGTCAATACAAGATAAACTTGATAGCTTTATGAATTTGGGACCTAGAGGAGTCTAGATTGAGACCATGTCCTTGTGACAAGCTCAAACCCAAGGGTGGCTCCATTAAACCCCAAAATGACCATAAATGTCCATAGAAGAAGACCTAAGTATGAAAGGGTCAAGATATTAGCTTTTTACCTCAGTTAGTTGCCAAAACGAAGTAGATGCTAGATCTACTTCCTCCTTTTCGATCCAAGCTCCTCACTCTTCAAGTTTCCCTTCCAAGATCAACAAATAACACCTTTCAAGCTCTCAACATACACAATGGGGGGTTTAGGACTTTATCTAGGGTTTCCTCTAGTTACAATGATGATAAGGGAGGCTAGAAACAGCACATAAGTTCTTTAAATAGGGGTGAAAACCCTAAAATTTAGGGTTTCCATGCACATCCTCTACTCGTCGAGTTGGGGTCCTCCGACTCGTCGAGTAGAAATCATAAAATCACGTGGGTCTAACTAGGTTCGACACGACGAGTTGGGGCCTCCACCTCGTCGAGTTCCATCAATAAAATGAATAAAAAGCTTTTAAAATATACATGGGAGTCGGGGTGACTCTTATTCCAACTCTGAGTGGTCTGCAGTTACTTTCTGATCTGTTGAATCCTCTCGGTAGTCTACAGGTTTACCTCTGTCTGTACCATCACCATGTGACTGATCTCACCCTAACATACTAGGGTGCAACATCTACATCCATATAACAACTCATATTGTGGGGTAGTACCAATACTGGAATGAAAGTTGCCATTGTAGGAGAACTCTACAAAGGGTAGGTAGGAGTCCCAGCTCCCACCAAAGTCAATAACGCAATGTCACATCCAAAAAATTTACGCTAAATTTAAACTTTTTCAATCATAAATAAAACCAAATAGTATTTGTTTACAAAATGTTTTCAAATCATTGTTCATCAGAGTGTCCCAATAACTAGATAAGAAGGATGAGGAGCGGTACGGTCACGCCTTCGCCTTGCCATGATCTCCTGAAGTACCTGAAACAATAAACTGAAAACTGTAAGCCCGAGGGCTTAGTGAGCTACCCCCAAAATACCAATACCACGCTGATAATACCATATCAATAACAAACAATCAATAACATGCATATTGGGTCAGCGGCCTGACTGGACCGCCCTACACGGCCTTCAGTCTATCTGATCCTATCCCGAGCCCTCGGCATGACTGGACCGCCACATGGGCCTATAGTCTCCCCGGACCGCTCATAGGATATGTTGGCCTTCAGCACAAAGCAGGACTGCCTCAACCCAACCAACAAGCAAATAACCATGTGTGCATAACTATCATATACTGGCATATACAAACATCAAACATATCTGACTCACTAATCATCAATCATAGAAATATCTCGTAACTAGAGTACCGACCTAGCAAGTCACTAACATACCAATCCCTACGGATCATAAGAACATAATATACTGTCTATCCTGATTCCGATCGAACAGATCATAACCATATGTATCACATCATAAAAATAACAAATCAAGGGTTGGCCTTGGTGTCGTAGACCCTATTGATATAGTGAGGATAACTCACCTTGCAGATGTCGACTCGGTAGATGAACTCCAACTCTCCAATCACTGTCAAAAACTCCACCACCTATTACCATAATATAATTATACCCATAAGTTCCCAACCTTTCAAGGTACCCCAAAAGCCAACTAATCAAACCCTGGTCAAAATCAAAGTCATCAGTCAAGGTCAACAGTCCATGTTGACCCTAACTCGCCGAGTACCATCGGCTACTCGCCGAGTTCCTTGACGTACTTGCCTACTCGCTGAGTCACGGAGTGACTCGTCGAGTTCCTTTGGTTTACGATTGAACTCTAAGACCACTCGTTGAGTTTCCTTCCTGCAACTCGACGGGTACACACGCATACATAAATTGGGGAAACCTCAACCGACTCATCGAGTTCAATGGCAATCTTCATCGGACTCACCGAGTTGTTCATCCAACTCGTCGGGTCCAATCCTAATTTCATATGACTCGCCGATTCGACCTTGTGACTCGTCGAGTTCCTTCAGTCCTTAAGTGATACAGACTCTTTTAATCCATGCAGTGGCTCCAAACTACAAATCCAATCTTCTAAGGCATGCATTTCACGTAAAGTTGGAAACTTTACATACATGCATGGCTAAAAAGGTTCTTAATGTCCAATGCAAGCTCACAATGGGGGTTTCATACTCAAGGAGGCTTAATCTGACCAAGCTCGGAGCTTTATGGCTCTAGAACCCAAGAAGGGGCCAGATCTGAAGTTACAACTTCAGATCTAGCTCATATCCCACACTATCATCTTAATCAAACCATAAAAACCCTAAATCTCAACCAAATGAGGTCTAGAAGGAAAATGAAGTAAAGGTGACGACTTGATACCTCCAAATGATGCTAACTGAGGTAGATTTCTGATTCCCACGCCTTCCTTGCTCCTAAAAATTTAAGCTTTATCAAGCTTTGGCCAACTTCCATGCCTTGAACCCTTGTTGAGCTTAGTTTTGGCAGACTTAGCCCCTGTATGTCATGCATGGACGTAAAGCTTGCAGCTTTACGTGGTATTCCGTCCCTAGGAGGCTACATCTAGAGTTTAAGTCCTTAGTTCTGCTTAAAAGTGTCTGAATGAGAGAATAGTCTGAAGGAACTCGGCGAGTTGGTTAGGGTTTTCCCCGATACTCTGGACGCGTCACAAACTTGATGAGTTGGTGAGACAACTCGGTGAGTTGAGTTGGATTTTCCCGATACTTCAGAGAAACGAAGGAACTCGACGAGTCGCATAGATCCACTCCACGAGTTAGGTCAACATGGACTGTTGACTTAAGGGTTGACTTACGTTGACTTTTAGGGTTTGGTCAAGTTGTGGACATTGGAGACCATGGAGGGGTAAAATGGTCTTTCAACCTTTCCGAGAACTCGTAAAAGTGTTAGCTTAACATCTTTGGAGTTGTTATAAATTGTTAATTAGAGATGATTACGATATGTAGGCGGAGTCTAGATCGATCATTGAGTACGAGACCTACTTGTATACTTACAAGGTGAGTCTTCTCACTATACTTACCTGAGTGGTAATACTGTGTGACCGGATGGTCTTATTTATGTCATCGACTGGAAGGTATGTGCTTATACTGAGTTATGTGATATCATGCATTTTTTCTTTGTGATTTATGTTGTATATTATTTTGTGCCTCATTGAGTTAGGACCGGAGGGTCCAAACCGAGTTGTGAGACCAGAGGGTCCTCACTTAGATACCGGATTGGAGGGTCCAAACCGAGTTGTGAGACCGGAGGGTCTTCACTAAGACACATGACTGGAGGGTCCTTATCAAGATATAGCGATGAGAGGCTAATTACTTGTGTGTGGTATTTTGGGGAACACACTAAGCTTCGTGCTTACAGTGTTGTGTGAAATGTGTTTCAGGTACCTCTCAGGATCGCGAGAAGGCGCTGGCATGATTGTACACATCAGCTTGAGATTATGTTTTAGTGATTTTGGGATATTGTCAAACATTTTGTTGTCTTGTGTTTTGAACAACTTATAAATTTGGATTTGAGAAATGTGAAACTGTGTTTTGGGTGGTTTTAAAAATGAAATTTTTATTTGAAAATTTAGAGTGTTACATCATGCATTCCTGAGCATATACATTTGATGAAAACTTGCTCTGTACCCCCGTCATGACCAAATATTGAACGAAAATCTCGCATAACCAAACCATAGATCCATATGACCCATTCTTCTAAAACCATAAACCCGAACAGATCGATGATCTTCCAATAAGAATACCTAGTTCTACCCCACTTGGGGTTCAAATTATCACCAACTGACATTCCGAACATTCCAAATCTCAAATAGACTAAACCAGATACATAGCATCCCTGGCCCTTGGAATGTATAGCACAACATAAGATGATCTTCCATATAAATCCTAAGAAAACTCAAATAGATTCTAAATCTCAGATGGAGACGTCGGAAACTTCCCAATCATAATCGCCTCTAACATCAAGAATCTCATGCATATGCACAAGTAATAATTGTGACAGTCCATGAATAGCACTGATTCTCTATCTAGAAACAAATGGACTACCACACACCTCGTCTAAAAATCCTCAACCATCAATTCATCGTGAGAATCATTCATAAATACAAGAGGCATCGTTCTCATAGTCAGGATACATCAGAGACAACAAAAGTTGTCGTTCCCGATTCATTACCCTGATCACTTGAAACAATCAACTAGTACTTAACCTGTCTATATTCAAAGAAAGTAGACCCTTGATCTCATCTCAAGGCAACCCTACCACAAGAATCCTATTGTGCATTATTGCAATACTTGCCACTAAAAACCGCAACTATCTAGCCCCATGCTTAGTATACATCCCTATTCTGAAAATCGCATGTATGATCTCTCTTTCCTCCGAACACGAAAAGTTGGAAGAGCATAACCCCCATCATAGATAGTGACATCCCAATCCATCTGCCAATCACTCAGCTTCCAGATGCAACCCTCAAGCCGATTATAACAGTTGCTTCCTTCTTGAGTCTCATGACTCAAATAGCACTACCTCGATACCTCAAAATCAACTAACTCACCTAAGTCTGCACCATTAAAACCCAAACTAACATGGCCACTAAGGTCCAAACAATCACCAGACTAATCTCCAGCATGAACAACCATAACAGATAAACCGAATAAGACATAAACACATAGCAATGAATCATGGTGCCAAACTATACAATCTACCATCAATCAGCATCTTAGAATCCTCGATATTTTCCTCGAGTACAGATCATGTGCTTTCAGTAGTACGGTCCTAATACTATCTTCCACACCTATCCATACTTTCCCCAAGAATCATCCTGAATCCTCTATGTCGCTTCCTTATACTAATACTCCCAAAACTCACTAAATAGTGCATCAATCGCACTAGAGCACTTCATAGGCTCTCCTAGGATCCCTACTTTACCATACCAACAGTTTGTGAAAAACCCCTACTAATATCATCTATCTATTTCATGAATACAATTACATGCAACAAAACTTAAGTAATCATTCAAATAAAAGACCCAGCCCTATAACAGTTATACTCAAACGAGACCTATGCAATAGGGCCAAATCAATCATTCTAGAATTATTTAACATTTGCAGCATGTAACTTAACATATTCATGTAATAGTTTTCTCACATCAATATAGAGTCCCACAAATCACAAAGCAAACAACATTCAGACAGTAATATTTTATAGGCCACAAAACATAAAAAGGCATCCTCTAACTAACTTGCTTATGCGATACTAGGAACTTCTACCAACACTGTCTGTTGTCTTATGCATGCAATACAAAATGGGATTCCATAGACTGTCGAATGAAAGATTCTACCTTAAGCCCAAAACCAAACAAGGAACATGAAATAAGGCCAAATCAGTCCTTCTAAGATTATATGATCTTAATCATATATGATTTTAAATCATACACTTAGCAATCAATTACACTAACATATATTCCAAACCTGACATAGCAACCCATTCCTCCTAGGCTACAAGGCATCACAAATAAGGCCATTCTATCATGCAATTCCTGAAGGTATCCTTAGCCCTACTCTAGCATGCAATTCACATAATAGACATACTAGTCATATACTTATGTA
The DNA here is from genome assembly GCF_052625555.1 of Lactuca saligna. NCBI lineage: Eukaryota > Viridiplantae > Streptophyta > Magnoliopsida > Asterales > Asteraceae > Lactuca > Lactuca saligna. Next base: position 21,800,164 of record NC_136419.1, on the reverse strand, counting down.
TGGGTATTTCGAGAATCACTTACTTTGAGCTCGTATCATTTCACGCATGGCATCCTTTTTTCTTATAGAAATCTTCTTAGAATTTTTTTGTCAAAAAGATTACTAAATCCTCAGTTTCAGTTCAGATACACCCGAGAGTGTGCCTGAATCCTTCAAACCAAGACTCTTATACCAACTTGTAACATCCTAGAAATATCGAGTAAAATTTTCATTTTAAATAAGTCAAAACCATTCATTCATTATCCCAAAAGACAATCGGAGTAAAAGTATTCTCAAAACATCAGAGTAAAATCATAAACAATCAATGCAAATAAATCTCCAGGGGATGCAGCGCAATCAAGTCGGGCCCTTCCTTTTGAAACCAGAAGTACCTAAAAACATTTTAAACATAACCTGCAAGCATAAAGCTTAGTGAGTAACCCCAAAATACCTCACACAACGAAACATATACAAGCATGCATATTGGGTCCTCGGTCATCAGTTTGGATTACCCTTAGGTCCACAGTCATCAAACTAGATTATCCCCGGCCCACAGTCAACGAATTGGATTGCCCCGGCCTACAGTCATTGGACTATATTGTCTCGAGTTTGTAGGCTTACAACATAGATCAGTAAAGCCTCAACCCAACCACATTATGCAATCATATGCAATAGATAAACAATAACCAACAAGTATATGTAACCATGCAGATCTACCAATCTGACATATCATTACAACATAGCAACATTATATACACAAGGATACATAACACAATCTAGTGGGTCGGCATTGGTGTCTTCGACCGATGAGTATAGTAAGGAAAACTCACATTAACTACTCAACAGAAGCCCAACAACTACCTCAACAACATAACAACCAACCCAAGCTTCAATAGTCCAGAAGATATAGTGTATTTGATGGTTCCAAACTTGAAGCATCATTCCTTGTAACCGGAAGAACTTTCTTGATCTATAAGCTTCATCAAAATATCATAAACAAACATCCAGAAAAGGAGAGAGGATACGCGAGGAGCTTAAATCTTGAAGATGGAGCTAAGGTTTCTCCCAAGGGGTTTTGGATATGATGGAGGCCGCTAAATGCCCAAAAATGTGGAACCTTATCCTTAAATACGTTGAAAACCCTAAAATCTTGGGCTTGGGCTGACAGACTACCACTCCGAGGCAACGTTTCTCCATTATGTGGCTTGCCATGTCGTGGAGCTCTGTCTTCACTCCATGGCGAAGGTTTTTCACCCAAATTCATTACAACTTCAATCAGCCATAACTTATTCGTTTCAACTCCGTTTTTGGCAATCTTTATATGCATGAAACGGTACTGATGAGCCCACAACCCTATCTAGTTACTTTTGACTTAAAACATGTCAAACTAAAATCATTAATTCATGCAAGAAGTCTGAAACATCACTTTTACCCTTTGACGCCAAAACACAAACCAAGGGCTTAGATCACTTAAATATTATTATCAACATGCAATAAAGTCTAAACTTTATTCCATTGCAGCTCAAGGTCTTTACTCGATCCATTTATAGTCCAAAATTCCAAAATAAAAAACTTCTCGAAACAAGATGTTACTATATATATATATATATATATATATATATATATATATATATATATATATATATATATATATATATATATATATATATATATATATATATATATATATATATATATATATATGAAACAAATTGTGTGAATTAAAACTTTTTTGGACTCCAAGTATAAAGAAACCATAAACCACGTAGACCATCTTTGCATATTCTCTATAATTAATATTGTTGCATATTTATGTAGATATCATCTTTATAGCATAAATTAATACCAACTTTATAGCATAAATTGGGAAATATATGAAATCTATGAAACTTTTGAACAAAAAATTAGTTACATATTTACATTTATTTTTTGCAACTATTTCTTATCCTTGAATAGTGAATACGTGAATATGAATTGGAATAATAAAAAATATAAAGTAGTTCCATAATTTACGAACCCGAAACCAAAAAAAAAAAAAAAAACAAAAAAAAACAAAAAAAACAAAAACAAAAACAAAAACCCGAAGCATATAGAAACAACTTATCTTCAAATAGTTACTTTATAGTGAAACAACTCATCTTCGAGTAATCAATTTTAAGTCTTTGAACGATCTGCAATTTCCTGTAAATGATATTACGGTATTTGTTATTCATCGGTGGACCTATGAAGGAGCACGGGGTAGTTTGGGATGGCCCTCTAATTTTGTCCAGTAGTTTAAATTTTTTTCAGAAATTTTTTTTATGTTGCGGTGCTATCCAGAAAAAATATACCCCAAATAAAAATTGGTTATTTCCAAGGTTATAAATAACGTAAGGTGTGATTTGGCGGCAATGTAAAGCCTCAAGCTTTTCTGAGCCTTGGCGAGTCACGGTGTTTGTAAAGCGTGACTTAAGGCGGTAATTTTCTATATAATTAATATTTTTATATGTATTTTCAATTATTATTAATTTTTATTCACATATATGAGTTAAGACGACATTTTGGCAAAGCTTGGCGGCAGGTGCAAACCTTGGAGCCATAACGCACCATAGCAAAGTCATTGCGAGCTTTTTAGAACCTTGGTTATTTCTAACTTATAAATAAAATACAAAATGACCTAAAATATTTAAAATAGTCCAAATATCAAATATGTTTAAGTGGTCGAAACCTTTTAAATCCAAAAAACAAATTAGTTTAATGAAACAAAGAAGATAGAAACCCATTTTTCTTGTTTTGCAAAAAATCTAAAGTATAAAAGAGCTCGTTGCTATCATTATTCGTTCCTCCCACCCACCCTATTGTTGTTCGCCGGTGACTTGCTGCTATTGGTGGTCTTTTTCAAACGTGCTCCCTCTAGTGGTATATTTGTTAGGCGAATTGTTACTTTGTTATGTCTAATGAAATTGCAATTTTTAGTTTTTTTTTATTTGTATATTACGCTTTTTTTGTTACGTCTTTACTTAGCCCTAGCCAATGTTTTAAAAACCGGTTTGAACTGGCCGGTTGGACCGAGAATCGGAAAACGAAGCGGTTCAACTATCACCGATTTTATGTCTATTTCTGAACCGGATCGAACCGGCCGGTGTTTACAAAAATCCGGTTGAACCAGTTAAATTGAATAAAACACATGAAATTGAAACATTTTGCATAATAAACTTTAGCAATTTTTCACATTTATTAAAAACTTTCTGAATAAAAACATATGATAAATGTTATGAAGTTTTTTGATACGTTTATATTCATTTAGGACTTTATTTTCTTTTTAATGCACATGGATTGATGTAAAACGTATGGTTATGAGTTATTTTAATATATTTATATTGATCTAAAACTTGTTTTCATGTGTATTTTAATGTTTGAACTTGTGGACATCAAAATTTTGATTTGTGTGTGTATGTGTATGTATGAAAATACGAGAAAAAAAAATTATAGAAACCGGTTTACTTAGTGATCGAACCCGTTAAACCAAAAACCGGTAATAATAGCAGTTCAATTAAAAAACCGGTTTTAAAACATTGACCCTAGCTCCGCACTATTGTTCCGATCGTTAATTGTTGGGGTGCAAGTCAGTTACTATTGTTCCGATCATTAATTGTTGTGGTGCAAGTTAGTGGAGTATATGTAGATTTTTAAGATTCTTTTATCTTTGTGTCAAGTCTTGCTTTTACTTTACTTTACTTTTTTTAATAAAGACATGAGAATTAACTTTACTAAGCATTATATAAGGAAGATACATGTATTTGTGTATACTCGTCTTCAGACAACTCAAGCCCACACCTTTTTTTTCTTCTTTGTTTTCATAATTTCATTCATATGGTAGACGTGATCACAGGTTTTCAGTTGATATTTCTAACACATAATTTTTAAATGTTTACAATTTAGGACAATTAAAATTTTTTATTTAAATATTAAGTGCTCTCCCGTAGATTTCATATGTAAAGAATGATGTCACTGCCACGATGGAGTTTGTGAATCCAAAAATGGTGGATGATTAAGTTACTCTAATTTATTGTTTATTGTTAAAACTAGTCGGAATGTTGCAGATTATTAGATTTCAATGTGTTTGGAGTGTTCTTAAAAACAAAAACTATACAGTTACAGTTAGTTTTATATTTTAACCATATGTTCGAACCGATAACATATATTTGTTACTATTATTCTTATTTAATGTAACTATTTTCATGAAGATTGCCATGAGAAGGATGAAAGATTCAAAATTTTAATGATGTCGTAGGGTTTGTCGGTATCTGGAGGGGTTCGTGGTTGTGAGACTCGTGTATTACATGGGTTAATTTAAAAAAAAAAATTAAATATAAATGTTAAAATATTTGAAAGCTTTAAATTTATAAGAAAAAAAATAATGAATTATTATAATGAAAATGTTTTTTATCTTTTAAATTTATACAAATAATTTAAATAAATAAAAAAAGAAAATAATGAGCTTTAATTTTAAGAGTTTTAAAATTAAAAGGTAAATCTATTAATGAAATTAATATCCATTTATAATTACATTTATTGTAATTATTAAAGTTAAATATTACGTGATAAAATAGAAAAACTTATAAAATGATATATATATATATATATATATATATATATATATATATATATATATATATATATATATATATATATATATATATAAATTCAAAACAAATATAAAATAACATTTGACGAATTAAATAAAAATATAACAAAGGATAAAATAATCTTTATTTATTAGAAATAACAAATAGTAAAATTAATCTTTCTTTATTATAAATCATTCTAACAGTCCTAGAAATAAGAGGTCGATACAGAAAAGCATAGAATGGTGCAATGGGCTAGGATTTTTAGAGGATATGGCAGTTTTGGATGGATGGATTAATCTAATGGTCTTGATTGTTGGGCTCAATTTAATTATGACCGGAACGTATGTGATTAGCATATGGGTTTAAATAGTGATCATGGGAAAAAGGAATTAAAGGTGTGTAGGGCGACATTGTGACAGGGCAAGCCCAATAATTAGGATAGTTGGGTGACGACCCAAAACATCTAACTTTTTAATGTTTTATCTTTTTTACTCGGGAGATAATCCGTACATAACAATTTTTCTTCATATACAAAAATTGGTGTTTTAAAATGTTGTATTTATACCCTAATATAATTAGTATAGAAAAAACCGGATGCGATAATTAGAAGCAAGCTGCAGTGGAAAAACAAATCTTATCAGAAAACTAATGAACTATTTGTTTTTTAAAAGGTATAAAGGTAAATATCTTCAATAAATCAAACCTATAGGGTATGATGTTGATTAAATACGAAAAAAAAAATTATTTTTTAAAATATGTAGGCTACATAAATAATAATAAATCATATTGGTAGTTGATAATACTAAACAAACAACCCATACGTTTATACATATATTAACCACATTGATTTTTAGATGATAGTCAAAGACGTTAACGATGGCAGTGGCGGTAGCAGCAGATATGATGGTGGTGGCAGAGATGACGGTTGTGACAACGGTTGTGGTGGTGGCGAACATGGGAAAATAGGTGGCCGTGGCTATAGTGGGGAAAGGGTGGTGGCGGCAATGGTGGAAGGAGCCAAGGGGGTAGTAATGTTGTAGGTAGCAATGGTAATGGTGGCGGTGGTGGTAGAAGAAGTTTATGGTGTAACCTTTTTTTTAATATTAAAAATAAAAGTAATAAAATAAAATAAACTTTTAGTTTTGGGCTTTTGGTCTCTAAAATTATCTTCATTAGCAACCCAACTCAATCCAATCTTTTTTATGAAAAACTAATTTTTCTCTCTTCCGTCTATACAACCTAACCTAAGCCAATTTTTTACCCTCATTAGCAATCCGACCCAAACTATTTTTTTTTAAATATAATTTAAATTATTATTTTTATTTTACTAAAAAAAATACTTTACTAGAAATCTAGATTATATTAAAATTTTATACTTATAAAATTATATCAATATTGGTCTTAATTTGTAGAGAAAATTTAATGAAATATTTTGATATATTTTATTTTATTTCATTTTTATTAAAAATAAAGTTTATTTATTACCAAATTTTAGTTTTTAATAAAAATATATCATTGGTTTCCTTTAGTAAATATAATACATATGGACATGTGGGTATGAGCTCCTATGCAATCTTAGATGAGCCGAGGTTGTGGGTGCAAGTTGGTTCGCTGAGAACTGCATAATTCTTAATTTTTTAATATTATTTTCCTAAGGATCGGCTCGCAAGAACCCTCGATGGTAGTCTAACTTTAATAAGTTTATGGTGAAACGATCAAAAAAAATTATGGTGAAACCATATTTTTTACATAGAAACTCATTAGAATTTTAACGTGAAGAAAGAAGAGATGTGTTTCACCCAATTTTGAAAAGAACTCACTAATTTTGTATCAAAGTCATGAGTGTTGTTTCAACTAATAAAATAGGTTTGACCATAAAATTTACAAAATAATTCTATATTCATATGTAGTCATGTCAATTGTTTTTAACATAAGAATACATTGATGAATAGGTTTGATCATAAAATTTATTGGATTGAAAGTAATACCGATAAAGACACACCTCCAATCGTGTCAAACCACAAACACGTTGTCCTCGTTGGGGACGTGGTGTTGATGTGTGTCATTGGGTCTCCAACTACATGAAGAGTGTTAAACTAGGTGGGGTCGGAGGTAGAGCCCCAGTGATACCACTGTAGCAATGAAGATCGGGTGTACACGTTAAATGGTAGAAATGCAAGGCAAGATAAAGAATTTGGTGTTTCCAAGTATACCAAAGCTCTAGACCCCTGGATTAAAAGGATGGTTAGGGCCTAACAAGCTCTTTATGTGTATGTTTGTTATGTTGACTGTTACCATGTTTTCGCATATCTTTTCCATTGGTCATGATTTCATGGGTGTTGTTAGGGTCGATCCAATGATTTGAACGGTTTTATACGAAAAAGAAAAATGAGCCCAAATATATTTTTTATATAAACATATAAGATTTGACATCTAATAAATCGTCATTAATTATATTAGTAACTTTGTATGTAGTATTATTAGCAAAAAAAATAAAATAAAATAAATAAAAATAAATTGTTCATTTACACATAATCAAATAAGATATTTAGTAACAGAAACCACTTGGCGACCAATTAGCAACGAAAATTTTCTAATACGAAAAAATTAAATTCAGACATGTCATGTGGTCTCACATCTCACATGTAACTCAATTTATTTTTATAAATTCCAATATAATATCGTTATTAAATTTTCACCGTATATTTTATTTAAAAACTCAATAAAATATAAATTTAACTTTTTATTTGGTAGAAAAAACCCTATAAAATCTATAAATTCTTATTGTTATTTAATTTTTTATTTTATTGAATGCAAGCTCACAAAGAAGTTAGGATTGGAGGCAAATGAATTAAATTTGTATTAGAAAAACAATTAGAATTAGCGTTGAAAAAAGCCTCAAAAAGAAGTTTAAAATAAGTGCAAGTTAAATATATGTTCAAAAATAGTTTGTAAATTGTAAAGGAAAAAAAGTGTACACAAAGCATCCATCGCAAAGAAGAAAATGTCAATTAAATTTATATTATAAAAATAGTTTGTTTTGCAAAAACTAAAAGGTACATAAAGATTAGGGACGAGCATGGAAACGGTTGCTTGATTTCATAACTGAACCGTTTCGAAACTGGAACTACATTAAGCAGTTTCGGTTTGGGTTCCTAAAGTTTCAGAACCTCTTAAAACGGCTCCGGTTACAATTCTCATTTTTACAAAACCGCCGGCTCTGGTTCCACTATCGGGTACCCGGAACCGGTACAGACGGGTACCCACCTATTTTTGAAAAAAAGATATATAGTAAATTATTTATATATTGGTAAATTTGTTTTAAAAAAAATATAAAGAACTTCCACCTTGGTCTCTTTTAGGGTTTTGTCAAGGGAAATTATCAGAAAAATTCCAATATATTTTAGAAAAGTTTCACTTTACTCCAAAACAAAATTTTGAACATAAAAGTCTCAATTATTTATTTTGGCTCAAATTAACAAAAAATATTTTTTTTCTTTTAATAGTTTATGACATATTATCGTGTAAATCAACTAATTAAGACTTTTCTGTTCATAATTTTTTTGGGACTAAAGTGAAACTTTTTCGAAAATATTTGGATTTTCTGATTTATTCTTACCAAAAACGTCCACACTATTTTCTTCCCTGCAATCACTTCTTCTTGTCACATTCAAAAATCAGACCATTCGTCCCTCACATTACCAGTTAGGGAGCTAATCCATACATAACAATTTTTTCCATATTAGTGCTTTAAAATGTTGTATTGTATAACTATATAATTGATGAATTGTTGTGTATGGCCAAAAATACTTCATCGATTAGAAATAGGCGGAGTTCCAGTCGATTTCGTACATCGTATCTCATAAGGAAATCATGTCAGATTATGAGGATTCGGATGATGAATCTCTGATTGAAAAGATACACGATCACAAGAATTCATCATTTTCTTCTTCTTCTTCAAATTCCAATGATGATAGTAAGCTTTCATCTATCAATTCAAACGTGTTCCGTCTCTTCCAAAGAGAAAAGCTTGTTCATAAGATCTTCGGCGGTGGAAAACGTATGTTATTCTCGTGATTTCACCTCATTTTCGTTTTTTTGTCTACTATTATTATTGATTTCGAATGTTTTTTTTTAGTTTTTTATTAGTATGATGATTAAATGCTTAAATCAGTTTCGTTAAACCCTAGCTGAGTTTCTTGAGGTTGCTGCTAAGCAACTGTATGGTGAAAAATGGTAAATATCTTTTATAAATGTCAAATGTTTTTTTTTTAATTACCATGATCGTGGTGCGTCGTTGTGATCGTGGGGGTGTTGGATTGTGGTCACCAACACATACCACATGTGATGTGACAACGCCCAATGATCTTTCTTCTATCCTTTCTTTTTCATGTGTTGTGGTAGTCATGGTCGTGATATGTTCATGGTGGTGCTTGAGACTGAGGTGAAGACTAATTGGCTAAAGTGGTTTGTGGTTTGTGACATACAATACTGGATGGCCTAATAAGTGATCTAAATATTGTGTTTGTTATGGCAATGATATTTTATGCTTATTTGCATACTAAGGGTCAAATTAGAATTGTAGCAGGTTCTCTTTCTTCAAGAATCTATTACGGATTTTTTTTTTGGTTCAATCAAATCATTCTTGTTCTTTTTCAAATTTTAGCCACACTTTCTAGTTTGTAGGTCACAGCCACGGCCCACGAGTTGGCAATTTATGATAACATGGATATGCATATGCTTAAGAGGTGCCTTGTCTTTGTTTAAAATTTTTTTTACACAATTACCGTTAATGTGGTGGGTATCTATTTTTGGATTCTTTGTCCTTTTTGAAGCTACATCAGCTTTATATTTCAATTGTTTTACCGTATTTTCCTAACTTCCCTTAATCCTAAACCATTATGTAAACATGAGTTAGTTTAATATGAGACAGCTTAATTTTGTGAGACCGTGAGACGTTTTTTTTTTTTTTTTTTTTTTTTTTTTTAAATAATTCAAGTTCCGAAAATAATATTTAAAAAAAGAATTTTTGGATTTTTCCATTTATTTTGCTTTTTAAAATATGTACAATGTAATATTCTATTAGAATATTTCACATATTTTTCAAAAAAAAAAACATGATTTTTTTTATTTTTTTTAATTAATTCAAGTTCTGAAAATAATATTTAAACAAATAATTTTTAGATTTTTCCATTTATTTTGCATTTTAAAATAATTTTTTAGAATATGTCAGTGTAATATTCTATTAGAATATTTCACGTATTTTTCAAAAAAAAAAAAGGGAATTTTTTTTATTTTTTTTAGTTAATTTAAGTTCCAAAAATAATATTTAAAAAAAGAATTTTTGGATTTTTCCATTTATTTTGCATTTTAAAATTATTTTTAGATTTGGTTTTACGGTCTCACAAAATTAGAATTGTTTCAAATGAACCTAAACCATGTAAACATAATAATTAAAATCAATACGACCTAATTAAAAATACAAAAACTATTATATAATTGAGAAAACATTCATTAATAAAGAAAAACTACTACGCTAGAAAAATTAAAAATAGAAGTACAAGAAAAAAAAACACCTCTAACTAAAAATTACATAAAAAATAATTCATTCCCAACCATATTTTTTCCCAATTTCACTCTTGCATGCTCGGACCGCAACCAACATCGATCTTCACCATCTTTACAAATGATCATGCGACACTACACAGATATGCATATCCTCATCTCTACATCTTTCTTGCATCAAATTCAAATCCCCATGACTACATGTGGTTTAAGACTTTCATGTAAATGTATATGTATTCAATGTGTCTCGCTTGAAATATATTTGTTGCTTTTGATTGCCCGTTTGGAGGATTAGTAAATAACTTCAAACTTATTAATCCCCACATGCATCTACCTTGAGTTCATTTTAAAGGATATTTTGATTGTTAAACACCCATACCCCTTATTTGTTGTGAAAAACTCTCAAAATACGATTCCAAAAGCATTCAGTTAGTTGACGTCTTGACGATTCCCGTTAACCTTATCTTTCAAAAGGCCCATCCAAGCAGACCTGGCAAACGTAGCGTGTCGTGTCGGGTTCGTGCCGTGTCAAGACATTAAATGGATTGAGAGTGCTTAACCCTAACCCGACCCGTTTAATTATCGTGTCGTGTCGTGTCAACCTATTTATTTTCGTGTCGGGTTTCGGGTTAAGGTTTAAACCTTATAAATATGTATCATGCTGGGTTGAAACATTTTAAATGTTGAAAAGTAAGAGTCATGTAGGAAATAAAATGAAAAAGTAAAATGATGGAGTTAGTACATGAAACGGAATATATATATATATATATATATATATATATATATATATATATATATATATATATACTCCCTCCATCCCATATTTATTGTTTATTTTTTACTTTTGAAGTTTTTATTCTTCTATTTTGACCTTAAATATTTTTATTTGTGTTAAATTACATGATAAAACTTATAATAATGAAAAGACATTTAAAACACAATCCATTCATATATTTTGCATTAAGTGTTATATATCAAAAACAAAAATATTTAAGATCAAATTTGAAGAATAAAGACTTCAAAGTCAAAATTGGACAATAAATATGGGATGGAGGTAGTAGTAAGTTTAGAAAGCAAAATGGAAAGAGTTAGAGTTAGGAAGCAAATGAGATATATGAGATATGTAGTGAGGAAGAGTAAAATTAAGTCATTTTGAATTTTTGAATTTCACTTTTAGTTCTTGAGTTTGGGTCACTACAAATATATAATATTGAAAATATTTATAAAAATATGATATATATATATATATATATATATATATATATATATATATATATATATATATATATATATATATATATATATATATATATATATAAATGGGTCATCTTCAATTTGAAAGTCTTGACCCTAACCCTACCCGTTTAATTATCGTGTCATGTTGTGTCAACCCGTGTACATAAACAGGTCGAAATCTCTGACTCTAACCCGCTAACTTCGTGTCGGGTTGTCGTGTCGTGCCAGATTTTGTTAGGCCTACATCCAAGGCTTAGTGTCCCAACGGATTCTTCTTTAAGGGTCCATGTTTCCTTTATTTATAGAACAAAAAAAATTGCATATATATCGGTATCAAAAATGAAATGAAGCAATATTTTTCATATAGTGTGTAAATTGTCCTAATTTTAACAAGAAAAATGGCATAAAAATTCTTAAGTTTACATCATTTCATTAGTTTTATCTTAATTTTCATTAAACTTTCTATTTTATCTTTTTTACATGTTTCTTTAGTTTTCAAGTTTCCTTAAAGTAGCTCACATGAAAACTAGTTTGTAAAAAAAATTACCTTAAATATGTTTTTTTTACCAGTTTTATCCCATAATTTTTAGGGAAATCTCCAAAAAAATCCTAAAATTTTAGTCTAATTTACGAAAAAAATCCCAAACTAAATTTTATTTATAGAAAAGTACATAATACCGGTTAAAACTTCGAAAAAACCCTTTTCAGCCGATTTCACAGATTTTGCCGGTATTTTGTCATTTTTCGTTAGTTTGGTCAAAATTTTGGGATTTTTCCAAAATCTACATAATAACCAAAATATTGGGACTTTTTTGAAAATTATCATGAAATTAATGGATATTATTATTAACAAATCATTTATAAACATAAAAAATATTTTTATTATAAAAAAAGAAATACGATTATTGCTAATTTTAGGAATAAATTGGTGGTCTAAGTACTCTATTGCTTCGTGACCACTTAAACTCTCTACATTCTTTCTATACATTGTTGTGGGTATGATGGTGAGATGAACTTAGTTAGCATTCCTCTAATGTTGGTGTTCATCTTATGTTGTTTAACCTAACTACAAACTAACTTTCATACATTACATGCTAATAACCATCAGCTAACACACATCTATAAAATATAAAAAGTGAACCATGAATGATAATTTATATGGAAACAAGTGAAGGGTTATTATCTATTTAAATTGCTATTCAAAGTTTACTTTTCACTCTCCATAGATGTGTGTAATTTTATGGTTGTTACCGGGTAATGTTTGGAGGTTAGGTGGTAGTTAGGTTAAAGAACATAATGAAAGATGTATATGTTCGTGTAATGATATTTTCTAATAACATGTGATCGTATAGCATCATGCCTAGCACTTATTGATTGTGTATTAATAAATATTATCAACTCTTCTATTGGTCACGCCTAACAGAGTACTTCTCATTATAACACACACAACGATACATAGGAACATAGAGATTTTGAAGTGGTCAACAAACAATAGAGAAATATATAGTCGATCATTCAATTCCTAGAAATTAGCAACAAATGTATTTCCTTTGTTTATAATAAAAAAAATTATGTTTATAAATGATTTGTTAATAATAACATCCATTAATTCCATAGTAATTTTCAAAAAAGTCCTAATATTTTGGTTATCGGGTAATTTTCAGAAAAATCCTAATATTTTGAGCAAACTAACGAAAAAGGACAGAATACCAGCTAAATCTACGAAATCGGCCAAAAATGGTTTTTTCGAAGTTTTAGCCGGTATTCTGTGCTTTTCTGTAAACAAAAATTAGTTCGAAACTTTTTCATAAATTAGACTAAAATTTTAGGACTTTTTCTGGAGATTTCCCTAATTTTTATACGAAATTTTACTTTTTTGGCTTTTTTATTGGTTAACACAAATTTAAGGGTTTTTATGCTAGTTTCCATTTCTTTTAAATTGCATAGTGATAATAATATTATATAAGTGGATATCGTTTTGAAATAAAAGATGAACATTAGCCCTACCATATGCCTACTCTTCCTCTAAAATTAAATGGCCCCTCAATTTTCGTTTTGAACATGTTTCTTGTAAGGGTACGAAGAAATCAAGAAATGTCCAGACCATTTTTCTGCCAAATTCCATTGAAGTCACACTGATACTAAATATTCATTCATGTATGGACAAATAGTAATCACTTAAACCAACGGATACAATTCATCACACTTCTTCCAAGAAATTATCCAAACAAACTGGTCAAAAACGAATTGGTCAAATCGTGGGTTCGATTAACAGTAAAGCGAATCTCTGCAAAAGAGATAAATGAACACAGAAAGGAACACATTTTTTCCAACTAATCTTTACTACCTTTCATCATTTCTTTTAATGCGTAAAAGAAAAAGTAAATGCAATTGAATGCTTGAATAATTGAAGTCGTTAAGTGACCAAGTAAATGGGCATGGCGGAGCCTGAGATCTTGTGGGTCTGATTCATGTTGAGTTCAGTGAGACTGATGTAGGGTATATCGATATCACCTTTTCGTGTAGATGCGAGTGGTCCGGACGACGGCCGGCTGGTGGAGGTACGGTGGTAAAGAGTGGCAGACCCGTTTCTGCTATCCGTCAAATACACCGGTCCAGACATCGCACGGACTCCTCCGCCGCCGCCGCCGCCGCCGGCGGCGCTGTAGACGCAGTGGAGATTGTTGTAAGATGAGTCGGAGGAGGAAGTACGTTTGCGTTTGAAGAAGTGGAGGGCGCTCTTCCACCACCAACGTTTACGGGTCTTTTTTATCTTCTTGCTGGTGTCGTCTTTGGAGATGGGTTTCTGAAGCTTGAAATGCACGTTGTCAATGGCGGATCTGGACGAGTAAGTTTCGCGTTTATGCTTCCTGGCTTCTTCCAACACCTGCGAATTGGAACAGAGACTGTTAAGCAAGGATTTGAGTGCCATTGTTGAAAGTAATGAAGAGAAAGGGGAACCTGAAAGTAGTCGATTTGAGGGTCGAAGCCATAGTCACTGAAGTGTTGAGGCTCATGAATGGGGAAGATTGGGGATTTGGTGGTCATGATTTCACAATAACAGGCAGTCCAGAATGTGATTGTGAAATGGGTTGATAGCTTTGACGGAAGGGAATGGTAGTATGGTACTATGGCAGGGGAGGTGTTAAATGTAATGAATAATTTGGGTTTTTTTATATATAGCTGGGTTGTTGATGTTTTTTTTATGTCTGATTATTTTGTAATATTAAGTATTATTCACATATTCGATTTTTTAGTTTTACTGAAATTGAGTAATCTAATTCTTATAAATGAATAATTTGATAATAATAATCATCTTTTATATATATAATGACCATTTACTCTAGAATATAGTATTTCAAAATGATTATGTTTATTTCAAAGTTGATAGTTGGTATGTATAGGGTCTGAAATCTGATATTCTGGACTAGAAAAATGTATTCTTGATAGTATTTTGAAATTGTGCATTCAAGAATAGTGTTCAAAAGAGGTAAAATTAGTGTATATGTATGTATTCTTTATTCCTCCCTTGTTGAAACCCTATTTTGATTGTTTTCATATACTCAATAAATGAATATGTATAAAGATTTTTTTTTTTTCTTGTGTCAGTTTCTAGTGAAGGGCAATGATATGATATCGAGGGATTTATACAGTATATTGTTCCAAATTACACATGTTTTGGTGTAAATATAACCAGTGAGATCAACTTCGATGGGTTAATTACATTGGTTACTTCTAAATCCATGTTACACACTAATTACATATGTTTACCTTTTTAATGTCCTTGATCAAATATAATTATACAGATTCTTGACGATAGTGATGTCAAATACTTTTTAGTTTTGTTAGTAGTATATCTCCTAATAGGGTACAATTGTTTGTTGTTAATAGTGTTAGGGAAAATAGCATTCATCGGTTTCTAATGGATGATGATTCTTGTAGCATTGGGTCTTCCGGTGCTGGAAGTAACCAAATTGGTAATTTATTACTTATGACAACTAATCATGTTCATTCTTACAGTGAGCTTGTAAAAGGGATGATTATAGGTATAAAGGTAAGACTACAGCTGATGTTGCTCAATCTTTTGAACATTTCACCTTTAGACCTTCCACTTTTAATTATTTCAGTTAATCTCAAAATTGATTCTAATTAATTTATAATTAAACAGTATAATTTTGAATTAATATATTTTTCTAAAAAAATATTAATAAATTATTTGTTTTGATTTCTAATTAATTTATTAATTATATAATAATTTAACAAATAAGTCTCTCTCTCCAGACAGCATTTCAATCTCTTACTAGGTTTGAGGGCAACCCAAAAGGACTTTGCTAATAATTTAAGTTTATAATAATTTAGTTAATGGTTTAGACACATACTCCAACAGTCTCCCACTTGGATAAGTCTTTAACTAAATTACAACTTCCAAATTAAACAACAAAGTGTGCTGTAACGATCGTCTTTCGAGGTATTAATTATTTAATTTTCTTAAATTATAATTGGGTCAAGTATGGATAATAGGAGTATTGGATTGGACTTATGCACTTGGACCAAAGGCTTGGGCCGCCCAGATGACTTACACTGGGCGTAGCCTGGGCGTACGCGATTAGAATCGGGAGTGTACACACGTAGGCGCAGTGTACCAAAGTGTACACGCAACGTACGTGAACAGATAAGGAAAACCTTAATTTAGGGTTCAAGAGCTATATAAACCCCATTATAGCCTCCCTCCCCTCCCCGGTTTCTTATCAGCCTCCTCACCTACAAGGAAACCCTAACTCGTTCTTACCCCTTCTCATTGTGTGAAGTTCCTTTTATGAGTGTTTTTAGTGGTAGAAAGTTGTGAAGAAGGAAAGGAAAGGTTGGAGAAGAAGCTTGAGCTCAAGGATTTGGACTAAGCTCACCTTTTTGTCACAAAAGAAGGTATAAAGCACTTAACTTTCTTCCTCATATTCTAGATCTAGGGTTTTGAGAGTTTTAGACCTCTTTAGGTCCAAAGGTTGGACCTTGATCTTTTGAATCCATTTTTGAGCTTGAGGTTGCCATCCTTGAGGATCAAAACACTTTCTTAGCAATAAAGTTTCAATCTTTGAGGCTTTCATGAAGCCATGCATGAGATCTAGCCACTTCCATGGAAATAGATTATTGTTTTTAAAGTTTGAGCTTATGTGAGTCATGTAAGTCATCAAGTAAGCAACTTTATGGTTTAAGGCATGGAATAAGACCTGTATCTAATTTTGTAGCTTCTGACTTGAAATATTAAGCACTTAATAGAGAAAGGACTTAACAGGGAATTACGTTGAGCGTAAATGGGAGTACGCCCAGCATACCCGCCAACGAACAGTTACGCTAAGCGTACTTCGGAGTACTCCCCGCATAACTCAGTCAGTTTGGACCTTAGGTATTTGGGCCTCAGTATGGGTCGTATTTGGACCTTTGGCCTTAGTAGGCCAGCAAGAGTCAGAGGATGGGCCAAAGGCATTTTGGGCTTAAGTAGGTCCATATGAGTTGGGCCCAATTTAGAAAATTGGGCCATTAGTGGACTTAGAAAGAAGTAAAGGGTTTGGTCCTTGGTTAGGACCCACACCATAGCAGGGGTAAAATAATCATTTCACCCATAGAAGGATCCTCATTTTTATTAAGTGTTTTACTAGTCATGATAACCGGAGAGCAGCCGGGACAGCAGCCAGGGATCCTTCACTCGGATTTCCAGCGATCGGTTCTTCAAGGTGAGTTTCCTTCCAGTAGGAACGGGCCTACAGCCACAATACTATCCCGTTTAGATAGCAGTAGTTTCGAACTGCGGTCCGATGCTGGAGTGGTCCCGAGAAGTAGTTTAGTATGCTTGATGTCCTTGTGATTCAGGCATGTCTATGTGTTATGTGTTCCGGACTGCGGTCCGATGCAGTATGTAGTATATGTGTTGTTGTTATATGTTATGATTATGTTATGCTATGTTCACTCAGTACCGAACTTCAGTCTGATGTAGAGGGTGTGGCCCTAGTTAGTTCCAGACTTCGGTCCGATGTAGAGGGCGAGGCCCTAGTCAGTTCCGGACTTCGGTCCGATGCAGAGGGCAAGGCCCTAGTCAGTTTCGGACTTCGGTCTGATGCAGAGGGCAAGGCCCTAGTTAGTTTCCGGCTTCGATCTGATGCAGTGGTCAAGGCCCAATATGTGCTTTATATGTTATTGTATGGTATGTGGTAGTTTTGGGGAGCTCACTAAGCTTCGTGCTTACAGTTTCAGTTTTGGTTTCAGGTACTTCAGCTAGCAAGGGAAAGGGCTCGGGATGATGGCATAACACCCACCACAGTTTTAGCTTGGGAGTTAGACTCTGATATTTGACATGATTAACACCCACCACAGTTTTAGCTTGGGAGTTAGACTATGATATTTGACATGATTTGACATTTGATGTGATATGAGACATATTTATAATATCTTGAGATACATGACTTATGGTTTTTTTTCTATATGATGTTGAATATTATGGTTTTAGTAATATTTTCAAACGAAAATTTTGGCTTGTGTCTTTCGGACGTTTCATGTGCTTTCCTAAGCAACTGTCGAACTCTGATCTAAACATACATTGGTACTTAGATAAGTGATCAAATATTCCTCCATTCTACTAGATATAATATAGACATGAGACATGGATTATAATCAATCTCATTGTCCAAGTTTTGTTTCCCAATTTCTGATTTGTGATGATGATATAAGACTTCAAATTGAACACATCAATTGAGTCCAAGTTGGGCCTAGCACTATAAGTCAACACGAAATCACTAAGGGTCCCAAAGATATCGCTTTTCCTGTTAGGAAAAAGGAATGAATGAACTTTTACTTATATGCTTGTATCTTCTACTCACCAAATCATACATGACACTGTGTTTTATAACGTCATGTTAATAATGCAGTTTCACAGTACCAATGCACAGCCGACTTGTAAGTAAAAACTCATATCTCTGTTTCACGAATATAATATATTATCTTCTCATAATTACTCATGACATAATCCATGAAGTAATTCTCTGAGCGTGGGTTTATCTAATACTTAAATCTCCGTTTGTAAGTACTCATGAATGTTACAGCAATATAATTGATATGTCTAATTCCTTAGAAAATCTACAATCCAATTCATAATAGACTTAATTTACTACTTACTCCCACAGTATAAGCAAGTGTGGAATTTGAATAATTAAATTATTCGAGAAGTAAAACATGCAAAATGAAACACAAGAATAAATAATTGACAAAGGAAGTAAACATACTCATTAATAATCTCTATTATTTAATCACCAAAATTCGATTACATTTATTATGTTACAAGTTTCAAACTATTCATCTAACTACTAAGACTAATATTACCTCTTAATCCAATGCTTCTAGCATGTTGATTGTGTTTAACCCTATTCAGAGCCTTCATCAAAGGATCTGTAGGATTCTCTTCTGATGATACCCTCTTTACAATGAGGTGACTTTCTTCTACTCTATGTCTGACATAATGGTATTTCCTATCGATATGTATTGATTTTCCATGATCTCTTGATTCTTTAGTTAAAGAAACCGCACCTTCATTATTGCAGAAAATTTCCATTAGTTCCTTAATGGTTGGAACTCCTCCAAGATCTTCGATGAAGTTCCTCAACCAACCTGCTTCCTTTGATATTTCACTTGCCGTTATGTACTCTAACTCACACGTGGAATCAACCACTGTGTCTTGCTTGGAACTTTTCCAATTAACTGCTCCACCATTTAATAGAAACACCCAGCCTAATTGAGAATGAAAGTTGTCCCTGTTTGTCTAAAATATGGCATCACTGTACCCATTCATTCTCAACGTATTACTGCCTCCAAAGACTAAAATCATATCCTTTGTCCTTTGCGGATACTTGAGAATATTCTTAATTGTTGTCCAATAAGCTATTCCAGGATTTCCCTGATAGCGACTGACCATGCATAAAGCAAAGGACATATCAGGGCGAGTACATCTCATAGCGTACATGATCGATCCTACCGATGAAGCATAAAGCACTCGACTCATATCAATTATCTCTTCATCTGTACTTGGGCTTTGAGTCTTACTCAACTTGTCATTGCTTTGAATAGGTAGCTCTCTTTTATTGTAATTTTCCATACTAAATCATTTTAGTACTTTGTCCAAGTATGTACTTTGGCTAAGTTCAATTAGTCTTCTCTTTCTATCTCTCAAAATTCTTATCCTGAGAATATAGGATAACTTTCCTAGATCCGTCATAGTGAAACACTTTCCAAGCCAAGAGTTCACTTCTTGGAAAGTTGGAATGTCGTTTCCCATGAGGAATATGTCATCAACAAACAATACTAGAAAGGTTACTATAGTCCCACTAGCTTTAATATACACGCAGGACTCAACCTTCTAGAAAAATCAAACTCTTTGACTTTTACATGGAAACAAAGATTCCAACTGCGAGACACTTGCTGAATTTCTCAAGCTTATACAATCTATTGGGAAACTTTGCATCAACAAAACCCTTTGGCTAACCCATGTAAATATTTTCGGCCAACTTCCCATTAAGGAAAGTGGTTTTGACATCCATCTGCAAAATCTCATAATCATGAAAGGCATCTATGTCAAGCAGTATCCTAATAGATTTTATCTTGGCCACTTGTGAGAAGGTCTCATCATAGTCAATCCATGTGGTTTGAATAAATCCCTTCACAACCAGTCGTGCTTTGAATGTCTACACATTTCCATCCATGTCATTATTCTTCTTGAAGATCTATTTGTAACCAGCTGTCTTTCGACCAAGTTATTGATCAACCAAATTCCAAACTTAGTTGTTGCAACGCCCGTAGATTAGGTCTAGTCCATTTAGAGACAATGAGCGTCAAAAATGACTTTTTAATGGAAGATTATTTAGAAGGAGTAATCTTAACTAAGTTGTAGTATATGTTACAAGGATTCCGTACATATAAAGAATGCCGAAATTCGAGTTATAACGAAGAAGTTATGACTCATCGAAGTTTCGCGACAGAACCAACATGACACAGTGCGACGTAAATAGTGAATTTACGTTAGAGCAATATTTGGCCTTAGCGATCTAAATGAAATTCGTAGAATACGTTAAACCGAGAGTGTGCATAAAAAGAACGTCCAAATCTGACTTCGTATGAGGAAGTTATGATTTTTCTAAGTTTCAGCTTAGCAGTATGCAACCCGAAGTTTGAATATGAGATCGAGGGATTTCTAGCAGAAACAATCTAAATGAGAATCGAAGATCTCATCGATAGTAGTTCAACGGTAAAAAGACAGACGAAAACGGAAGTCGGATGAAGAAGTTATAAGTTTATAACGAAGTTTTCCTGTCCCGGCCTCCTAAAAATAATATAATAAAATTTTACAGTCAAAATTAGCCAAAGGAGTCTAAATGAGAGTTGTAGATAATAATCTCACCTACGTTTGGATATAAAGAACGTCGAAAACGGAACTCATATGCGAAAGTTATGAATTTATGAAGTTCGGGGAGCGAACCCCACCACTGTGTCAGAGTTCACAACGTCAACTCAGTGCTGACGTCTTCTAGAGCATGATAAACTGAACATTGCGACTACGCACCCGATGACGTCCAAGGCCACGACATGAAATGATGGTTCACGACGTGAAAATCAAAAAATCAGCCTTATAAATACAAACCGAAGGCCGTCGGGTTTGGCTGCTAACTCCTTAACCTCTCTCCTACTTAACTCATCTTTAAGCCTAATTTTAACCCCCTGAAGCCCCGATATCATCCTGAGACTCGAAGCAAGTCCCAAAGCCCCGAAGATCCCGAGAAGAAAAGAATTTCAAGCCGAAGCTCCGCCCGCGAGAAACCCGGTGTGTGAAGATATCCCGATTTCACCGGAGCATTACTACTTGAAGAGCCGTAGTGTTGTCCGTGCATCATCTAATCAAGTGAGTGTGTAGTTACTTTCTTCTACCGCATAGATATGAGTTATTTGCTATGAAATACGTGCTATGTGTTTATACGTTGTTTGTTTACTTGAGATGGTTGTTAAATGAATGTTTTATATAGGTTTTTAAATGATTTAGACTATATATGTAATTTATATCTACAAATATTTTGGGTAGAACATGGGTAGATTATATAGTTGGTGTGTGATGAAAGATGAGTTTGAGTATGAGACGAAAGATGATATAGATCATGAGATGAGGGTGACAGGTGAAAATGAGTGAAACCTTTACCCAAACGATGGCCCCCGTCATTCACCAGAGTAGAGATGACAACCACAGACTATTCTAGACAGTCTTGTGGAACACTAGCAAGCTCGCAACTTGTAGGTGTTATGGATTAGATGTTCACCGGTGTACTCTAAAAACCCTAGCAGCTATAGATTTAGTTTCTTATAATAATATGATGGTAGCTATGGATTTAGTACAATATAGATAAACCCTGATAGCTATGGATTTAGTATTGTATATATGAAATTTGGCAGCTATGGATTTAGCATTGTATAGACAAACCTTGGCAACTATGGATTTAGTGTTTGTTATAGGAACCTCGGGCAACAATGGACTTTGTGCCAATTCCTTAAGTCAATCCTTAGGAACGAATGAATAAAGGATAGTTAATTCTTACGGTAAATCCTTAAGAAATAAAAAAGATAATGAGGATGGGTAATTGGGTTGATTATATTATTGTGGGTTGAAAAGCCTATATGCTCATCAGGCTCCCAAGCTTGACCCACTCAGTTTTTATTGTATCATAGGTAGTGGCACAAGAGCATAAGTTGGTTGACATGACGAGAGATTTTGGATTATAGATTAGTAGTTATAAATAACTGTTGTAAGGTCTATTTTATATTGTTTATACTTTTGGTCTGTATCGGAACATGACATCCCGAGATTTTGTTATCTAATGAAAATTCATTTCTTTAAAGAAATGCTTTGATAAATTCTTATCACATTTTGTTTTGGGAACAAATTCCGCTACAGTTTTCTTTAAACGATTACTCTGATTTTAAAATAAAGCATAAACAAATCGGTTTTCTGGCCGTGAAAAATAGGGATGTCACAGTTGACATACATAGACTTGATATCACTATCCATTGTATCTTTCCATATGTCTATCTCAGGGCCTGCCATTACTTCCTTGTAGTTAGCTGGCTTATCCAAATGTATCAGTGTTTGATCACTGATAAACATATCACCATCTGACGTTATATGGAAACCATAGAACATAGGTGGCATGTTAAATCTACAAGAACGTCTAAAATGTAATGAATGTCACCGGGTTCAGTAGGAGTCTCATCCTCTGTTTGACCGCTAGTATCATCTAAGGTTCCTTTATTGGTTCACCCTTAAATTTCTTCAATTTCAATAGTACTCCCACTGTCCTCTTTACATATGAGCTTTGTCTCGCGAATGACTCCTCTTCCTGCTATAAAGACCACATTTTCACTAGGCCTGTAGAACAAGTAATTAAAGGAATTTTGTGGGTAGCCAATGAAAATACATATCTCACGTCTAGCTTCTAGTTTGTCATGAATCTCTCGTATAACAAAAGCTTTACAACCTCAAACTTTGATATGTGCTAACGAGGGAACCAGCCTTGTCCACATCTCGTGAGGTGTTTTGAAACCTTTTTAGTAGGGAAAAGATTGAGGATATGGGCAGCTGTCTCTAAGCATGCCCCCAGAAGGAAATGGAAATATTGGCTCGACTCATCATGGAACGAGCCATGTCCAACAAGGTCTGATTGTGCCTCTCAACCATACCATTAAGTTGTGGTGTCCTTGGAGGATTCAACTGTGAAACTATTACACATTCCTTGAGGTAGTCATGGAACTCGATACTAAGATACTCTCATCCTCTATCAGATCGGAGCATCTTTATCTTCCTGCCTAATTGATTCTCGACTTCATGTTTAAAATCTTTTAACTTTTCAAAGGTTTCTTATTTATGTTTGATCAAGTATATATAACCATATATTCTATAATCATTTGTAAATGTCGCATAAAATCGATTAGCTTCCTTTGTGGTGGATCTAAAGGATCAACACACATCTCTGTGTATGAGATCTAACAAACTTTCACCTCTTTCACAAGATCCGGTGAAAGTTTATTTTGTCATCTTTCCCAAAAGACAAGACTTACATTCATCATCTAGCCTTATGTCAAATGATTCCAACACTCCATCATATTGGATTTGGGCGATGTGTTTCTTGTTAATGGGTCCAACATGACAATGCCGCAAGTGTGCGTTGTCTAAACCATTAGACGAATCAATGTGAAATACACTATTGCTTAAGCTATCAACACAAGTCATTATTTCATACACATCATAACAAGGTAATGCTTCAAATATAAAAATTCCATTTTTATAAACCAAAATTGATCCAGTCAAATCATTAAACGAGTAACATCTAAACAATGCATGAAATGAAATAATGTTTCGTGTCGTTTCTGACGAATAGCAACAATTTATCAAATCTGAACTAACTTCACTACTAAGCACAAGATGACAAGTCCCAATCTTGGTAACAAGAGAAGATCGCCTATTTCCCATGATCATATTCATGATCCCATGCTCCACCTCTTCATGTTCTTTTAGCCCCTGCAATTCAGAACAAATGTAAAAACCACATCCTGTTGACGATGGCTTCACCTTGTCATCCTTGATGTCTTGCAAGTACTTGGGGCAGTTCCTCTTCCAATGGCCCTTGTCATTACAATAGTAACAAGTGGCCTCTTTGGGGTCACTAACAGTTGGAATGTTTAAGTTGGGCTTCTTCCAGTTAACTTTGGGAGCAACCTTCACTTTCTTCCTTTTGCCTTGTCCAATGGCAAGAAAGGGAGCATTAGTTGAAGGGGTCGAATTCTTTCCCTTCATTCCCGACTCAGCAGTCTGTAGTAATTTGTGGAGTTGGGCCAATGTGGTTTCTATGTTGTTCAAATGATAAGCCAATATTAACTGATTATAACAACTTGGCAAGGAGTTCAAGACCATGTCAATGGCCAACTCCTCATCAAAATTCCCATTAAGCCTAACAAGGCGTTCCACGTATCTTTGCAATTTCTATACGTGTTTTCACACAGACTCTCCCTCTTGCATCTTGCAATCCATAAGAGACTTGACCACTTCATATTTCTCTTGACGATCTCTCTTGTGGTATTTTTCCATTAGGTCATTTTTCATCTCATATGGTCAATACTCCTCATAGAACCTTTTCAATTTAGGAACCATTGTAGCGACCATGATGTAAGCAACTTTTGTTGTATCGTTGTAGTGTTTCTTGTAGGAGGCTAGTTGTTCAGCAGTAGCAGTGGCTTCATTGATTTCAATGAGTTTTTCTTTAAATACATATTCTTTACCCTTGAATTGAAGCGCCATCTTGATGTTACGCATCCAATCATTGGAGTTGGTGAATGTCACCTTGGACACAATAGAGAGTAGGGAGAAGCCCTAATGGTGGGTAGACGACGATGGAGCAGAAGCATCACCAGGAGTAGACATCTATAAGGAAAGAAGGTAGTTTTAGTTAGATGATAATTATCCTTAATATTTAACCCATAATAAACGATTAAGGTTAAGATCCAAAGTAAAAATTCACAACTGAGAAGAGGGATGTCGTAATCTTATTGCGAATTTATGAAGGTAGGTAAAAGCAATTTACCAATTTTGAACTATGAAATTCCTAGATCTTTTGAGATTCATTGAATATATCAATGACATGTTTAAACTCAGATTATGATCTACTATCTGTTACTGGGATACCGAGGATCACAAACAAGATGTGAATAACCATACAAATATGATTGGCACTCTCGATGTCATTTATCATCTTATATTAATGTGTCGATTAACCACACGTGTTCCATTAATCAATGATAATTTTTGAGATGACCATTATTACTCTTTATAGTCACTATTAGTGTACCGGTTAACCACACGCGCTCTACTAACTACTATAAAGTATAATGTGCAATTTTATGGACTATGATACTTTTCATATTTTTCCTAAAGTAACATAAAGTAGGATTTAATAAAAGGTAGTTTAATTAATTTAATAGTGTTATACTTTTAATGAAGTTAATGTCCTATCATATTCGTTCTGCTAACGACCCTCCACCAAACAAGGAAGTGGTGGGTGAGAGTGGACACCCATTCAACGTCCATTTTATAGACAGTTTCCTTATGTCCCCTTATAGTTCAGATTCATGAATGAGGCATACTAAAGATCTGACTGACTTAGTCTTAAATATATAGTAACTAACTTTTAATATTATATATAAGGTGTACTTTAAAACTTTTTTTTCAAAATATTAGGTATAATTTACAAATTTCGAAATTAGTAAAAATAATTCAATTTAAATAAACCAGTAAGTATTAAACAATATATTTACTATTAATCAGTTAATCAAATAAATTTTAATCCCAATCCAATACCCTCTAATTTTGAAATTAGGGTTTGGGATTTACCAAATTAATAATTATCCAATTTCAAGGCATTTAAAACTATTAATTATCAAAAACAAGTAAACACTAGCAATTTCAAAAAAAAATAAAGACAAGGCTAGGGTTTCTAAAACCCTTGCCTAAATCGAAAACCATCAAAAGGATTTTCAATCTTATTCAACTTGTGCAAGATCACAAAGAACATACGTTCTGATACCATTAATGGGTTTTATATATAACAAAAATCATATTTTTGGCGGAAAACATAAAATCCTAAGTTCGCATACATCCTAAAGGATATATCTTCTCACTATGATATGCAAACAACAATTTGAATTCAATAACCCTAAAGTACATTGCTATTTTTGAAATTGTTGCTATTTTCGATATTGGAGAAGGTCCAATAGAAAACATACTTGTTAGTTTATTATTGTAAATAAACTATAATTCCTTATTTGTAGATCTTTAGAAAGCCAGCACCAGAAATCACGTGCCTCTGATGGCTCACACCCAAACCCTAGCAGTTAGGGACTATTGAAAAGAGAGGGGAGAGGAGAGAAATTTCGAAATTCCTTTGAGAGGTATGATGGCTGAAAAGAAAAGATCCAATGAGGGTTTATATAGGTGACTAGTGGGGGTTGGATAAGACAGATTTTCTTGGATAAGTCTTATCCCTTTTGCTTTCCCCCTAAATTTCCTTAGAGCCCAAAAAAAGCTTTAGAAACTATCTAGAACCAATCTAGAATTCGTCCAACCCTAAGGGATGTTTTAGAATCGGTCAATGCTCAATATTTTGAACATTATAACTAAACAATATAATTTTGAATTAATATATTTTTCTCAAAATCACATTAATAAATTATTTATTTTGATTTCTAATTAATTTATTAATCATATAATAAATTAACAAATCAGTCTCTCTCTCCAAATAGCATCTCAGTCTTTTATTACGTTTGAGGGCAACCCAAAAGGATTTTGGTAATAATTTAAGTTTATTATTATTATTATTATTATTATTATTATTATTATAATATATATATATATATATATATATATATATATATAGAGAGAGAGAGAGAGAGAGAGAGAATTTGTGTACCCTAATGCATATCTAAGCAATTTAGCAGTACCAATAAAATATCTCTCTCTTGTTTGCCCGTAGCCAATCATTTTGATCGTGTAAACCACGTAAATTGATTATATTTTTTCTTTAAGTTCTCAGTAAACACATTTTAGTTTTTAAAAGGGTAACCTAACCATGTTTATGTTTATATTTATATTTATCTTTTATCTAAAGTTGAACAATTCATCTTTCTTTATTACACTTGTGGCCTAAATTTTAACTTTTGTTATCAATTTGGTTCTCATATTATATATTAACAGGAATTTATCTCAAATTTAGTTTGAAATGTTGTATTAAAAACTAAAGACAAATTGTAATGAATGGATTAATTCTAAAAAAGTTTTAAAAAGTTGTAGAAAAACAAATTTGTAAATTACATTGAGAAAAAAAAATTAAAAAATAAGGTTCTAAAAAAATTCTAAAAAGATCTTTAAAAAGTTGTATAAAAATAAATTTGTAAATTAAACTAAACTTTAGATGAACTCCTAATAAAATTTAATATTCAAACCAAATTCATAATAAAATTTAAATTCTAGGCCAAAAACATAAAATTAAAAAGTGTGAACCTGAGACAAATGAATTGATTATTATTTTAAAAAATAAAATAGGTTTGTTTGCAAACTTAAAGACATTTTTATAAAGTTAGTTTTTTCAAATTTAGTGATAAACCTAGTTTATATATTTGATAAAAATAAATCCCTGCTCCCCTTTAAGCTTTCTTGCTTTCTGGGTTAGCTTATATAATATTGGCCGTTCAAAAAAAAGATAAAAATAAATCCTTGAAATGTCGTTATTACAACTTAAATGACTATTTTTAAAATATACTTGTAAAAGAATCAAAGTTATTTTTTAGTAAAAATAAAATATAAATGAAAACATTATAATAAGTGAGATGGGGTTTTGGGAGTGGAGGTGTTAAATGCGGGGATGCGGATTTGGGGCTCGTGAAGTTATTAAATAGCCTTCACGCTCGACACTGCATAATCATATCTTCGGTATTTAATTTTTTCCTACGTGATAGTGTGATACCGGAATAGTCTTATGTTTAGCTATCATCAAATATATGTTATGTAAGGTGTAAAGTCATTAACAAACTAACGAGTAAATTTGGTAAAACATTTGTTGTAGGTGTAATGTTGATGCCTTGATGGATTGGGTGAAAAAAAAATTATTATTATTGTATCAAGTTAACCCAAAAAGATAATAGTAATAAGGTTATGTTTGGGTTGAGACGATATGAATGAAATATGGAAAAAGAATCATCAAAACTTATAACATCACTTTGTGGATTAGCATGTAAAACTTGGCCACTTCACAAGGATTACTCAAGTTCAAACATCAGGAGTTTCAATCAAATGATGGTCATAAGAAGGATGCACGGTGTGGTTCTGAAAGATTTCTTAGGCTGTAGGGAGTAGTATCACTGAAACCGCACTCCCTCCTATGTCATGCAGATGCCAACTCATATTTTTTCTCATTTGATAGAGAAAGGGAGTGCACCCCTGGAAGGCTGCAGTACGGCCTAGACCGCACCCAGGGGGCGGTGTGCGTGGGCGGGTGGAGTGCGGCCTAGACCGCACCCACTCCCTCTTATCTTAGTATCATCACCCAAGAGAGGAGCTCTCCTCCACCGGGTCGGATACCAAAAAATGTCTCTCCCAATATTGTTTTGTTGAAGTCGGCCCAATTTGGACTGATTTTGTTTATCAATATTAAAAGCTATATGATCACAATAACGATCCAATGTTTATTTGGAAAACTAGATTTGTTTAGCACATTTAAATAATTTTGAATTCATTTCCATTTTAGCTGTAATAAATTAACTTGAATAAAATATAATCAAATCAAGTCATTTGGCAATAAACTTGTCAGAATATTATCATCTTTATTTAAAATCATTCAAATCGTCTACAATTAAAAATTCAAATAATCAAATTCAATGGCTTACCAATGAAGACTTGTATTGAAACGGTTCAAAAATATCACTCTCTATCGTACAGAAACTCTAAAACTATTGTGTTTGTCAATTGTCATACTAATAAAAAAAACATAGTTGTTGTATGACAGCTAACTAGATGACAATATAAAATGACATAGTTTATATTTATATAATTAAAAACTAATGTTATATTATATCAAATAATACTATAATAAGTTTTGGGATATAAATTTTTATCATATTACATTAATTAATAATAATAAAGTTTTTCAAAAGAAAAAGAGTTAAAACACATTCCTTACATTCCATGTATATTTTTTAATACAACTTGAATGCATGTTAACATTTATCTCGAACGGAAAATTAATAAGTATTATTAATGGTGGTTGTGAAGATTACTCCAATAGCTATCGCGTATCCTAAAGTTCATAATATATGTGTGTGTTATGTGTATATGGTAAAAGTCGATGTATGCATGAATGTAACGGCGCCACTCATGGAGGAAAACAGTGGATGTCCACAAAATGTACGACTTACCACTCATTTGACGATGTTTCTTTTTTACATGCCTAGAAGAGTAAATTGATTAGATATAATTTATATTTTTGGAAAGTTAGATTCGTGTATAGAAGCATGTTTAAATTTTAATATTAAGGATATTTTTGACAAACTATTTAAGAAAAGAACTATGAACTTATCAATAAATTATCTTATATTTTTCTACTAAAATCTAATTTATAAATCAGTTTAATAGTCTTAGGGGCTGTTTGTTTTGTTCTTATCGGGTCCAATAAGAGTTGGTAGTTCTTTTCATTTTTCAATGGTCCATGTCCATGTCAACGGGTATAGCTTTGTTAGAACTCAATCTAGACTAGCTGATTATATAACTTTGTTTGCCTTCATTATTTATAAGTAAAAAATTTGTTCTCAAACTGTTTTTGGAATTCAAGTGTTTGGGGAAAAAATTGATACATGGCATGATATATATCCTTTAACATCGGTTCATTATATATAATGAATGGGTTTGAGCCAATTTGGTTTTCATTGTTAATGTATGTTGTTGGTTATTGAATATGACAGTTTTACCCTTTACATGAGTTTTATAAACTTAACTTTCAAGCTATCAATACAAAATTTAACTTTATAGGTAACAAACTTTAAGTTTTAAGCATGAGCACCTTGAGCTTTCAAGACCAACTACATAAGTACATTGCCTATTTAAGTAAAAGGTCTTTAAATTGTCATCAGGTGGTCTGTGTTATTTATAAAAAAACTGTTTTGAGGGTAAGTCATTTTGCAAAGTGAGTCATGTGCAAAATGAAACAAGTTTCAATCAAAAATTAACTTGGTCAAAACTTCTAACCCATCAAACAACCCCTTACCAAGTTACCAAACATTACATTACAAAAAACTTTAAAAAATAAAAATAAAATCATGAGCCAATCAGAGTCTAAACTCAATCAATCAAGATCTAATAATACGACAAAAAAAATAAAGCTAAATAAGTTACATTCTCTAAAATTATTGAAAAAAAAAGTTCCTACTCAAACAGTATAAACTTCGGACATACATCCAAGGGCATATCTAATGACAACAATTAAGACGAATCCTTGATTAAACTCGGGTAAGAAAAGACGTTAGAAGAGCCCTGACGCAGAATATTTGTTACAAACCTAAAAAACTGTCAGTACACAATAGCACAGAATTACACAATCTTCACAAACTCACAGAGAATTCACCCTGGAGACATCATCAACCCATCATGGTCAACCAATCTTGACCGCCGTCTCCTCTTGCTTTCCGGCGTACGCCTAATTCCGCCGATTTTTCCTACCTTTATAGATCTCGGAGGCGACACCGACCCCGGCGGTGAATGGTTCTCTTTTCCTCTCTTGATTTGAGCCTTTGGTCTCTTATTCGCAGATCTAAGTCGTACTTCCAGTCTTTTCACGTTAGTAAGAAGACGAACATGGAACGGATTCTCACCCGTGTAACAAACATGTCCGCCCTCAATCCCTCCCCTTTCCAATTCAACGTTCCCATTGTTCACCTGAGACGACGCATTTTTCCAGTTTAGCGAAAAAAGTTGACGATTCTTACATTTCTAGGGTTAGGGCACACAATTGATTGAATAATTGAGATCGATTGATTACCAGTTGGAGAAGTGCGGAGAATGTTCGAGCGATGTCGTGTTTCTCTAGACCTCTGACAACGTCTGTGAAAGACATGGAATTGCCCACATCTTCTTGGTATGAGAGCTTGTCTAAAGTGCGTTGACCGTATTCGTGAATGTCAAACGGTGGTCGTGCATCCTGTCAGATGATCAATTTGTTGATGTAAAAGGTATAGAAATTGAGGGGAAGATTCAGATTATGAACTTAGGGTTTATCAATGATACGAAAATGGAGAAGGAATCGACGTACTTGTTCATCTAAGTTTTGTTCGATTCGTTGTTTCCAGGTTGATACCCGGGCTGCTAATGCAGTCTGCTTTTCTGTCTCGGAGATACTTGCAAGCAGAGAATCCTGATGAATTTTGGAAGAGATGTGATTGTTTACATCACCATGATAATTGGAAAAACAGTTACAATAAAACAAATATCGAAAAGGATAACTGTATCAATACATATGCAAAGAGATTAATGTTTTTCCTCACCAGATGAGATCGGCACAAGTCTTCAAGATTCTCATGAGACTTTGGCTCTTCATGCTCAACTGGTTCCTTGCTGTCAAATTGAGTAGCATCATCCATATGCTGCAAAATAGAACCAATAAGAACATCAAAACAAACTTCCCATAAAAGAAAAAAACTAACATTTTCATGATTGAAATGATCTTCATTTGCTGTTATAATAAGACATAAAAGAAAAGAACTAACATTTTCATGATTGAAATGATCTTCGTTCATGTAATCATCATCTGGCATGAAATCATGGCCCCCACTATCATATACATCGTCTTCATCATCTTTATCATTATTATTAAATGTGCCAATATTTTCATCATCTCCTTCAACAAGCGATTGTCGAAGCTACATAATAAACTCCACAGTTATACCAAAAGAGTAAACTATGTTCCTATTTCCTGCGTTGTGCACTTTACAAAATTAAGAAACCTACCTTTTCATAATATGGAGGAGATTGTGACTCATGATCTTTTCCATGTTGTGCCTCCCATATTTCATGAAGCTCTACACTAATAGGACCATGCAATTTTGCAAGTGGAAACTCTTCTGTGATTGAGACTTTGGTGGTTGGTTTTGGCCAATCTTTTCTGTAAACTTTAACTGATAAAAGTAAACAGAGTGAGTATATAGAAAGAAAATATTGGAGAAAGAATCAAGAAAACAGAACATTTCATACAAACCTTTTTTGAAGGGCTTAATTTTCAAGTTTCCCTTTTCATGAGGATTTAAAGGTTTCCATGGATCTTCTTCGTCTTCTTCATCTGAATCATCATCAAATGTCTCTGGTTGTGAAAACCCATCATCCATGTCAAATCCATGATCATCCATATGATGGTCATTAGTTTCAAACTTTTTATCATCATATGCATTTTGACTTGGACCAGGGTCAACTGTCTTTCCAGCAGACCTTCTTGAAGGTGACATGAATCCACCAGAACGTCTTGAAGGTGACATGAATCCACCAGAACGTCTTGAAGGGGACATAAATGTCTTTCTAGATTTAGACCCAATAGAACTTCCTCTAGAATTATTTTTAGTCTTGTTAACTTCATCATTCCCATTCAAAAATTCATCAACTGCAACTGCATCACATGCATCTAAGAGAATAAAATCCTTATAGAGATCATTTGTCGCTAACTGCAATCATAGGTTAAAAAAGGAATTAGTAAAGAGGGGTGATTGTGTCATTTCAATATCTATTCATTATATAGCTTTACATACCAAATAAGACTCCAACTCCCCACTGTCTCCACTTGTATCTAAACAATCACCCTCAAGAACAACCAAGTTTGCAGGAGGCTTTACATGGCTGTTTAAAAGGGTATTGCTGTCTTTTGATCTATCCAATGAATTCTTTGCGTCAACTGGTAACATACATACAGCATTTAACAACAAAACAGTAAAAATTAAATGGTAAATGAGTTAGAAGGGGTACCTTGAATATCATCTGAGCCCCAAAAAGAATCATCTGGTTCAGTAGGAGTAACAACTGGGCCATTTTCTTCTTCTTGGCCTGGTGCAGCATTCTCTGGTTGATCATGTTGCTGACTGATTACATTTCATATAACTAATCAGAAAGTGACTGCTTCAATTAACATTTACATAATCGAAAAAGCCCTCAAAGAAGAAGCACTTCTAGTCTTATCAATACTTACTTTAAATTCTATGTATCAGAATGAAGTTTTATTTTCGGACTATAAAGTTACCTTTGTTGAGAGATGAACTCCAAAGCATGAACAACCAAAGAATATAGATACTCGACCTTCCGGCTGTACACCTGAATTGAACCTTGGAGCAGCAAAGCAGCTAGGGTTTCCACAAACACACAAGTGTTAAAATTCGCTTAAACAAGATCTATAATTTATTGACTCTGAAAGTAACAAACCTTCCGCAAAATTCACAGATAGGTGACTATCATCTTCACCACCGGTAATCTCACCGGAGCAGATCTTGAGCAAATACTCTTGGAGATTTTTGGCAAGATCTACCTCCCAATTTGATTCCAAGTCACGAAGAGGCTGTACGGTGTGAAATTTACCGCCGCCGGAAGTGCCCACTTCGTTCGTGTTCATTTTATCCTAATCCGGCAGGCCATTCTTTTCGCATGCAAAATCGATATTGAAATAAACCCTCTATCCAAAACAAGCTTTGTTTCCAGCGAGCCAAACCCAGATGGAGAGAGATGAAAACTAGGAACAAACCCACATGAACAAAGATGAAAGAGAAGAAGAAGATGAGAACTGGGTCTGTGTGTCGTGTGTGTGGAGCGAGAAAAACCGAGGATTCAAAATCTTTTCGTTTCCCGCTCTGGTCGTCAAACTTTTGGGGGAAGACAAATGAAATTAGATGAACCGGGCCGGATGAAATCCCTAATCTAGTAATCTGTTAGTGAATGTGAAATGCGGAAGTGTAAAAGAAAGGGTAACTTGCAAGTTTAGTCCCTTTTCTATACTATTTCTTTCACGTTTGGTCAAAGTTTACTTTTGTCAAAAATTTGCTAATGTACGTTTAATTTCCTGTGATATGGTTCTTGGATTGTTAAATCTACACTAAAATTACAAATTTAGCATTTATGTTTACCATTTCTTTTTATTTAGGATAAAAAAAAATCCATTTTATAATTTTGGTATTTGTTGAGCCTATATGTTTTCAACAAGAAAATACACACATAAGTAAGAGTTCACAATAGCAATCCTAAGCTCTCAAATTGATCTCAGATAGATAGTAATACATTTATTATGTATTAATAAGTGTGGGTAAAGAAAGATTTCGTATGCAATAAATCTTAAGTATAGATTTGTGCATTAAGGAGTTCCACATAGTGTCCTATACAAGGTACATATGTGTAATGAGACCTTGCGAATTAATTTCGCGTGTGTATCCGATGTTACATAATCATAAGTTCATTTTTTTTTTTTTTTATCTTTTTTACATATATGAAAGTGCATTATCTATTACAATGAATAGTAAACGAAGTTGTCTAAATGTGTAATTAAAAAAATATGGATTACTTGAAATTATTATATGAAATATTTAGATTACGTGGAAAACCGGTGCTACACATATGAAAATGTAATTTATGCACTTACATTAATCAAAATCTCAAACATGCATCCCCTGATATTTTTTGGAGTATGATTTTAATCTTGAAGAAATACAACAGACAGATTGGAATTGTGGTAGTGAAAAAACTCCCGGCCTAGATAGATTCACGTTTAAATTCATCATGAGATTCTGGAAGTTAATGCATGATGATATCATGTCATTTGTGAAATGTTTTGAGGCTAGCAGACGAATCGCGAGAGGTTGTGTCTCCTCTTTTATCACCTTAATTCCTAAAACAAAGGACTTGTTTAGTCTAAATGACTATAGACTCGTTGGTCTCATATGTAGTTTATACAAAATCATCGCCAAGGCACTTGCAAACAAAATCAAAAGAGTTATAGATTCAGTGATTAACGAAATTCAAACTGGTTTTATCAAATATTGCAACATCCTTGATGGTCATCGCAACATCCGTGATGGTCCACTTATCATCAACAAGATCCTTTCTTGGGCGAAAAGAGACAAGAAAAGGGCCTTCCACTTCAAAGTAGACTTTAACAAGGCGTTTGACTTCGTTAATTGGCAATACATGGATTCGGTGATGTCTCAAATGGGGTTTGGAAACTGATGGTGTTTTTGGATTAGAGGTTTTCTCTCCTCCTTTAGAGCCTCTGTTTTGATCAATGGTTCCCCAACTAAGGAGTTCCCTATCTCAAAAAGGGTCTGCCAAGGGGACCCTCTTTCCCCCTTCCTGTTTGTCTTGACCATGGAAGGTTTAAGCATTGACATGAGATTTGCCAGTCAATACTCCCTCTTTCATGGTATCTAAATTCCAAATAACGGCCCCCTCATTTTGCATCTCTTCTATAAGAATGATTCGATTGTTTATCGATGATTGGTATAATTCCAACTTTGAAAATTTGGCGAGAATTCTTAGATGTTTCCATGTTGCATATGGCCTAAAGGTAAACTTTCATAAATCTCGTGTATTTGGTATTGGTGCTTCTATGACTTGGAGATTTCCAGTTGTCCGAACATTTTAAGTTGGATGGCAACCTATTTCCCTTTTATTTACTTAGGTATTCCAGTTGGGGCAAATATGTCCTTAATATGCAACTGGAATCTTATCATTGAGTGGGTCAATAGAAAGTTGTCGACTTAGAAGTCTAAATCCCTTTCTTTAGGGAAGGTGGCGTCTAACACTAGTCAAATCCGTCTTGGTAAGTATTCTTATATATTACTTTTCCCTCTTCAAGGCTCTCGCTTCTATTCTCAATGACATCGATAAAACTCAAGTACGGTTTCTATGGGGTGACAACGAGGAAAGAAACATTTTTTGGGTTAATTAGAAGGTGGTTCTTGTTTGTAAGGATAATGAAGGATTGGGTGTTGGGTCCTTAAAATGTATTCACCTTTATCTCATTTTCAAATGGGGTTGGCATCTAAAATCAGAAATGAAACATCCCAAAAATACGGTCCAAAAAATTAATTTTTAATTATTCATAAAACCATAGATGCCATCAATCATCTCATAAAAACACAAGTAATGAATCAGAAAATCATCATATCAATATACTGTATCAAAACCATGTGTCAAAATATCATAGTCTAAAACATCCCAAACTGAACGAATGGTGTGTGCTCTGCAATCATCCCGAGCTCTTCCCTTTGCTACTGAAAGTACCTGAAACCAAAACCGAAAACTATAAGCACGAAGCTTATTGAGTCTCCCCAAACTACCTTATACTATACACATAACATATAACATGCAGCTAGGAGATACGGGCCTCGCCCACACTCAAAGAGATACATGCCCCCGCCTACACTCGGCTAACTATGAGATATGAGCCTTGCCCACACTCAGCTACCTCAGATATACGGGCCTCGCCCATACAAACTAAGAGATACGGGCCACGACCACACTCAGTTGGCTAGGAGGTACGGGCCTTGCCCACGCTCCACTATCCAGGAAATACGGGGGCCCCGCCCACACTCCGCTAGCTAAACATACATACAAGTATTACACAGACAACAAGTATAACATAATCTACCGGTTCGTAAACATATTCAGGTAATACTAAGATACGGGCCCTGCCACACTTAGCTACTAATCATAACAAGTCTAAGATACGGGCCCAACTTATACTTAGCTACTAAACATAATTATTCTAAGATACGGACCAATCCCACACTTAGCCACTCTACACGAGCTGACAATGGTGCCTTATACCCTTTCCTATGGAAGGAAACTTACCTCTCAAGCTGGCTTATGAAATCTCGAGTGAGGAATCTCCGACTGCTGCTCAAACGACTCCCCGGCTATCATTCACATAAATCACTTAATCAAAAACTGAGAATCCTTCTAAGGGTAAAATGACCATTTTACTCTTGGTCAAAGTCAACATTCTAAGTTGAACCAACTCGCCGAGTTGACCTATTAACTCGCCGAGTTCTATAACTCAAAAATCTTGAAATCGCGATCCAACTCGTCGAGTCATCCCCCTAACTCGCCGAGTTCTCTGGCTGCTCGTAGATGCGATTTGGCAAATCAACTTGTCGGGTCCCTTCACAGACTCGTCGAGTTATATCTTAAGCTAAATCGGGACAACACGACTCGACTCGTCGAGTTCCTTTATGGACTCGACGAGTTCCTCTGTCTGTTTGGGCCATCTTAACAGATTAAGCTTGTACTCTCCAAATCCAAGGTCCATACTTCATCTACATACTAGAAATGCCCTTTTAAGGGTAAAGCTTCCAACTTTACCCGCTAATAATCCTTCTTAATGGGTTTAGCTAAAACCGTAGCTCCTTATGACATAGATCTTTGTCCAAAAGCCTTATTACTCCAACCCAAATCATGAAAACCGAGATCTAGGTCCTAGAAACCAAATGAACACGTAAAGTCTCAGACTTTACTTCCATGCATGGCCTTTTGGGGCTTAAAAGTCCATAATAACATCTTTAAGCTTACATGAGGCTTCCATGGTCATAAATTTTGCACTTTTATGCCATGAAACCCTTTCTATACCCCATACGTGAAAGGTAAGCCACTTCGGATGTCCATGTCCCAAAGATCAAGGTTCTTGAACCAAAACCCTCATAAAATGGGAATAATGAGATCTAATGAACTAATAGCCAAGTTAGAAACTTGATTATCAGAAAATGATGAGGATGTAAGGGAGCTTTTGGATCTACTGTCTTCTCCTTGAATCTTCTAGCTTATTCTTCTTCTTCTATCTTCAAGAACACACAAAATTACTCAAGAATTGCTCACACACCCACAAAATGCTCTAAGGTTCCATGGATTAGGATTTAGGACTTGGAGGCTAGAAATGAGGCCATAAAATGGGGATTAAGATGCTTAAATTGTTGGATTTTAGCCATAAGAACTTTCCTATGTGCGCATGCAAAACCCTATTGCTTGGATCTAGGCTTTCTAATAAACATGCTTTTGAATCCAAGACTTCTAATGGCTAATTAGGTTAAACAACAACATTAAAACAGATCTAGAATCATACCTTTGAGTTCCTTGTTGATCTTATTGTCTTGGAGCTTCTAGAGTCACAATTGTCACTCCTCTAATGGCTTACAAACACCAATAGCAAGCAAGATGATTTAGGAGAGAGGAGAGGGGATGGAATTCGACCAGAGGTTCCTTGCTTTAGGTTCTGAAAGGTTGTACACGAATTCCACATCCCAAGGGCCTATTTATACCTTTAGACTCCTTAAGGGTTTCACCCTAAACCCTAATTGGATAATCTTCTCTTAAGGCTATCCAAATCCATTCCATAGATATCCCTATGGACGATTTTGAGCTATCCTAAAGCTCTTAGAATCCGTCCAAGGTCCATCCTAATGGATTTACAGTCTAAAGTCTAACTATCAAACAATTGACAGTTTATACCCTCTTATTTAATTAATCTCTTTAAGTCACCAAATTAATACCAATTAATTTATGACTTATATTAATCAAATAGCCAAATATTATTCCTTATAATATTTACTCTCTCTTAACAAATCATCCTTCAAGTTGCTATGGTGAAGGCAACCCAAAAGGACCATGCACCACCGAATATAGTTATAGCCTTAGACACTATTCCAACAGTCTCCCACTTGGATAAGTCTAATAACTATACAAGTACAATACGGTTTGCAATCGTAGCTCTCAAAGACGCTGTCAACTCTGATCTAATCAATCTTGTCCTTCAGATAAGGGATCGTATAGTCCTCTGTTAGATATCATGCTGACAATCCTATGGAATGGTTAGTCTAGCATTTAGATTTCTCGATCTCCGATTTATTTGACATAGAACTTAATCGAACACATCAATTCAGTTCTGACCGGGCCCGGCACATAAGTCAAATCAAATCATCGAGTGGCCAAGATATTTCTTCTACCCTCTTAGGATAAAATTTACAGATAAACTTCGACTTATATGCATTTACTTATTCATTAACCAACTATACACAACAATGCGTTTTATAACATCAAGTTACTGATGCGTTTTCGCATTATCAATGCACAATCAATTAACAAATAATAAACCATATATCTAGGTTTTAAGACCATATGATATTATCGTCTCGCGATCACCTTTTATATCGTATTCCATAAGGTGATTCCAGCAAGCGCGGGTTTATTCCAATGCTCAAAACCAGTTCATAAGCACTCATGAACGTTGCAGCAACCCTTGCTATGTCTAACACCATTTAGACATTCTACACACCAATTCATGACAATCTTCATTCATATCTACTCCCAACATATGAACGACTGTGGACCATTTGAATAATACGATTATTCCTAATAAACTCAATTATTCTGGAAGTCAAAACATGCAAAGTGAAACAATAGTTAAACAACTAACATGTGATAGTAACTTTACTCATAAATAAAACTTCTTTATTTAATCATCAAATGTCAATTACATTTATCTATTATACGTTTCTAATACTATCTAATCTATGCTAATATCATCCTTCAGCCCAATACTCCTAGCATGCTGTAAGTGCTTAATCCTACTCAGTCCCTTCGTAAGCGGATCTGCTGGGTTATCTTCTGATGATATCCTCTTCAC
This sequence comes from Lactuca saligna, assembly GCF_052625555.1. Taxonomy (NCBI): domain Eukaryota; kingdom Viridiplantae; phylum Streptophyta; class Magnoliopsida; order Asterales; family Asteraceae; genus Lactuca; species Lactuca saligna. The sequence goes on along the minus strand of NC_136419.1, from coordinate 21,760,467 downwards.
TACGAGTTGTCCTTCTTCTACACGATGTCTAATGAAGTGATATTTTCTGTCGATATGTCGAGATCTACCATGATCCCTCGGTTCCTTGGTCAAGGCAACCGCACCTTCGTTATCACAGAAAATCTCCATGGGCTCCTTTATGGCCGGCACAACTCCAAGATCACCGATGAAGTTCTTCAGCCATATTGCCTCCTTCGACGCTTCGCTCGCTGCGATGTACTCTGATTCGCACGTTGAATCAGCTACGGTTTCCTGCTTGGAACTTTTCCATGTCACTGCTCCTCCATTTAGGGTAAAGACCCAGCCCGACTGCGAACGATAGTTGTCCCTGTTGGTTTGAAAGCTGGCGTCACTATACCCTCGCACCTTCAAGTCATCACTCCCTCCAAGGACTAAGAACCATTCTTTCGTCCTCCGAAGGTACTTAAGGATGTTCTTCACCGCAATCCAATGTGCTTTGCCAGGGTTCCCTTGATATCTGCTAACCATGCTCAAAGCGAAGGCTACATCAGGGCGAGTACAAGTCATAGCGTACATGATTGAGCCAATTGCGGAAGCGTATGGTACTCTGCTCATTTCTGCTATCTCAGCTTCGATACTCGGACTTTGAGTCTTACTCAACTTGGCATTTCCTTGTATCGGTAGTTCTCCCTTCTTTGAGTTTTCCATACTAAAACGTTTTAGTACCTTCTCCAAGTAAGTATTCTAACTAAGTCCAATTAGTCTCTTACTTCTTTCTCTTACTATCCTTATTCCCAAAATGTAAGAAGCCTCTCCGAGGTCCTTCATAGCGAAGCACTTCCCGAGCCAGGACTTAACCTCCTGCAGAGTCGGGATGTCGTTTCCTATGAGTAATATGTCATCGACATATAGAACGAGGAAGCTTACTATACTCCCACTGGCTTTGACATATACACAAGATTCGTCTTCGCTTCGTACAAACCCAAACTCTTTGACTTTCTCATCGAAGCAAAGATTCCATCTGCGAGACGCTTGCTTAAGTCCATAAATGGACTTCTCAAGCTTACACACTCTATTCGGATGCTTCGGATCCACAAACCCCTCTGGCTGAGCCATGTAAACATCCTCAACCAACTTTCCGTTAAGGAAAGCGGTCTTGACATCCATTTGCCAAATCTCATAATCATGAAATGCGGCAATCGCTAGCATCACTCTAATAGATTTAATCTTCGCAACTGGTGAGAAGGTGTCATCATAGTCAACTCCGGGAGTTTGAGTAAAGCCCTTCGCAACCAATCGCGCTTTGTATGTGTGTATGTTCCCATCCACGTCGGTCTTCTTCTTGAAGATCCACTTGCACCATACGGTCTTACGTTCGGGCACGTAATCAACCAAATTCCAAACTTGGTTATCGTACATGGATTGGATCTCGCTATCCATCGCCTCTTTCCATTTCGCAGACTCCGGGCCTGCCATGGCTTCCTTATAGCTATTAGGTTCATCAAGATTTACTAGTGTACCATCACTAATATACGTGTCCCCTTCGGTAGTAATATGAAAACCATAAAACTGGGGTTGAACTCTAACTCTATCGGAACGTCTAAGAGGTAGGGATTCGTCAATCGGTTCAACCGGAGTTTCCTCCTCGGGTTGAACGCCAGCGATAGAGGTTCCTTCATCTATCGACTCTTGAATCTCTTCAAGTTCGATTTGCCTCCCACTATCTCCTTGGCTTATGATTTCTCGCTCTCGGAAAACTCCTCTCCTCGCAACAAAGATAACATTATCTTTCGGTCTATAGAAGAGATATCCAAAGGAAGTTTGCGGGTAGCCGATGAAAATACATCGCTCACTTCGAGGTTCAAGCTTGTCGTGAGTATCTCGTCTTACGAAAGCCTCGCAACCCCAAACCTTGATATGTGCCAACGAGGGAGCTTTCCCCGTCCATATCTCGTGAGGTGTTTTGGCAACCTTCTTAGTAGGGACTCGGTTAAGGATATGGGCGGCAGTCTCTAAGGCATACCCCCAAAAGAAGATAGGTAGTGAAGCACGACTCATCATAGAGCGAACCATATCCAATAAGGTTCGATTACGCCTTTCTGCCACACCATTCAACTGCGGTGTCCTAGGAGGCGTTAATTGCGAAACTATTCCACACTCCTTGAGATAATCGTGGAATTCAAGACTTAGGTACTCTCCTCCTCGATCGGATCGAAGCATCTTGATTTTCCTGCCCAATTGATTCTCCACTTCATTCTTGAACTCTTTGAACTTTTCAAAGGTTTCTGACTTTTGCTTGATTAAATAGATATACCCATATCTACTATAATCATCGGTAAAGGTCACATAGAAGCGGTTCCCATCCTTCGTGGTTGATCTAAAAGGTCCACATACATCGGTATATATTAGGTCTAATAGTCCCTCACCCCTTTCACAAGTACTCGTGAAGGGTGACTTAGTCATCTTTCCAAGCAAACAAGACTCGCATGTGTCATCTTCCCTAAGGTCGAATGACTCCAACACTCCATCCTTTTGGAGTTGGGCTATGCGTTTCTTGTTGACATGTCCAAGACGACAATACCACAAGGATGCTTTATCCATACTAGTGGAAGAATCAATACTCAAAACATCATTTCCTAAGTTATCAACAATCATAACAGTTTCATATATTCCATTACATGGTATAGCTTCAAAGTAAAAGACACCATTTAGATAAGCCAAAATAGAACCATTCTCATTATTAAAAGAAAATCTAAATCCTTGTCTATATAAACCATGAAATGAAATGATGTTTCTAGCCATTTCTGGCGAATAGCAACAATTGTTCAAATCTAAAACTAAACTATTCTTAAGCACTAAAGAATACACTCCAATATTGGTCACAGGCGACGATCTTCTGTTCCCCATGATTAGATTGATCCTTCCTTGCTCCACATCCCTACTTCTTCTTAGTCCCTGCACATTAGAACAAATGTGATAACCACAACCGGTGTCAAGAACCCAAGAAATAGCATGATTAGAATCGTTAGATTTTATTGCATATATACCTGCGAAAGATGGCTTGATCTTTCCTTCCTTGATGGCTTGCAGGTAATCCGGGCAGCTTCTCTTCCAATGTCCTATCTTGTGGCAGTGGTGGCACTCTGCCTCCTTCGGGTTAGAGCAGGGCTTAGAGGGATCAACTTTGGTCCCACTAGAAGAGGAACCATCTCGGGCTTTCACCTTTCGATAGTTATTTGAAGAAGCTTTCCTCTTCTTTCCCTTCCCTTGACCAATAGCCAAGACAGGAGCAGCGGATGGATTGGGAGTTGGTGCAACAGACTTGTCCTTGAAATTGCTCTCAGCAACCCTCAAGAGACCTTGGAGTTTACTTAGAGTGACCTCCTCTTTGTTCATGTGGTAGGTCATCCTAAATTGGTTGTACATCGGAGGCAAAGAGTGAAGCACCATGTCGATCGCCAAGTCTTCGCCGAAGTCAACATTTAACTTGCGAAGGCGGTCGACATACCTTTGCATCTTTTGCAAGTGCACGGTAAGAGATTCTCCATGACCCATCTTGGCGGAAATCATGTTAGTGAAAATCTCGTAACGCTCTTGTCTCGCGTTTTGGTGGTACCTCTCCAACAAGTCTTGATGCATTTCGTATGGATACATGTCCTCGTAGGACTTTTGGAATTCGGAGTTCATGGTGGTGATCATGATGCAATGTACTTTCGTCGCATCTCGCTCATGAGTTTCAAAGGCGGTGATTTCGGCGGGAGTAGCAATTTCGGGGTTGATTTTCTCGAGCTTCTCGTCGAGGACATACTCTTTATCCTCATAGCGAGCAATGGTGCGAATGTATCTTATCCATTCGCCAAAGTTCGTTCCATCGAAGGTGACCTTTTGGCAAAGGCTCATCAACGTGAAAGAACTAGCAACAGCGTTGTTTGCGTTTGACATCTATAGAAAGGACAAAGATAGATTAGAACAAGAATCCCTAATTATCACCCAATAAGAAAAATTAGGGCTAGGATCCAACAATAACATTTACATACTAGAAAAGGGATGCCGTAATCCAACATGCAAATAAATTGAAGGTAAGTGAATGACGATTCACTAATTCTCCATCACAAAACTTAAACTTTTAGTCCTAAGTGTTTTTGAGAATTCCTAGGTTCGGATGAGATTCATTGAACTATTCAATGGCATGTTTAAATCTCGATATGCCCCTCTCGTTTGTGACTGGGATGCCGAGGATTACAAAGCGGGTGTGAATTACCATGCAAATTCACATGGTGCCTTCATTGTAACGATCACCTATTCGATGTGCCGGTAAACCACACACGCTCCATCGAACTATGATAAACAATGAATCACCCTTTGCCACCTTCGCTTAGAACCAATTAGTGTGCCGGTAAACCACACACGCTCCACTAACATCTTAGCAAGGTGCAAAGTGTAATTTCATGGGATTGCATCAATTCACTTTTCCTAAAGTAACTAAGATTGGGAAAAAAAAAATTTAAAAAGAAAATTTAGTTACTTCGTATTTCTTATTATACTTTTAATGAGAGGATGAGGTTGCCCTATCCTACCCGTTCGGCTAACGACCCTCCACCAATCAAGCAAGCGGTGGGTGTGAGTGTACACCCATTAAGCGCCATTTTATAGGCCGCAACCTTATACCCACCTTATAGATCGGCTTCGTGAATGAGGCCTACTAGCGGTAAGACTAGCATTTAGTTGTACATATATATATTATTCTAGTAATATCATATAAGTATAGGGTTGCATTTTAAACTTTTCAAAATCTAGGGTTTGAAATTTAAGTTGTCTAAATTAAAACTTTTAATCACAAATATAAATTTCAAAACTATAGGGTAGGTTTTAAACATAAAAAAAAAACATGGAGGATCAAATAACAAACAATTCCAATTAACAATTTAATATTCTAATTATCTTTATTTGATTTATCTTGATTTCTTTGAAGATAATTACCAAAAATAATTAATTATTATCATATAAGGAAATTAAATATTTTATTAGATGATAAATATCTTTAATTAGATCAAGATAACAGTCATATTTATCAAAAAATCGGATTAGGGTAAGTTTCCATAAGATAATTATGAAAAAATCCCGAATCTGGCCATTCCTGACGCTTGGACTCGCCGAGTGCACAAGGGGACTCGACGAGTCAGGCCTACTCGACGAGTCCACCTTGGAACTCGACGAGTCAATGACTCAAAACCCAAAAATTCGAATTTTGCAGGTTTGTTTCAGTTAATTAAGCAACAATTTAAAGAAAACCAATCTAGGCTCTGATACCACTGTTGGATTTTAGCCATAAGAACTTTCCTATGTGCGCATGCAAAACCCTATTGCTTGGATCTAGGCTTTCTAATAAACATGCTTTTGAATCCAAGACTTCTAATGGCTAATTAGGTTAAACAACAACATTAAAACAGATCTAGAATCATACCTTTGAGTTCCTTGTTGATCTTGTTGTCTTGGAGCTTCTAGAGTCACAATTGTCACTCCTCTAATGGCTTACAAACACCAATAGCAAGCAAGATGATTTAGGAGAGAGGAGAGGGGATGGAATTCGACCAGAGGTTCCTTGCTTTAGGTTCTGAAAGGTTGTACACGAATTCCACATCCCAAGGGCCTATTTATACCTTTAGACTCCTTAAGGGTTTCACCCTAAACCCTAATTGGATAATCTTCTCTTAAGGCTATCCAAATCCATTCCATAGATATCCCTATGGACGATTTTGAGCTATCCTAAAGCTCTTAGAATCCGTCCAAGGTCCATCCTAATGGATTTACAGTCTAAAGTCTAACTATCAAACAATTGACAGTTTATACCCTCTTATTTAATTAATCTCTTTAAGTCACCAAATTAATACCAATTAATTTATGACTTATATTAATCAAATAGCCAAATATTATTCCTTATAATATTTACTCTCTCTTAACAAATCATCCTTCAAGTTGCTATGGTGAAGGCAACCCAAAAGGACCATGCACCACCGAATATAGTTATAGCCTTAGACACTATTCCAACATATGGTACAAAACCCCAAAATTAGGGTTTCACTCTGGCAGACCTACTCGCTGAGTTAAGGGCTTTCAACTTGTCGAGTAGATTGCTTAAAACTCTGCGTCCATCCTTGTTTTTACTCGAAGATTATGGGGCTACCAACTCATCGAGTAGCTCTACAAAAATAAATAAATTATAATTAAATGCATATCAGGAATCAGGCGTTACAAGAAAACTTCACTCTTTGGCATCAAATTATTAACAGGATTCATAATCTTGCAAAGAAACTGGTGACTAAGCTCACTGAGAAAAACAATATGAGGTGTCTACAGAAACATCACAATTTCCATCAAGGAGCTTGAATGTATAGGAGTGGGCTCTAATCAAATTCTCATATGCATTATCGGTTCTAAGAATAAGACTCACTTTTGGCTTGATGATTGGACTTGGGGAGGTTCCTTTGTTACTCATTCCCCTAACCTCATGATTTTGGATTCCCTGAAATCATGCCTTATTAATCACTCATAGTGGCGCCAAATAAAAATGGAAAAGGAGTCACATGCATCCGGTTGAGCTCCAGGAGATGGCTTAGCTGCACAACATCCTCAATAAGTTTACCATGTCGGACACTAAGTATGCTTGGAGATCTAACCTCACATATAATTGTAAGTTTATGTTAGTAGTCTCAGACTTATAATCGATTCCAAGGTTACCTACAATGCGAGTTGATGGGTTCTATAGGTTATAAAATAGATATACATGCGGAAATTCAATTAATATTTAAAGGGCACATGCAACATATAAGGATCTATGTCATAAAACTTTGAATGTAACATAAAATGAACAACAATACTATGAGAACCCTAATATAATCGAAAACACCAAATTCTTACAAATCAAGTCTTAAAATTACACTTTAACCCCTGAATATTCAATTCTTGTCATTTGACCTCCCGAAACTAACAACACACTAATGATTAATTAATCTTGGACAATAATAACATATAATAAAAATAAAAATTGCTTCTCGGGTTCCAGTTTTATTATTTAAGTATTATATTTAAATGGGATGTTACATTCAGCCACACCATTAAGTTGTGGTGTCCTAGGAGGCATTACTTGTGAAAGAATTCTACATTCCTTAAGATAGTCATGAAACTCAATACTAAGATACTCACCACCTCTATCAGATCTAAGCATCTTTATCTTCCTGCCCAATTGATTCTCCAATTCGTGCTTAAACTCTTTGAATTTTTCATAAATTTGTAACATATGCTTGATTAAGTAGATATATGCATATCTACTATAATCATTGGTAAAAGTCACATAGAAGCGGTTTGCATCCCTTGTGGTGGATCTGAAGGGCCCACACACATCCGTATGTATGAGATCCAACAATCCCTCACCTCTTTTACAAGTACCAGTGAAAGGTGATTTAGTCATTTTTCCAAGTAAACAAAATTCACACGTGTCATCTAACTTTAGGTCAAATGACTCCACCACTCCATTCTTTTGGAGTTGGGTAATATGATTCTTGTTGAAATGTCCAAGAGGACAATGCCACAAGAATGCCTTGTCTATACCATTAGACGAATCAATATGCAACACATTATTTTCTAAGTTATCTACAACCATCAGAGTTTCATATACACCATTAGAAGGAAATGCTTCAAAATAAAAATACCATTATAATAAGCATTTGTAGAACCATTTTCATTATTAAATGAATATCTAAATCCTTGTCTGTACAAACCATGAAAATAAATAATATTCCTCGTCATATTTGACGAGTAACAACAATCATTCAAATCTAATCCTAACCCACTACCAAACACTATAGAGTAAAACTCCGATCTTGGTAACAAGCGGCGATTTCCTATTCCCCATTATCAGGTATATATTCCCATGCTCCACATCCCTACTTATTCTTAGTACAAATGTGAAAACCACATCCTATATCAAGGACCCAAGAACTAGTATGTGATGAGTTATTAGACAAAATAGTGTAAATACATGCGAAGGTGGGCTTTATCTTCCCATCCTTGATGTCCTACAAGTATTTCAGGCAACTTCTCTTCCAATGCCCCTTATCATGGAAGTAGAAACACGCTGCTTCCTTAGGATCGGAGGAGGGAGGGGCATAATCAGTTTTAGCTTTGGATCCACTAGAAGAAGATCCATCATGAGACTTTCCCTTCCAGTTCTTTGAGGGAGCTTTCCTCTTTTTCCCTTTTCCCTGTCCAATAGCCAAGACTGGAGCAACAACAAGAATAGGAGTGGATTCGACACTTTTCCCTTTTAATCCACTTTCAACAGTTCTTAGCAGGCCTTGAAGCTTGCTCAATGTAACTTCCTCATTGCTCATATGATAAGTCATCTTGAACGGATCATAGCAAGGAGGTAAAGAGTGTAGGACTACGTCAATAGCCAATTCTTCATCAAAGTGAACTGATCATAGCAAGGAGGTAAAGAGTGTAGGACTATGTCAATAGCCAACCCTTCATCAAAGTTCACATTCAACTTCAAGAGACGATCTACATATCTCTACATACATTGCAGGTGGGTCGTGATGGACTCTCCATCCCTCATCTTAATGGTGATGAACGAGGTGACTATCTCATACCTCTCTTGACGCGCTCTTTGATGGTACTTTTACATCAAGTCCTTGCACATCATGTAAGGCCAATAGTCCTCGTAGAACCGTTGTAGCTCATGATTCATGGTGGATACCATAATACATGACACCTTAGTAGCATCCTTGTAATGAGCCCCATACTCAACTATTTCTTCGGGAGTAGTTTTGGACTCATCAATCTCGTTCAACGGTTTGTCTAGGACATATTCTTTGTCCTCATAGCGTAAGGCCATTCGAATGTTTTAGATCCAATCATTGAAGTTGGAACCATCAAACGTGATCCTTGCACAAATGTTCAAGAGTGAGAAGGAGTTATTGGAGTTGTTGTTGGAGGGACCAAAAGTGTTGTTTGAGGTAGACATCTGCAAAAGAAGTAGGAAAAAGTTTTGATTAGATAAGGAATCCTTAATATAACACCCAAAATGAAATATTAAGGCTAGAACCCAACACAATAATTCACAATTCGGAAGAGGGATGTCGTAATCCAATTGTAAATTATTTGAATGTAGGTAAATGATGATTTACCAATTCCACTACAAAAAACGAAATTAAAAGAATTAGGTTTTAAATGAAATGAAATTCCTAGATTCTTTAAGATTCATTGAACTATTCAATGACATGTTTAATCTCGATTATTCCCTTCAAGTTTGTGACTGGGATACCAAGGATCATAAACAAGGTGTGAATAACCATGCAAATTAGCTTGGTACTCTCGATGTCATTTACCAACTAATCAATGTGCCGATTAACCACACACTCCATTGATTTATGATAATTTACGAAGTACCCATTGCTACCCTTGTTTGTTAAATTTAGTGTGTCGGTTAACCACACATGCTCCACTAACGACTTGACAAAGTGTAATGTGCAGTTTCATGGATTAACATCAAATTCACATTTTCCTAAAGTAACTAAGATTGGTAATTTATAAAAATATTTAGTTACTTTATATTTATCATTATACTTATTAATGAGGGAATTAATGTTATATCCTACCCGTTCGACAAAGGACCCTCCAAAAATCAAGGAAGTGGTGGGTGAGAGTGGACACCCATTCAACTGTCATTTTATAGGCAGTTTCCTTATACCCCCATTATATAAGTTTCGTGAATGAGGCCTACTAGCGGTAAGATTGACTCATCTTATATATATATATATATATATATATATATATATATATATATATATATATATATATATATATATATATATTAATCCTTTAATTTTATATTAGTATAAGGGTTGTATTTTAAACTTTTAAAATACTAGGGTTTTAGAATTTAATATTTCAAAATTAAACTTTTAATTAAATTTTGAATTCCAAAACTTAAAGGGTGCAATTTGATACTTTTCAAAATTACTAGATCAAATTTTAAATAATTAATTAATTACATAATTTGTCATTATTCTAAAAGTTGACCACATCCATCTATTTTGATAAGGAAATCGGATTATCATTCAACAAATTCAAATTATGGTGATAAAAACGATTTATGGTAATAATCCTAATCCAAAATAGATAAAAAAATTCAAAAAATCAGCTAACAGACGAGTCAACTCGTCGAGTCAGGGCATGGTTTCATCGAGTCCATCATTGAACTCGTCGAGTTCATCAAGCAGATAGCGAATCTGCTTTGGACAAATCACTATTGCATCAAATATAACAGAAAAACATCCTAGGCTCTGATACCGCTGATAGGTTTTGAGCATAACAATATTCCTATGTGTTCATGCAACTCTAATTGCTTTGGATCTAATTTTTTCTCTAGTTATACATGAAAATATATGTTCCAAAGCAATAACCCTAATATTAACATATAATTTTCGAAATAAAAAACTAGGGTTAGAATGTTACCTTCCTTGCTATCTCGTAATAACAAGTATTTCACGGATAATCTTGACTCCTGAATGATTTAGTGCCTCACGTGTTGCACCTCTAATGGAATCACAAACACCAAAAGCAAAGGATGTGTGAGATAGGGACAAAAAATCGGCTAGGGTTTCTCCTTGGGAAGCAGTGGCCGATTTCAGGAGGTATAGGGGTCTTTAAATAGTTGTGGCTGCTAGGGTTTCCAGGTGAAACCATAATTCCTTGCTTAGGCTCCAAGAAACCATGGACATCCCTTCTGGAAGGCCTTCGATGATTTCTATAGGGCCTCCTATATATATCTTCCACTCCCTTCTAAAGGAGTCTATCAACCCAACTCTGCAACTATCATTGATTTGCAGATCCAGTCTCCGTACTTTCAATCAATTCATTTAATCCCAAAATTAATACCAAATTAATTTCTGATTAAATACTAATTGAATAATATGATTTCTAATTAATATATTATTATTATAATATATTAATAAATCATTTATTAACCTCTTTCTCCAAAAGTCATCCTATCAAATTGCTATGGTGAAGGCAACCCAAAAAGACCATGCTACTATTAAATCAAATACATATCAAGTATAGTTATGGGCTTAAACACATAATCCAACATAATCACCATAACAATTATGAATTTATTCATTGTATAATGTTTCAGGTAATCAACTAATCATTTGAATAAAATAACATCAATCATGTTATGTTATAAACATGCATATTATGCTTCTCGATTGTCCTTCCTTTGTGAACAGATCGACTGGACATTACCCTAATGATGCTCATTTCACAATTCCAAATTTTTTCCATTATCTAAGATGTAGTGTAATTTCTTCTTTACATGCATTGAACTTTTGTGATGTTGAGGTTCTAAAGTCACAGAGACTAAGTCTGCGATATTACAAAATGTTCCACTAGAACTTGTTACTCAAAACAATTTCATGGTACTGAAGTATCTGTTGGATTAGGTGTCTAAACCCCTAACTATAATTGTTATATACTTGAATTGAAAGTAGCACTATCCTTTTGGGTTGCCCTAAAAACTAGCAGCTAGACATAATGACTTTTGGAAAGAGATTAATTTATTATTTGATTAATAAATTGAAATAAATAATTTGTTAATATGAATAATATATTAATTATAAATAGTAAAAATCAGTTTGTTAATATAAATAATTTGTTAATACGAGGTAACATATGAAATTATATGTTGTGTTTTCTGGAATATAACATTAGGCATTCTTTGTTTGCTGGAACACGAAACTAGATGCAAAAATCAGTTTTTTATGCTATTACTTTAGTGAAATATGATATTAGATGAAGAAATCTAAAATTAGATGCTATTTGTTTGTTAAAATATGAAGTTAGATGTATAAATCATATTTTTTATTGTATTAATTTGTTGAAACTTGAAATTAGATGCAAAAATATGAAAGTCGATGCTATTTGTTTGTTGAAATATGAAGTTAGATGTATAAATTAGATTTTTGATTGTATCACTTTGCTGAAATATGAAATTAGATGCAAAATTATGAATTCTTGAACTTTCATTGCTGAAATCGGAACTTCATAGTTGTATTTTCAAACCTTTTTCTGTTTTTTGAAAGTGGATGTTGAATTTTTGCTGAAATTATGTTATTTGTTGAGTAATTGCTGAAAATAAATGTTGTTTGGTATGTATTAAGTGCAATGAAAGAGGGATGTTGAAGAGATGAAAGATGTGATGAAGGCCTTGGAGAATAGAATGAGTGATTCAAGAAGAGATATGGACATTCATTCTATAGTTTATTTTAACCATATGCTATATATAGTTTCATTCTTTTGAGTTGTATGCTTGATTTTAGTGGAAATGAATAATAAACTTGGTGAATTGATACAATCTCAAAGTACAATGCTAAAATTGGATAGAATTTCAAAGCTTGATGTTAACAGGAGAAAGAGTATTGAAAAAATAACAACCAAGTTTCAAAAATATAGAACATGTATGTGTGTTTGTATGTGAATAACAACCAAGTTTCAAACCATTTTACATATTAATTTAAAATACTTTTGATACAGTTACAAAATGTAAAATGGTCATATTCAATATTTAACACATTCAGCCAGATATGTAATCAAACAACATGTTTCAGTCAAAGACACATTCAATCAGAGCTTCAAACTCAGTTAGGGCTTTGACTCGGTTAGATCTAACTAGTTAATAACTATCAAACAATCTCTAACTGCAATTTCCTCATTATATTATTAGATTGAGATTGTGTTTGACACACATAAGATACTTTATTTTTTGAGTCTATAACAGTACAATATTTGGTGAAACCACTAAAATATCTTGTAACCAAACTTTTAAAAAAGTTATTTGAAACAACTTACTCATAAACTAATAGGCTTTTTTATATAAGTTTTCCGATTATACCATTATATTCTTAGAGCATCCACAATAGGGGTTTAATAAAAGTTGAACAAATTATGACTTTGATTGAATATAAGTTTAATGGAATGTGAGTGATAACATTAATGGAATGTGAGTGATAACATGGATGAGAGTTGAATGATCATTGAGTGGTTCAATGGATTTAAGCTTTTCTTTTTCAATTAAATTTCAAAACTAATATAGAAATCTATTAAAATTTGTAGGGTTTAATGGAATATGGATGTTAAAAGGTATAATGAAATGCTAATATAATGTGAACTTACTTTTTCTATTACCAAAGGTAGTTAGGATTGGAATCTTAGATGTATATCTACTTTTGTACTTAATATTTAAAGGCAGATTATTCCTCAAAACCTAATGCTACAATCTCTAATTGATATAACAATGGGAAGCGAATTACAACATTACACATTCATCATGCCGGAAGTATAAGGGACACCAGTTGCCTTTATCCATAGATCTCCTTGTATGTATTTCCCCGGGGTGTAACGAGCAGCCTCCTCCGGAGTTATCTTCTTGATACCCTTCCATCTTACCCTGTGGCTTGTGTTAGACCCTGGTCCTCTATTGTTAAACTCGCCATAATAACATGTATCAAGCCCGAACGTCCCGGCCCACGGGGCCCACCCTTGAGGGGCAATAATCCCGTCGATGAATGACTGCATGATGATGGTTCTGGAGTACAATTTCCATGGACGACCGAGGTAAGTTCTTGGCCTTGGGTTGGTCGCCAAGTAGTCCTGATCGCCGGTGATGGTGCAGTTTTGGAGAATCAGGCCACCTTGTGAGCTGCGGTCCTTCCGCCCCTGAGCTGTCACAACGCAGTCGTTGTTAAGTGGCGGCTTCCTGACAATCATCTTGCAGTCTTGGAAGACAGCCGCTGCGTTTCCAAAGACGAAGTCTACTGTTCCTTTGATGGTGCATTGCCTATAAAACTGGCGATAAGCGTGGGCATAAAGGGTGTCTTGGTATCCGTACATGGCGCAGTTGTGGATGATGGCCATATCGCCGGAGATACGCAAGGCCACCGCCTGATGCTTTACTGGCCCCGCCGTGTTCTCAAACCCTATTCCCTTCGCCATGAACCCATCACCATTCACAGCTTTTTCATTTCAATAACAAACATTGATAAATAATTATCAATATATAATGAAATCTTGAAAAAACCAAAGTTTGTCAGTTTTAGCCATGGTTTTTGGACTTACCAACGGTAGCGGTGTAAAAAGTTGCTTCTCCATCGTCGTAACTCTTGTTTCCAATGATTCTAGTATTTTTATGACCTTCACCGATGAAGACGACATTATTAACAAGCCTAGGAATGTCGACATACTCCTTGTAAACACCTTGCTTGATCAGTATAATAAATGGCTGTGTGTTGTTGTTGGGAACCTTCTTAATCGCTTCCATGATGGTCTTAAACGTTCCAGACCCATCCTGAGCCACAATCACATTAGGCTTCAACGTTTTCCAATCAACATCAAGCAGCAACCGTTTATAGCCTTTCTTCCACCATGCATATGCATGATGATCATCGTTCAGACCTTTATCCAGAAGCCTACGGCTACCCATGGACGTTAACTGGACCTCCCCAAGATATTCATCAACACTATTCACCATCGCGAGACTATTGCTCGTGAGCTTCCCACCCAATTTCAATATCTTCTTCATTTTCTCTCCAACATCACCAGTCGTGTTCGTGAACCCTTCTAGACAAGTCTCTTGGTACGTTAAAGAACCACTGAGCCACACCTTAAGGTCTGCAAGGTATTCCTCCGTCTTTGAAATATCAAAGTTGTCAAGCTTTTTCAACGATCTTTTGAGGTCATCAATGGAGGTAGTGAGAAGCGATTTACACATCTGTAATGCTTGAGTAGCTCTAGGGTCCTTGGCCACTGCTTGAAGGGTAGATGACTTATTAATGGCGTGCTCAATCTCATTTATCGCAGAATTGAAAGCTATCTTCATGAGCTCTTGAGGCTCATCTGTGTCGTTTGCATTGGCAAGACTCTTTCGACACGATTTCCTGTAATCTGTATGTTGGCAAAGCGATTCTACTGCCTTGTTGCTGGTTGTAACCTTGTGTTCCTCCGTCTCGTTGGCTTTGTTGTATATTTTAACAACACCAACTGCTCCGCTCACCGCCATTATTAGTAGGACGACTGCAATTCCGATAATGGTGAACTTTCTGCTTCCGTCGTCCATTTGTCTTGTCTTCTACTATATTTCTATATTTACATAAAATACCAAAAAAACGTTAAGAAAAAGTTCTAAGAAAACTACCGAATCTAGAGAGCTAAAGGTTTTGGGTTCAATCCGTAAGCCAGATATTAACGTATTATTTATATGGTTGAATGTTGTTAGATTTTTCAGTTATGAATGTTTCGTTGGTTGTTTTTGGACAGTAAATTAAATATGCATTTTTTGGACTTTATTATTTCACTTAATTAAGAAGTTTATGAAATACAATTAATGTTATCAATATTTTTAATGATTAATAATGATATAAAGTAATTTTAGATTGAAGCAAATAACTTTTATGCTGTAGTACTTACATTTTGGAAAATTTGTTGTAAAACTTTATACAACTACTTGGAATATGGGCTTTCATCCTCTCATTTTTTTCCTCTTTCTTGTCGTAAAGATTTAGACAATTACATGGAATTACTGTTGTGTGTACGCATTTCCACAAATTGCATTCGAATTCAATCCTTTTGTTAAGATACGCATGTTTAATATAAACACCCATAACAGATGTAACACAACACAATTTGTCCAAAAAACAAATATCTAAAAGATAAATAAACTACAATTTCATAAACCCAAATAAATAAATATACCTTCTTTAGCCTTATCTTATGCGCTTTTCAGCAAACTTGAAATCACCATGACGAAGATGACAATGATGCTATTTTTTTTTTTTTCAAAAAATGCACAATGTAGAGACTGATTCTTGTAATTAATTTTTTTACCATGAAATATTATTATATATGATGAACACCAATTGTTTTTCGTAACGGTCATTGGTACAGACTTCATAAGAGATGTTGTCAAAATTTTGTATTATAACAATATAATTATATATAGACAATTATAACATATCATTTATATGCTATACAACATATTATATATAGACAATAACATTTCATTTATAGGCATTAACTGTCAACATTGATTTTTATAATATATATTTTTAATCGTTATATATATATATATATATATATATATATATATATATATATATATATATATATATATATATATATATATATATATATAACTAATTAAGTCAAAGCTTTGTTTATATATAAATAGTGCATGCTTATTATATCTCAATGTAATTTGAAATAGACATTAATTTCAGCATTAATTGCTGATTGTTATGAATTCTATCATGAAAAATAATCATATAAAAGTTAGTAAATTTCCAAAAATATAAAAATATGTTAATTATAATAAATCTTTCATAATAGTTTATATATATATATATATATATATATATATATATATATATATATATATATACCCTCACTAATTAATGAATGTTTTTTTATCATTTGTCACACTCTCATTCAATTTGTCAAATGTCATTTTGTGGTTATTTTGAATTATTTTCTTTCCACACGTCATTTTATGAGTTTTTGTATTTTATTAAATTTTACATAATATTTTAATATAATAATTGCAATAAATGTAGTAATAAATTGATATCAATTATATTAATGAACTTACCTTTTAACTTAAAATTCCCAAAATTAAAGCTGATTAGTTTTCTTATATTTATTTAAATTTTTGGTTTAAATTAATCCATGTAATACATGAGTCTCACAATTAGTATATATTAAAACTAAGATTTGAGAATTTACAGTTATTTTTCTTAATTTTGAAATTAATTGTTGAATTATTTCATTATACACTATTTTTAACAACCGTGTAATCATATACGATCACTATTAGATTTTAACAACCGTGTAATCATATACGATCACTATTAGGTTTGATCTAGACAGCATCATTCATAAACGATCAAAAATTTTAGTCAACATTACACACTCATATTTTTTAATTAATATCCTTCATTTAAGAAAAAAAGTTTCATAGGCCCTAAAGCATCATATATCGTATTGTAGGATATGAACTTTGCCATTTTGGTGAATTGCATAGTTAACACGAATATCAAATTTGAAGAAAGAATGTATCGCATCATAACTTGGAAGTTAAAGATAGTAAAGGTAATTTCTATGTTTTTTTTTTTTTTTTTTATGTTTCTACCAAAAAAACAAAAATGATATGTCAAATCTAGTTAACTAAGTTAAAAACAAGTAATATCTAAGTTTACAAAATTGACCTTTACATGTTTAAATTTTCTATTTAACCTAAAGATAACCTTTTAAATGATATTTTTAGTTTGTTTACTCCCACTTAACATCAGATGATAAAATTCTTATAAATAAGTCCTTATCCTAATTAAAAGGACTTATTCAAACATTATTCTTTAGTTCCTATTGTTAAAGATTATTTAAATATTATTCTTTAGTTCTTATTGTTAAAGATTTCGACTTATATCATCTAATTAATTAAATACATTTTAATTTTAACTATATTAAATTAGCTGTTTTGAAGTTTAAATCAAATACTTTTATTTAATTTAATTTAACAATTTAGTTTACAATAAGTTTTTTATATATAGAGATACCACTAATTGTTAAAACTTCTAACTACACAATGCATACGCTACATATATAGTCAAGATGAGATTCACTCCTTTCATTGTTGGGGTATGATAACGTTTTAAGGCCATTGAGAATAAATTTGAGCATGTAGCCACACCCAGATGCTTCTATTGATCTTACTCATTCACAAATCAAGAAACCAACATTGAACTCGTATAAGAATGATTGGGTCCACTATCATTAATAAATTAATGGATATGCTTAGTTGATCTAATTCTTGTTCTAACTAGATTGATAAAAAAATTTAGTTGCAAATTTACCTCCACCTCCAGTTGTACATAATCGCAAGTAGACATGTTGCCCCGATGTTATGCCATAATTGCAATGATGCATTCATTATTGTTTATGATTATGATAATAATAATAATAATAATAATAATACACAACCTGAAACTTGTCAAATGTCTATAGTAAAGACATGTGATGTAAGTAGTTGCACATTACCAATCTATTACCATGTTGCATTGGATTTAACCACTTATCTTCCCTTTATTTTTTCTAGCTCTTATACTTGACAAGTTGCACAAATATTAGTTTATATAAAAAATATTCAAAGCTTGGCCCTTTTTAGTTCTAATTTCCCAATTGTCCCCAAATGAACTTCATCGGGACCATCTGCCATTCTTAGAGTCCTGGCTTGAGCCCAAAGAAGGGACAAAACAGTGTCCCCCGATACCCCTGCTGCACCATGCACTTGCATCGCCATGTCCAGCACCTTCAACGCCATATTAGGAGCCGCCACCTGTCCCACAACAACGAAATCAAAATCACACACCCAAAAAAAAATTAAAAATAATTACCAAATTGTTACCTTGGCCATTGCGAGGGTCCCACGGGCTTTCTTGTTTCCATGGCGATCAAGTTGATCTGCGGCTTCGAAAACTAACAGTCTGGTTCTCTCTAGCTCGATTCGACACTGGATTCAAAATAGCAATGTACTTTCTTTACTATTGCTATATCAATATTGGCAAATGTACTTTTTTTTTTTTAAAAATATATATTATATAACAGATACATATAATTAATTAAGTACCTTGGCTAAATCAGAAACAAAGGAGCCGTGTTGAGCGATGTATTTTCCAAATGTTTTTCTTTGAAGAGCTCTTTGAACCATTAACTGCATCCCTCGTTCTGCTGCACCTATTAATCGCATACAGTGATGCAACCTCCCTGGACCCAACCTTCCCTGCATAATACACAAAATAAAAAAGAAATTAACAAAAAAAAAAAGTATCCACAACACTACCTAAAAAAGAGGGCTTTTGTATTACCTGTGCAATCTCAAAGCCTCGACCCTCCCCCAACAAAATATTTTTAACCGGGACACGAACATTCTCAAATGTAATCTCTGCATGTCCATGAGGTGCATCATCAAATCCAAACACTGTGAGAGGTCTTATTATTTTTACACCAGGGGTATTTATGTCCACAAGAATCATGGACTGCTGTTTATGAATTGGGGCATTGAAGTCCGTTTTCCCCTGCATAAATTAAAAAAAATAAAAAAGAATCAAATTTAAGCTTCAAAAGTTGCATGAATTCATTAAGCTATCAAGAGAAATTTGGAACTAACCATAAGTATAAGAAGTTTACATCTCGGATCCATGGCTCCACTTGTCCACCATTTCCTTCCATTTATAACATAAGTATCGCCTTCTCTGTTCATGTTATTAAATTTCATTATAATCTACACTAATAATTTTTCATAACTTTTTATAACTATAAAAAAAACCTTTTTATAGAACACTCTATATTAGTTGCATCAGATGAAGCAACTTTAGGTTCTGTCATTGCAAATCCAGACCGGATTGATCCATTAAGCAATGGAATAAGCCATTCTTGAAGCTGTTCTTTGCTTCCATACCGTAATAATACCTAACATCAAAAATAATATAAACATTTAAAATCGTCCCATAATATTAGTTATGATAAAATATACAATTTTTATTTACCTCCATATTTCCGGTATCAGGGGCCCCACAATTGAACACCTGTGGGGCCCATACAGAACGACCCATTATCTCACAAAGGTATCCATATTCAAGATTTGAAAGCCCAGCACCCAATTGGTTAGGAAATCCTCCGATGACATCATCATTTCTACCTTCACAAAGAACTTCTCTTGCCCTTGCAGCACTATCAACCTGGTAACAAAATAATGATTTAAATAAAATATGTCTGTCGCTTTTAATTTGGCATATAAAAGAAAAAGAAAAAAAAAACCATTCTATTGTTTAACAACTAATACTTTATTTTTTCCAATCAAACCATAGAAGTTTCAGACATTTTTCCAAATTAACCTTTTTGACATGTTATATCGGGTCAAAATGGTTAACTTGCATAAATGTCTGAAAGTTTACTCAAAATATGTTGGTTTTTCTATAATTTACCAAGAAATTTATAAATAAATCTAGTGGGAAAAGGCATATTACAGGTATAAAAAGGTTCCATAGGCCTTGTTGCTTTGCAATCTCCTTTAATTTTTCCTCTTGTGGATGAACTGTCCAACGCATTGAAGACTGAGCAAGCTTGCTGAACTCCTGCTCCATTGGATATATACGTTCCTCAATAAACTTTATTAATTTTTCTCTTAAATCCTTAATTTTTTTATTAGGAACAAATCCACCTCCACCTCCACCTCCCTCTTCCAATTCTTCATACTTCTTGTTATTTGCAATGGAAGATACATAATCTCTTCCTCTTGTAACTAGAAAGTTAGAAGGAAGAAAGATCCATTAAGGTGGATTATACAAAATATAAACAAAATAAACTATTCAAGAAAAGTCACTCCCAAGTTCAAATAAAAGAAAATGGAGTTACCAGATGGAGGATTTTGTGACAAAACAGATTCCCTTTGGATATAAGACCAGGCAATTTGTATAAGATCATTGGCTTTTTCCCCTGCATCTTGTGCACGTTTTCCACCAGATGCGTTTCCCTGGAATGGAATTCATGATTCCTTGAGTCATTTCAAATACTCCAACACACAATTAGCATTTATTTTATTGTTCTACTTTTATAAAAATAAATCATGCATACCATAATATATCTACTGTGGACACCTGCCAAGATTGAAGCACCACGGAAAAACGAAAATGCAATATAAAACTTCCATCCAGCAAGAGGCCATGCTTTTCCCTAGAATTAATTTATAAATTAATAATCAGGGAAAGATTATATACATATAAGTTGACCTACAAAAGTCAAACATTTTTAATAATGATCTTACAGAAGCAGAGCAATAGTCTGCAAGATATTCTTCCAATGAAGGAACTCCTTGAGGAGCATCATCCATTTCAAAACCTCCATTATGTTTAACTTTCTCATGTGAAATATCTCCAACGTAAAACTGCCAGATGGAAGGACAAAATGGTAATTTACTTTTGGCTAAAAATGTTTTGTTATGTATCATGTATGATATCCTAATAGTGAAAATAACAGGTTTACCAGACAGCTGTATGCAACATCACACATCTGGTTTCCAAGAGTGGACAACTCCCAATCAAGAATCCCAATCACTCTATCCTGCATTTCCAAAATTCTACAAAGTATTAAATACACAAACAAAAGAAATACGTTCTGATAAAATTATATAAAAAATGAACGATTATAAGCTTCAAAGAAACACACCTCAACAGGATGGAAAACAAGATTATCAATCCGAAAATCACCATGGACAAGACCTGTTGTGCTTCCAGAAGAATCTTCAAAAGGAATATTCTCACGCAACCAACCAATAAGTTGCAACATTTTAGGGTTTCTTTCAGATTTTCCTTCACCAGTAGAAGCAATGTACTGGTTTGCCCATCTTTCCACCTGATATATATACATCATTTAAGAAAAATCATAATCTCTTTGAGTAAAAATAAATAAAAATTCAATATACCTGTCGTTTACAATAGTTGTTTCGTCTACCATAATCTCCAAGACCAATAGCATCAACATCAGCAGAATGAAGAGAAGCTAAAGCTTTAGCAGTAGCATGGTATAAAGCTCGCCTTCTATTGGGTGCTATTCCCTAAATAAAATCAATGGAGATTTATTAAGAACAATGTGATTAAAGATTTTGGAGATGAATTAGAGGTTATGATACAGATTACAGATACTTACAGGTAGCATAGGGTCTAAGAATATGCGTCCTTCCAGAAACTCCATGATGTAGAATGGAGTTCCAATTACACTTGAATCTGTACATAAACAGAAGACTTTGGGGACAGGAACAAGTGTATGAGTACCTAATGCATGAAGCACCTGTTGTATTAAAAAATTGAATGATAAATATGAGATAAATCGGATTTTTGAGGTTGAAATGAAAAGATTTGACAAAACTGACCTGAAATTCTCTTTCAACAGCATGAGCAGACTGGAGGAGCTTTCCAGGGGGCTTCTTTCTCAAAACATACCTCTTCAATAGAGCCCCTGACTGAAGTTCTAGAAGATATGTTGGATTTGACTGGCCATGCCCAAACTGATCAACAAGAAGTAGTAGATAAGAAACAGTGGAAGGATGAATTTCAAATTTGAATTTGGAGGAAAAGATACCGGGAAAGAAAAGTGGCTTTAAAGTTTAAATCATAATACGATTACGAGGGATTGTCACTTCGTTAATTCTAATCTATTCCAGTTTTTCAACTCTCGATGGAGCATAACAAGGGTTAAACACTCCTAATCTTGTAAAAATCTATGCAAAGCGGTAATTTCATCAGAGATCAACATTTGATTCATACAAAGCCCTACGCCTTCTAATTCGAATTCACAAAATCACCTCATTGAAAACGCATAAGGTCTGTAAGAGAGATTAATCGGTCGTATTCTATTGGATTTCCCTAAATTTTTTGATAACAAATCCGATCAAATAGCATGAACCGACAAAAGGTTGTGCTTTCGTGACAGAAATAAAACAAAAGCATATACCCAACACTACCTCATAACTGAAAACTGGATAAGATACTAATTTGTAAGTACAAAATACGAAGAGGGTTAGGGGTGATCATCATTCATCAGGATTAAAGGACAGCAAAATTAACCTGGGAAATGGAAAACTTGGAGGAAGAAA
The DNA here is from genome assembly GCF_052625555.1 of Lactuca saligna. Taxonomy (NCBI): domain Eukaryota; kingdom Viridiplantae; phylum Streptophyta; class Magnoliopsida; order Asterales; family Asteraceae; genus Lactuca; species Lactuca saligna. Next base: position 21,737,753 of record NC_136419.1, on the reverse strand, counting down.
CAGGGAAGCCTTCAACATGAATAGAACAGTAGCGAAACAAGGCATCGGTGTCAAATTGAATTGCTGAATTCGGTTTTCCTACAAGCTCATCCGTATTCAGAGCCATCTTGGACGGAAAAAGAAAAAAGAAAACAAGTTTCGTCTGAAAATCGCAAGGAGAAAGATATGGATTGAGTCAGCGAGTGTAGTTTTTCTTGGGAGTATCAACACGGGTTGAAATTGAAAATGCTGCGTATATACTGAGTACTGACGTGACGGGCTTGGCTTTGCTTTGTAGTGTTGCTGTTTGGACTTTGGATACAGATTTTGAAGGTCGGCACCCAATCCAATCCATTTCACTCTAATGATAAGGGCTCGACAACAACCGAACATTTAGCCAAATTGTTCGGCTAATCGATTCGTTACATGAGAGATTTTTTCATCAAGGATACCGTGTTAAATGTCTGCAGTACGGGGGTGTTAAATGTCTGCAGTCTGCGGATCACATCTGTAGACCTCTGCAGTAGAAGAGGTGGACCAAACATCTGCAGTCTGAAAAAAGAAGACTGTTTGTTTTTTTAACATCTGCGGGCTATTAAAATAAACTGAAATCTAAATAAACTGATTTTTTAAAACTTCAAAGCGAATTTTTTATATATTTTTACGACTTTATTATAAATATATAACGAATCTAGATCAACTTTTATGTATTATTATATAAAAAATAAAAATAAAAATGGTATTAATTCATATACATATTTGATAAAAACCAACAAATTTGATTGCAAAGTGATAACTAAACATTATAATTAGTGATCAAAGAATTTGATACATAAATAGATGGAAATAAACTTCGATTTTTTCAAATAAATCTATTAAAAACGTACAATAAATATTTTCTCGAGAAATTGATGATACTCTATTAAATAAAGTTTTACAAAATTTTGGCAAAAAAATATAAGAATATATTATGATTTTTTTTTTCATATTTATATAAACAACTTCAACGACTATTATTATAATAAATTTTTATTTATAAATTTGTTAAAAATATCATGTTTGTATCGTCAAATGTTTTTTTTTAAGTTTTGTAATTTTTTTTTCATATTGTTTTGGAAAAAATATAAATTAAAAAAAAACTTAAAAAAAATAAAGATATATATGTTTTTTTAAGCTAGAAGATGTCTGAAGATGTTAGAAGACTCTGGTCCACATCTGCGCCAAGAAGAGGGCGCGCAGACATTTTTAGGTCTGCAGTCTTCAAAAAAACAAACAGTCTGCGAAGACTAATGTCTGCGCGTGGTCTGCGCGGCGCAGACAGAAGATGTCTCGCAGATCTGCAGACAAAAAACAAACACTACCTTAGACAATTGTTGACACGTTTCGGAAAAAAATATAAACGAAATTGGAACGAAATTGAAATTTGAATTCGTATTCGTATCATGTTTGTGTTCGTGTTTAAAATTCGATACGAAATTGACACGATTTAGCATTTATTTTTCGTGTTTTCTGTGTTTGTCGTGTTATGTATGAGTAAATATTAATTAAATAAACTAATCTTTTTATTATGTTATCTTTGTCGTATCATGTCGTGTTTGCCGTTTTTTAATCGATTTGTTTTCATGTTAGTTAAAAAAAACACGACATTATATCGTGTTGTGTGTTCGTGTTACATAAAACCATGTCGTGTCAGAAAAAAACACAACACGATGACCCAATATGTCATCCCTAGTGTTAAACAACTAGTGCTAAATTGCTAATTAACTGTGAAAGAAATAATTTGATAAGTAAAATAAGTAATTGATTATGATCTTTGCACATTAGAAAACAAACATGATTGGATTTACATTCCCTATGAACAAATAATTGATATTACATCTAATCATCTCACAACCAATTTTACATGCTAATTTTTTTAAACATAAAATAGCTTCAAAAATAGGAGCATTCCAATGTCCACATATTATAAAGAAAAAATTAGTAAGAATGGTCCCTTGTGGTATATCGAAAATTACCACTTTGAGCCAAATAGGTTTTGATTAGTACAAATGGTCCAAAAATTTCCATTTTATTGCTAGTTTAATCCATTATGCTTTAATTTTTTTTTTTTTTTTATAAAATGATGATTTTGCCCATTTTTTTTTCATTTTTTATTACAAAAAGTAAAAGAAGAAAAGAAAAAAAAAAAAATACTCTCTCTCTCTCTCTCGTTCCCCCTTTCTCTTGTTTCTCTCTTTCTCTCTCATGTTATTTATCCTAGACACATCTTCTTACCCATCTTCTTATTCTTCCTCAAGAACACTCAAGAACATCTACCATTACCACCATTCAACCACCGTCCGCCACCACCACAGTCTGCTACCACCACCACCATCTGCCACCACCCACAGATGAACAAACACACACGAAATCAGATAAACATACAAACACAGGAAATCTAAAGAACACAAAAACAAATCAATACAAAACATCCATCGATTTTTCAACAGATTCGACACAAACACACACACACACACACAAAGATTAAACACACACACACAACCCAAAAATCAATTCTCTATCTCTCTCTCTCTCTCACGCACACACTGATCTAAAAAGTCATTTTTCTTCTTCTTCTTATTCTTCTTCTTCCTCTCTCGCACAAATCTGAGGTGGTGTTTGAAACTAGACCTAGGTAGTGTTCGTCATAAATCCGGTTTTGCTAAGGGTCTCGTCGTGGGTTTAAACAACCCTAGCTTCATCGAGCAGTACGTCGCATGTGTCTTCGTCTCGATTTCCAGTAGCAAAACACCCATTTGAAAACCCTAGCCGCCAAGAAACCCTAACTTCAGATATTGATCTCCTTTCTCTCGTTGTAGGCTGTCGAGGTTCAAAAGGAGGGCATCAACGATTGAAGCTGGTGTTTGGGGCGATGCTACCTGACCGGTGGAGGCGGAGGAGCAGCCAAGTCCGGCGATAATCGCCGATTTCTTCTTCTTTTGTTGGTGGTAAGCAAGAAACGAGAGAGATAAAGAGAGATAGAGAGATAGTGTGTGTGTGAGTGAGTGAGAGAGAAAGAGAGAAAGGGTATTTTTTTCTTTTCTTATTTTATTTTTGTAATAAAAAAATGAAAAAAGAAAATATAGAGGGCAAAATTGTCATTTTATAAAAATTAAATCAAAATGGACCAAACTAACAACGAAGTGGAAACTTTTGGACCATTTTTGCTAGTCAAAACCTGTTTGGCCCAAAGTGGCAATTTTTGACATACCACAGGGATTATTCTTACAATTTTGTCTATTATATATATAAGTTGTGCATCCCTTAGGAAGAGTAAAGTTCCTAAAGGATTGGCAAAATTGGTCCATAAGTTTTCATATTTTTAGTGGTTCAAATTTTTGACACTAAAGTTTGTTCTATTGGCAATTTAGTCCCTTAAATTATTAACAGTGTAAAGATAAAGTATATAATGGTATTTTTAGGTAGGCACTGTTATGTTATTTAGTTAAGGTGAGTGGTGCCAACTAATGTTGTTGTTGCTGTTAATTTGCTGTTTTTGCTGCAGGGGTCCACCATACTTCACCAAAATGACCAAACCATCCCATTTGTGCCTAGCATGACACCACGTGGATGATAAAAAGAAAGGTTGTATTGTTTCACACATTTACCAATTTATGCCACAATATTCCACTTTTTTGTCGATTTTTATAGCATTACACTTTCAAATATTCAATAATTAGTCATTACAGTCTGAGAATTATATCCATTTATTAGCATAAAATCCGTTGATTTCTTTTTTGAACTTTTTTTTTTTTACTTATGTTGTGTTATTTGAAAATGTGGTATTGTTTGCCACATCATCATCATTTCGACTACCACATAAGCAAAAAGCTAAAAATAAAATGAAATGGTATCCTGTCTAGTAAACAGTTCTTTGGGTTAAAAATTGCAGTTTTATTACAAGGATATTATCAAAAACGGACAGCATAGCACTTTTAAAATAAGTTGTTAATCAAATATCTTGATCTAACCATGCTGCTATAATTAGGTAACATGTTCATTGCCTTGGATTTAGAACAAAACAATTATTTACGATTGGGAAATAACCTATCAAGTATAAAACTGCAGCTTTGAAAATTATTCGGATTTGTGGATCACAAATCTTATATTTAAAATAGCAACTTACTTTCATATGAACAAGAAATGGTAGTTCGTTAAAGAAAAGTTATCCAATTCAAATACCATTACAATTTATCCAATTGGGTTGTAATTTGTCTGTTGTTATAAAAAACTTGTCCCGGGGCGAATAAGTTGCGTATTTTTTCCCTCATCAGGTGTTGTATGGATTAAAAAATTGGTTAACTGTGACAACTCAAAATTTCTATCTTATAACAATCTCTGCATTCAATCAAAGTTAAACTTTCAATTGCTAAATTTTAGCAGTTTTGGAGTCAGTTTGAGGGTTCTAAAGCCTAGTACTGCAAGAGATAATTGGAGAGAGGATACTTTAGGGTAAAGTATGAAACATTTAAGCTCCAAATCTCCAAGAGTTTGGAGTTTACGGCCCAAATGGTATTGGGGCCGTAAACCCTAAGGACTATATAAGTGACACTTAGCCATGTTTGTCATTTTCAACCATTTTCAAGTCCTTAACCTCATTCTCTCTCAAGTATCATCACTAGATCTTCAACTTAGTAAGTATTTTCTTCCTTGATTTGTTAGTAAACTTATCTAGTGTTTGTGAATGATTTCATCCATGAAATCTCTTCATTTGATAGATAATCAAGTGTTCTTCATTTCACCAAGAACACCAAGAACACACACTAGTGTTCTTGAGCCTTAAGCACATTTTCAAGCTTCTACACAATAAGTACTATTGTCTTAGCTTGTTCTATGCTTAAATCAACTATATTACACTTAGAAGTCATCAAGAAATCATAATCAAAAGGGAGTTTACGGCCAAGGAACCTTCTTGGGCCGTAAACTCTATTTAAGGGTCCAAATGAGACCTAATCTCTTCTCAAGCCTTATGATCAAGTCTAGAACATTTCTATCATAAGCTAGGGACCTTAAATTTTGATTTGGTACATGGTACCATGAGTTTACGTCCGTAAACTCATGGGGAAATGGTCCTTAGGCTGTGAACACTAGTTAGTGGTACAATGATGCCACCATTCCTTCCTAGGGCTTAGACTTGATCATAGAATACTTCATATTGACTTAAAAAGACCTTAAATCACAACTTGACACTTAGTACCATGAGTTTATGGCCATAAAATCACGAGGAAATGGTATTTGGGCCGTAAACTCATGTGGTTGTTACCATATGGGCCAAGAGTCAGTTAGGAGATACTACTTACTATTCCTAGTACAAGGAATCACACAAGAGTCAGTTCATTCATGAGTCTATACAAATATATTACATACTATATGAAGAGATACTATAACATACTATATGAATAGATACTATTACATACTATATGAAGAGATACTATTACATACTATATGAAGAGATATTATTATATACGATATGGGACTAACCATTCTACACCCGGCTGTTAGCTACAGTGGGAAAATGCACATCGACGGATGTCTACGGTTGTACTATTCGGTGAGTTACTATGCCGTGTTTATCCTAGACAAATGGATATGATTTCTTATTTACCTTTATTTTGTGACACTTTCACATAAACGATGAGGTAGAATATATTTTGTGACACATTCACATAAACGATTTCAATGATTATATAATTTTCCCTTTTACTTTTATCTTGTGACACATTCACATAAACGATGAGGTAGACTATATTTTGATAAATAATAGTTGTACATGGGGAAAAACCTTCTCTTCTTTCCCGTCGGACCGCATACGAGGGCTGCAAAGCCTCGGGCCGTAAACGAGGCCGTGATCAAGCTTCGGGCCGCAAACTCATCGAATCTTATCGCTTTGGGAATCAAACCTTTTCACCTCAGATCTCCTTCTTAGCCACAACCGCCTTCAGACCACGAAAGAGGTTCACGGCCGTGAACCCTTCGGCTGTGAACTCTCGTATATATATATATATATATATATATATATATATATATATATATATATATATATATATATATATATATATATATATATATAGAGAGAGAGAGAGAGAGAGAGAGAGAGAGAGAGATTTCAGCTGACTTTTGCTTCATTTATACACTTTTAAACACCATCAGCTAAAAACAACCTCTCTCCTTAAGAACATGCTAAGATCATCCTTTCTCATCAAATTCAGGTGGTAATCTCTAGTTCTTCAGAAGATCTAACAAGTATCCTTTCTTGATCTTGTTATCACTTCAAGAACACCCTTCAATCTTCTTATACTAGGCTGAAACCCATTTGATTTCACTAGTTTTCACAAAGAACGCGAAGAACACAAAGAGAAACCACCTGAAAACCTTTGAATCTTCTTAGAATCTGGCCTAGGATCATCAAGTGTTCTTCATTTCTTCAAGAACATAGGGCCATGAACACCTCCTTGCCGTGAACACTAATCAAATTACATTTTAGCTTCTAACATTCCAATTTGTAAGTTATACTTACAAATTAGTCCAATTTCCAGTCATTCCTATGATTGCTTTAGCTAATTGGATGCATATATATGCTATACAAATTACTATATAGGACTTGTTTGCTACGGGATTTCACTTGTGGAACTAAACGTCCTATATCAAATCAACATTAGAATCACCCTCTAAAAGGTGAGTTCATACCCCCATATTTTCATAAGTTTTTACTGTTTTAAAGGGGGATTACAAGTCTAACACAAGGATTTTGTGTTACAAACAAATGGTTTCAAAATATCTTACAAATGGATTTCAATTATCATCAAACCAAATGGCTTCAAATAATGATAAAATGACATCAAGTCATCAAAAGTATTTCAAAATGTTAAACTCTTTTATAAACTCATATTTTTTCCCAAAAATCATATATGTATATATATATATATATATATATATATATATATATGATTTAAAGGGCTTAGGACTAATATATATATATATATATATATATATATATATATATATATATATATATAATATTTAAAGGGCTTAGGACTAATAACTAGCTTTATTTCCTTTTCCTTGTTTGGATGTGGACTTAGGGTATCGGTTATTTGTCCGATTGCCATTTCAGTTTTAGTTATATATATATATATATATATATATATATATATATATATATATATATATATATATATATATATATATATATATAAAGTTGTTTCATTCATTTTCAATACCCTTTGTAAACGTGTCGAGCAAGGGGCTGCATTCATGAACAGTTAGTAACAATATAGAAAGTACATATAAATTATAATATGTATAATTTATGATTCAAGAACGCTAACTCACGAGTCAAGTATACTAGAGTACACTATTTTACAAGAACATGGATTTATACTATTGTACAAGAACAAGAGTTTGATTCAAAACTAAACAAGGGTATACAACTTTCATGTACATTTAGAGTATACAAAACAAGGAGCATACTATCAATCATTTATTTCAGAATGATTGGATTTTTATTATACATGTAATGTTTATGTGCTTTTTATGAGATAATATGTTCAGGTTGTTTATTCATTTAAACAACATAGTTAAAGTCCTTATATTATAACCATAATCTCTAGCCGGGGATCGAAACAAGTGTGTATAGATCTATATTGGGATTGGCAACCCCGCACTCAGACTGCTAGCTATAATCGGTCATACACGCCTATGAGTGATAATTGTTATCAACAATTTTGATGCCTTATGTAATACCCTGAATTCAAAAGACCTATAAAGGAAGAAAACCTCAAGATAATGTAGTGACTCGTCGAGTAGATGGGTGACTTGACGAGTAGGAGTGCGATTTTGGTCGCGGGTTAAGTGACCTACTCGATGAGTTGGCCAAGTTTTGGGAAAACGCTAAATCAGGAGTTGGTGCCCTATTTAAGCATCTTATTCTCATTCTATCAGCCTCATTTGTAGCCTCCATTGTCAAGAGCCTGCCCCACGAAACCCTACTGTTCTCATTGAGTGTGTGAGCCTTATTGAAGGATTTAGAGTGCTCTTGAAGTCTAAAAGAAGAAGGAGGAGGTTGAAGGTCCAAGGAGAAGGGTGTAGATTTAGGAAGTTTGCTTCATCATCTTCATTTTCTGGTAATCAAGTTCTCACCTTGACTTCTAATTTGATAGATCTCTTTATGTCCTTTTTTATGGAAGTTTATGGTCCAAGACGGATGTCTTGTGGGATTTGGACGTCCCCAAGCTAGATCCTTCCAGATTTAGAGGTGTTCAGAGTAGTAGAGGCATAAAGGTGGAAGCTTTATGCCATTATACCTCTCCATGCAAAGTTTAAGGAGTTGTTTTGGCCTTTTGAGCAAAAAGGGTCATGCATGGGTGCAAAGGTAGTGGCTTTGTGTGATATCACGACCCTAGGAGGCCAGATCTGGGTCTTGGATGCCTTAAGCTAGTTGGAAATCATCTGACTAGTCGTGGACATAGAGAGACTCAGCGAGTTAGGCCAGTTCTTGCTCCAAAACCCTTCTGTTAAGGGTATGAGTGAGCTTGGAGAGGGACTCAGTCGGCCCGAGTCCATAATAGTCATTAAGTTAATTGTACTCGACGAGTTCAAGGAAGAACTCGGAAAGTCTAAGGAAATCTCCTTAGTTATGAAGATGGACTCGACGAGTTGTTCAAACAACTCAACGAGTCACATACTAGATACGTTCATATATGGATGATGAAATCGACGAGTCCAAGGATGAACTCGACGATTCGGATGATGTTGGTCCCGATTGTGTGGTTGAAGGAGAACCGTAGAGTTATTGCCAAACTCGATGAGTTGGGTCGAGGGTTGTTTTGGGACTGGAGGACTATGGACTCGACAAGTTGGTAGACCAACTCGGCGAGTCAGGTCAACTGGCTGTTGACATTGACCATTGACATTGATCAAGTTTGACCATGGTTGACTTTTGGATTATTATGGTCTAAATGTTGTTTTGGGTATTGACAGTACGGGAAGCCGAAGGGTCATGTCACACCTCGTTAACACGAAAACATGAAGGGTGACATGATAAGGTCTCATAAGACAAGGTACATAGGATTACCAACCATAATCATTGAGAATTTTAAGTTTACATATTGTTCGAAGCAAAATTACATTTTAGTTCCCTAGTACAAAGTATAATACATAACAAAAGAAACATCAGGTGCAAATTCTTGTTGATGTCTAATTTAGATAATTGACCGTTCCCTGAAAAGCATGCAAAAACGAGGGTCAACTATAAAATAGTTGGTGAGTTCACAGGTTTATATAGGTACATCATTTCAGTAAGAAAATATAGATTTGTTCACAAAAGTTCAAACTCAAAATGAGTGTTGAATGCCAAAACACTCCGTTCACAACCAAGCCTAACGACCGTTCTTTCCCCATTCCATCATATCCATGGTTTCCATGATATCAGTTCACAAAAATATACACTCACAGTTTTGGGTGAGTGGGGGTTGTCTACCCTAAATAGCGCTATCCATAAGACCGTCAGCTCGAAATACAAGTTAATAGGTTGTAGTTTGGTTCTTAGGGAGGTTACATACAAAGTTCATAACAAATTCATATCACAAAGTTCATATCATGAGTTCATCGTATAAAGTTAATAACATAGGTTCATAACAGAAAGTTCATAAAAGAGTATCGTTCCAAGTTCATCAAGTTCATAAAACAATATCGTTCCAAGTTCAATAAGTTCATAAAACCATACTGTTCCAAGTTCATTAAGTTCATAAAAAAAGATCATTTCAAGTTCATTAAGTTCATAAAACAAGATCATTCCAAGTTCATTAATATAGTACAGATAGCTCATAAAACATTAGCATGCTTTCCACCCCAAAACATGAAAACAATAAAATAGGGGCTATGAATACTCACTAGGGAGAGTTTGCGGTTCGAGCTTCACGGTTCGGTGTTGTAGAGATCGATTTCTAATAGTGCCCTATGGAATAAATAGCTTCTAGTGAGATACAATTCACCAATACATTATCTAAGAACTACCTATCCAACTAGTGGTGTCGTAAAACTACCCAAAGTGTGTACGATTCATTATCGGTATTATCGAATTCATGGTGCATTGTGTTCAAAAATCTATAAAGGCATGAAAATGAACTCCAAAAATTGTAACAAATTATATTCTAGTTCTAATCGAGGTTATGAGTGTCTTGAAATTTTATAGGAATTTTTGAAGGCCATTAGTTATTTATTTGCAATTTATGTCTAAATAATAGGAAAAATTCTAAATAAATAGAAAATAGTTGCAAAAATTCCCAATTTAATTTTCACAGGTTCTCACAATATTCCCCAATCAGAGAAAAGTATTGGTTTGTGCTCTTGAGCTGTAAGACCCGGTTTTGTAAATTCATGCCCTAATTAAATGAAATATATGAATAAAATACCAAACTGTGACCAAATTGTTTGAAAATTTAGGTGGCATCGTTATTTTGCACTTAAATTACTTCTGTAGTTTTTCAGATTTTTATCTCATATTTAAGTATTTATTTTGAATTTTTTACCATTAAATCCTTATTTTTGTAGAAAAATAATGATTATGTTCTAGCACTTGGGGTTTTACAGAACATCCCTTGAAACCATAAGCCTACATAAAACAATTTGACTAAAAATTATTTTGGAGCTAAATGGGGGTATTCAACCCCATAAAGTTTATAAATGTAGTACTAACTAGTGCATGAGTTCCAAATGTAGCTGGAAGGTCAACAATTTTTGTACAAATTTATATAACGTTTTTGTTCATGAAACTTTAGGTCTTCTGAAAAAGATGTATTAAGGTCCTAAAACAATTTTCTCCAGATTTATTGTGGGGTTAAAAGGGCCTTGATCATGTAATGTAAAACTAGTGATCATAGAAAAAGTGTTATTTGCGCAACTATTTTGTAAAAATATCAAAAATCATATTTCTAATGTTTTACACTAAGGCCATCTGACTTTGAAAATTAACTCATGGAACTAGTCCTCAGAAAAAGAATATCATGATTTGGTCAAGAAATGAGTGAGTTATGCACTTTAAAAGTTGAGTAAACAAATTCGAGAGAATGTTGAAGAGTAACACTCATGAAAACATAGTTCAAACTTCTATTTTACCTAATGATATCATTTTATTTTTCTTAGATTGAGTTATAAAAACACTATATTAAAAATATTCTGTAGAAATACTTGTTATAACCATTTGATCTTACATGCAACCAAGCTAGATGAGACTAAACTTTTGAAAAATCGGTTTTTGGTGCTAGGTAAGCCTTGCATATGCTCACCTTTGCTCTTGACTTTGGTTTGATCATGGATAAACACCATTTATAGAACATGCAACATGTTTTTGGTGGTGATCTACAAACATCAAGATCAAACAAAGGTTCTTTGCAAGAACATGCCTTAGAAATCGAAAATTTGAAGGAGAAAGTGAGTAGAACTTGTAAAATTTGTTATGGATCATCAAGAGGTATATGATAAGAACTTACCCTTTGATATGAAACTTCAAGAACACCCAAAATAAGGCTGAAAATTCGTGGTTGAGGGACTGATTTTTAGAGAGAGAAAGTGAGGTTCCTAAAGAGAAGGAAGAGAGAAATTGAGATTATGTCTCTTTGGATAGACCATCTCTCTTGTCATCTCTTTGGGTCTATACTTCATTAAATCGGCCACAAAACTCCAGATTTGTTGGTTAACATCTGAAAAATGAACTGGAAAAATCTTTCCCACAGAAAATGTTCCTAAAGTCAGTTTTTCTCTCTCACATTGACATGCAAAATCTAACTTCGAGATTTTGCATAAGGAGCAATAATGAGTGAGAGAGAGGGGAGGGGTGTAGAGGTTGTGTATGGCTAAATTTTTAGGGAGGATAGGGGGTTATTATGAGGCTTTTCTTGGTAAGGGTACCCTCTTAAAGCCTTCCCTTAAGTTTTATAAAAATTTAGCTTTAATTTTTATAAAAACTAAGTATTTTCATGAACTTCCAAGAGTTTTATTTCTTGGTTTTTATTGGACTATTTGTTGTTTAAATAAATTCATAAACTTGAATAATCTTTATTTAAGTTATAAAAATGATAACTTATAATTTTATTTTTATAAGTTTAAATTTTTATTTCAAATAAATGAAATAATGGTTCATAACATATGAATGTAGGATTAGACATTGGATTATATTTTTGGCTCACAATTCAAATTATGCTATGTGGATATTATTTCCAACTTGTAATTAAATCAAATCATGATTTAATTAAATTGAGTTTGATGCGGACTTAAACTAGTTAAGAACGTCATATGTTCCGATCAATAAATTAGCGTACTTAATTTACCCTTGAGCTATGATCTATTGAACATGGTTTCATGTTTAGTTTTGAGGTTGAACATTGGCACTTTACAACCTAGTTGGAGTATTTACATATCAATGTGACTACATAGTATGAGAAATGTTACACTACTTGTTCCGAGGGATCTATTAAGTCGCGATCTAGCTCAACTTGTTGCTTCTAAATCCAAGTTATGTGCACGCAAGGAAATGAAAAGGTTCTAGATGTGTCCTAACATGAGTTTTGACGGTTGTCACAGTCTCCCCCAGTTGTGGGAATGTTGTCCCGAAATTCAACTGACGGTGCCACTAGTTCATATGTAGAAAATAGTTGAGGATTTTTGTTCCTCATGAAATCCTCCCGTTACCATGTAGCTTAAGTTCGTGCTTTGAATTCCAACAAACTTTCACAATCAACATTTTGCTTTGTTTTAGCTGCTTAACTTCCCGATTGATGATTTCTATGGGTTCATCCATGAATTTTAGTCGATCATTAATTTGGAGGTTCTCGAGAGGTATGTTCGGGGATTCCTCCACTAAGCACTTTTTGAGATTCGACACATGGAGTATGTTGTGTATCACACTAAGTTCTTCTGGTATCTTGAGCTTATATGTCACTCGACCGATCATTTCTATAATATCTAGGGGTCCTACATAGCGAGGAATTAGTTTTCCTCTTTTTCTGAAGTGTACGATTCTTTTGCATGGTGATAAAATTTAAGAATACTTTATCTCCCACTTAAAGTTCCAAGGGTTTCCTATGCTTATCAACATAGATCTTCTTATGATTGCAAGCACCTTGCAGTCTATCATGTATTTTCGTGATCTAGTCAGTGCTCTCTTGATCTTTACCAAGCCTCCTAAGCCCATACAATGATTCTTAGGGGAGCACATTTAACACTGGCATGATAGTTGTTGTTATATGAAAATTCAACTAATCATAATTGGAAGCTCTAAATACCTCCTAAACTAGTCATATGGTCTGGGGGTATGTCTTTCAAAGTGTGGATAGTTCATTCACTTTTCCACATATGAGGATGGTAGGGAGTACTTATGTTTAATCGTGTGCAAAAGCTTTCTAAAGTGACTACCATATTTGTTACACAAGGAGACTCCCTATCCAAAATAATGGAAATAGTACTCCATGACGTACTATGATCTCGTCTATGTAAATCAAGGCAAGATTTTCCATTCAGTAATCTTCTTGAATGGGAAGGAAGTGTGAAGATTATGCCAATAGATATGCCTCTATCTAAATCTGATCGTTTCCTTTAGCAGTCCTTGTCAATCTTCATTAAAATAAATTATATCTACCATCCTTGTGGTTTGAATACCTCGTATGAATCGCAAGAGGATCGACACCATCTGGACCAACAAGCACTTGGAGTCCTAAAATTATTAATGGTAACATGGGTAAACAACCATAATAAGGATAATATAGTTTGTAATAGTTTCTTATAAAGATCTACCAATAGATAAGAAATAACTTCACTATTGTAGTAATAAGATTGAAATAAGTTGATAATAATAATAACAATCATAAGCAATACCCCTAAAAATTTAGTGGTAATATTTTGGTAAATAAAACAAGTAATTAAATAATATAGCCCATTAGTATCTGGTGTTGCCCTCCCTCTCTGAGGTCGAGGGTTCAAGTACCACTGTGGACATAGGTGGAATAATTTAAGAGTAGTTTAGTATATATTTGTATTTTCCGTTAAAAAAAATCGTAATTGGGATCCCCCAATTAATACATACTAATGATGTAAGACCTTTAACTTATCATTTGAATGAAAGTTTTGACAATAATTTTTTAGACAAGGGAGAATGAAGCACATCAAAAGATTTCAATATGGCGAGCAAACCGGGGAGAGATACCAACCTTAGTTGAACTAAACAAGCTGGGATTATTCAATAGTGAATTGGTGTGCAGTTATTGCTTGTATAAGGAGGAGACAACTGAACGTATTTTGTTTACTTGTCCATTTGCAAAAATAATGTGGAAATGGGTCCTTATAGGGTGTGATATACATGCAGTACACAGGTAACTTCAATTCCAGGAATTCATAATTCAGCGTCTTTGTACAAGTTCAAGAATGGGATAAACAACTTCATCAACATATGCTATGGAACCTTATGGAGTATCTGGAAGGCGAGATGTGATCGATTATTCAAGAATCTTAGATTATCCCCAACCAAGGTAGTAGACAACATTAAGTCCGATGTTTTTAGTTAGATAAAACATAGAAGGGAATCTGTAACTATAGATGGGTTGATTGGGATATTAAACCATTTCAACTTTCTTGATAGTAATTTTATGTGCCTTCCTGTTATATGTTTTATGTTCCCTGTTACTGCTCTTCTAGTTCCTTGATAGATGGGTGACGGGTATTTTTAATATATTCATTAGCTGGTTAAAAAAAAAGATTTCAATAAATCGTTTGCTATCATTATTTTTTTCCAACTTTTCCTTCTACATTACCTTATATATATATCTACATTTGACTAGCCAAATTTTCACCCAATGATATGATCATGTTTACAGTAACTAAACCTTCATCATCTTGGGTTAGACCTTGGTTGAATTTAGAGACGTCTGTCTTATCTAAGGTTATTTATTTTTGATCTTTTATGGACCAGTCGAGTCCCCATTTGATTATTATACTCCTTTACTTTCTTAAAGCTTTTAGTTAGCTCTAATGCAATTTTATAGAATTAAATTATATTACCATAAAGAAGGATGATATAATAAAAATAGTAAGCATGTTATGTGTTGAGAATTGGATAACTAAAAAAGATTTAAAAACCGTATGAGCTAAGATCTGAAGTTGTAACTTCAGATCTAAACTCTCTTTGGTCTCTAAGTCCATAAAGCTTTCAGCTTTAGCAAATATGAGCCTCTCCTTAAGTGTAAAAACTCCATTGCAAGCTAGGTTTTGACATTATGAGCCTTACATGCACATAAAGTTTGCAATTTACGTGATAAACATGCCTTGGGAAGAGTGATTTGCAATATGGGACCCTAAAATGGCTTAAAAAGCATCTAAATGGATAATGGACTGAAGAGACTCGGCGAGTTGAATGATCAACTCAGCGAGTCTGATGATGATTGTAGTGAAAGGACTTCTACATGGACTCGGCGAGTCCGAGGGGTGACTCGACGAGTCAGTGGGGGGATTTCATGACTACTCAAGTTCTAGAAGGACTCGACGAGTCAATGACTGCACACAACGAGTCAGGTCAACATGGACTGTTAACCTTGACTGTTGACTTTGACCTTGACAAAGGGTTGGCTAATTGACTTCTGGGGCATTTTGGGAGATTGTAAATTTATGAGTATGGTTCTATGGTGAATATAGGTGGTGGAGTTTGTGGCGGTGATCCAAGAGTTTGAGCGTATCCTTCGAGTCGATAGTTGCGAGGTGAGTTATCCTTACTGTACTCAAGGGTCTAAGGTACGGAGGCTGCCCCTTTTGATTGTTAGTTGGATATGTTACGCTAGTATGATCTGTTACATCGGTATCCTGATAGATAGGATGGTATTATGTGGTATGTGGCATGATCTGTTAGATTGGTATCCTGGTAGATAGGATGATATTATATGGTATGTGGTATGATCTGTTAGATCGACATCCTGGTAGATAGGATGGTATTATGTGTTATGTGGTATAATCCGTTAGACCAGTTTGTTGTCTATATACTGTTATATGATTATCTATGATATGTGCACATGTTTGTTTGGCGGTTGAGGCTTATTTACTTTGTGTAAAAGCCAATAGACCCGAGCATTCCAACCTGTTGGTTGTGGGCCGTGAGTATTCCATCCCAAGGATGATTAGACTCATAGTATATGGGCATTCCAACCTGTTGGTTGTGGGCCTGGGGTGTTCCATCCCGAGGATGATTGGACCTATAATATGTTGGCATTCCAATTGGATGGTTGAGGGTCTGGTGTATTCCAACCTGATGGTTGACCGGACCCATAGTATATTGTTTACGATTATATGTGTATTATTGTGTGTATGAGTATCTTGGGGGAGCTCACTAAGCTCTCAGGCTTACAGTTTCAATTTATTGTTTCAGGTACATCAGAGGACCGTGTCAAGGCAAAGGCGTGATCGTACCGCTCCTCACTTTTTATGAGTTTGTTTCTGGGAGACTCTGATATAGACTATTTTGAAAATGAATTTGTAATGACTGTTGGTTTTTATATGTTTTAAAATTTTTAAATCTGACTTGATTTTTATGGGTGATACATTGGCGCGGGCGCCTACATGCGAATTTTTATAAATCTTTAAAAATTCATATATTCTTCATATGAGGTTTGTTTTCGATGCATTTTATATCCACATGTAGCTATTGATGATATCTACTACTTTCATTTAGTCCATCGGCTAATTTTGACTTTATTTTTAAAGCGAGTTTTTAACAGGCTTAGACTGTTAAAGTCTGTTAAAAATACATAAATCTCTCATATGCTATTCGTTTTTTACTGTCATTATATCGACATATAGGTATTAATGATATTTTCAACTCTCGTTTAAATTGTCTTTCCTGAAAATCAACCGATTTCAGTTTTAGTTTCTGTGCAAACACAACTGTATCTAAAACTTTGAAAAATCATAACTTCTATATAAAGTCAGATTTTTACATTCTCTATATTAATGTTTTCAGTTTACGATTACTACGAAGTTTGTTTAAATTGCTTAGCATAGTAAGAAACTTATCTAAATTTCACCTTTTACGACACGCAAAGCCAAGTCGGTTTAATTGCGAAACTTCGAAGAAACATAATTTCTTCATACGAAGTCGGATTTCAGTGTTCTTTACATGTACAAAATCCTTGTCACATATATGACTTCGGTTAAGATTATTTATCTTAAATAATCTTCTATCAAAATGTCGTTTTTATCTCTTATTCTTAGTTGTCTATCCCGAATTTGCAGGCGTTACAAACTCTTCTTACCTTGTTTACCTTGTTCCTTTGAAATGGAGACCAGATTACACATGTCTGAAAGTGACTATAAGTCTTCATACAACTTACTTGTTTGCATAGGTCTTTTCCACTTTGAATTAATGCTAACTTGATTTCCACTCATGTGAAGCCTTTGATTTACAAAGCATTTTTATTTTAAAAAAGTTCTAATGTTTGGTGAATTCGATGAATCTTGAATATTGTAGCATCCCATAATCCAACCATAACTTTTTTGAAATCAAAGTATAAGTTTTACCAAAAGGTCTTTTCCACTTTGAATTAATGCTAACTTGATTTCCACTCATGTGAAGCCTTTGATTTACAAAGCATTTTTATTTTAAAAAAGTTCTAAAGTTTGGTGAATTCGATGAATCTTGAATATTGTAACATCCCATAATCCAGCCGTAACTTTTTTGAAATCAAAGTATAAGTTTTACCAAAAGGTTTTATTCATAATCATTATCAAATCATAAAATTATCTTCTCACTTCATATCAACATAAACATAATAAAATTTTAGAAGTTAAACCATGTTTTGAAAATCAAAACGTAATAAATAACGTATAACTAGATGCCATGCCCATCCAAGAATATCTAGGTATCCTAATCATACCAGCTCTTTGCCGTTCAAGCATAAAGGATCTGCAACTAATAATTTGTATATACTAAATTGATATAATATATTATTTATTTTGAATTATATGATAATATATACATTTATTATAACTTCATAATCTCAATCGTTTGAATGACTTCTACCCGCGAGTTATACATGAATAAAATTAAATATAATATATGATTTGATGTTATTTATAGTTGTTTTTATTGTTAATTAATTTTTTAAAATTTATTTGCTTAATGTTTTAATTTCTATCATTATAATTTTTTAAAACATCAAGCATTGTTTTTTTATTTCAAAGCAAACAATATAATCATTTATATAGAGTTATTTTTTTAACTATTGTTATTGTAAGTTATTTTAAGCTACTTATTTGGAAACGTTTAACGATTATAAAAATATATTTAAGAAATATTTATTTAAATTGAGATTACACTTTAGTTTTTGCTTTTATCACTACAACTTATCACTTTTAACTATTTACAAAATATTCTTTAGTTTTTTTAAATGGAAATTGAAATTTATATTTGAGTTAACATTCTAATGCGCAGAAACACCTATATAGTTGAAGTCTTTACAAATATATTTTTTAAAATATAATACTAACGTTGTTATTAAATTTGATATAATAATTCGTATATACTAAATTGATATAATATATTGTTTATTTTGAATTATATAATAATATATACATTTATTATAACTTCATAATCTCAATCGTTTGAATGACTTCTACTCGCGAGTTACACATCAATAAAATTAAATATTACATATGGTTTAATATTATTTATAGTTGTTATTTTTAACTAATTTTTTAAAATTTATTTGCTTAATGTTTTAATTTCTATCATTATAATTATTTAAAACATCAAACATTATTTTTTGATTTTAAAGGTAACAATATAACAATTTATATACAGTTATTTTTAACTATTGTTATTATAAATTATTTTAAGCTACTTATTTGAAATTTTTTAATGATTATATAAATATATTTAGGAAATATTTTAGTTAAACTGATATTACAATTTAGTTTTTGCATTTATCACTTTTAACTATTTACAAAATACTATTTGCTTTTTTTAGTGGAATTGAAATTTATATTTAAGTTGACACTGTCATGTTATATTTAAATTAACAATTTAAGTATTTTGTCCAAACTGTTCAAAAATTGTAGCTTTAAACTGATAATGATTTACATGCAACCACATTTTAAATATAATAAATTAAGTATAATATGTTAAAGTTTAAAGATATAAATTTATAAATAGAAGTAAATATATTATTTTAAAATTGAAATTTAGTCTATTTATGATTACACTTTAGGTTTGATATTTATTTTACCTTATTAACCAACTTACAATCATTATTAGAAAGACACTACAATTTATCACTTTTAACTATTTATAAAATAATCTTTGGGTTGTTTAAGTTATATAAAATTTATATTTAAATTGAGTCTATAATGTTATATTTTCATTAATAATTTAAGTATTTTATACAAATTGTTCAAAAATTATACCTTTAAAATGATAATGGTTTACATCCAACAATATATTAAAACTAATAAATTAAGTATAATATGTTAAAAGTTAGAAAACATAATTTTATAAGTAGAATTAAAGATATTATTATAAAATTGAAATTTAGTTTATATATGAATACACTTTAAATTTGATATTTATTTAACCTAATTACCAAATTATAATTATTGTTATAAAGAAATTGAAAAGTCATGGAAGTTTCAAATGAATGTGGTGAAAGGAAAAAAGAATAGGGGTTTCAAATGCATGAGATTCAAGAAAAAAATGTTAACTTTATAAGTATGTATAATGCTTCAAAATATATTTATATACCTTCATTAACTATTAGACTTGTCATTATGAAAAATAATATGATTAATAAAATCTTCTATATTTCTAATTCGTTAATTTAGAAAAACTTATATATTTTATTTATATACAATGGAGATGAAGTCTTTATTTACCGACTTAACATAAGAAAACCCAACTCATTTGATCCAAATAATATACTGCCACCAGCCCATTAGCTGAAATTGTACCCTAATTCTTAATCAAATGAGAATTAAGAGTCGCATACTTGCATATATTATACCTGATTCACAGCAATGCACAAGACTAAGTACCCATCGACACCATAATCATCGGCAGGGCTTCCATCTTCGGTGACAACAAGGTCATTGAATATTCCAGTCAATATCAGACATTGTAGATGGACGCCACTCCCCTCCCCAAGTCATCTTCAGCTTCCGGCGACACAGCATCTTCGGCCACGACTCCCTCGCCGGAGCTTCGAGACTCCACATCCTTTTCCCCGCACCTCTCTTTCTAGGTCGACGGAAAATTACTAATATCCTTTCCTTATAATTTATTTATTTATTAATTAATTGCTATTAAGTAACAAAAATCCTATAAATACATTTTTAAGGGAGGTTGACACAAATTTTTTAAGATGCCGTCCCCTTGCATCCTCAGTTGACACAAACACAATAATAATTAAAAGAACTCCTTTATCCGGATAGAGGTGTATTCTTATGATTCCATTCAACTCACTAGGCAAATATACGTCACCTTAATTCCACCGACTTATCTAAAAGGAATCACAACCACTTGAAAGATCAAATCAAACACAATTTTAAGAAGATGGTTTACTGTTCTAACACTTTTCGTCCTTATAAAAATGTTCTTGTTCTCAAAAGTCTCATACACCAACATCCAATACTACCATTACTTGCTACTCGACTTTATTTGCATCACTAAATATGGCCCCTCATGCACTTCTTATTAAGGTTTGTATGGAAGTTTTAAACACAGAAAATGAACGATTAGGAAAAAAAGGAAAGTCGTCTTCACCCCTTCTGCAACAATCTTGCCACTATCAGTATGTACCTCAACAACCTATTGTTCATCTCATGGTCTCACCAACAAATCCCACTACAAATGGTAACAAGGTCAGGAGCATGTTGTCGAGTTCTGTGGTGGTAGGAAGCTAGATATTTTATCCATACATGATACATCAGTGTTGTTTCCTTTCTAGATATAGATACAAGAGTCAGCTGATGTCTTTTTTGTTATCTAGTGTTTGTTCTTATAGTTGTATGAAATAATTCATACATATGTTGGTTATAGACTTATAGTCAGCTTACTAACTAAGCTTATTTTCTTTAATGTTCTACTGAACTTCTGTTGTTGATTCTCTCTTCATCTCCATTTGTAAAAATTATAGAAGTCATTGATATATAGTTAATTAATTGGTTCATATATAAAGAAAAACGGGTATTGTCCAATGAATTACCTAAATTGTGTCAACAAACAGATGATAAAAAATCGTAAAGAATCTTAACTTCCAGACAATTAAAACAAAATGTATGTTTTTGAGTTAAATCTTTAATCACTATGATTCGTATACAACAATTTTCTCCGTACATAAAAATTTATGTTTTTAAGGGTACTACGGTACATAAATTGTTATTTATATAACTCAACTGGCTAATAGCTTTTTAATAAATTTTGCTGTTAAAAAATGATGTGGTACGATACTTTTTGTTCATAATGAAGGATTTATCTAAAATCCTTAAATACCTTTAAAATTATATTGAAAAAGGTATCTTGAAAAATTCTTTTATTTTCTTATAGGAAATCTCGAGTCCATAACAACCAATTAAAAAGAGTCAGACGTGTTGGATCAATTGCCTCTTGAAAAGGAGAATCTTGAAGGATTTCTTTCATGTGTAATATGTTCTAAATCTAAATTATTCCTGCTATAGCATCATACTTTTAAATATGCTTTATGAATCTTTTACTTTTATTTATGGTTTCTGCACCTTCCACAACAAAAGGTATCATCAAATAAGATCTCAACTAGAAACATCTCAACGACTTGATGGAAGAGAAGAAAATAGTGGATGACATTAGACAATATCTTGATGAAGAGCCTATATCGATTGTGCTTGTAAACCCTAGCATTATGAAATTAATAAGACTTATTTAGTTTATGGATGTACTATGGTTACCCAAAACTCTTGTGTGTTCTTCGTGTTCTTCAAATCCATAACTGTGTTTGTCTTTCTTAGAACATCCACAATGGGGAGTTTAATGGAAGAATTTAATGAGGTGTCATGCCTACTTGTCATTCAATGGATACAACTCCACCATTGTGAAATGCCACATTGATATTCAATGGCTTTAGAGTTCAATGACCATTGAACTCGTCAATGGAAAAAAAGAGTTTAATGCATTGTGGGATAAAAATAAATAGATTTGTATGAAATAGTAAATGATGATGTGGCATTCCATTGAACTCTATAAAGTTCAATGCGTTGTGGATGCCTTAAACCTCAACAATAAATAGGACTTAAAAAGCTCAATGAGAATTGAAAATCTCATAGGCTCGAACATATGTGTTATTTTTGTATTTATAAATTCGTAAAAACCGGGTATTTATAGTCGATATTAACAAATACGACTAGTTAAAGTTTTATATTTGTATTCACGTTTAACTTGTTAATTTTTAATTATTCAAGAAAGTTATGTATGAGGGTAAAACTTTTCATTTTATTTATGATAAGTTATTCTATTGTAGACAAGTTTATTTTTATTAAATATAAAACCATTTTTATCAAATATAAAATCCAATTATTAAAAAAGATGATATAATATAATCAAATGTACATACAAGAAAACAAAATGCACATGTTATAAATCATGACAATGCAAAGCAAAATTAGTACTTATATATGAGGTGTTAAGCGTTTAGTTAAGCACATTCAAAAAATGGCTATCACTCACCTCCCATATGCTTATGGATTTTTTTTTTTTTTTTTTTTTTTTTTTATTTATTTATTTATTTTTTTTTTTACTTTTATATAAAACTTTTGCACATGCAACAAGGAAGTTATCAATAGTAAAATCTTAAACACATGCGAAAAACACCTTTGAATACTATGTCTGCTTTGTAGATAAATCTTCCCAAACGAAATAAAATAATGGAAGAAAGAGACAAATATTCAAGAACAAAACATCCAATTACATTGTCTATAATATTTTAGAATACAAGGTACTATAAAATCTTATCCAGATGTTGAGAAGAATATATATATATATATATATATATATATATATATATATATATATATATATATATATATATATATATATATATATATATATATATATATATATATATATATATATATATATACACACACAAACTTAAATACTCTAACCTCTTTGATCACTTTCCAAAACAATATCTAAAACCAAATCTCTCTCATTAAATCCATGTCAATAAACTTTAATCGTTTTAATAAAACATTTTTCTTAGATTACCTTTTTGTAGATTGTAGATTTAAACCCCAATGAA
Organism: Lactuca saligna; assembly: GCF_052625555.1. Classification (NCBI taxonomy): domain Eukaryota; kingdom Viridiplantae; phylum Streptophyta; class Magnoliopsida; order Asterales; family Asteraceae; genus Lactuca; species Lactuca saligna. The sequence continues at coordinate 21,714,441 of NC_136419.1, read as the reverse complement.
CAAAATAAAGAGATAGATCCAAAACATACATCCATTAATACAACACACGAATAGTTACTTTTGTGATGATATATTTAGCGTCCACAAGGAGATATATTATTCTTTGTGAACTACGTCTTTTACAAGTAAGATTCTAGGATTGACCTGAATACTTGGTATGTTTATAGAGGTTGACTTTTTAGTAGGTATGCGAATTATGAAGGGTTAGATGCGAATAGAGATTTACTTTGTGGACTACGTCTTTTACAAGAACAAATCTGATGCCACTTGCTAAACTATGATACCAATTGTTAGGAAGTAAAGCGGATAACAAGATAAACTATAAGCACACAAGACACAATATTTACGTGGTTCGGTCAAGGTGACCTACGTCCATGGGCAGGAGGGAAATATTCTTTATTTTAGAGCTCTCAAACAGTGGTTACAAATATAATTCACCAAAGATTCGTCTTACTCAATAAGGATACAAAAGACAAGACACCAAATGACCAAGCATGCATCCCTATGTATAGTTGAGGGATCAGACCTAAAACCCTAACGGGCCACGCCCATTGGCCCATAGGCCCATGAAAGGTGACAACTAATCACATTATGCCATACAACATCTTCTAGAACATACTTTCATGTCATACAACCCATGAGCATCAGCAACACAAATGATGGACAACCTTGACCATAGTGGAGCAACATGATGCACAAGTAGAGCATCATGATCACTAATGGCCCAACATCCATCACGGTGGCACAACATGGTGTATTTCTAGAGCATCATCATCTTCTAAGCATACATGGATCAATATGGCCCAACGAAGGAATCAAGATGGTGCATCATGTACCAAGATGGTGCAACATCTCCTCTATGACACAACTTCCCTTCTAGATGGAGCAACATCATCTTCATGGCTCAACATCACCTTGGCGCAACTTTAAACATGATGACGCATCATGCTATAATTTGACGCAACATCCCCAAGGATGGTGTAACTTCCTTCTACATGGCACAACATGATGTTCCATGTTGCTCAGAGTGCTCGAAGTGCTCCAAGTTGCTCCATGTTGCTCCAAGTGCTCCATGTTGCTCCAAGCCACTCCAAGTTGCTCCAAATCACTCTAAGTTGCTTCAAACACCCTTTTGGAAGATCCATTCTATTGTCACCTGCTCCATGAACCTCAAGTGCTCCACTGAGATCTAAGTGCTCTAAGTACTACATGAAAATGCTCCAAATGCTCGAGTCACATTTAACAATCTCCACATTAACTTGAGCATCCTTTGAACTCCACCTTAAACAAGAACTTCCTCTCCATTCCTGCCATTAAGCCCCAAAGGGGGCTTACCTCCCGCGAACATCAACTAAGTCCAAGAAAAGATTGAACTTCTCAATAGGTAACATCCTTGTCATCCATGTCTTCTGGATTCTCCTTGCCACCAGACTTTTGAAGGCATAAACTATCATAGAACATGATAGGTTTCTCCACCTTCAAAAGAAGACTCTGAACAAGAAAAACCACCAATGATCTTCTTATCTCCACATCACTTTCATAGTCCAAGTCTATCAATCCAATCAAGTCCATATGTCGTGCATTTGCACCATACACCGGAAAAACATCAAGCGTTCCCTTCAAGTGTCGCAAAATCCACTTGACCACTTCCTAGTGAGGTTTCCACCGATTTCCTTGAACCGCTAACGAAGTACCTTTATATAGTGTGACACATCTAGGGTTACACCATGTAAACCCTAATGTGTCATGGATCTTCATTTCCATGACCCATGGGTTTGTAACTCCCATGGAGCATCCATGGAGCATCCTATGGGTTTAACCTAACTTGATAATCCATGGAGCCTCTTAGCCCACTATACAAGTTATGGATGATTTACATAATCAACCCATATATTTAATTAGTTATCTTTTGATCACTTCATTAATTCTAAATTAATTCTTGATCAAACTAATTAAATAATACTATTAATATATTAGAACTTATAATATATTAATAACCCACAAGTGTTATTTCTCTCATTTAGTCTATCCAATTGCATGGTGCCATGATACCCAAATGGACCATGCCGGGTTGGATCAAGTACATACCAAAAATAGTTATGGACTTAGACACCTTATCCAACAATAACGTCCTTTAACTCTCCAGAAGTTTCTTTCAGAAAAACCGTTTCGTTTCTTCTACATTGTCAATTGGTGCAGACCAGAAGAATTCATCACATCCATCTTTGTTGTCTTCATTAACGATGGACGTTAGTTCTGTGGTATGATTTTTGTCTAGTCCTCCAGTGGCAAATACTTGATTTGGTACAGTTTGGACTTTTTGAAAAATAGTTTCTTTCAATTGGATGAGCGCCGGAAGGCGAAGGCGTGATCGAGCACTTCCTCGCATTTTATGATTTTGATTTCTGTGATACTCTGATATGAAACTATTTTGAAAACATTTTGTAATAAATAATGGTGTTTGGATGCTTTAAAAAGTTTTAAATTTTCGTGAATTTTATGGATGTTACAATGTTGATGGCATACTTCTCATAGGAAACGGCATTCCAACCTTACAAGAAGTTAAGTCTTGGCTTGGAAAGTGTTTTGCTATGAAGGATCAGGGAGAGACTGCCTATATTCTAAGGATAAGGATTTTGAGAAACAAGAGTAAAAGACTAATTAGACTTAGTCAAAGTACATATTTGGATAAAGTGTTAAAACGTTTTAGCATGTAAAATTCCAAGAAAGGAGAGTTGCATATCCAGTGTAATACAAAACTGAGTAAGACTCAGAGTCCAAGTACCGATGCAGAGATAGAAGAAATGAGTTGCGTTCCATATGCTTTTGCCATTGGATCGATCATGTATGCTATGACATGTACTCGCCCTGATGTGGCTTTTGCTTTGAACATGGTTAGTCGATATCAGGGAAATCCAGGTAGAGCTTACTGGAATACGATCAAGAATTTCTTAAGTATTTGTGAAGAAATAAGGACTGGGTCCTTGTTCTTGGTGGCATTGATGACTTGAGAGTAACTGGGTATAGTGACACAAACTTTCAGACAGACAGAGACAACTTTCGTTCTTAGTCTGGCTGGGTGTTTACCCTTAATGGAGGAGCGGTGACTTGGAAAAGTTCCAAATAGGAGACCGTGGTTGATTCTAAATGTGAATCAGAATACATATCTGCAAGCGAAGCATTGGAGGATGCTAAATGGTTGAAGAACTTCATCAGGGAGACCTTGGAGTTGTGCCAACCATACAGAAGCCAATGGATATTTTCTGTGATATTGAAGGAACAGTTGCCTTGACAAAGGAACCAATAGATCATGGCAGATCAAGACATATCGATAGAAAACACCATTTCATAAGACATGGAGTAGATTGACACCTCGTCGTGAAGAGGGTATCATTAGAAGAGACTCTTGCAGATCCCCTCACAAAGGGTCTAACTATGGTTAAGCACATTCAGCATGCAAGGAGCATTGGTCTGAAAGATGATATTAGTTTTAGTAGTTAGATCGATATTTAGAAACTTGTAACAAAGTAAATGTACTTGACATTTGTTAAATAAATAATGGAGATTTATTTATAAGTTTTGTTTACTATCTTTTGTCTATTTTTTATTATTGTGTTTCATTTTGCATGCTTTACTTCCCAAATAATTAGATTATTCAAATATCCACAATCGATCATACTTTTGGAAGTAATGAATCAAGACTGTCATGAATTGGATTATAGATTGTCCGAAGAGTTTTAGACATAGCAATGGTTTTGGTGCAATATTCATGAGTACTTTGAGATGGGGATTTAAGTATTAGATTAACCCACTCTCATTGAGTTACTTCATGGAATTTATCACGAGTAATTTTGAGTCGATAATATCTTATAATCTTTAAAACGGAGATATATGAGTTATTGTTTATGAGTTGGTTATGCATTGATGATACGTAAATGCATTAGCAACTTGATGTTATAAAACAAATTGTTATGCATGATTTAATGAGTAAAGAGTGCAAGCATATAAGTCAAAGTTTATCTGTTCCTTTTGATCTAACGGGAAAAACTATATCTTGGGCCCCTCGATTATTTGGTGTTGACTTATAGTGTCGGGCCCGGCTAGGACTAAATTAATGTGTTCGATTAGTAGTTCTTTGTCATTACAAATCGGAAATCAGGAAACAAAGTATTGGACAATGAGATTGATTCTGTTTCATGTCATTTGTCCACATGATATCTTGTAGAATGGAGGATTATATGATTGACTAGGTTAGAGTTTGTCAGCGACTTTGAGAGCTACAATTTGCTAGTCAATTTTTTAAGTTTTACTAGCAACTATAGCTATTAAAATTATCCAAGTGGGAGACTGTTGGATTAGGTGTCTAAGCCCATAACTATAATTGGTATATACTTTAATTGATAGTAGCACAACCTTTTTGGGTTGCCCTCATAACTAACAACTAGATAGGATGACTTTTGGAGAGAGGTTGAATTTATTTTTTGAATAATAAATTGAAATGAATGATTTATTAATGTATTATGAAAATATTATATTAATTATAAATCATATTATTTAATTAATATTTAATCAGAAGTTAATTGGAATTAATTTTGAGATTAAAAGAATTAATTAAAAGTGTAGGGGTTGTTTGACAATTTATTGATAGTTGAGGAAAAAGGCTCTAGAACCTCCCTAGAAAGGTTTGGATGAAAACTTCTAGGAAGTCCCTAGAATTTTCGTCCAAGGGGTCTTGGATAGGGATTCTTGGGCTGCTTGGTCCTTAAGCTAAGGAACTAGAGTTTCCCCCTTAAAACCCTAGCTTTGGCTGTAAGCTACCTCACTATATAAAGAGCCTAACCCCTTCACAATTTCTACCACGTAGAAACCCTAGAAGGATAGCCAAAAATCTCAAGCTCCCCCTCCTCTCTCTCCTCACTTATCTTTTTGCTAAGTTTTAGTGTGATCTACTAGAGGCGTAACACTTGTGACGCTTGCTCTCAAGGTTCAAGAAGACTTAGATTTTCATTGTTATTACTACATAACAGTCAAAGGTATGTTTACTAACCCTAGTAATGATTTTCAAAAATAATATAGACCTCCTAGGTTTTTCCATTTGATGTTCAATAGTTGTATGTTCAATTAGAGAAAACATAGATCCAATAATTAGGGTTGCATGCACACATAGGTTTTTTTTTTGTTATGCTCAAAACCCATCAGAAGGGTTGTTAGTCGAACAGGTTTGATAGGACACATTAATTGTCATTAATAAGTATAATGAATTATAAAAAGTAACTATTTTTTTATATAATTCCCAATCTTAGTTACTTTAGAAAAAACGTGAATTTGTATGCTAACCCATGAAATTGCACATTGCACTTTATAAGTCGTTAGTACAACGTGTGTGGTTAACCGACACACTAATAGGGAATAATAAATAGTGGCTATTGGTGTCTCAAAAATTATCATTGATTAATGGAGCGCTTGTAGTTAACTGGTACATTAAAATGAGATGATAAAGCACATCGAAAGTACCAAGTTAATTTGCATGGTTATTCACATCTTACTTGTGATCCTCAGTATCTCAGTCACAAATGGAAGAGCATAATCGAGATTAAACATGCCATTGAAGAGTTTCAATAAATCTCAATAGATCAAGGAATTTTATTATAAACCTAATTTGTTCAAATTTCATTTTCTTGTGGTGAAATTAGTAAATCGTCATTTACCTACGTTTATATAATTTACAATTAGATTACGACATCCATTTTGTAAGTTGTGAATTATTTAGTTGGATCCTAGCCTTGATATTTCATTTTGGGTGTTATTTTGAGGATTATTCTTATCTAACTAAAAATTATCTTTCTTTTATAGATGTCTACTCCAACCGATGCTTCTGGGTCCTCTTCGTCGTCCTCCAACAAAAACTTCTCCTTGTTGAACATCTGCTCTAAGGTGCAATTGGATGGCACCAACTACAATGATTGGATGCACAACATAAAAATGGACCTTCATTTCGAGGACAAGGATTATGTCCTTGAAAGACCATTGGATGAGATCGACAAAAAAAGGTCATTCCTGAAGAAATGCTCACCTACAAAAATCCCTACAATGATGCGACAAAAGTTGCTTGCATCATGGTGGCCACAATGACTCTAGAATTGCAGAGATACTATGAGTATTACTAGTCGTACGAGATGAACAAGGACCTTATGTAGAAATACCATACATAAGCTCATCAGGAAATATGAGCTGGTAAAGTCCATTATAGCTAGCAAGATGAAAGAGGGAGAGTCTATTAGCAGCCACGCTCAGAGAATGCAACGATACGTGGACAAGCTTTTCAAGATGAATGTGAATTTTGATGAAGAGTTGACAATCAACATAATGTTGAACTCTCTACCAAGTTGTTATGATTAGTTCATATTGAGCTATCATTTGAACAATAATGAAACTACTTTGTCCTAATTGCACAGCCTATTGCGAATAGCTAAAGCAGGAATGAACGGAAAAGGTGTTGCCTCCACTCTTGCTAGTGCTCCCGTTATGTCCATTGGTTAAGGGAAAGGGAAAAAGAGGAAAGGTCCTCCCAAGAAAAACTGGAAGGGAAAGTGCCAAGTTGGTTCGTCAAGCAATGGACCCAAAGGAAAACCCAGTTCTGATGCTCCCCTATCTCTGATCCCAAATAGGTCACTTGCTTCTACTGCAATGACAAGGGTCACTGGAAACTAAGCTGCCCAAAATACTTGGAAGATATCATGGATGGCAAGGTGAAAGCAACCTCAACTGGTATTTACATTATCTTATCTAATAACTCATCATATTCTTGTTCCTCGGTCTGTGATACAGGATATGGATTTCACATTTTTTCTGATTTGCAGGGGCTAAAAAGAAGTGAGGATGTGGAGCACGAAAGGATGAACTTAATCATGGGGAATAGGAAATCTTCACATGTCACCAAGATTGGAGTTTATGACTTAGTGCTTAGTAGTGGGTTAGGATTAGATTTAATAAATTGTTGCTACTCGTCAGAAATGACATGAACTATTATTTCCTTTCATGCATTATTTAAACAAGGTTTTAGATATTCTTTTAATGATGAGAATGGTTCTATTTCTTCTTATAAAAACGGTGTTTATTTTTTATTTTGAAGTTTTATCTTGTGACGGTGTGTATGAAACTATGATGATTGTAGACAATTTAGGTAATAATGTTTTTCAAATTGATTTGTCTAATGGTATAGACAAAGCATGCTTGTGGTATTGTCCTCTTGGACACATTAAAAAGAAACGCATCGCCCAAAAGATGGAGTGTTGGACTCATTTGACATAGTTTTAGATGATACATGTGAATCTTGTCTTTTGGGTATGATGAAAAAGTCACCTTTTACTGTTTCTTGTAAAAGAGGTGAAAAATGTTAGATCTCATACACATAGATGTGTGTGGGCCCTTCAGATCCACCACAAGGGTTGCTAATCGATTCTATGTGACTTTTACTGATGATTAAAGAAGATATGGCTACATCTACTTAATCAATCATAATTTAGAACCTTTTGAAAATTTCAAAGAGTTTAAACACGAAGTTGAGAATCAATTGGTCAGGAAGATAACGAAACTTAGATCTGATAGAGGCGATGAGTATCTTAGTATCGAGTTCCATGGCTACCTCAAGGAATGTGGAATAGTTTTACAATTGATACCTCCTAGGACACCACAACCTAATGGTGTGGCTGAGAGGCAATCGAACCTTGTTGGACATGGTTCATTCCATGATGAGTCGAGCTTCTCTTCCAGTTTCACTTTGGTGGCATGCCTTAGAGACTGCCACCCACATTCTTAATCTTGTCCCAACTAAGAAGGTTGCCAACACACCTCACGAGATATGGACAGGGAAGGTTCCCTCATTAGAACATATCAAGGTTTGGGGTTGTGAAACTTTCATTAGAAGAGAGACTCACAAAAAGCTTGAACATCAAAGTGAAAGATGTATTTTCATCAGCTATCCATAGAAGTCCTTTGGATATTTGTTCTATAGACATAGTGAGAATGTGGTCTTTTTAGCATGAATAGGAGTCTCTCGCAAGAGAGAGCTTATATGAAAAGAGGACAGGATTACAATTGATCTTGAAGAAATTTAAGTGTCAAATGATGAAGGAACCTCTGAAGTCGTTAGGGCTCAACCTGAGGAAGAAATTCCAGTTTAACCGATTGATGAATCATTTCCTCTTAGGCGTTCCAGTAGAGTTAGAATACCACCTGAGTTCTATGGTTTTCATATTACTACAGATGGTGATATGTTTATCAGTGATAGTACACTTGTAAAATTTGGATGAACCTGCTAACTACAAGGAAGAAATGGCAGGATCTGAATAAGCCAGATGGCAAGATGCAATGAACAACGAGATCAAGTCCATGTATGACAACCAGGTTTGCATTGGTTGAAAATGTATCGGGTTGTAAGATAGTTGGGTGCAAATGGATCTTCAAGAAGAAGATCCACATGGATGGAAAGGCACACACTTTCAAGGATCGAGTGGTTGTGAAGGCCTTTACTCAAACCTAGGGATGAGCATAGGCGGGTACCTGCCCTAATTATCTGGAACCATAACTGAAATTAGAACGGGCGGTTCCTAAAATGTTGGAACCAAAACTGATGGGTAGTGGTTCCAATACCGGGTACCCGGTTCGTTAAATATGTTGAATTTTTAAAATTTATAAAAATACATCTATTGTAAACTTACAAGTTATCGATAACATCAATATGTAATTCACTATGTATTAAACATGAAGAAAAAATAAGTGAATGTTCCTTAAAACCTTTAAAGGCTCAAAACAAATTACTTAAAATTTATAATTTTAAATAATGTGATTATGATATATGAATGCTTGAATGCTCATTCAAAAGCTTTGAAAATCGTTGTTGATATTTTACTGATGATATCTGAACCGCCTAATTGCTCATTGCAATCAAGAATTAGATAGTTATATACTATTAATACATTAGCTAGGAAATAGCATTAAGCAATACTAACGTAGGCATGGGAAATCATGAAAATAAATACATGGCAAGATTTCCATACATGAGATGATAACTAGAATCAAGTATAACATATTTACCTTTTATTTAGATTTAATATGATGATGGACTCATGGTTTATATATATATATATATATATATATATATATATATATATATATATATATATATATATATATAGGGAATTTGACTTATTAAGGTAATTAAGTATTTCAAATGTTCACATATGGGTAATATTGTTTTTTTTTGTACTCATTTACCCAACTAACTTGTTTCAGCCGTTCAAAAATAACCAACATTACCGGCTATTACCTGTTTTAGTCGGTAACATTGATTTAGCTCGGTTTAAAACATTACGTGGAATCTTACGTGGCCATTACACCCCTTTCTCATTTAATTAGGGTTCGTCATCGTCAGCTAACACACCTCGATTACCTTCTTCTGTGAGAAATCAATCGATACATCAAATCGATGATTAGGTCTTGGAATTGAAGTTGGAATTGAAGTCGACTGCTAGCATGGCATCCTCATCTACAGGTATGTATGTATCTGTAGATTTTCATTACAATGGATTCTTTTCGCCAAACCCATTGGTGTACTTAGACCCCGTAAAAACAAATGTACGTGATGTGGATTTTGGGGGATTTACGTATAAAGAGTTTCTTTTGTGGCTTACGAAATTAACAAATGGAGAATGTGATAATATCTACTACTGTATGAGAAAGGAAAGCTTGTGTGAGGTTATTAGAAGAATCGAGAGTGATGCTGATTATTGGGAGTTTGTGGAGACTGTTTATAGTCTGGAGAGTGATAGTCTTGAGAGTGAGTTAGATGTGTATATTGGCCACCGAAATGAACCAATTCTTGATTGGGCTGATAACGAGTTCTTAGAAGATGGTAAAGGGTATGAGTTGGATGAGTTGGATGAAGAGGATGACAAGGATTCTGAAGTTTCAATGACAATGGAATATGAACATGAATGGGATGATGAAGATGAACATACTTTTGATAAAACTGTTAGAGACCCATTCTTGGACAAACTTTCAGGGCATATTAGTGATGATGATGAAGAGGAAGCAAACAATGGGAAACTTAAGGATGTTGTGTTCCCTGTCCATAATGAGAATCAAGAATGGGAGCAAATGGTGCCAGTTTTGGGTATGAAGTTTTCTAATCCATTGGAATTGAAGTTGTGTATCGCCAACTATGCAGTCAAAAATGGATATGATTTATGGTATGAGAAAAGTGATCATGAAAGGTTATTGGTAAAATGTTGTAAAGGTAAGACAAATAAACAGGGTAAAGGTTGTCCTTTTAGATTATGGGCAACTTGGATGAGGAGTGAAAAATCATTCCAGATTAAATCTCTGAATGATATGCATAATTGTGCAAGAGTGTTCAAATTTGGGTCCATTGTTACCTATAAATGGATAGCAAAGCATTTCATGAATCATATACTTCAGAAACCAAAGATGAGTATAAGGAAGTTGAAAGCTAAAGTCAGCAAGAAATTTAATTTGATTGCAAGTGTTGGTCAATGCAGAAATGCAAGGAAGTATGCATTTCAGGAGATAGAGGGTACTTTGAAAGAGCATTATGCAAAAACATGGAGCTATGGAGAAGAGATAAGAAGGACTAACCCTGGATCAACAGTGAAGATGGATGTAGATGTCATGCCTGATGGAACCACATATTTCTCAAAGTTTTATGTATGTTTCAAGGGATTGAAGGATGGATGGATTGAAGGTTGTAGGAGGGTAATTGGACTAGATGGTTGCTTCCTAAAGGGCATATGCAGAGGTCAGTTGCTCTTTGCTATAGGTAGAGATGCAAATAACCATATATATCCCATTGCTTGGGCTGTTGTATCAGTAGAAAGTAAAGAAACATGGAAGTGGTTTATTGACCTTCTAATTGAGGACCTTGGAATGGGAGTTGGGCATGGACTAACCTTGATATCAGACCAACACAAAGTAATCAATTTTTATTATTTTCATCTTTATTTTAGCTTATGTTATGTTTTTGTTGTTTAAATTTTGTGTCTATTGCTAACAAGGATTACTTGAGGCTGTGAAGGAAAGGGTCCCAGCAGCAGAGCATAGGAAATGTGCTAGGCACGTATGTGCTAACTTCCTGAAAAGGTTTAAGGGCCAAGTGTTTAGAAAGCTTTTCTGGTATGCTGCTGCAGCTACTACCCCTGCAAAATTTGAACAACACATGAATGAAATCAAGAAATTAGAGCCACTAGCTTATGACCATTTGATGGAAAGGGGCCCTAAAACTTGGAGTAAAGCATTTTTTAGACTGATAGGGCTTGTGATGCATATGAAAATGGTATCTCTGAGAGTTTCAACTCTGTTATTGAAGTTGCTAGGAAAAGACCACTAATCACCATGTTAGAAGAAATTCGAATTTATGTGATGGAGAGGCTTTATAGACAGAAGATTAAGGGGCAATCTTGGGATTTAACCATATGTCCTACCATTAGGCTGAAGTTGTCCAAGCTTAAGGATCTTCAAAGGTAAGTGCTTAAAACTGTTTGTCCTTATATATGTTTGTCTTTAAACATGTTTGTCCTTATATATGTTTGTCTTTAAACATGTGTATATGGACAGGTTTTGGAAAGTAATACCATCTGGTTATCAACAGTATGAAGTCAGACTTGGGTATGATGCATATGTTGTGGATATTGGTAGTAGGACATGTGCCTGCAGAACTTGGCAGTTAACAGGTTACCCTTGTGTGCATGGGTATGCCTGCATTGCAAGCCTCAACAGGGATGTAGAGGAGTATGTGTCACCATGGTTTACCACATCAATGTACCTAAACTGTTACAGGAATACCATTAACCCACTAAATGGTAGTGACATGTGGCCTCATGTAGACTACATCAACCCATTGCCCCCCCAAAAGGAGAAGGCTACCAGGAAGACCATCAACAAAAAGGAAAAGGGATCAGATTGAGAGGGAAAACCAAGGAAAAAAGCATTCAATAACAAAAAGAGGTAATGTGATGAAATGCAGCATATGTAGGGAAAGTGGGCATAATAGAACAACCTGTCCTCAGAAACCAATTGGGGAATCATCAAATGCAAGTTCAAAGAAAAAGAAATCCAAGAAAGCTGGTATGTTTGATATATTTATTTGTATATAACTCGTATAACTTAACATATTGGGCATAACTTAACTTTTCAAGTAATACAAAACAGATAAAGTGAAGGTTGTATTGGCACATGAAGTTGATATTGACAGTGACAGTGAAGTTCAAATAGAACCTGAAAGTGATGTTGACTCTTTTGATCTTGAATTTGAAGATGATGTGCAACCTGAAGTTGAAGATGGAGTAGAACCTGAAGTCCAAGATAGAGTGCAACATGAAGTTCAAGATGAAGTGCAAGCTGAAGTTGAACCTGAAAATCATCCTGAAGTTCATGATGCTAACCAAGTTGAAGTTCACCTTGCAGTTCAAGCTGAAGTTGAACCTGAAGTGCAAGTTCAAGTTGAAGATGCTAACCAAATTGTAGTTCAAGATCAAGTGGAAATACCAGCTTTTCAAGTTGTAGTGGGAAAGAGGGCACGGAAACCTTCAGAAAGAATTACAAAACTGAAGATAAGAAAGATGTGGGAGGGAAAACAGGGCAGTAGTGATGGCAATCCGTATGAGTTGGATTAACTTTTGGCTTATTGTACTGTTGTTAATGTTTTTGGCATCTTTGACTGACATCTTTTAACTTTGGAATCTTTTGGCACATCTTTTGAAAACTAGTTGGAATAGCATAACTTTTTGCACATCTTTTGGGTGTAATGAATGTTTAACTATGTTATGTAAAACTTTTGACACATCTTTTGAAGTCAATGTTCCCTGGAATGTCTATAATATATTACCATCTTTTGCACATCTTTCTAATACCATTAGTATTATTTATAATTTATTACCAACTTTTAGAATATCAACTGTAATCACAATTCCTTTACAGTGTAATCATAATTCCATTACATTGTTTGAACAATTCAATTCCAATGATTCATAATAACATTACAAGTTTTGTACACTACCATTCCAATGATTCAATTACCATCTTTTGCACATCTTTCTAATACCATTTGTATTATTTATAATTTATTACCATCTTTTAGAATATCAACTGTAATCACAGTTCCTTTACAATGTAATCACAATTCCATTACATTGTTTGAACAATTCAATTCCAATGATTAACAATAACATTACAAGTTTTGTACACTACCATTCCAATGATTCAATTACAATGATTCAATTCCATAACAATGTTTATTACTATCTTTTATACTACCAAGTTTAATACCCATTCCATTACAATGTACTATTCCATTCCAATGATAGAATATAACCTTTTTCATTGAAAACATCACAAAAGCATACATAATTTAGTCATACTACATCATAATACATAATTTAAAACAACATTTTGACATACAAGAGAAACAAGAAAATTAATGCAAGTCTATGGGTAAACAATTTCCAGTTGACTTTGTCAAGTTCTTGTTTATTCCTGTTCTTCTCTTCTTCAATCTTCATCATGCATATGCTGATTTCATTCTCCAAGGTACAAATTTTCAAGGTAAGATTGCAGCTTTCTTCTGCTTTCATCCTGTAATGCCCTCTTCCATCTTTCCTCCCTTCATCCTCATCCAACCATTGCCAAAATTTACAGCTTGGACTTTTTCCATTCTTCAAGAAATTTATAAGAACATGTTAAATTGAAGGATGAAGAAGAAGTAAAAAAATATGAATTACCAGTGAGTTTTGACAAACTCTGAATTTCCTTCCAGGATTGTCTGGGGTTCTTGATGTCTTCACACGAGATGGCAAATCGCAATCACATGGATGATCCGGTTGCAATTCGTCTTGTTGTTTGGAAGAAAAGGATGAGGAAGAAGATGCCATCGATCGATCTAGGGTTTTAATTAATAAGCTGTCGTATCTCACCCTCTTATAATGTAAACACTTCTCAATGCCACGTAGGTGATGAGTATTGTAGCGTACAAGCCACGTAGATGCCACATCACCCAAAACCTACAATAGCCGGTAATGTTGGTTATTTTTGAACGGCTGAAACAAGTTAGTTGGGTAAATGAGTACAAAAAAAACAATATTACCCATATGTGAACATTTGAAATACTTAATTACCTTAAATATATATATATATATATATATATACATATATATATATATATATATATATATATATATATATATATATTGGATAAGTTCTCTGATACAACTTCCACCAAAACGGTATTTTGAATTCTATATCTAATTATCTAATTATATATATATATATATATATATATATATATATATATATATATATATATATATATATATACCGGTACCCAGTGGGTAACGGTCACGTAAAAATAAGAACTAGAATCGGAACCGCTTAAGGCAGTTCCGAGGCGGTTCTGGTTCCGAAAGCGGGTACCTATTTCCGCTGCTCATCCCCTAGGGGTTGACTATGATGAGACCTTTTCACCAGTAACTATGATTAATTCTATTAGGATAATGCTCGCCATAGCTGCCTTTCATGACTACGAAATTTGGCAAATTGATGTAAAAACCGCTTTATTTAATGGGAAGTTGGATGATGATGTTTACATGAGTCAGCCATAGGGTTTTATAGATTCAAAGTATCCAAATACAGTGTGTAAGCTTGAGAAATCAATCTATGGGTTGAAACAAGCTTCTCGCAGATGGAATATTTGCTTTAACGAGAAGGTCAAGGAGTATGGCTTCTCTAGAAGTGAAGATGAATCTTGTGTATATGTCAAAGCTAGTGGGAGTATAGTAACCTTCCTGATACTGTATGCGGATGACATACTTCTTATAGGAAACAACATTCCAACTTTGCAAGAGGTTAAGTCTTGTCTTGGAAAGTGTTTCGTTATGAAGGATCTAAGAGAGACTGCCTATATTATGGGGATAAGGATTTTGAGAGAGAGGAGTAAAATGCTAATTGGACTTAGTCAAAGTACATACCTGGAAAAGATGCTAAAATGTTTTAGCATGGAGAATTCCAAGAAAGGAGAATTGTCTATACAGAGTAATACCAAATTGAGCAAGACTCAGAGCCTGAGTATTGATGCAGAGATAGCAACAATAAGTAGAGTTCCATATGCTTCTACCATTGGATCTATCATGTATGCTATGACATGTACTCTTCCTGATGTGGCTTTTTCCTTGAGCATGGTCAGTCGTTATCATGTAAATCCAGGTAGAACTCATTGGATAGCAGTTAAGAATATTCTCAAGTACCTGCGAAGAACTAAGGACTGGGTCCTTGTGCTTGGTGGTAGTGATACATTGAGAGTAACTGGGTATAGTGACGCCAACTTTCAAACAGATAGAGATAACTTTCATTCTCAATATGGCTGGTGTTTACTCTAAATGGAGGAGCGGTAACCTAGAAATTTTCTAAACAAGAAACGACTGCTGATTCTACCTGTAAATCAGAGTACATAGCATCGAGTGAAGCATAAAAGGAGGAGATTTCGTTGAAAAATTCATCGGAGAACTTGGAGTTGTCCAACCATCAAGGAGCCAATGGAAATTTTCTATGATAAAGAAAGAGCAGTTGCCTTGACAAAGGAAGAAAGAGATCATGGCAGATCAAGACATATCGATAGAAAATACCATTTTATCAGACATAGAGTAGAAGAAGGTCGACTCATTGTAAAGATGGTGTCATGTAAAGAGAATATTGCCGATCCACTCACAAAGGGTCTGAGTAGGGTCAAGCACATTTAGCATGCTAGGAGCATTGGTGTGAAAGATGATATTAGCTTTAGTAGTTAGATAGTTAGTTGAAACTTGTAACAAAGTAAATGTAATTGACTTTTGGTGATTAAATAATAGAGAATTATTTATGAATTTGTTTACTACCTTTTGTCAAGTGTTTATTATTGTGTTTCATTTTGCAGTTTTTTACTTCCTAGATAGATAATTCAAAACTCCACAGTCGATCATACTTTTGGAAGTAAGTAGTGAATTAAAACTATCATGAATTGAATTGTAGATTGCCTTATGAGTTTTAGACATAGCAATGGTTTGCTGCAATATTCATGAGTACTTAGAAATGGAGATTTAAGTATTGGATTAACCAACGCTCAGAGAATTACTTCATGGAATTTATCACGAGCAATCATGCGATGATAATATCTTATAATCTTGAAACGAATATATATGAGTTATGGTTTAAAAATCAGCTGTGTATTTATGATATATAAACATATCAGTAACTTGATGTTATAAAATGTATTGTTGTGCATGTATTTATAAGTAAATGGTGCAAGCATATTAGTCAAAGTTTATCTATTCCTTTTGCCTTTATGGGAAAAGTTTATCTATTCCTTTTGCCTTTATGGGACAAGCGATATCTTTGGGTCCCTTGGTGATTTGGTTTGACTTATAGTATCGGGCACGTGCATGACTTAATTGATGTGTTTGATTGGAAGTTCTATGCCAATACAAATCATAAATCGGGAACCAAAGTATTGGACAATGATATTGATTCTATTCCATGTCTCATGGCTGAATGATATCTTGCAGAATGGAGGATTATATGATCACTTATCTTAGGACGCGTAACTAACTAGGTCATAGTTCGACAACGTCGTTTGGTGGCTATATATTGTTGATCAATTTGGAAGTTATATTGGCAGTTATAGTTACACACTTATCCTAGTGGGAGACTATTGGATTAGGTGTCTAAGACCATAACTATAACTGTTATAAGCTTGGATTGATAGTAGCACAGTCCTTTTGAGTTGCCCTAAAACCTAGCAATTGGACAACGTTATTTTGGAGAGAGATGATGATTTATTATTTGATTAATAAATTGAAATAAATAATTTGTTAATATATTATGGAAATAATATATTAATTAGAATTTATATTATTTAATTAATATTTAATCATAAATTAATTTGGTGATTAAAAGAATTAACTGAAGTGCAGGGACTGAAGTGCAATTGTTCAATAGTTGAGCAAGAGGCATTCTAGAACCCTCCATGAGGCTATGGACGGTTTTAAGGAGCCTTAGGGTTTCTAGAATTATCCTTAATGGATAGTTAGGAAGCAAGATAATTACCCGGTTTAGGGTAATATTATTATATTGGGTTTTGGCTTATCTAGGGTTTCCTGATTGCACAATAAAAAGGCCCCTAATGCTATGAATTTCAGCACTCCTAACCCTAGAAGAGATCAGGCTGAAATCACCTTCTCTCTCCATAATCCTAAGTTGCTAGTCTTAGGTGTGAACCATCAGAGGCACGACGCTTGTGGTGCTAGCTGCCAAAAGATTTAAAGAAGGATTCAAGGTTGTTTGTAATAACAATATTCAATGTATGTTTCTTATTCTATTGAATTCGATTTTCATAAGAGAAGTTTTATAGGATGATAGTTCATACTATGTTGCCTATATGTGAAAAAATAGATCCTTAATAGGTTGCATGTGATGGGTTTTTGTTCATAAGACATCCTATGTTCTCATACAAACCCTAATGCTTGGATCTAGGTTTCTCTATTGTACATGCTTTGAATCCAAGACTATAAACCCTAATTCTAGCATGCAAGTAATCATATTAACATGTAATTAGGTTTAAGAACATACCTTGATTGTTATGTAGCAATAACAATCCCAATTCCTCCTTGTATTGACTTTGGAATGCTTAGAGTCACAAGTGTCACTCCTCTAATGGCTTACAAACACCATAAGAAAATGGAGAAGGTATAAAGAGAGAGGTGAGAGGTTAGAATTCGTATCTAGGACCTCTTGGGAAGGGATACACGAATTCATGACCCTAGGGGTGTTTATATAGGTGTAGAGATAGGGTTTCAGTCATTATCCTTATCTAGTTGATTATCCATTAAGCAACCAATAAGATAATCCTTGAATCCTTATCATACTCGAATTCTAAGGCTTTCCAACCTTAAATTCGTCCACCATATAAATAAGATAATCCTTACCTTATTTTGTAACTATCACATAATTACAAATCAGCCCCTCTAGTTTAATTAATTACATTTGATCACAAAACTAATTCTTAATTAATTATTGACCAATATTAATTAAACAAATATGATTTCTCCTTTAATATATTATTCTTATAACATATTAATAAATCATATTATCCTCTCTCTCTTTATTCATTTCTCCAATCAAGTTGCTTTGGTGAAGGCAACCCAAAAGGACCATGCACCATCGGGTCAAGTACATACCAAAATAGTTACGGACTTAGACACTAATCCAACAGTCTCCCACTTGGATAAGTCTAATAACTATTCAGCATATGACTTCAGATCCTGATCTGCAATCGTAGCTTTCCAAAGCCGCTGTCAACTCTGATCCTATCAGATACGCGTGTCCTTAGATAAGGGATCATATATTCCTCCATTCTAGATATCGTATGAGATATGATTTCAAATCATTCTCTTTGTACTATATCTCGATTTCTGATTTATGACGACAGACTAATTGAACAAATCAAATTAGCCCTAGCCCGGCCGAGCATTTACGTTTGTCATCATTAAACCATCGAGGGGCCCAAAGATATCGCTTTTATCCTACCTTGGATAAAAGGAACGGATAAACTTTGATACAATGCTCGCTTGCACTCACTCACCGAATTACACAGAACAATATGTTTTATAACACCAAGTTACTAGTGCGTTTACATATTATCAATGTGCAACCGATTCGCAAGATACAACTCACACATCTCGGTTTCAAGAATATAAGATGTTATCGTCTCACCAATCACTCGTAATACAATTCATGGAGTGATCCAAGTGAGCGTGGGTTTAATCCAATGCTCAAATCATATTCATAAGCACTCATGAACGTTGCAGCAAACATTTGCTTATGTCTAATACTCTTTTAGACAATCCACACACCAATTCACAACAGTCTTCATTCATATCTACTTCCAACATATGAACGACTGTGGCCCGTTTGAATAATTCGATTATTCTTAATAAACTCAATTATTCTGGAAGTCAAAACATGCAAAGTGAAACACAAGAATAATACTAATCCCATATGGCCTCAACCCTTTGAGCATAAATAAAACACCTTTTATTTATCACCATATCGATTACTCATTATTTGTCGTTTCGGGTAGTCAACTTCTTACTTGAATTATTACACTTGTCCCATGCACCTAGCATGCGCACAATGTTTACCTATGGTTCTTACTTTTGTGAAATAGACAAATTGCACACATTTCCAATCATTCTCATTTCACAACTCCAAATCCATTTTCATAAGTGAAAGAATATCAAATTCTTGCTACTTATAGAATATGCTAGATTCTAACATCCTATGCAATGATTCTTTCGTAATGTCACTGCACCAAAGTCACAAAGACTATTGTCAATGATATTACAAAGTCCTCTATCGGAGATTGTTACAAGACAATTCCTTAGATATGATGTCTCTCACTCAAAGTACATTCCTTTGAACATCCTTTTGCATAAAAGTTTCTAATCTAGACATAGATTTTCAATATTTACTTCCTAATATGAACACGCTTCCATATTTTCCTCATGACAACTCATTCTTAATAGAATCTTTTCTATTTGTAATGATGTCGATATGGTTCATCCAATATGGAAACATTTCCATATTTTCCAATACTATACT
Organism: Lactuca saligna; assembly: GCF_052625555.1. Lineage (NCBI taxonomy): Eukaryota > Viridiplantae > Streptophyta > Magnoliopsida > Asterales > Asteraceae > Lactuca > Lactuca saligna. The sequence goes on along the minus strand of NC_136419.1, from coordinate 21,694,743 downwards.
TCCAACTACTCATAAGCAACCAATCCTCGTCGAACTTTGGATTGTTCTTTGATAGTTGTTTAATTATTTTAGTCAAAACCGATTCTAGTTCCTTTTCCCTCTAAATGCGCTAGACATTTGGAAAATTTTAGAATGGTCAAACATTAAAGTATTTGCAATCGATCCTATACCCGAAGCGTATGGGACACGATGCACAATGTTTTATTTGCTATGTTCTCAAAATTCGAATTGTGAAGAGGAATGCCGTAATCATAATCAAAATTTTAAGAACACACTATGTACCTTTGACTAAATTTATTAACATTCCACAACCTAATCCTTTAGATTTGAAATGAAGCATAATATTCTCTCCCTTAATTATAGCAAAACAACTATACAACCCTTACGACTTTGCAAGGTATAACTCTTGTTTTTCTATAATTAATATTGCCAACTTGCAAAACTTTCCATAATAATCATACAATCATAACTTTTATGCTCCCACTATCATGATGATTACTATACAACATAACACTTATGCTCCCACTAGCTTCGACATGTATTCATAAACATCTTAACTTTCAGAAAAACAATACTTATTGAATTTCTTAAGTTCATGTTTCTAATACTTAGTGCTTTGATAATCTTTTATCAAGACTTCTTGAACTTATACACTTTTGCCTTAGATAGTTCATATGTGTGTCTTAACAATTAAGACTAATTGCCAAACCTCACAATTCAAATAATGGAAAGGGATGCCGTAACCATGATCGAATTCGAGAATGCAATTTTACAATCACTATCTTTTAAAATCTTTCTTAGTGAAAGCATTTTCTCACAATCATTTTCATGAAGGAGGAAATCTTATGACACTTAGATTTAAACGGTGTATGTGTTCCTATCCATGTGAATTTGTTAAAATCCAAAGTTTACGACAAATTCAAACTCATATGGATCGAACTTTCTTAATCTTGATTTCTTGCCTTATGGTAGCACAGCTGCCCACCACGTCTTCCAAGTAGTTAAGTAGCTCACCTTTTCCTATCAATGTACTTTCCATTGATCAAGGTCCTTGCCTTTTATGCATTCAAATGAGAACTCATAGGACTCACATGCATAATTAACTCGATTGGATTGGCACAGAAACAAAATAATATCTTCACGATAAGTTGTAAACCTCAACTCGTGTGCTTGTGATGATCGATAAGGCTTATTTGATTTGTTCTTGAAACTTTTCAAGACTATTAAGACTCCCACTGACTCCTTGACATATACGATTCTCTTATCAAAACATTTCTTGACAAACAAATATTCAAGAGTTAGTGTAGCTTATATCAAAACAAAACACTTCATAATTTTGGTCTTAGTTGGTCTTTGTCTTATCCAAGACATCACAACTTTCCACAATTGATGAATGTTATAAACCTTCTTAATACTATTCACTCAATGTCACAATCTTGACTTTAAGACTTGTTTTGGAACGAAGTATGATTGACTTCTTGATTTGACCATTTCTTCAATCTTTGATTCCTCTTCTTGGACATACAATTGTACCAAGACTCATTAGAGGATCAATTGAGATATGGTTTTTAATCATTAAGACCTATCATAAAGCATAAAAGCTACTCTCCCTTCTTCTTAGAATGGAGAAACTCTTATCTTTCTGCCTACTTGATTCTTCTTATTCGTTTTGCTATTGATCTAAACCCTTTAATCAATTCAAAATTACACTTAATCTTGTAAGTGTAATCATATTTACTAAGCCTTTAGTAAATCATGACGAATATCTTTGTTACTCTTATGGTGAACTTGATCAACACACAACTTTGTGTACTCGATCTCCTAGTCCTTCACTTGACACTTTGTCAATGAATTAGTCCAATTTCCAAATACGAAATTTCTCATTCATCGTGCATCCACGTTGCATGATTCCAAGTTTCTGTCCAATTGAAACTTGGGCGATGAGAAACTCTCCCTATTTGGTAAATTCTTGACATTTCCATAAATAACATAACTAAGAATCATATCCATTCGTTGTTGAAATATTCAAACATCAATTTACATAATGATTTCATTGCAAGGAAACAAATAAATAAGTGAGTCAAAATTTATTTTATTTATAAAAGCAGCGGAAAAACATTTGTCCTTACAATGCAAAATCCATTGAAAACTATGTAAAAAAAATGACAAATTTTTAACAACTCTATCATAACTATCTAAGCTCAAAATCCAATCTTCAAGTCCATGTGATCAAGATCCATCTGTTGTGATTAGATTCATCTTGCTCTCTTATCAAGCTTCCTTTCTTTTCACCGATCCTACAAAACATTCAAATGTAATCTTATCACATCATGTATTAAGAATCAATGAATAGGAACTTAATGGAGTTAGATAGTGGATTCTTACCTAAAGCGTAGTCATACTTTTGACTCTCCCATCTCTTAGATCTCTTAGGTAAATAGGGCAACTTCATCTCCAATTCCCCTTCTCTTGGCAATAAAAGCAAATTGACTCCTTTGGAACAACACATGGAACTACTTCAGACATCGCCTTTCTCTTATGATCAAACTTTTCGATCATTGCATGTCTTTCATTTCCATTGTCTATATCCATAGAGATCTTGAAGGCAGATTCACCAATCAACTTTGCTTTTCTATTGCGCCAAACCATTGTTGATTCAGCAGCAATAAGCATGTAGGTGAGATCTATAAGTGTCACGTCGTGGTTCATCATATAGTACTCTCTTACGAACTCACTATACGAGTTAGAAAGTGACTGAAGAACCCAATCAACAGCCATCACTTCACTAACAACGGATCCCATCATTCTTAGTCTATCAATGTGCGACTTCATCCTTAGGACGTGTGCACACACCGACTTTCCTTCTTTATGTTTACTTGCCAAAAGGGCTTGAGTGATATTGAACCTTTCAATTTTACAATTTTGTGGGTTAGGGAGAATCATTGGAGGAGGAGGAGGAAGTGAAGCATGATTTCTTTTTCCTCGATCGAATCGTGGAATATCATCTTCATGTGGAATACTTGTTCCACGGGATTCGGGAAGACCATAGTTGTCGAACTTTGACATCTACAAAACGGGAGAAAAACGAATTCAATTTAGTTGATTGATTGAGTCCTTGGTAAATCACCCAAATGAAATTCCAAGGCTAGGACCCAACACAATATGCTACAACCTAGAAAAGGGATGCCGTAATCTAGTTGCAGAATATTTGAAGGTAAGTGAATGACGATTCACTAATTTCCACCATGAAAAACGAAAAATAAATTTAAGTTTTAAATCTATGAAAACTCCTAGATCCTTTGAGATTCATTGAACATTTCAATGGCATGTTTAAATCTCGATATGCCCCTCTAGTTTGTGACTGGGATGCCGAGGATCACAAAGCGGGTGTGAATAACCATGCAAACTACATGGTGCCCTCACATGTTACAGTCACCTATTCGATGTGCCGGTAAACCACACACGCTCCACCAAACTATGACAAACATTGAGTCACCCTTTGCTACCTTTGCTTAGAACCATTTAGTGTGCCGGTAAACCACACACGCTCCACTAACGTCTTCGCAAGGGCACAAAGTGTAATTTCATGGAATTGCATCAATTCACTTTTGCCTAAGTAACTAAGATTGGGAATTTGAAAAACATTTAGTTACTTTGTATTTCATTATACTTATAATGGAAGGTTTCGTCCTATCCTACCCGTTCGGCTAACGACCCTCCACTAGTCAAGAGTGCGGTGGGTAAGAGTGGATACCCATTCAATCGCCATTTTATAGGCAATTTCCTTAAACACCCCTTATAGACCAGCTTCGTGAATGAGGCCTACTAACGGTAAGACTGACTTTTAGTTATACATATATATAATGTTAGACTTTTAATGTTATACATAGTATAAGGGTGTATTTTATGCTTTTAAAATACTAGGTGGTTTAATTTTATAAATTACACTTTTAATTTAATTAAATGTAAACCATAACATTATGGATTTATTAACTCTCTCTTAATTATACATTTAATCAATTTTAATAAAACCATAAGGGTGAAATTTGAACTTTTCAAAACTAGGGTTTTAGAATTTAACATTTTAAAATTAAACTTTTAATCTAAATTTAAATTCCAAAACTTGAGGGCAAGTTTTTGAAACTTTTCAAAACAATTAGGGTTTTAATTATTTAAATTTCAAAACTCCAAAACTTTTGGGTTCAAATTTAAACTATAAAACCTAAAGGGGAAAATATGAAACTTTTCATAACAACAAGGATCAAATAACAAATAATTTTAAATTAACATTTAATCACATAATTATCCATATTTGATTTATTTAATGATTTCTTGCAAAACAATTTATCAATTTACTCAAAATAATTAATCAATTATCTTATAAGGAAACAATTATCTTGTTAATTGATAATTATCTTTAATTAGATCAAGAATATAGTCATATATATCATAAAATCGGATTTATATTGATCTAATATGATAAGGTAATTATCCCAATGCAAAAACAGCAAGAAATCCCGAGATAAGCATTATTTGACGCTCGAACTCGCCGAGTACCACACTGTACTCGCCGAGTTGAGGTCTACTCGCCGAGTACACTGTGGTACTCGCCGAGTTCCTCAGCCATAAAGCCCAAAAAAAAATTTCCAGTTATACAATGCATCAATACAATTGAAACCAAGCTAGGCTCTGATACCACTGATGTGTTTTTGGTCATAAGACATCCTATGTTCTCATACAAACCCTAATGCTTGGATCTAGGTTTCTCTATTGTACATGCTTTGAATCCAAGACTATAAACCCTAATTCTAGCATGCAAGTAATCATATTAACATGTAATTAGCTTAAGAACATACCTTGATTGTTATGTAGCAATAACAATCCCAATTCCTCCTTGTATTGACTTTGGAATGCTTAGAGTCACAAGTGTCACTCCTCTAATGGCTTACAAACACCATAAGAAAATGGAGAAGGTATAAAGAGAGAGGTGAGAGGTTAGAATTCGTATCTAGGACCTCTTGGGAAGGGATACACGAATTCATGACCCTAGGGGTGTTTATATAGGTGTAGAGATAGGGTTTCAGTCATTATCCTTATCTAGTTGATTATCCATTAAGCAACCAATAAGATAATCCTTGAATCCTTATCATACTCGAATTCTAAGGCTTTCCAACCTTAAATTCGTCCACCATATAAATAAGATAATCCTTACCTTATTTTGTAACTATCACATAATTACAAATCAGCCCCTCTAGTTTAATTAATTACATTTGATCACAAAACTAATTCTTAATTAATTATTGACCAATATTAATTAAACAAATATGATTTCTCCTTTAATATATTATTCTTATAACATATTAATAAATCATATTATCCTCTCTCTCTTTATTCATTTCTCCAATCAAGTTGCTTTGGTGAAGGCAACCCAAAAGGACCATGCACCATCGGGTCAAGTACATACCAAAATAGTTACGGACTTAGACACTAATCCAACAGCATGTGCCCTAATCATTTGAATTGTTTAAATGTTTTCCGCTTAGTGCATATAAATTTTTGTAACCTATGTTTTCCATCAGATCTAACTGATGGGTTTTACATGTATTAATGCGGATAAATCCCTAAAACTTAAGGTTAGAAGCAACCTATTAGATCTATGTCATAACACTATTGAATTAACATTCTATTGAACAACAAGAAACCCGCTCTGTCTTGTGCTTCATCTGAAGCTCCAACTTAATCTCCCTTTTATGGGCCTTTTCGATCATATCATTCAGGGTCTTGCACCCTGAAAAGATCACAAAATCCTTGATGACATCCCTCAACATATCATGATACCTCATCTTCTTCATCTCCTAATCCGCAATGTATTGTGGGACCAACAAGGCCCTCCGCCTAAATTTGGCAGTAATCTCCACCACAATGTTCGTTGTCTGGAAAAGGTCTTGGAACTCCCTCGCCAACTGTTGCACCTCAATAGCTGGTGAAAACTCCCTCTGGAACCTTGAAATGAAATCCTCCCAAGTCATGACTACCACGACCATATTGGCTAACCTCCTCCCACCAGTCTCATGCTCGGTCCCTCAACAGGCAAGATGCAAATCCTACCTTTTCCCCATTATGGAAAAAGATCATCCGCTGGCCATTCTCCATGTCAGCAATCCAACGTCGGCTAGCGATGGGGTCCTTAGCCCCAAAGAACTCAGGGGATCCACAATCCTTGAACTCCCGAAATACGGGAGTTCGAGCTCATATCCGACTCACAACAATCTCAACTTGAAAAGACCCGATCCTCATCCATCAACTCTATAATCCCTTCATTGATGGTACCGAACATCACAGGAGTATCATCCAATATACCGCGAGTAACCTCAACTGAAATGGAATCGTGCGACCTCTCATTAATTGGTTTTGTGCCTGAGCCAAAACCTAAACCAGAACCAGAACCTGCACCTCCTCGAGTAGTCATCACCATTCTCAAACTGAAACACAAACCTATAAATAATCAATATATAACTCGAGGAAATTGTCACTATACATGCATCCTTAGAGTTTATAGATCTACTCTTGTCTTAGGTACATATCATGTGCTTCCAGTAGTACGTGCCCAATACTACCTTTCACACCTACCTGTACCTTTCTCAATAGGTCCTAGTTCCACTAAGTCACCACATTAAAGCCATATACCAACCCTATGCTAATAGCATACATATCCTAGGTTCTCTTAGGAACTCTCAACTTCCACCGCCCGTAATACTAAGAACCTCAATCAACACTGATGATTGCCCTATGCATCCAAGTTAGACACAAAATAGGATCACATTGACTGTCAAATGATGATTTTACCCTAAGTCCACAACCAAAAAAGGATAATCTTCATCGTATACAACTTTGAAAGCATATACTTAGCAATTAACCAGAGACGATATCAATTCTAAGTAATACATAGCATCCAATCCTCCTAGGCTATAAGGCATCAAAAAAATCAAGTACTTTCTTTCATATGATTCCTGAAAGTACCCTTAGCCATAATCTAGCATGTGATTAAAATATTAGTCATACTAATCATAACATATAAGTATGGGTATTTTAGGAATTACTTACTTGAGGTCAGCTGACTGCACGCATCACACCCTTTTTACTTAGTAAAAATCTTTCTAGAAATTCAATTTCATTTTCTTTTAAAAGATTATCATTTCCTTAGTTTGAATTCTGACACACTTGAAAGTGTGCCCGAATCCCTTAAACCAAGGCTTTGATACCAACTTGTAACGTACCAAAAATCATGGATAAAAATTTTCATTTTAACTTAATCGGAAACCAACAAGTATTCATTATATTCTCAAACAAAGTATGTCAAAAGATAATAATCATCAGAGTACAAATCCAAATCATAAAGAAAATATGGAACATGGGTGGGTGTGCTGCGATTAGGTTGGATCCTTCCCTTTTGTACCGGAAGTTCATGAAATCATAAACATAACTATAAGCACAAAGCTTAGTGAGCTTCCCCAAAATACCACATACAATGAGCATATATATGTAACAACACGTGGTTGTGTTAGGTCCGTATAAACCCCATATGACAACATGTAGTTGTGTCGGGTCCGTATCAATCCTTGGGTATGTATTTACCCATATAACAACATGTTGTTGTTTCGGGTCCGTATTAACCGCCGAGTCCATAATGACTTCGAGCCCAATTTGGCTCTCTCTCTCTCTCTCTCTCTCTCTCTCTTTATATATATATATATATATATATATATATATATATATATATATATATATTGGAAAAGGGAATATATAAGTGTTCTGTATGTAGTCTTAGGTGTAGAACCCTAAATACGTCGTCGTTCTAATGAGAATTTTATTTAATTTGTTTTCGGGTTTGGATGGATTTTCTGTTCTCATTCGCCTGCACCCCTTTTCCATCTATGCAAAACACCGCTTCTCATCTTATGAGAATACTGTGATATGCATTCATCATCCTCCACTTAACTAATCTGTAATCGATCCATGTAATCAAATAGTTTTATGTAGATCTTGTTGATTTTTCATCGTTTATAATTTTAAATGTTAACTTCTTTCTCATGAAATTGAATTACAATCATTGGTCTTTTTACTGCATTTAATCACCTTCTTACTAATAGCTTCAGTTCCTTATTGAATTTTCTATCCATAAGGTCGAATGTCAATCGTTTGGGTACATAACATTAGTGAGGCATCTCTTAGCAGAGTGCGTCAATAACCTCGTTTTGGTTTATTTAAACGAAAAATTCAATCTTTATGCATAATGACTTTTATTAGTCTATTTATGCGTTGAGACTTTATGAAGAAGGGTTAATTCCTTGTGTAACTTGTTCTAAAATGCCGATGGAGTACTGAATCACCACCCATGCTCGATTAACTATGCTAGATTGACTGAAATCAGACCCTAACCCTTATGTTTCAAACTAATTTACACCTTTTTACAACACTTTTGTCATTGGTAGGATGTGACTAAGATAGGCTCTTTGTGGTATATATATATATATATATATATATATATATATATATATATATATATATATATATATATATATATATGGTTAGGTTCATTTGAGACCACCTATATTTTGTGAGACCGTGAAACGCATTTTTTTATTATTTTTATTTATTTTTAGTTAATTCATGTTCTGAAAATAATATTTAAAAAAAGAATTTTTTGATTTTTCCATTTATTTTGCATTTTAAAATTATTTTTAGAATATGTACAGTGTAATATTCTATTTAGAATATTTCACGTATTTTTTTTAAAAAAAAATAGAATTTTTTTTATTTTTTTTAGTTAATTCAGGTTCCGAAAATAATATTTAAAAAAAGATTTTTTAGATTTTTCTATTTATTTTGCATTTTAAAATTATTTTTTAGAATATGTCAGTGTAATATTCTATTTAGAATATTTCACGTATTTTTAAAAAAAAACGGAATTTTTTTTATTTATTTTTTATTTTTTTATATTTTTTTTAGTTAATTCAAGTTCCGAAAATAATATTTAAAAAAAGAATTTTTGGATTTTTCCATTTATTTTGCATTTTAAAATTATTTTTAGATTTGGTTTCACGATCTCACAAAATTAGAATGGTTTCAAATGAACCTGAACCTATATATATATATATATATATATATATATATATATATATATATATATATATATATATATATATATATATATATATAGGGTAAAGTGAATATACCTAACAACCTTATATAAGCTTAGGTACCTAACTCCATAATATTACATCGGTTTGTATCATATTTACATTGTAATTGCTTAAGGTTCCTAAACTTCAACCCCATAACTTGATTACTTCCAAAATCTTTGGATTTTCAACAATATATTTCTTTTACATCACGTCTTTCTATTGAATACCATCTAATGGGCTTCATATCCTACCGCTACAAATGAAAGGATGTAGGAGAAATATAATGATAAATTTTCAATTTTTTTTGAAGTAAATCAAGTTTAGGGATGAAATTTAAGAACCCTTGATGATTGCAATGCAAATTTAATGCAAAATGACTTAGTTTGATGAGGTTAGGTACCTAAGCTTATATAAGGTTGTTAGGTATATTCACTTTACCCATATATATATATATATATATATATATATATATATATATATATATATATATATATATATATATATATTTCAAAAAGATACTATCATTAATTTATCATATACGTTGTACCATGCATAGTTCCCCTCCTTGAACCTATCCCCACATATTCCAAAACATGTTATTTAAAATGAACAAGTTTAACCCCTCTTTATAGCATATAATACTTATTAATAATTTGATTAAAAGCTTAAAAAAAAACTTATAAAGTATTGAATAAATTGTTTCGGATCGGCTAGGTGAACTAGTAACATTTTGATTATGAGAAAAAAACTTAAAAAGTACGTTTTGAAAATGGAATTAAAACTAGAACTATTTGTACAAGGATGAACACTATATACATATTTGAACTAACTAAATCGAACTGACTAACTAACATTACATGAAAATGACAGATTTTTGGTGGACATAAGTCAAAATCTATCTTTGAAAAAACGGTGATTTTGCTTGAAATCTATCGAAATTTACATCAAATCATTTTGGTTGTGCCGAGAGTTTGAGCTCTTCCATCGTCTCTTATGCTCTCTTATGCTCGTAACTCAATAGCCTTTTTGCCTCATTTATCTTCCATCGTCTCTTATGTACAAACACACAATGACTCCTGTACCATCAACAACAACTGTATCATTTAGAGGCATAATTATTGATAAAGATGCCATTATAGCTAATATGCTTCAAACTTACATTGTTACAAGGAAGAATATGTTCTTAAATCTCAGTGATTAACCCTTAATCCGTTGATAGAAACCGCTTCGAGATGGTTAATCTCCAAGATATGGCTGATTCGAGATGGCTAATCTCCCAAAGGTATAATAAACATAAACAAAGATACTTTTCTAATAATTCGTTTCATATAACAAAAGAAAATGCCAGCTAAAAGTTAGGAACATGGAATTGTGGGACTAATGGAACTAACGTAGTAATGGAAAATTGCATTAAAAACTAAAAAGCAATTAAATGAGATCGTGGGCTCTAATGTGTGGGTCTTCATTCAAGGTTTATGACAACAAGGTATATGTCACAAGAGTGTCCGGAAAGGCATGTCCATTTCATGTATCTCATCTTTGATGGATCCGGCCACGGAGGTGGCCTGTGGTATGGCCCGAGATAGATTGGATCCATGAACCACATTCTTGTGTATAACAATCCTTTGAAGTGTTATGGAAGCTTATCATATAAAAGATGAGATACATGTCATCCGTTCACATCTATTTACGTATTCTTGTATGTGAAAAACATTTTGGCAAAAGGAAAACGTACAACAACGTGATAGATTGGATCCATGAACCACATTCTTGTGTATAGCAATCATTTGAAGTGTTATGGAAGCTTATCATATAAAATATCAAGGGAAAATATCACTGTAGCCCAACCATCTATCACTTTTTGTTTTAAAAAGTCCCTCATATTATGTTTTTGCATTCTAGGGATATAAACTTATGTTTTACCTGCGAAATTGGGGAACCATTACATTTGATACCGGTTTTACCGGTTACAATAAACTTATTTGTTTTTTTTTATATACTTTTAAGAAATAAAACTAAAAGGAAAATCCATGTGGCATTTTTTTTGGAAATGCATATATTACAAAAAAAAAAAAACTATTTTTGCTTTAAATTCTTTCTTTCTTTTAATTTCTCTGACCTTCTTCTCTATCGACTTGCATCCATAAACAAAAATTGGATTTGAGATTGTTCTGAAAGGTAAAGAAGCAAATCTTTTATACATAAATATACAATCCTAAATTTCAAAACAAAAATTTTTAGTTTAACTTTCTATTTTGTTTAGTTTTGTTAGGAATCTGGGGAAAAGGGGAATCCGCGAGCTCGACTGGTGATTTGAACCACCATAGAATGTTGTTGATATCCATAAGCAAGTCACCATCTTCAGACAATACCCACCTGCTGCAAATCCAATGTTCATCTCCACCTTCACTTCGATTTTGTATTTGGGTTTTTATGAATCTTCATCTCTAGTGTTATATCGAAGATGGTTTATGTGTTACTGTTTTTTAGGATTTTGAAGAGGAAGATGAGGGATTGATGATGATAGATCGAATTTCACCTCTACCTTCAGATTTCATCTATACCACCAAATCTTTATCGTCAAATCTAGGGTTTTTGGAAAATCAGTATTTTGCTGCATTTTTTTTTCAAATCAAGATCAAAGAGGAGATTCATCTATGCTTTCATGTTCCGTTTATTTAGATTGGAGCTACCAATTGGACATGTTCGATACTATGCGATTCAAGCTTTTTCTGGTTAAAAAAAGCTTAGTTCTGGAAACTTTTTTTTGTTGAAGATGATTTGAATGTTTTTTCTCCAGTAAATCTGGGTTTAGACATCATTTTATCAGATCCCAAAATTTAGATCGATTTGAAAGCCCACCTTATTATTAATTTACTTTTATATTTTTGTATCTTGTTCTTGTTTAGATTAGAAATGAACAAGATATATTCTGGGGTTTTTTTATAACAAAGATGATGGTTTGAATGTTCTTTCATCTTCTTTGTTTAAAATTTCATAAATTTCCATTTTCGGTTTATTAAAAATTTGCAGAAGATGGCTTGAAAGCTTTTTGAAGATGATCATGATTTGAATGTTCATGCTGATTAATTTTAGTCCTTATTTTATATTAAAACATTTAGAAGGTTGTGGGTGTGCATATGGAAAACATTTAGAAGGCTGTTGGTGTGTAGATGGAGAGTGCAAACATGCAAACATTTTGTTGTTCTTCATTTGGAAAATATATATATATATATATATATATATATATATATATATATATATATATATATATATATATATATATATATATATATATATATATATATATATATATAAGTATCCACGTGGATACTATTCAGCGCCACATCGACACCTCAATTTCCTACATTACACTTCATTTAATGACAAGGCAAAGGGAAACCGGATTATCCCTTCACATTTTGAAAAAGGACCAATTTAACCTAAAAAAATCAACTTTATACCCTTAAAAAGCCAAAAAAAACCTGAATGACCTTTTAAACCAAAAGTCAATAATTGGTTGGACTACAGTAACATTTTCCCAAATATCAAAAGTCAAATTAGTTTATATATATGCGGCAATTTAATGTGAGTGACTACATATATTAGCTTTTAGGGGCATATTAGGGCCTTTACTACTATTATCCCATCAAATCTTAAATACATACTAGTGTTGTGTTTTATGGAGAGTTGGAGGGAGGTTTAGCATGTGTTAATTACCATGAATACTGTGTGATGTGCTTACTAATGATACAACTTATACAGATACTAGATTATTTGAAGAAAAAAAATCCATGCAAACGAAAATTAATATTGCTCAATATGGCATTTTTTCAAACACATGGGGTGCAGGAATGAAAATGCTAATATTATCAAATATGATACTCTTTGAGAATTGACGAACAATTTCTAAGCTTTCCTGGTAAAGTTTGTGTTCAATTAATAAAAAAAAATAGAGGCTAAGTATCAAAGAGCTACACTAACATGACTCAAAATAGTGCTTACGTAGGAGGCTATAAGCAAGAAGGGAGTATTGAATTGAGAAGTTACCTGTCACAATATTACGGACGAAGACGATCGTGATACAACAGAGGATAAGTAGAGGAAGACAACCTAAAAGATAAGTTTTTTAATCGAGTCATGCAGATGATCTGGAAGGAGGGAACGAAATTCATAAACAAAAAATCAGGGATTTGTATTATGCGAGCCTAAGAAGATGAGCGGGAAGGAAGGAAGGAATTTTGTGGCGTGAAAACAAAGGGTAACTAAACAACATCATTTTGTTAGGTTCTACACCTACTAATATATATATATATATATATATATATATATATATATATATATATATATATATATATATATATATATATATATCATTCAATCAAACATAATCACATACATCTACATCTAACACATAGCAATCAACAGGCTGACATTGGTGCCTTCGACCCACTAGTGTGGTAAGAAGACTCACCTCCAATAGAAGATAACCAAACCACACACTCAAGTTGTTGCTGACATGGTTCCTCACACTAACTATTTCCCAAAAATAACTCTAATTAATAATCTGGGTTTTTAATCCACAATAAATGGTCCAATACTCCCATTATCCTAATTAGGGGCAAAAAGGTCATTTAGCCCATCCTAATCGACCCAACCTAAAAATCCCAACTCCTAATGGTCCAAGGCCCAAAAGAACGGCTTACAAGTTGGAACTAAGTTGTACGCCCCGCGTACCACTTTGTACATCTTGCGTACAAACGATTGATGCAAGATGGAGTCGGGGTCAAGGTGCAGTACGCGCATCGTACTCCTTTTTACGCCCGACGTACGCACCCTAGATCAAAACTATCATTAAGGTCTTAATGCCTTAAGACCTTACATCCAAACTTTAGATATTGGCTTAATAAAACATCTAAGGCCATAAAGTTGCAATCTTTATGCCTTTGCATGGCTACAAGGAGCCCAATACTAAAAACCTAACTTATTCAACCATTTGCCACCCCTATAACTCTTTCATGGGAGTAAACTAAGATCTAAGCTTTCATTTTTTGACTTGAAATACCCTAAAATGCCAAAAAGGACATCTCAAAGGTCCCGGAGTAAGCTCTACTCACAATGATCAAGATTTGGGACAAAAAGGTGCTAACTTTAATCTAAACTAGATCTTAATGAAATATTCATCAAGTTTAGAGCTTTATACATCCAGAATATGCACAAGAGAGAGTAGTTGTTGGATCCAAAGCCTTGAGAGAAACACCGCAACTTCTAGGTTCCTCCTTCACCACCAAGGGCACAAAAATGACACCAAAATGGCTCTCAAAGCTTCAAAACACACTCACACACTTTAGGGTTTTGAGATAGTGATGGAGGCTAAAGATAAGGAAGGGCATGGGGCTATAATGATGCTTAAATAGGGTTCGAACCCTAAAATTTAAGGTTTGCACCCTAGCCACGTATACCCAACATATGAAACGTACGCCTAGCGTACGTGAGCCTTGCCCAAAATTTATGAAAATGCCCCTTGGAACTAAATTTGCAAACCAAACTCAAAACAATAGTCAAATTTGAAAATACCTGGAAATCAAGATGTTACAGCTAATGCTCATGTTCATGAAAAAATATATTCTCTTGGTTACATGATCAACATGCTTTTTGAAATAGGTATGCATATATAGCCACCTTTAGTCGCCATCATAACCCTTCCAAATCTTAGACTCCAAACCTATTATATGCTTCTTTTCAAAGAAACAATGTCCCAAGCTCCCACCCATGCAAAGTTTCAACCCATCCTTTAAGATCATTATGTGCTACACGCCATACCTCTTAGGTTTGTTTTCAATACACAAATCTATTACATGAAAAATATGACATAAAATTTACTTGGTTTACACTATTAGGGTAATCTAGAGAGATTTCTTATTGATTTTGTTCACAAATAACAAGATCTATATATAGTTACATGTTTATTCATAATACTACAATACCCAAGGCTAGCTTATAATGTGGATGGACAACTATTGCGCGAACATGTGGACAATGCTATTCTATGAGAATTTATAAGAGAATAGGTTGTTTAGTATTGTGAATACGTTTAACCTCACCAAATATTGTCATTTTCCTTCATTCTCACTAATTTTTATTCATTTTTGTCCTCACGCATCTTTTTTCACACATTTTCATTCTTACAGAATACGACTCAATAAACATACTGATAACATTATGACATAATTGGAATAATAAAATAAAAGTTTATAATGACCTTATAGACAATTTAATTAGTGAGAATGCATAGTAATGACAATAGTTATGTAAGATTGAACGTATTTATATTGTCAAACAATATATTTTCCTTATCATTCTTATATAATAGTGTCGTCCACATGTCCACATAATAGATGTAAAACCACATTTGAACCTAACTCACATTATTAATATTATACCTTGTAATTATTGAGAAAGCAAAGCTCTCTCTTCTAGGGACATTACTACAAAATTTACCTAAAGTATGAAAGGGGTCTTGAGTAAAATTTTTATGGGTGGTCCATGAACAAACCTCTATTAAAGTTCATCGATACCGTTGAAAATTCCCAACTATTTGCTGACACACTTAGATTCTCAATTATTTGAGAAGCGACAAGACATAACGTAATTAAAATTGGCATCTTATATTTTCCATCTATGCAATAATTGATGGCAGATGCATCTTCTAGAAATGAAGTTGTGTGTTAAAACCTTCTAATTGAGTTTATTCGACTGTGACACTTCTTTATGGTGTCAAGCTTTTGAATATTATGATCTATTGGCCAAAAGCGAGTACAACTTCGGTTTTTTGGAATTGGATATTTAGTTTAGCAGAGGATGTAATTGGTTATTGATTGCAGCTGAAGTTTGATCCCTTAAGTGTTGTAAATAAACAACATTTTTGTTTACAAAATATGTAAGAGGTCCCTTGCAGATATGTAAAAACCTGATACCTTTTCTATAAAAGATTCCATCAACTTATATCATAATAGAATTGATTTAAATATACAACTACATGAACTTACCTTGAACACTTAGAAATTCAGCAAAATTAGTTGGTTACATCGTCACAAATCTTGTTGACTATTGAAATTCAAGAATTTGTGCTCAAATTAACACAGTTCCTAAAATATAATCCAACTTTCTTCCTTAGGAGATGGCGTGTCTTTTGAGTCTTTGAGATACAATGGTGATAAGGATAGAAGTGTAAATTTGTTTTAACATTTAATAAACAATTTCAAATAAACTAGAAAAAGATAACTTATTCAAAAGTACATATTATCGATTTGGAACTACTATAAGCCTAGATAATTTTCTATCACCAAAATCATTTGTAATAAATTAATAAGGCTATAAAGAGTGGTAGCATAACATATGCTAGGTACACTGATACATCATATTTTTACCTTTTACCTAAGCTTTTACCTAAAACACATATACATTTGGATTTTAGGAAAAAAATATAAAAAAATTAAATAAAAATGACCATTCAAAGGCCTGATTTTTTAAAAAAGAAAAAAAAAAACAAAAGAAAAAACAAAGAAAATAACCAATCAAAAGCCTCTCCTTTCCTTGTTCTCTTTCCACTTGATATATCATAGACGAGTCTTCGGTAGCGACCCCCCAGCGCAAGCCAGGGGCGGTGTACAACGAGGGTGGCGATCTCCTAGCGAGAGGGGTAGCGAGGCCACTCTCTCAAGGCTAACGAACTTTAAATAAATAATCCCGAACTTGCCAAAAAAGTCCCTTCACTTTCTATATCTGCACAATAATCCCTTATTTTATTTACCTCTCGTTCTGTCAATTATCTTTCATGATGACAAATAATTGTTAGGGTTGAAATAAACCAAACCGAAAAAACCAAAACCAAACTAATAACCGATATAATGGGTTTGAATTTTATAAAAAAAACAAGAATGTTGGTCTGGTTCGGTTTTACATGCCATACCTACTAACAAAAACTGATCCATTGCACCAAATAATGTTTTGACGTCAATATATGAGCATGCTTCCATATATACTATTCGATCTTTGTTTTCCGTATTTGTTTTCTCGTATTTATTTTCAATACATTGCTTCTCTCAAACTTTGTTTTCTCTGATTTGATGTCAATAAAAGAATTATATTTAATTGTACTTTAAGTTAAACGTGGTATTTTCTTAATTTAGGACACCTAAACATTCTTTGTATGTTGGAATTATAGAATTGATGCTAAATATGAACTTTTTGAAAAGCTATAACTTATTCGTTTTGGAAAGCACTTTTTCTTGTAAATTATCAAATAAGATATTGGATTAACTAAATAAGTGTTACAGGAATATTTTGGATCGTAGGTTTTATAGCTAATTTGCCATATAACTAATTTTATAATTTAATTGTTATATTGTACTGATTATTTTGGAATTAATTGATTAATTTCACATGAAGTGCAAAGAACCCACACTGTGTCAAAACGTAAAACTGAAAAAAAAAAATGAACCCTTCAGAAACCGAACTCATATGGGTTTCGCAACCGAAAAAACCAATATATACAGTTTAGTTCGACTTTAGCCAAAAACCAATCCAAACCGATCTATGCTCGTCCCTACCAATCGTACGTATTAGAAGATCTACACCGATATCTTTTTCTTTTAAGCTGTGTGACATTAGCATTTGTTATTTTTTCTACATCATTATATATACATCATTATAATTTATATATGGTATCAATTCCCTTTTAAATGTGGTCACACACTTACACACATAATATATCATTTATTTAAATTTATATATTAATTATTAAACAAATATCTTTCTTATAAATTTGTCTGAGAATAAGTGAAAACGTGGTCACTTGGAGGAGCTAAAGCATGCAAGATTTCTCCAATAATCCTATATAGTACTGTAAAATCCTCAACTAGCCATAAATAGATTCTTAATTATTTGGGAAATAACAAGACAAAGTATCAGACTAGTTGAAATCGGCATCTTAGATATGCTTTTCGGTGAATGAATTCAATCTATTTATCCAAATAGAATTGATTCGAATCCCTTTTTCATTGGCCTTTCTATTTAGAAATCGTCCCTAATTAGATTCTTTTATGCTATTTCCTATCGACAATCATAAAAATATTCTTCTCTATAAGACAAGTCTGGACTCAAACTTCATGCAGCGTATAACAAGCAACAAACTCTCATCATAAATCATATATACTGAACATTTCTATAACTTCTAATACAACTTTTCTTCTTGATGGCATCTAAGAGTAAGGTGGATTCTGACCGTTTCAGAGGGGTGGACGAGTGCTTTGGGCCAATTAATGGAAGTAAACAACAGCTGTGCCGTTACAGGCATCGACCACAATGCTCCACCATTCATCAGGTAATCCTTCCGGCTTCTGAAACAACAGGGGTGATCATTGACTTCTACGTACCAAGTGGCAACGTCTTGATCAGGAACTGATTAGTGATTAATACAACCAGAACTTCTCACATTAGTTAGTTGTACTGTGCATGTCGTTAGCTTATATGTGTATGTATGCAAGCAAGCTTATGTAATTAATTAAGAAGATGAACGCATCTAGTAGATGGTGGGTTGTTTTTGTACAGACAGTACTCAGCCTCTACTAAGTTTGAGGGCTTTTTTGTACCCTTTGTGCTATACTAGTTACAACTTTTTTACTCTCTCTCTCTCTCTCTCTCTCTCTCTATATATATATATATATATATATATATATATATATATATATATATATATATATATATATATATATATATATATATATATATATATATATATATATATATATATATATATATATATATATATAAAGAGAGAGAGAGAGGAAATCTCCAATAAAGTCCTGTAATTTTGGCCCGGTTTATGTTTTAGTCCTAAACTAATTTTTGTTTACGAAAAAGTCCTAAAACCGGCAAAAGTTTGCATTTTGACCATTTTTGACTGGTTGAAACCGGTAACAAATTAATTTGAGACTATTTCATAAATTGACTCAAAATATCATTATTATATATATATATATATATATATATATATATATATATATATATATATATATATATATATATATCCATTATTATCTTTTTTTTTTCAACTTTTAAAGCTTATTTTTATCAATAAAAAAACTAAAAGTACAAAAATTCATAAGTTTTTATCATTTCTCCAATGATATCGAATTCGATAAAAAAGAATTTACTTTTTTTTCCATTAAATTCACAGTGTGAATCAGTGCAGATTCACAATGCGAATCAGTGCAGATTCACAATGCGAATCTGAATTCATAAGGTGAATTCGAAAAATATATAAGTTATTTTTTAACATTCACAATATTAAGTTATCAATTTAGATATTTTTAGTTTTTCTCGATAAAAAATTAACTATAACACTTGAAAAAGATATTTGGTTTCTTGGAGAATATATATATATATATATATATATATATATATATATATATATATATATATATATATATATATATATATATATATATATATATATATATATATATATCATTATTATATATAAAAGGCCTTTAATTTTGGTTCCTTCTAAACCAAATTCACTTGATCTGTTTGATGCCACGTATCCTACCATCATTACAACCTATCGTACCACAACAGGCGTTTTCCAACCTCGCGTGTAACGTATGGCGTTCTCCACATGGTCAGCCCTACCGATTCAACGACTCCCTTCCCCTCTAGCGAAACTCCGAATTCCTCGCCAACAACAACAACACCAACGACAAGTAAAACCCTAATTTCAACAGGGACTCCCTAATTTCACAGACAAATATGCCGCCATTGATATCTGTATATCAGAATTGATTGATGTTTTACGGATTCTTCGATATTCACCGACTTCCTCCTTAACAAGAACTCCGACCACACTTCTATGTCACCATTGGCCTCTTTGAATGCCTCCACGTCATAGTATTTCTTCAGCGCCTGAAAGTGACTTTCCACCCGGTTCAAGAGGGCGCCTTCTATTAACGATGTCTTCTTTCCTCTTCCAACCGGTTCTAGACTTCAACAATCCCTTTTTTCCTTTATGAAACAAAATTGAAATTTATAAATGTTATCACTGATTGACAATCGAGGATCGCATCCCCTCCATTTGAGCGCTAAGAACGAGTTTATCCTGGAGGCGTTTCTTCAATGATTTTGGAATGCAATTGTAGATTGATGCCCAATTCAACCTCGATTAATGGTTGGTGGCTACTATGTGTTTCCTTGTAAGAACTTTAGGGCTTTGTAGATATTTTATCTAATTACACACATATGATGGTTGGGTTTTCATTATCGTATGGTACAGGTTCTGCACGGTGGTGTTTTTCAATGACAATAAACTGACTATATGCGATATTTTTTTCCTGTTATTCAAAACTCTTTATTTACAAGGTCAAACTCTCCATCTTTAATTTTTGCATAATTGAAACTCTTATACCCTTTTTGTTTATCTGTTATGACTAAACTCTGATCTTTATGCAATGTTTGTTGAGGTTTTAGTTGGAATGTGCTTATGCAGTCCATGTGTTTCTGAAAATTCTAGAAAAAAAAAGTTTCGTACTTTGTTGTTATGGATGAACCATCCACTCTCTAGATAACTTTGGACCTTTTAAGTCCTTGTAAGTTTAATTCCAAGAATTATAACCTTAGAGTATACCTGATTTTCGTTTGTAGATTTGTAAAACGAAGAAGATGATATTCTCCTTACATTTTTGAAGGACAGAGAACCGGATGAAGATTTTATAGTAAAAGTGTCTTAATAGACAATGAATGAGGAAGACCATAAAAATTTATATTAATGATAAAATGTGAAGTTTTATTGATTTACTCTTCCCTTTATATTTATTTATCAATAAATGGTTGGGAGCGAAACACATACGACTTAAGAGTCGCATTAATCATATTTTAATTTTTGAAATATCAGGGGTTTTAGAAACCACCAGGGAAGACCATTCATGTACATATATTTTTTTTTCCAGACAATCTTGGATATGTCGTTATTGCACTCCTACAGGCACCAAAGAAACATGGTGTTGGGCTTCATGTCTTATACAATGTCATTCTCATAATTTATTTTATATGTTGTTTTATTGGTTAAAAATATTATCACAATTTGCATTTATTTTTATAGATGGAAAAACAAATAATGAGGTTTTCTTCACAGGCAATAAATTGACTTAAATGCTTTATCACATCATCAGATTTGTTTCCTTTTGTGTTATATGTATATGTATATGAGTGAATGATTAACAAGGTTTATATGCCAATACATAATTAAAAAAAATATATGGATCGGCAATTTTAAGATTACAGTTTCAGAAAAAGAGCAATTGTTCGTTTGGTATGTCTGAATCAGTCTCACATATGCTCAGCTCAACTATAGATACGATAAAATGTGACAAATAACTACTTTTACTTTTAGAGGTTATTTTTTAAAAAAATGACCAAACCATTTTGTCTCTTTACAAAAATGACAAACAGTATCTCAAATGAAACTGTGTATGAAATATGGTCTTCATGTTATAACAATTTACGCTTACGGTTGTGGTGTCATTTTAGTTTTTCCAATGGCGAAATAGATAAGATGAAACCCAACCCTAAATTAGATATCAACATCCATGAATTTTTTTTGAGTTGGAGCAAATGGTATGGATTAATTTAGCACTTGATGCCTACTGGGGAAATACATTTATGTTCTAGCTATGTCATTTTGATAGTTCTGAATTCATTTGTTAACGTGGTTCTATATGGTTAGAAAAGAGTAGATATTGATTGAAGCATGCTCTTTTTGTTCTTAAATGATATTTAGAATAAGCATTATTTTATTCTTGATTTTTTATTAATATATACATAACAAAGAATTACAACCAGCAATGATCTCTACATTCTTTGTTCAAGATCAATAAGGAACTAAAACTATTTAAACAACGGTTTCACATGCTTCTAAAATGGGTTCAAAATACCAATGCAGTAGTGGAGACGTTCTTTTAGACTTACTGCATGGTTATTATATCATTAGAATTTCCCAGTATGCTTTTCTCTATCAATAAATCTAATAGCTTTTTGATTTATTTGAAATAAATTTAATTATAAAGGTGATATCCTGCTGAGCCGGTTTCATCATAATACTCATTTTCATTCACCTGTTGGACCTTGAAATTGGTTAGATAAACATAAAATATATTTATATAATATCTTTTCCTCTGTCCATTTTTTATATACAATTTTAATGGTGCACCCTATTTAAATGTTGTAATGGAATGAAATTAAAGTATGATGCTATAATTCACATATAAAATTAAAGTATGTTGTAATGGAATGAAATTAAAGTATGACACTACATTGTTATTTCTTGCATTGTATACATTTTTAAAATTAGTATGATATGTTTTAAACATTGTATAATTTGTTTTTCATTTATATTGAAGTCACCATCTTCATATCCGGACTAGAATATAATCTCTTTGACTAATTATGACATTGACCTTTATATTTTTTATTTTAGGAGGCGAGTGTGGATGGTGAATGTGATAGTAGTATATAATGGTGCTTACTTCTTTGTACAATGTGAATATAGAAAAAGATCATGAATTATCATTAGCCAAAAGAACCTTGAAGGTATTTTGGCAAAATGATGAATTAGTGATGTAATTTAGTTTGTGTGTATTACAACATTCAATTTTCAGCTTTTTTTTTTCCTATAGCATCCTACTTTTTTCCTTATCAAGACATTGCACAATAAATGAGAATTCCACCTAATTATAACATTGTATATTAACTTTTTTTCTTCAATTAAAGTTATGCTGTCAAAAATTTGATGCAATCGATAAAGATTTCCTCCGTCGTATTCTTGGACCGTGCTTAGCACGGGCCGAAATCATTTCTAGTATATATATATATTTGATCAAGTGAGAAACAAAAACTTTCGTGAATAAATGATAAATGAACCATTTTCATGTTTTTGTTTTGTAGCCGAAATAAATAGATGAATCATTATGTGACACAAAACTAACATGAGTTAGAAAAAGATTTTGGCCGAAAAAATACCTTGATGATTCATTTTTTCATTGACTCGAATGATGATTTTTTTTTCCAGACAATTTTAGTGAGCAATCCCGAAAAATGAATATTCAAATCGTCTTCTCGTAAGCTTTTTTTTTTAATTTTTTTTGTGTAAATAATCTTATTATGTATCATTTAATAATTTATTTTCTTGATGTGTCAAAAAACATGTATTTAATTTATTTCTCACGATGTATTAACAATGAAATTTGAACTTGATATATATCATTTATTATAATTAAAAAGCATATTTTAAATATTAAAGTATAAAAATTAAAATTTTCCACTTTTTGATATAGTTGCACCTTTTATTGAATGAATTTTGGAATCTTATTTATTTATTTATTTTGAACGGTGAGAGTATTATTAAAAACTAGCAAGGAGGTAGAAAAGAAACATTACAAATGAGTAGAAGCTAAGGCTGGATTATGAAGCCAAGCAGTCCAAACAATATTAGCTTTATTACACCTACTAGTTTATAACACGTGAGAACAACAGTTATAAAATTAATGGAATTTTAATAGTAAAAAACTCAAAATTATTAATCATTTATTTCAAATAAATTATTTTAAATAATTTATTAATTAAGAGATATTTTAGTTAGATAAAATTATAATCGTTGATTTAAATAAATACATAAAATTATATCAACTTATAATATATATTAATTTTATTTTATTTTTTATTCTAATGTTATTAATTTTTTTTAATAAGAGTGTGAATTTTGAAATTTGAAATGAATAATAAATTAGTAATTTAATGTAATTAGAGTACAAAATTTAAAATTTAAAATTAAGAATTAATATGTTGACATGTGACATAATAGGTGACATATATTATTAATGAGGATTTCTAATATTGTGACACTTGTCAATAGGAAAATAAACATACTCATTTATTAGAATAGGGATTAGAAATCCAAAAGTACGATCTATCTATGACATCATAAAAATAAGAGATTTCCTAGGTAAGGTTGGACCAAACAGTAAGGAATTTCGATAATTCCAAAGATACCAAAAAGAAATCAAATCCACGGCGTCAAACACCTTCCGTTGTCCTCCTCGTAGAGGAATATGGTACGCCCATGAAAGTAAAGTTAGAACAGAAATTTGGTTCGGAAGATGAACGTCTCACCAAATAGCAATACAGGTCCAAATATCACACAAGTCGCTACATCTAGCGAAAAGATGTTCAATAGTTTCCACTCCATTATGACAAATGGGGCATAAAATCGTATCCACCTCAATACCTCTATAAGACAATCTCTCCCGCATCGGAATGCTATGAAGGGACAATCTCCAGATAAAAACATTTAGTTTAATGGGAACCCAGTTATTCCATCTAGTTTCCATGCCGTCCACTGAAAGGAATATGTTGTCGATTAAAGCACGAACCGAAGCAACTAAAAAAAATGTTTGAAGCGTCGAAGAGACACCCTAATCTGTCCGGACTAGAATTGAGGTGAACACTCTGCATCAACAACATGAACTGGTCTCACTGAGACTACTCAATTCCACCTCTAGGCAACCGGCGATAGTTCTCTTCACCCCATCCAAGAGAAACATGATCTCTAACACACACCTGTTTGTAATTATCCAAGGAAAAAATCGTATGAAAAGCAACCGCAAGAGGAACATTTCTTTTCCAAACATCATGCTATAAAGAAATAGCGGCCCCATTACCAACACGAATTGGAGCGAGGGAATGCAAGTCTAAGCCACAATCACGGAGTTTAACTAACATCCGTATCAAACTATTCCAAGGCCCTAATACATCCCGTAAGGGTTTCAAATCAACACAACCCCCATCAGAACCATAGATGCTTTAACAACCCGTACCCAAATGAGATCAGGATGGTGATAAAATCTCCACTGCCAATGAAAGATCATTGATCTATTAAACGAGAACAAACTCCCAACACCTAAGCCACCATTAGATTTAGGAGCCAAAAATCTATCCCACTTGACCCAGTGCATGTGTCTGTCATCCAAATCAACACCGCAAAAGAATCTGGCTCGTAAGGACTACAATAGGCTAAGGACCATGACTGGAGTAGGGTAGACCGACATTAAGTAACTACCAATGAAGCCCAAAACTGGTAGAACGCTCGAAATTCGTCTTTGACCAAAATAGGGTCATCAATCCACACCCCGTCTCTAAATACACCTCGAATGGTCAATTGACGCCTTTTTCTGTTAATAGTACTATGGAAATAACCAAAGTTCTCATCTCCTTCAATACCGCACTGAATCTTAGCTTTTTGAGCTAAATCCACCTAATTCCTATGATCGATGTCAAAAATATCCTTTTGAACTATGATTCTTTGTTCCCGAAGAGTAGCTGACCCATCATCAATCATAAGTTGAGCATCAATAGACTCAAGAAGATCCTGCAATTCTTTTTTCTTTAAATTCAGCCCATTTCGATTTTAGCATTCCAAATACGAATATGAGCTTTAAGGTTTTGCAACTTTTTCTTAAAGATAATCCAAGGATTATCATGAATCACGCCCACAGGAATTTGAGCCCAGGAATTACGAACCAAAACGTCTAAACCGTCCATATCGAACCATGAGTGGAAAAAAAAAAGAAACAGAGTGGGACCAAAATTACTATTATGTTCCAAGAGTAGAATCGGGCGGTGACTTGGAATATTTTTTTTCTAGAACCATGCCAGTGAGATGAGGAAAATAATCTACAAAACTATTCGTGACTAGGAATCTATCAAGTTCATTGAATTTGGATCCCCAATTATCACTCCAAGTAAAGTGTGGGCCTCCCATAGAAATATCAACCAGATCACACTAATCAATGAACTGATTGAAGTTAATTGCAGGAGTGGATTGAAATTGAGAACCCAATCTTTCAGATTCATCATAGACCATATTAAAGTCTCCCATCAACACACATTCACCATCAAAAGAAGTGATCATTTGATGAAGATGTAACCAAAGTTGTCTTTTAGCTTCAATAGGTTGTGGAGCATACACCGAGACAACAAGAATACGAATAGTTGAAGTCAACCGAACACCCTCAATTGCAACAAAATTATCAGAAATAATCTCACGTATCTTAGAAAAGCAATCCAGGTCCCAAATCAAGAGAATACCACCCGAAACTCTGCGAGATGGTGCAAAAGCATGAGAAAAAAACGAATTTCCCCAAAAAGATCGAACAGTAGAGAGATCTATATTTTCCTGTTTTGTTTCTTGGATGGATAAGAAGTTCACCTTATGTTTAATGGTTAAGGATCTAACCCAAGCTCGCTTGTCACGACTTCCCGCTCCTTGGATATTAATAGAAAGGCAATTCATTAAAAGACTTTTCTACCCTCGTGACCTTCAACTATCTCTTTTACTCGGTCAAAACACCCATCCATATTATAACCCAAAGATCGCCCGATATCCAAGGTTTTTTGAATTTCTTTCAAGAATGAGAAATTATTAAAAGATCCTTGTGAAAAATTCCCTTCCCCCATAAAATTAGAAAAATGTGTTAAGTTATCTTCTGAAACATCAATACCCGTCATATGTCCAAATCCTCCATAAAATCCAACCGGTGGGTTTCCTCTACATTACTGGCCTAGAAGGGCTGCCATGGTTGAAGCAGCCGAGAGAACATTAGGTGAGGTCTGCACATTTTTTGCTGTAACAGGAGTTACTATTGGCGGGCCAGCATCAATTTTGGAATCTCATTTAATATATTCAAAATGTTTTTTTTAACATATTAAATCTAAAAATTTGTTATTTTAAATATGTAAGTCACATACTAAAGAAAAATATAATTTAATAAAAAACGTTAAAATGTGAAATTAATCGTATTAAAAACAGTTAATAACGTCTTAATTGAACATTATATTTAATAAGTTCACATAAAAAATAAATAAACCAATCCATGAAAAAACCCATACCGAATAAAAGCCCAGTAATCTTATAGTCTATAATTCTTTAAGTTCATCTTTAGTTATTTATCATAGCGAATAAAAGCCCAACATTGTACTCTCTTTTCTTTGACAATATGATGTCCTATTCATTTATAAATGTCCAAAATTTTGTTCCATCTGATTCCATTATATCTTTTACATTAGAAATGATAAGATCCAATTCTCATTTTAGATACATATGGTACCATCCTCTAATACAAGCAGCAAGTACCTTTAGGATGTTATATTATCCAATCTAAAAGATTATAATAAAAATAATAAATGCATCACTCTTATTAATTAATCAAAAACTAATATATGATAATTTAAAGAATAAATAATGTTCTTGCATGTATAAAAAAACTTCCGAGTTTTTCAAAAAACTCTCCAATATAAACTATGGTCGAAAAAACATTATCTCCACATTCCATGTTTGAAGAAGTCATAACCACTTTTCAAAATTCAAGAGTGTATGATTTTTAAAAACTTCTTCTAATGATAGTGAAAATTTATTTTTAATATTAGCTTTTTGAAAAGCTAATAAGTCAATACATGCTTTTCAAACTCGATCCCATATACCCCCTAAAGTGAGCTCCTAGATCCGGGTGTCCTACACCCTTGGCCTTTGGTGTTGAATGATTTACTATTCGAGTTAGAAAAGTGAGTCTAAAAAAACAGTTCTTTACCAATTGCTATTTAACCAACTCCAACTTAGAAGTTAGAACCTATGTGTTCCACAAGAAATTAAAAACATACAATTAGTATAGGTGTTTACCATATCCAATTAGGTTTTTGATTAATCAACTTAAAAATAAGGTGGTTTTTATACCCCCATTTTAATTGAATAGAGAGAATCATGATAAATGATATAAAATTCACATTACTGGAAAGATAAAAAAGCTAAGTGGAAATATCACATCCCTAACCGAAAGCTTACCATCAAGATAGAACATTATTGGTGGAAATTCCTGATTGTATATGATCTTAAATTAAAAACATCTTAAAAATTAGAACAAAACAACTAAAATGTCGTAAATAAAATCTAAATTATGAAACTAGATCAGAGGTGCACATTTCAAACCGGTTTTTTTAAAACCTTTCGGAAAAAACCGAACTGGGTTTTCCAAAACCGGTTAGGTTAAAATCGAACTGTTGGTTATTAATAAGTTCTTATAAATATCTAAAACCGGGTTTTTTATCCTGTTTTTTTTTTCCTATAAAAATCGAACAAAATTTATTTTTTAACTGAAAAACCGATTTTTCAACACAATTTCACTTCCAAAAAATGAACTAATTATAACCAAAAGCGGTTTAAATAACGATTTTGTAAAAAAATTGGTGTTTTTGCACCTTTGACCAAGACGAACGATTTGGGCCTCAAATCCTGCAAGTTTAACTGTGTGTAAGTAAGTAAAGTAGCACTACTCTCGGTTGTCACGTTGATACTTAAATAGTTGTGACTTGAAATTGAGCCACTTTGTGATAATGCTCTGATTGTTACATTACGATCATTGCACGAGCTTTGAAATTGGGCCAGACTTGTGAGCTTAGAAATTGGGCTACGTTGTGACTCGTGAGTCTTATAATTGGGACACTTTGTGATCTGCTACATGTCAACAGAAGAGTGGATTCTACAAGCACTTTCGGTAGAAGCATAGAAATATATCCATTACATGCTTTAGTTGATTCTCCCTAAAAGATCGACTTTGAAGGATTATATTCTATATGGATCTCAATTATTGTTGGATAACAAACAAGGTTAATTATTAACAAACATGATTAATTATTGACATCCTTTTGCTTTACCTGTATATTGGGAATCGTATCTTCATTTAAATACAATAAATAGATGGGCTTTTGGTAGCGGGAAAATCTAAACTACCAATGCATGATCTACCGAAAGTATCCTCGTTATATATAATACTTGTAATCTAACGATTTAGGGCCACAGGCATAGTTTTAGCATATTAGGCATTACTTTTGGGAAAAATATCATTTTATTATATTATTAATCAATGGAAAAGTGCCAATCGAAAATAGATCCACTACAACACGAGTCATGTTCTGGGAGTTGGCACTTAACGAGTGAATATGATGTTTTTTTTGGATAATAACTGAGGTGTAACAATTAACAACCTTTTGATTTTATACACATTTAGTAATTTATAATTTATAGTTTTATTTTACACTGTTTATCATTAAATTTATATAAATTGGATGTCTTTTTTTATTTATTATAAAATATAAGAAAAAGGTTTTACATAGACTAGCGGATATTACAATGCGTTATCCCATGCAATTACACAAATGATTAGAATCAAGGTTCGTGATATCCGGTTTAATTAGTATGCAAATGAAAAAGTGTTTGTCCTACAATCGAAGACAATGGGAGGTAAGTTGTCAACTCTCGATATTCATTATAAAAGAGTGTTCATAGTAAAGCCTCTCATATACCTTGACCATTCACTTAAAGCTTTTATGCATGAGGGAATAGGGATATCGATTTCAATACTGTGGATTACAAAGCCTTCATCTTTTTATTCATACAATAATGACTAGAGAGAAATGTGCTATGTTTGCCTTGAACCTCATATTTTGGTAGATGGATTGTGGACTTCGAAAAAAGATGTTGAATATGTTGAATTATTGACGTCGTCGTATATTGATGAAAGAAAATTTTGATTACATATTGATCACAACAATAAATCTTTACATGGATGGATTGAGGAGGAAAAGAAAACAAGCGAAGATAATTAAGGATGTGTTTGGTATTGCTTTCGAGTATCAAAAGTTCTTAGTTAGAAGGACTTTTAGTGGAAAGAAAGTGTTTGGATTATGTAAAATGATTTTTGATTAACTTTTATAGGTAAGTTACAAAAAGTCAGATTTTTATGATTTTTTGAAACCTTTTCTTTTACTTTTTGAAAAAAATCATTTCAAAAGAACTTTTCAAGTATGGAAACTTTTTTTTTTTTTTTTTTTTTTTTTAACTTTTTGAAAAAATTAAAAGTTTAAAAGTCAATGTAAAAGCAATATCAAACACCCTTTAAGATATTATGTCACCAAAAAAGAAAAGTTCGTTATGTCATGTTAACACTACATCATCAAATAATGTCAACTTAACGTGTAGTAACCGTTATCCGGTAACTTGCTGAAAAGCAAAACTGAAATAGAAAATTGATAAACTTATGTATTGTTCGAAAATATAATAATTGTAAAACTCGAAAAAAAATAATGATAAAATAGTGACTTTTGTTTTTGTTTTGTTTTTTGTCTTTTTAATATTACACAATGAATTGCAATTTTGTCCGTAAAAATTCAAGATAAAAAATAAAATTAAATGTCATCGATAACCCTTGCTTTCGTACATTCTATAAAAACAAAACAAAATCAACAAATAGAATAAAAATTTTGGACAAACTCAAGTACTATATGTATATCCACCAATAGGGTTGTAAATGAACCGTTTGACGGGAAGTTCGTTTATGTTCGTTTATTTAATAACTTAACGGATATAAACACAAATTTTCGTTTGTTTAGTTAAATGAAAAAACATGAACAATGGTCTCGTTTGTTCATTTATGCTCGTGAACGCTCATTTATGTTCAACCGTTTAAATTTATTTATGTTTATATATATTCAATTGTTTTTTATTGCAATACTATATTATATATTCGTTTATGTTCATATATGTTCAATTGTGTTTGTTTATCTTTGTTCGTTTATATTCGTTTAGGATGTTCACGAATTTAAACAAACGGACATGAAAATGAAAATTCGTTCATTTATTCGTTCATGTTCGTTCGTTTGTTCAACTAACTTAAATGAACGAACATGAACAAACACTTATTCGTGTTCGTCCGGTTCGTTCACAACTCATACACCAATCGAGATATTTTTCTGGTATGTAATACACCAAATAAGATAAAAACGAAAATCCATTTACTTTTGGCATGTATATCCACTGCATCGATATATTTTTCTAGGTTTCTCATGACTTCATAACTCTTTTAATATGAGAAGATTATGTTGTATTTGGTTGTGTAACACTCTTTTTAGTTTTTTTGGAAACCTTTTAATAAAAAATAGAGTTTTAATTTTTAGTTTTCAATAAAAAAAATTAGAAAACTCATGTTCATTTTTAAAAATTTTGAGTTTTCATTTTTTGTTTTAAAAAATCAGACTAGTGTTTTGTTGTGTATTTAGACTATATTCTATCAGTTTTTATTTTCTAATTTTCATTATTTTAAATAGATTTAAATAGTTTTTTGGAAAAGAAACTATTGTTTTTCATTTTTTTTAATTATTCTAAATAAGGTTAAGGGTAATTGTAGGTTAACGTCGATTAGGTGGGTGGATGGATAGGATGGATGGGTCTATAGGGTTTGGGTGGGTAAGGGAGGACGGAATCGTTTTTCTCCTCCCGCCCAAGCCGCTGGAACCAAGGTGAACGGAATCAAACTTGCCCAAGTCGAATTCCTCCAAACCCATCTTCCCCAAATTTCTTCTTTGGTTTCAACCTCCAACGGGTTCCTCAAACCGAAGCACCCTTCTCTTTCTATCTTACTCTCCTCCCGCCTATCCCTCTTCTCCTCCAACCCGCTACGACTCCTTCCCCTCTAAGGGGTGGATAGGTATCAAACCAATTTCAAAAGTTTTTATACCACCATTTTAATTATCTTTTATAAGGAAAGTTTTTTTGGAAAACTTTTTTAAAATGTATTTTGTAAAAAGAAGTATAAAACATTATAAATATTTTTTAATGAAAGGTTGAAAAAATGTAACTAAAAAAGTTTAAAAAGCATGACAAAACGAAAGTAAATGTAAGTACAATAGTTTTGGAAATTTTGTACAAAATTTTTTAATAAGCTTAAAACATTATAAATGTAAGGGAGGAGGAAGTCATTCCCTCCCAACCCACTGATTGTTGCCTCATTTTTTTTCTTAAATTTTTCTTCATCTTTCTTAACCTATAACACATGAAAACTCTATCATTTTTGAACCCACTCAACACATTCAATTAAAAAAAATACAAAACAATCAAAGGTAAAATCTTAATTAGCAATTGAGTTACTGGCAGTACCATTCCCGCTTCAACGGGTTGGTTAATTGGTTTCACTAGCCCACTTTATTATCTCTCTCTACTTTCTCTCTCTCATTTTCTCTTATACCATGTGTTTTAAAACTTGTACCTTAGTTGTTTTGTATTTTTTTTTAATTGAGTGAGTTGAGAAAGATAGGATTTCCGTGTGTTGTGAGTTACAAAAGATAAAGAAAAAGAAAAGACAAAAATTGTTGTGACAGTGGGTCAATGGGTTAGGAGGGAACGACTCCTTCCTCCCTAAGTAAAAGTGTTTTAAAAACGTACGATATGGACACGATTGTTTTGGTTGATGTGAGACCGGTGACGAGATTGATAATAATGATTATGGAGTTGTCGTGATGATATTGTTTGATTGTATCTATGAATGCTTCGGTTGCTGCTTACAACCATGCTGCATCTTGTTCTCCTGCCCTGTTGAAACAAGGTACAACTTCACTTCCAATTTTATGATTCTAAATCTTGATTGTTGATCCCATTAGTTTCTCTTTACTACAACAATTGCTGATAAACCTAAATGAATAGTTTGAAATCAACAAATATCCTTCTATGCATATCTTTTGTCTTTATGAAATTACTAATTTGTTCTCTTACTCCGGTTCTAATAATAATACCTATCTCTGCTGGAACTTGATCGACAAACATGTTCCACTTCTACTCTTTTTATAGGAAAAATCAATATTTGATATGGACACACACTATACACAAGTCTAACGATTTACCTTTTCACTTATTAATGATTAAATGCAGGAAAAAGCAACCTACTTCCATTGATTTGTTTATCATAACATCATATTTTCATTTATTTGTATTACAACATGGTACTTGGAAATAAATACCCAGTTATATCAATGCAAAATACAAAATGATTATTATTGCTAAATAAAAATAAGTTTATTCATGAAAACCTTTCTGAAGTTGTACAAAACTTCCTTTATGTAGTCATTGGCGAAAAGCTAAAAGAATCATTACATGTGCATAATACTCAGCTGCAAGGTTTAACTTATAAGACTCCTTTTCTTTTAACTATGGTGAAATCCATTCTTTGACAGTTTTAAGCAGTGGTGGTGGTGGATGTTCATTTGATAACTATTTGGTAAAAAAAAATATCTGATATCTGCTACCTTTCATTGGGTTCATGTTAATATGCAAAATATGTTGATATATGCTTTATACTATTATGTATGTAGATTTGCCACCAAGATACAAAGACTTTGTTCGGGTAATTACACCTGATTTACCTCTGTTTCTATACTATTGTGTCTGTATATTTGCCTTATCATGATTTATAGTTGTTTTCATATCATAGGTGTTGAAGAATCTAATGTTATGATGTATGTGATGGGTTTTGAGCATTACAACATTCCTATGGTGCACATGCAACGCTAATTGCTTTGGATCTAGGTTTTTCTCAAGTTATACATGCAAAACAATTATCCAAAGCAAGAACCCTAATCTAGCATACAATTTTTGGATTTAACAAATAAACTAGGATTAGAAGAATACCTTTCTTGTTGATAGCTTGATCTTGACCTTCAAGAGCTAAGTGCCTTAATTACTGCACCTCTAATGGAGTCACAAACACCATAAGCAAAAGATGAACTGGAGAGAGGATGGAGACTATTAATTTTGGCTAGGGTTCTTCTATATACATAGGAGCCGAAAACTGGTAGCCAAGGGGTCCTTATATAGTTGAGCTACCACTAGGGTTTTCAACTGGAAACGCTAATTCCCTTGCTTAGGCCCTAAGAAACATGTGGACTCCACACATGAAAGGCCTTGGACGAAATCTTTATGGAATCCCGTAGACTTTTCATCTACCCCTTATCAATAGGATCCATTAGTCCAAACTACAAGTCTAAAACTATTACTGATTTACATAATCGGTCCCCGTTCTTTTAATCAGTCTCTTTTGTTCACTATGATCAATACTAATTTAATAATATGATTTCTCAATTAATATATTATTCTTGTAATATATTAATAAATTATTTATCAACCTCTTTCTCATAATTCATCCTATCAAGTTGCTTTAGTGAATGCAATACAAAATGACCATGCTACTATCTGGTCAAGTACATACCACTTATAGTTATGGGATTAGACACCTAATCCAACAGTCTCCCACTTGGAGAATTCTAATAACTATAATTGTAAGTACGAATTCAAAATCAGATTAACAATCGTAGCTCTCAAAATCCAATGTCAAACTCTAACCTAGTCAATGACGCGTCCTATAGATAAGGGATCATATAATCCTCTGTTATGCAAGATATTGTGTGGACAAAGACATGGAATAGAGTCATACTCAATGTCCAAAAGTTTGTTTCTCGATTTCTGATTTGTTTGACATAGAACTTAATTGAACACATCAATTCAGTCCTGACCGGGCCCGATACATAAGTCAACACAAAATCATCGAGGGGCCTAAGATATCACTTTTACCCTCTTAGGATAAAAGGAACAAATAAACTTTGACTTATATTTTGTACTATTTACTCATTAAATCATACATAACAACATGTTTTATAACATCAAGTTACTGATGCGTTTAAGCATTATCAATGCACAACCAGCTCGCAAACAACAACTCATATATCTCGGTTTAAAGATTATATGATATTATCGTCTCACAATCACTCGTGATAAATTCCATGAAGTGATTCAAATGAGCGTGGGTTTAATTCAAATACTTAAATCTTATTTCAGAAGTACTCATGAACGTTGCAGCAAACCTTTGCTATGTCTAAGCACTTAGACAATCTACAACCAATTCATGACAGTCTAACCTCATAACTTACCCCCAAACTATGATCGACTGTGGATAATATGAACAATCTAATTATTTTGGAAGTAAAACATGCAAAATTGAAACAATAGTAAACAGTCGACACAATATAGTAAGCTTTACTCATAAATAAATCTCCATTAATTAATCATCAAATGTCAATTACATTTATCTATTACAAGTTTCTAAACATCTATCTAATCACTAAAACTAATATCATCCTTCAGAACAATGCTCCTTGCATGCTGTAAGTGCTTAACCCTGCTCAGACCCTTTGTGAGGGGATCTGTTGGGTTCTCTCTAATGATACCCTCTTGACTACAAGGAGTCCCTCTTCTACCCGATGTCTGATGAAGTGGTATTTTCTATCGATGTGACTAGATCTACTATGATCCCTTGGTTCCTTGGTTAAGGCAACCGCTCCTTTGTTATCATATAAAATCTCCATAGACTCCTTTATGGCTGGTACAACTCCAAGGTCTACGATGAAGTTCTTCAACCATATTGCCTCCTTCGATGCTTCGCTTGTTGCTATGTACTTTGATTCGCACGTTGAATAAGCCACGGTCTCCTGCTTGGAACTCTCTTAAGTGATTGCTCCTCAATTTAGGGTAAATACCCAGCCCGATTGAGAGCGGTAGTTATCTTTGTCGGTCTGAAAGCTAGCGTCACTGTACCCTGCCACTCTCAATTAATCACTCCCACCAAGTGTAAGGACCCAGTCCTTAGTCCTTTGCAGGTACTTAAGAATGCTCTTAACTACTATCCAGTGAGCTTTACCCCGGGTTCCCTTGATATCGGCTAACCATACTCAATGAAAAAGCCGCATCAGGGAGAGTACATGTCATAACATACATGATCGAGTAAACGGCAGAAGCATCTAACACTCAACTCATTTCCCCTATCTCGGCATCGGTACTCGGACTCTAAGTCGTACTCAACCTTGTATTGCTTTGGATTCGCAGTTCCCCTTTCTTGGAATTCTCCATGCTAAAACGTTTCAG
Organism: Lactuca saligna; assembly: GCF_052625555.1. NCBI lineage: Eukaryota > Viridiplantae > Streptophyta > Magnoliopsida > Asterales > Asteraceae > Lactuca > Lactuca saligna. The sequence goes on along the minus strand of NC_136419.1, from coordinate 21,658,656 downwards.
CACCTTGTCCAAGTAAATACTTTGACTATGTCCTATTAGTCTCCCACTTCTATTTCTCAAAATCCTTATCCCTAGAATATAAGCAGCTTCCCCTAGATCCTTCATAGCGAAATACTTCCCAAGCCAGGATTTAACCTCTTGCAAGGTCGGGACGTCATTTCCTATGAGTAGTATGTCATCAACATACAAAACCAGAAAGGTCACTATTCTACCACTAGCCTTGACATACATACAAGACTCATCCTCACTTCTCGAAAATCCAAACTCTTTGACTTTCTCATCAAAACAAAGATTCCATCTACGAGATGTTTTCTTCAATCCATAAATGGATTTCTCAAGCTTGCACACTCTATTTGGGTATTTCGCATCTACACAACCCTATGGTTGACACATGTAAACATCTTCAGCCAGCTTCCCGTTAAGGAAGGTAGTTTTGACATCCATCTACCAAATTTCATAATCATGAAATGCAACGATAGCTAACATAACCCTGATAGACTTGTTCTTGGCCACTGGTGAGAAGGTATCATCACAGTCAACCCCCGAGGTTTGAGTAAAGCCCTTCACAACCAGCTGTGCCTTGATCGTGTGCACTTTCCCATACATGTCGGTATTCTTTTTGAAGATCTACTTGCACCCAATTGTCTTACGACCTGGTACATTGTCAACCAAGTTCCAAATTTGGTTGTCATACATAGACTGAATCTCGTTGTCCATTGCCTCCTTCACTTTGTAGACTCTTAGCCCGCCATGGTTTCCTTGTATTTTTTAGGTTCATCCAAATTTATCAGTGTACTATCACTGATAAATGTATCACCTTTAGCAGTTATATGGAAACCATACAACACAGGTGGAACACTAACTCTACTGGAATGTCTTAGAGGTAATGACTCGTCAACTGGTTCAATAGGAATCTCTTCCTCAAGTTGAGCTCTAGTGTTAGAGGTTCCTTTATCGCTTGATTCTTGAGGCTCTTCAAGATCATTTTGTCTCCCATTGTCCTCTTGGCATACGAGTTCTCTTTCATGGAAAACCCCTCTCATTGCTACGAAGACCACATTGTCACTAGGTCTGCAGAAAAGATATTCAAAAGATTTCTTTGGGTAGCCGATGAAAATATACCGCTCACTACGAGGTTCAAGCTTGTCGTGAGTCTCTCGTCTTACAAAAGCCTCGCAACCCCAAACCTTGATATGTGCCAAAGAGGGAACCTTCCCTGTCCACATCTCGTGAGGTGTTTTGGCAACCTTCTTAGTTGAGACTAGATTAAGGATATGGGCGGCAATCTCTAAGGCATACCCCCAAAATGAGATAAGTAATGAAGCTCAACTCATCATGGAACGAACCATGTTCAACAAGGTTCGATTGTGCCTCTCAGCTACATCATTGAGCTGCGGTGTCCTAGGTGGTGTCAATTGTGAAACTATTCCACATTCCTTAAGATAGTCATGGAACTCGATACTAAAATATTCACCACCCTATCGGATCTGAGCATCTTTATCTTCTTGCCTAATTGATTCTCCACTTCTTGTTTAAACTCTTTGAACTTTTCAAAGGTTTCTGACTTGTGCTTGATTAAGTAGATATACACATATTTGCTATAATTGTCAGTGAACGTAACATAGAATCCGTTAGCATCCTTTGTGGTGGATCTGAAAGGCCCACACACATCGGTGTTTATGAGATCCAATAATCCCTCACCTTTTTCACAAGTGCCAGCGAAAGGAGATTTATTCATCTTTCCAAGTAAACAAGATTCGCATGTGTCATCCGACTTTAGGTCAAATGACTCTAAGACTCCATCCTTTTGGAGTTGGGCTATGCGCTTCTTGTTGACATGTCCAAGATGACAATGCCACATGCATGCCTTGTCTAAACATTAGACGAATCAATATGCAAGACATTATTTCCTAACTTATCTACAACCATCACAGTTTCATATACACCATTACAAGGCAATGCTTCCAAATATAAAGTACCATTATAGAAAGTATTAATAGAACCAATTTCATTATTAAATGAAAATCTAAAACCTTGTCCTGTACAAACCATGAAAAGAAATAACATTGTTTGGTGACAGGCAACGATTTCCTATTTCCCATTATCAGGTTCATCTTCTCATGCCCCACATCCCTACTTCTTTTTAGCCCCTGCAAATCAGAACAAATGTGAAAAAGCTCATCCTATATCAAGGACTCAAGAACTAGCATGTGATGAGTTGTTAGATTGAATAGTAATATTTGTGAAGGAGGGCTTTAACTTCCCATCCTTTATGTCTTGCAAGTATTTCGGGCAGCTTCGTTCCCAATGCCCCTTGTCGTTACAATAGAAGCACATTGCTTCTTTAGGATCGGATGAGGGAGTGGCAGAACTGAATTTACCTTTGGATCCGTTTGAAGTAGATCTATCATGGTACTTTCCCTTGTGTCTCTTAGAGGGAGATTTCCTCTTCTTCCCTTTTCCATGTCCTATAGCGAGGACGGGGACAACAACAGTAAGGGTGGACTCGACAGCTTTGCCTTTCAGTCCACTTTCAGCAATTCTTAATAGACCTTGAAGTTTGCTCAAGGTGACTTCCTCCTTGTTCATATGATAAGTCATCTTGAACTGATCATAACAAGGAGGTAAATAGTGGAGAATGATATCCATCGCCAACTCTTCGTCAAAGTTGATATTCAACTTGAACAACCGATCCACATACCTTTACATCCTTTGCAAGCGGCTCGTAATGGACTCTCCATATTTCATCTTGGTTTGTTATCAATGAGGTGACAATCTCGTTCCTTTCTTGACTCATACTTTTGTTGGATAAGGTGTCTAAGTCCATAGCTATTTCTGGTATGTACTTGACCCGACCCGGCATGGTCCATTTGGGTTGCATGGCACCATGCATTGGATAAACTAAATGAGAGAAATAACACTTATGGTTTATTAATATATTATAAGTTCTAATATATTAATAATATTACTTAATTAGTTTGATTAACAATTAATTAAGTGATCAAAAGAGAACTTATTAAATATATGGGTTGATTATGTAAATCATCCATAACTTATATAGTGGGCTAAGAGGCTCCATGGATTATCAAGTTGGGTTCCACCCATAGGATGCTCCATGGAGTTAATCCATGGATCATGGAAATGAAGAGTCAAGTTACATTAGGGTTTACCTAATGCTACACACTATATAAAGCTCATGTTTCTCCTAAAATCGGCTACACAAGCATACTTGAGGGCTAGAGCCGATTTTTGAGTGTTATACTTTCTCTCCAAGTTTACTCCATAGCATTTGGTGTTGTGTGAAGCATTTGAGGCATCACACCTGGGGTGCTAGGCTCACAAGGTTTCAAGGAATCAAAATCAACAAGGTATGTTATTCTATCTTTCATTTAAGTTAACATGTTCCCCATGTATGCTAGATAGGATCATGAACCTTGGAAATCAATTTTGCATGAATCTTAGACAAACATAGATCCAAGGTTTATTAGGGTTTCATGTACACTTAGGAAGTGTTAGAATGCTCAAAAACCATCAGTGGTATCAGTGCCTAGGCTTGGTTGTTTGTTATTTGTGCAAAAATGTGTTAAAAATCGAAACTGCTTGCTGTCTGATTAGTGGACTCGCCGAGTCCATGGGGGACTCGACGAGTCCAAGTGAAAATTCATCCTACTCGACGAGTAGGAAGCCCTGACAGCAGATTTTTGACTTTTGTTGTTGGAAATGGACTAGAAACATTACCCTAAACTATTTTGGTGTTTTAAAACCTGTTTTAGATGGTGTAATGTTTATGCTAATCCATTTACAATGACAATTATCAAAATTACAAGTTTTATGAGTAATTTATGATTCTTGAAATGTTCATATTCATGTTCTTGAGCTTATGAAGATTAGATGATCATAGGAATTGTTTGTAACCTACTTGGTAGTTTAGTTCATGATCATTATGTGTTTTAATGGAGTCCATAACTTATCCTCAAGTTATGGAAAACGAAAGGTCACACTTTAATAAAAGCCATTAAAAGAACACAAGGGCTATAAAAATGAAGAGTCTTCATTTTTAATACTCAATTAATTCATAAGTTATAAGAAATGAAAAGTTTTGAAAGTTTACAAAACTTGCCCTCAAGTTTTGGAACAAGTAAATTCATGATTAAAACTTTAGTTCCAACCCTTAGAATTTTAAAAGTTAAAATTCAACCCTTATACTTTATAATATTATAAGTTAATATATATATATATATATATATATATATATATATATATATATATATATATATATATGTATTAGATTAAGTCGTGTTACTGCCAGTATGCCTCATTCACGAAGCCGGCCTATAAGGGGCACGGGGGGGTATAAGGTTGTTGCCTATAAAATGACAACTTAATGGGTGTCCACTCTCACCCACCGCTTCCTTGATCGGTGGAGGGTCATTAGCCGAACGGGTAGGACAAGGACTTAAAAATTCTCATTAAAAGTATAATGAATATTATAAAGTAACTAAATGTTTTAGTAAATTCCCAATCTTAGTTACTTTAGGAAAAATGTGAATAAGGTACTAATCCATGAAATTACACTTTACACTTTGTTTAAGTCGTTAGTGGAGCGTGTGTGGTTAACCGACACACTAACTTGAACTTAACAAGGTATGTAAAGGGTGACTTAAAGTTTATTATAAGTCGGTGGAGCGCGTGTGGTTAACCGGCACATCGATTGAGTAATAAACATTGAGGGTACCAAGTGATTTACATGGTTACTTCACACCTCATTTTGTGATCCTCGGTATCCCAGTCACAAAACTTGGAGGGCACACTCGAGATTGAAACATGCCTTTTAAAAGTTCATTGAATCTCAAAAAAATCTAGGAATTTCTAAGAACCAAATTAATAACTTAATATATTAATATTTCGTTTTTTGTTGAAATTGGTGAATCATCATTCACCTACCTTTCAAATATGTTATTACTTAGATTACGACATACCTCTTCTAAGTATAATATATTGTGATTGGGTCCTAGACTTAATAATACATTTGGGTGTTTTATTTAGGACTAAATTAATATCTAAACTAATCTTGTCTTTCTTCTTACTCAGATGTCTTCAAACAATGTTGCTTCTGGCTCTAATCTTAATGGCTCCTTTAACCTTATGAACTTGTGTGGGAAAGCCACTTTTGATGGATCCAAATTCAATGAATGGATCAGAAACATTAGGATGATTACCCGCTATGAGGAAAAGGAATATGTCCTCGATAAGGAGCTTAAAGAGATTGATGAGACCACTGCAACTCCCCAGGAGATCGCTAACTTCCGAGCACATGAAAGGGATGCCACCAAAGTGGCATGCATCATGATGGCCACCATGATAGTAGAACTCCAAAATTCCTATGAGGATTTCTACCCTTTTGAAATGCACCAAGACTTGATGGAAAGATACCATAAAAGTTCCCGACAAAAGAGGTATGAAATCATCTTCTCCATGATAACAACCCGAATGAAGGATGGTGAACCCATCACGGACATGCAGAAAATGAAAAGATTTGTGGACCGTCTGCTGAAGCTTAATGTGAACTTCCCTGAGGAGCTTGCAATAAATATCATTTTGCACTCCTTACCCTCGTGCTATGATCAATTCCGCATGACATATCACATGAATAAGGAAGAGGTCACACTCAGCAAACTTCAAGGAATCCTAAAGACCGCAGAAAGTGGTCTTAAGGGTAAGTCGGTTGTTACTCCTACTCCTACCAACTCTGCCCCTGTCTTGGAAATCGGGAAAGGGAAGGGTAAGAAGAGGAAGAGCCCCTCGAAGGGTACCAAAGGTAAGACCCTTGAAGGCTCCTCTTCAAATGGAACCAAGGAAGGTTTTGTTACAACTTCTTCTGACCCAAAAGAGGCTGAATGCTTCTATTGCCATGAAAAGGCTCATTGGAAGCGAAACTGCCCAAAGTACCAGCAAGATGTCAAGGATGGGAAAGTTAAACCTAACCATGCAGGTATTTACACTATCTTATCTAATAACTCAACCTATTCTAACTCTTGGGTCCTTGATACCGGTTGCGGTATTCATATATGTTCTGATTTGCAGGGACTAAGAAGAACTGAGAATGTGGAACATGGAAGAATAAACTTGATCATGGGGAATAGGAAAGATTTACCTGTCACCAAGATCGGAGTTTATACTTTATCGCTAAGTAGTAGGTTTAGTTTAGATTTGAATAAATGTTGTTACTCGCCAGAAATGGCAAGAAATATTATTTCCTTTCATGCATTGTATAAACAATGTTTTACCTTTTCATTTGATAATGAAGTTGGTTCGATTAATGCTTTCTTTAATAATGTTCTTTATTTTAAAGCATTACCTTGTGATGGTGTGTATGAAACTGTATCTATTGTAGATAACTTAGGAAATAGTGTATTGTGTATTGATTCTGTTAATGATAATAAGTTGGATAAATCATCATTATGGCATTGTTGTCTTGGACATATAAGCAAGAAACGCATAGGCCAACTCCAAAAGGGTGGAGTCTTGGAATCATTTGATCTAAAGTCAAATAATAGTTACGAATCATGCTTACTTGGAAAAATAGCAAAGTCTCCCTTCACTGGTTCTTGTGAGAAGGGTGAAGGTTTATTGGATGTCGTACACACGGATATGTGTGGACCCTTCAAACATGCCACAAGGGTTGCTAATCGTTATTATTTGACTTTTACTGATGATTACAGTAGATATGGATATGTTTACTTAATCAGGCGTAAGTCAGAGAATTTTGAAAGGTTTAAAGAATTTAAATAGGAAATCGAGAATCAATTGGACAGGAACATTAAGATGCTTCTATCCGATCGAGGTGGTGAGTATCTTAGTTCAGAGTTCCTCACCTATCTTAGGGAATGTGGGATTGTCTCACAATTAACACCTCCCAAGACACCGCAGTTGAATGGTGTGGCTGAGAGGCGTAATCGAACCTTGTTGGACATGGTTCGTTCCATGATGAGTCGAGATTCACTACCAATATCATTTTGGGGGTATGCCTTAGAGACTGTCGCCCATATCCTTAATCTAGTCCTCAAAAAGAAAGTTGCCAAAACTCCTCGTGAGATATAGACTGGTAAAGTACCCAAACTAGACCACATCAAGATTTGGAGTTACGAGGTTTTCGTAAGACGCGAGACTCATGATAAGCTTGAACCTCGAAGTGAGAGGTGTATTTTCAGCGGCTACCCACATAAATCCTTTGGTTACCTCTTTTACATACCTAGTGAGAATGTGGTCTTTGTAGCTAGGAGGTTTTCTTTCGAGAAAGAGAATTCATAAGCCAAGGAAACAGTAGGAGGCAATTTAAGCTTGAAGAAATTCAAGAGTCAAGTGGTGAAGGAACTTCAAACCCTAACACTCAACATGAGGAGGAAACTCCTGTTGAGCCAATTGACGAGTCTGTACCTTTGAGGCGTTCCATGAGAGTTAGGAATGCACCTGAGCATTACTATGGATTCCATATTACTGCGGAAGGTGATACACTTATTAGTGATGAGACACTAGTAGGGCTGGATGAACCTAACAGTTACGTGGAAGCCATGGTAGGCCGTGTGTCAGCCAAGTGGAAAGAGGCAATGAATAAAGAGATACAATCCATGTATGACAATCAAGTTTGGAACTTGGTTGAGAATGTACCAGGTCGTAAGACTGTAGGGTGCAAATGGATCTTCAAGAAGAAGACCGACATAGATGGTAATGTACACACTTATAAGGAACGACTGATTGCAAAGGGCTTCTCTCAAATTCTGGGAGTTGATTATGATGAGACCTTTTCTCCAGTAGCCAATATTAAGTCTATTAGGGTTATGTTAGCCATAGCTGCATTTCATGACTATGAAATATGGCAAATGGATGTCAAAACCGCTTTCCTTAATGGAAAGTTGGCTGAGGATGTTTACATGAGTCAGCTAGAGGGTTTTGTCAATACAGAGTACCCTAATAGAATGTGTAAGCTTGAGAAATCCATTTATGGATTAAAGCAAGCACCTCACAGATGGAATCTTTGCTTTTATGAGAAAGTTAGAAGGTTTGGATTTTCTAGAAGTGAAGATGAATCTTGTGTATATGTCAAGGCTAGTGGGAGTATAGTTAGCTTTTTCGTATTGTATGTGGATGACATACTACTCATAGGAAATGACATCCCAACTCTGCAGGAAGTTAAGTCCTGGCTTAGGAAGTGTTTCTCTATGAAGGACCTTGGAGAAGCAGCCTATATTCTAGGGATAAGGATCTTGAGAGACCAGAGTAAAATACTAATTGGAATTAGTCAGAGTACCTACTTAGATAAGGTGCTGAAGAGATTCAGCATGCAGGACTCCAAGAAAGGAGAGTTACCTATTCAGTGTAACGCCAGATTGAGTAAGACTCAAAGCCCGAGTACTGAGACTGAGATAGCAGAAATGAGTCGAGTACCTTATGCTTCGGCTGTAGGATCGATCATGTATGCTATGACATGTACTCGACCTGATGTAGCCTTTGCTTTGCGCATGGTTAGCAGGTATCAGGGGAACCCTGGCAAGGCACACTGGACTGCGGTAAAGAATATCCTCAAGTACCTATGGAGGACTAAGGATTGGGTCCTTACCCTCGGTGGGAGTGATGACATGAGAGTTGTAGGGTATAGTGATGCTGGCTTCCAGACTGATAGGGATAATTTCCACTCTCAGTCAGGCTGGGTCTTTACCCTAAACGGAGGAGAAATCACTTGGAAGAGTTCCAAGCAGGAGACAGTGGCTGATTCCACTTGTGAATCAAAGTATATAGCAGCGAGTGAGGCAGTAAAAGAGGCAATATGGCTGAAGAACTTCATTGGAGACCTTGGAGTTGTACCAGCTCTAAAGGAACCTATGGAAATTTTCTGTGATAGTGAAAGTTTTGTTGCCTTAGCTAAAGAACCAAGGGATCACGGGAGATCCAGACATATCGATAGAAAATATCACTTTATCATACATCGGATAGAAGAAGGAATGCTCATGGCGAAGAAGGTATCATCAGATGAGAACCCAACAGATCCCCTCACGAAGGGACTGAGTCGGGTTAAGCATCTTCAGTATGCTTGGAGCATAGTGCTAAAGGATGATATTAGTTTTAGTAGTTAGATAACTTTGGAAATTTGTAAAGTATAATTGACATTTGATGATGAATAAAAGTTGTGTTTATTTATGAGTAAAGTGTTGCTATCTTTTGTCAATCGTTTACTAGAATTTCTTTTGCATGTTTTGACTTCCAGAATATTATGTTTTGTTTTACATATTATTCAAATTTTCCACAGTCGATCATATGTTGGATGTAGATATGAACTAAGACTGTCATGAAGTTGGTTGTAGGTGTCAAGTTTAGGACAACACTTCATGAGTACTCATAAGTTCTGAGTATTGGAATCAATCCATGTTCACTGGTATCACTTCATGGAATTTATCTCAAGTGACCGTGAGATGGTAACATCATATAAGTCTTCAAAGCTAAAGATATGATTTGTTGCCTATGAGTTGGTTATGCATTAATTATACGAAAACGCGTTGGTAACTCGATGTTATAAAAAGTGCTTTTGAGTATAATTCAACAAGTAGTAGAGCAAACATATGAGTCAAAGTTTATCTGTTCCTTCTTAGATTAGAAGCTGATATATGGGCCCCTCGATGATTTTGTTTTGACTTATGTACCGGGCCCAGTCAGAACTAAGTTGATGTGTTCAATTAAGTTCTTTGTCAAACAAATTAGAAATCGGGAAGCAAACTGCTAGACAATAAGAAAGACATTGTTCCATGTATTTGTCCGGCTGATATCTAGAATAGAGGATTATATAATCACTTATCTTAAATGACGTATCATCATCTTCTCAGTTCCAAGAGACCTTGAAAGAGCTACAATTGCCGATCGTTTCCTTAAGCCATACTTGGAGATATAGTTATTAGACTTATCCAAGTGGGAGACTGTTGGATAAGGTGTCTAAGTCCATAACTATTTCTGGTATGTACTTGACCTGACATGACATGGTCCATTTGGGTTGCATGGCACCATGCATGGGATAAACTAAATGAGAGAAATACACTTATGGTTTATTAATATATTATAAGTTCTAATATATTAATAATATTATTTAATTATTTTGATTAAGAATTAATTAAGTGATCAAAAGATAACTTATTAAATATATGGGTTGATTATGTAAATCATCCATAACTTATATAGTGGGCTAAGAGGCTCCATGGATTATCAAGTTGGGTTCCACCCATAGGATGCTCCATGGAGTTAATCCATGGATCATGGAAATGAAGAGTCAAGTTACATTAGGGTTTACCTAATGCTACACACTATATAAAGCTCATGTTTCTCCTAAAATCGGCTACACACGCATACTTGAGGGCTAGAGCCGATTTTTGAGTGTTATACTTTCTCTCCAAGTTTATTCCATAGCATTTGGTGTTGTGTGAAGCATTTGAGGAATCACACTTGGGGTGCTAAGCTCACAAGGTTTCAAGGAATCAAAATCAACAAGGTATGTTATTCTATCTTTCATTTAAGTTAACATGTTCCCCATGTATGCTAGATCGGATCATGAACCTTGGAAATCAATTTTGCATGAATCCTAGAAAAACATAGATCCAAGGTTTATTAGGGTTGGATGTACACTTAGGAAGTGTTAAAATGCGCAAAACCCATCAACTTTGATGGTACTTTTCCATCAAATCCTGACATATCTTGTGAGGCCAGTAGTCCTCGTAGAACCGCTGGAGCTTAGGAGTCATAGTGGCTACCATTATACACGACACCTTTGTTGCATCTTTTCATGAGCCCTATACTCAACTATTTCTTCATTAGAATATTTGGTTTCATCTATCTCTTTGAGCTTTTCATCGAGGACGTTTTCTTTCTCCTCGTATAGAAGGTCCATGTGAATGTTGAGGATCCAGTCATTGAAATTGGACCCATGAAAAGTGACCCTCCCACAAATTTTCAAAAGAGAAAAGGAGCTTGAGGAGTTGGAGTTCGAGCCGGAAGCGTTGTTTGAGCCAGACATCTAAAAAAGAAAAGGAACAAAGTTTAGATTAGATAAGCAATCCTTAATATAACACCCAAATGAAATATTAAGGTTAGGACCCAACACAATAATTTATAATTTCTAAGAGGGATGCCGTAATCCAATTGCAAATTATTTGAAGGTAGGTAAATCACAATTTACCAATTCCACCACGAAAAACGAAAGGGTTTTAAATGAAATGAAATTCCTATATTCTTTTGAGATTCATTGAAATTTTAAATGACATGTTTAATATCGATTATGCCCTTTAATTTTGTGAATGGGATACCGAGGATCACAAACAAGGTGTAAATAACCATGCAAATTAGCTTGGCACCATCGATGTCATTTACCACCTAATCAATGTGTCTGTTAACCACACGCGCTCCATTGACCTATGATAATTCTCAAGCTACCCTTCGCCACCCTTGTTAGTCTAAGTTAGTGTGTCGGTTAACCACACACGCTTTACTAACGACTTGGCAAGGTGAAAAGTGCAATTTCATGGAATAACATCATTTTCACATTTTTCCTAAAGTAACTAAGACTGAGAAGAAAAAAACATTTAGTTACTTTATAATATTCATTATACTTATTAATGAGGAATTAATGTCCTATCATACCTGTTCGGCTAACAACCCTCCACTAATCAAGGAAGCGACGGGTGAGAGTGGACACCCATTCAACCGCTATTTTATAAGGAGTTTCCTTATACCCCCTTATAGATCAGCTTCATGAATGAGGCCTACTAACGGTAAGACTGACTCATCTTATATATATATATATATATATATATATATATATATATATATATATATTAATCTTTTAATATTATAATAGTATAAGGATTGTATTTTAAACTTTTAAACCACTAGGGTTTTAGAATTTAATATTTCAAATTTAAAACTTTTTATCAAATTTTAAATTCCAAAACTTGAGGGCAAAATTTGAAACTTTTCAAAACTTCTAGATCAAAATTTAAATAATTAAACTAATCACATAATTATTGACATTATCTTAAAATTTGATCATTATCTTTCAATTAGATCAGCATATTCATTACCATAACAGAAAATTCAAATTTTAACAGTTAAAACAATTTAAGGTGATGATCCTTATCTAATTTAGACTTAAAATTCAAAAAATATACCAACAAACGAGTCGCCATGTCGTGTCATGCCATAACATGTCGTGTTCAACTATGGACACATCATGTTCATCAGACAGAGTCCAAAAACGATTTTCTTCCAGCTTTGAACAAATTACAAATGCATCAAATATAACAGAAAAACACCCTAGGCTCTGATACCACTGATGGGTTTTGAGTATTACAAGATTCCTATGGTGCACATGCAACCCTAATTGCTTTGGATCTATGTTTTTCTCAAGTTATACATGCAAATCAATTATCCAAAGCAAGAATCCTAATCTAGCATCCAATTTTTGGATTCAACAAATAAACTAGGATTAGAAGAATACCTTTCTTGTTGATAGCTTGATCTTGACCTTTAAGAACTTAGTGCCTAAATTGTTGCACCTCTAATGGAGTCACAAACACCATAAGCAAAAGATGAGCAAGGGAGAGAGAGGATGGAGGCTATCAATTTTGGCTAGGGTTCTTCAATATATATAGGAGCCGAAAGTGGGTAGCCAAAGGGTCCTTATATAGCTGAGCTACTACTAGGGTTTTCAACTGGAAACCCAAATTCTCTTTCTTAGGCCCTAAGCAACATATGGAATCCCCATATGAAAGGCCTTGGACGAAATCTTTATGGACTCCCATAGAGTTTTCGTCCACCCCTTATCAATAGGGTCCATTAGCCCAAACTATAACTATTACGGATTTACATAATTAATCCCCGTTCTTTTAATCAGTCTATTTTGATCACTAAATTAATTTCTAATCAATACTAATTAAGTAATATGATTTCTCAATTAATATATTATTCTTATAATATATTAATAAATCATTTATCAACCTCTTTTTCATAATTCATCCTGTCAGGTTGCTATGGTGAAGGCAACCCAAAAGGACCATGTTTCTATCGGGTCAAGTACCAATTATAGTTATGGGCTTAGACACCTAGTCCAACAATATGTAGGCAACAACATTTGGTGGTTCCAACATTAATCCAACTGTTTGGGAGAACAAGAAGTATAAAGAGGAATCACGGTTTTCCGTTCAAGTGAGAATCCGAATAAGGAAAGTGTGCCTTTATTATTTGATCCTTTTATCAATGTTAGAAGTGTATGATAGCCTTGAGTATTTTACGCAAATGCTAATTGCCTTTGGAAGCATTGATGTCATTTATGGAAACTGCCTTTTTCCTGAAGAGGAGCTTCTTGGTCTAATCTTTAAACGAAAGAAGAAAATGGGTTAGCAAGGAAGTGATCCTTCCACTGATTTTCAGTAGCAAAAAATAAATACCTTTCCTTCTTTCATTAACATCTATATACCACTGATTCACACATTCAAGGGTTGTATAGAAATGCATTTTTTTACGCATAATAGCAACATACGGTAATTCAAATTGGTAAATGTTTTTCTTACCAATCGCTTTATTGTATTACAGTTTGATGGTGAGTTGTTCTGATGTATTTTTTTTTTCTCAAAATGTATTACAAAAGTATATTTTCTATTTTGCTTACCACATGTACATTGCTTAAAATGGGAATTGGCTTAAAGTATGATGCTATTTTTTTAGCATTTGGCTTACAAATAAAGTTTTAATTGAAACAATTAGTAAAAGATTGGAAAAAAATCATATGAATTACATGGCATTTACAAAGTAAAAAAGAACAATATATGGATTATTCGTCCATTTATTCCGTTCTAGCGCTAGAGATCAGAGGGGTGTATATGTCATTTCATTTGATCTTTGTTAGTTCATACTCTAGGATTAAAAGTAGAAAAGCCTTCTATTTTCAAAGCAATTTATGTTGAAATTATTCCCACCATCACTTTGCATTTTTTCTAGTTAAAAGCTAAAAATAATGATATCCTTTTAAGGGTTATTTGTTGTACTAAATTATTCTTCTTCACCTTTTGCATGTAAATGTTTTTAGAAAATCTCGAGTCATAAAAGAGATGATTGAAAACATGACCGACGATTGAAGCACGGTCGTGTATGTATTGGTGAACTTTGTTGGTTTCTCTTTTACGTAAAAAATCTTAGGTTATTTCTGTCACTGTATGGTTTTTGTTCTAAGTAGTCTGTTATGATCAAATATTTTGGTTGAGTTCACTCAATCTATGTCTTGTAATGATGTAGAATTATCTAATGAAATATTTTTACAAATACACCCATGCCTTCATATATTGAAGTTTTTTTGGAAAGAAATAAATATATTGAACTTCATATACTGAAGTTCGCCAACAAAAATAAATAAATACTTCGGCCCATCGCAAACTTAAACGAACGAACATGAACAAGTCATTATTTGTGTCAGTTCGGTTTATTTACATCCATACTAATCATGGAACTATTTCATTCCACACTTTATGGAATTTGATTTGCTAATTTACTTTTAGATCAAAATAGAAATATAATTTTAAAAAAAGTAGTAAAAAATTATCAAAAATATTGAAATTTGGGTTGTTCACAGCCTCTATGAAATATATATATATATATATAGGGTTAGGTTATTTTGTTTTTACTAACTATTATGTGCCAGAATGCACAGATCTGGACCATCGGATGGAATATAATCAAATGTCATGATTTGAGGGTCTATGATAGTAGAATAGGATAGCATGTACCATATAATCACACAAATTTCAGCATAAGGGCATTTTAGTCAATTAACCTATATTAAAAAAGGAAATTTTCGGATTTTTAGGGATGATTAATTCCTTTATTTTTTAAAAATCTGAATATTTTAAATTAATTCAAATTTAAAAATCCGATTTTATTCTGTCAGAATGATAAAGTGTCAACCATAAACTAGTGAATGTATTTTTCGATTTTATTCTGTTAGAATGGCAGAATGCCAAACATAAACTAGTAAATACATTCTGAAAGAATACACAAAATCGATTCTTGAACTAATAATATATCAAAAAATTACATTGTATGATTGTGATTCATTGAATAATAACAAACATTCTGAAAGAATAAACAAGTATAATTCTTAAAAAATAACAACATTCTTAAAAAATGAGTGTGATCATTCTTTAATTCATTCTTCAACCCTTTCCCATCAGGTCTTCAAGCCATTCTTGAAGCCTTTTCTACCAGAAATTCATTGTCAAGTAATATGTAGTGATACACTTGTAAAACCTGCACATTAAACATACAAATAATTAACTACAATTTTATCAGAATACAACAAATAATATTCTTACAAAATAAACTATTCTGCAAGAATATTATTTAAGAATTTGTATTATCAAGAATAAATCCAACAAACAAAATAAGGAACTAGCATCAACCTATTCTGATAGAATAAGGAACTAACATTCTTCGGGTTCCATGTGTTTCTTCTCGATATGTTCAATGTATTAAACTACAAATTCTGACAGAATAAGGAACTAGCATTAACCTATTGTTATGAAAATGGCATCCAACCCAATCTAAATTGAGTTATATAGTTCTGAAAAGAATAAGGAACAAAGTGAAGTAAAAACATTAATGATTTGAATTACTAGCATCAAAAGTTAAGTACTTTTATCAGATGTCAATTTGAATTACTAGCCTAAAAAAAAATTAAAAGTACGTGGGATTGAAATTATTTGGTGGCGACGCCCTTTTCATCTTCAGTTACAATGGTTTAGTCTTGTGAAGAAGCGGAGCAGTAGAAGAAGCCAACCGTGAGATATAATCAAACCATTTTATAAGTAGCGGAGGAGACGACGAAGAGGCTACACGCGTTTTCCATCAATTCTTGTGACACGTTGCCTCCACCACCATCATCACCGATGATGATTGATCGATTAAAGAAAAAAATGAGTTTATGAAAAGAAAGAAAATCTTAATAATTGATTGGAGAAGAATAATTACCTGGTAATGAGTTTTGAATCTTGATGATTGATTGTAAAAGAAGAAGCAGAAGACGTGTATTAGAAAAGATGATGAGTTAGATTTAAGGTTAGGGTTAAGTAGTTGGTCAAAGAGATTTTTATGGTAATTCCCATTAATTAAGGGATTTTATTTTAATTATCATTCTAAAGTTACATAATTACCCTTATTCAATTTTTTTAATTATTTAATTATTCCTCAATTCCTATTGGTGCATTCAGTCACACAATAGTTATCAAAAACATTTGAACCTAACTCTCTCTATATATATATATATATATATATATATATATATATATATATATATATATATATATATATATATATATATAAAGGTTGAAAAAAAAGTTATGAAAGAAGTAATTAATTTTTTAAAAAATGTTTCTATTTGAATAGCTGAAAAATGTTTAATGGTAAATTGTGTATACAAAATAATTTAATGACTAAATATGTACAATGGACATAGTAGATTGCCCTATCAACTTAATCACAAACTATGCATGATGCCCAATCAACAAAAACCTACAATAATGTCATATTTTTATTTTTTAAACATACTAACCAAGTTCAATGGTAAATCCCGTATAAAAAACCTTTAGTGACTAAATGTGTATAAATGATCAAATTTATTACCCTTACAAATCATTATCCGAACTCGATGTGGCCGAAGGAAAATAAAAAGATATAGGTGTTATAGGAGGACACACTTAAAGTTGTAAGCGAAGGCTCTCTTTGTGTGTGTATGATCTTGTGTGAACTCCTTAGCCAATTTTACCTACTCTCTAAGTGAGTAGGTAAAAGCAATTTAAGAGATCTAAATTAAGCAAGGAAGTGTTCTTTTCCTAACATAATCCTCAAATTAATAATCTTATATTCTCTTATGGTGGAATTCTGTTTTCATGGCGACCTATTTATACACTATATGTGATTGTTTTGTAGGAGTAATGTCCTCTTCCACAATTGAAATAATCGGATGCTACACTCTATCGAATGTAATAACAAATGGTAATAGTCAAGGTCAAGAACGTGGGACACGTGGGAATCACAATTATTGAGATAAAGTGCAAGATGTTTATATTCTCGGTTATAAGTATCTTTTGACCCACTTATAGGCGTTTTGTGAATGTTTAACATTTGTGGTCCCTTTTCTTTTCTTGCTATACGTGTTTCTACCATATGGAATTGTATTCCCTAACAATAAGAATATTTAAAGAGAGTTATACAACTATGCAATGAAATAATGGGAAGAATTATATAAAATATGTAGACTCGATGCATCATGCCGTCTATTGTCATAACTAGTAATAGCTAGGAATATAGATGCATCGTCCGATAATTTATGAACCATTTATAAGGGTTTCATCATGATTCTTGTTAGAAACTGCTTACCGGTTAATGTAAAATCGGACCCAAACAATGTAAACTAAACATTATGGAACAATATGACTCAAACACGTGTAATTAACACTGTCTTTAAAACAAATTTCACATGCACTGTTGTACGTATTTCTTGCATAATACAACAGTTTTTCATAGACCATCATATCTAAAATAAAAAAAAAAAAAAAAAAAAAAATGCCTACAACTTACCTCGGTACATTTCACACCAAAAAATTGTCATGCCCTTAAATAAATCGTGTTGAACAACTTACGATTCATAGTCATAGTGTTATTATTTGTTGTCAAGGATGTATGTGTGATTTTTCCCTTCTTTTTTATTTAGAGTAAAAACATTATTATATACAGGGGCGGAACACGAACAATAAGGGCTAGGGAGCCGAAACTAATATTTACAAAAAATTATATATATATATATATATATATATATATATATATATATATATATATATATATATATATATATTGAATTTATCATTGTAAATATATATCTAAAATAATAATTACTCCAACTTTATTGACTCAAATTTTATTACCCAATACCCATATATATGCACCACGTCTTTTATTTTTGTGTAGACTTTTTTTTATGTTATAGTTATTACCCCTATACATACATTTTATCATCCATGTTCATCACCAATGCCCTATATATCTATGATATACCTACTACATCTTTATTACCCCTATACATCCATCTACATCTGTGACTAAAGATTTATAATATAAATATATAAATGAGATACTTATCAGTATCTACAAACGAGAGATGGAGAGAGTAGTAAGAGACTCATAGTCTTAAGTGATATGAAGTTACACAAAGAGGAAATGTGTACCTGTGTTGTGGAGTTGGCTGAGAGGACAGCAGTGGTTGTCTGATGCCGGTGACTCGGGGAGGAGAGAGAATAAAGAGCCGATGGAGAAGAGTCGACTGAAGGTGAAAAGGGGAGATAGCAAGAAGTCTGGTGAGTTGTAACTTGCACGAGTGCGGAAGAACTAGTTATTGTTTCAAACCAAGGAAAAGCGATCCAACATCTTCTAGTTTCAGTGTGATCCAACAAGAAGCGGAGTCGATAGTATTTTTAGGGTTTATTGATTTGAAGATGTAAGTAAATAATTGATTTCATATAATTTTTATATGGTTAATTTGTAAGTCTCCAACTTTTTATGCGATTATTGTGTATATTTTCTACTTTCAAGTCAAATTAGTTTTCCTTGGATAAGTTTGATAATATATGGTTACTTTTGATTTTCTAAAAATCTTAAGTTTAATTACTGTATTCGGTAGAAAAAAGGTGAGGGGCCAATGTTTTGATTTCTTAGAATATTAACTTATATAATCACCATTCTATAGTTGTTGCAATTTAGTAGATAAAAAAGCAGGGGGGCCATGGCCTCCCCTAGCCCCTTTTATGTTCCGCCTCTGATTATATATGTACACAAAACATGACGTTTTCAAGCTGTAAAAATTTTATATACATAAAAAAAAGATAAATCACATAGTTATATAGTTATATCAAATATATAAAGTTTTTAGAAGTGTTATATCAAAACATAATATGAAAAAGTTAACAAAAACTCAATTGTTTCGTGTTCAATAAGAAAAAAAAAACATCGCACCATAACACGATAAGTCTCACCTTAACATGTTATTTGGCATCATGCTTAACAAACCCGTTTTGGACGTTTTCGAGACGACTACACAACGTCTCACGCTATGGTGTACCTT
This sequence comes from Lactuca saligna, assembly GCF_052625555.1. Taxonomy (NCBI): domain Eukaryota; kingdom Viridiplantae; phylum Streptophyta; class Magnoliopsida; order Asterales; family Asteraceae; genus Lactuca; species Lactuca saligna. The sequence goes on along the minus strand of NC_136419.1, from coordinate 21,639,458 downwards.
TTAGAACCATAACTCTAGATATTTGTATGTGAGATAAAACTTAGTTGCTTTCCAAATATTTCAAACACGATAGTTTGATGAGTAATAAATAATTCATACAAACTGTATTTCACAATTGTGACATATCAAGACGAAACTATCATGTAGGAGTACATAACCCATAAACCGTTTAAGAATTAGATCTAAAACTCAACTTAGCGATGTTCATCATCAAAGATGATGAAAGTGTAAATGTAGCTACATTCAAATTGGTCTGCTCACCAGTACAAAAATGACTTTTATTCACATATTTTTTAAAACAGGGTTGTCACGGTTTTGGTTAAATGCATCACTAAAGGCCATTAATGAAAATCTAGTAATGTTTTAGTCACATATTAGCTAAAAGTCGTGACCATTGCAAACCATGTTCCCACATTTAGTCATGGTTTTACATAACATGTTTGATGAATACTAGCCAATAATCACAGTCGATAATTGTTACAAAATGTCATCAATTATTATGGTTTAATCATACTCTTATTTACTTGTATGACAAAATATCATTAATTGTTACAGTCTAATTGTCATAGTCGATAATTGTGACAACAAAAATTGTGTGACTATAAGTAATTTGTTATCATAGTTTAATTTCATATGTATGTGTAACATTCCGATGATGAGGTATTTCCAATTTTAACCCTAAGTATGAAGAGTTATTGCATTTTAGCTCTTGTGTATGAGAAAGCTTGCAAAATGGCCCATAGTGACATTTTTGTAATTTCAAGCCTAGGTCACGTAAGTTGGGCGTACATAGCGTACGCAGGGCATACATGCGAGATCTTCAAACCTTAATTTTTAGGGTTTGGACCCTATATAAACATCTTTAACTCTCAAATGCTCACTCCCTCACTAGCCTCCAACCCTCATTTCGCCAATTGCAACCCTAATCTCTTGTGTGTGTTCCTTTGAGCTGGAAAGTGTGTGTTTGTGGTGCCTTTGGTAACATCCCAAAAATTCCAACAAATTTAAACTTTTAAAAACAACCCTCTTCTAATAGTAGTGTTACAAAACAATTGTTTTCAAAATATTATTTAAAATCAGAGTCTCCTAAGATCCAATCAGTCGTAAAACCAAGGATGTGTACGGTCACGCCTTCGCCTTGCCAAGGTCCTCTAAGGTAACTGAAACCATAAACAAAAAACTGTAAGCATGGAGCTTAGTGAGTTCCCCCTAAAGTAACACCACATAAACATAATAACAAACAACATGCATACAAAGCCTTCAGCCTGACTGGAACGCTCCCAGAGCCTTCAACATGGCTGGAATGCCTCACCGGCCTATAGACTATCTGGAACGCTCATAGAACCTTTAACATGATTGGAACGCCTCACCACACCTTCAGCCTATCTGGAATATTCTACGGGCCTTCGGCCTGACTCGTACGCCTCTCAGGCCTGTAGTCTATCTAGGACTCCATGGGTCTCGTGGCCTTTAGTTTAATCTGGTCCGCCTCAACCCAACCATAAGCAACATGCCGATGTATACATAACCGATAAACATGTAAACCCAATAAACCATAACATCATACCGATATAAACATTACTGGGTTTGTTGACTGACAACACATAACAATACAATTTCAACCCACCCACATGACGACGACATATACAACAAATAAACATATATCCTGAAAACAAATAATAGGCAAATCTACCGATCACTAAACATAACATCATCCTATATAATAGGATATCGATCTAACAGATCACGACAACACAATAACATACTATCACATAACATGATATCTAATCCAATGGGCCGACCTTGGTGCCATCGACCCGTAAGTATAGTGAGGAAAACTCACATCTCCATCTAATCAATAGTAGATGACGTCCTGACTTCGAATCTCAGCTCCAAACGACACCTATCCATCCAAGTGACCAATCACAATCAAAATCCCGAAATATGCAAAATACCCTTAGGTCAAACTTGGTCAAATTCAATGTTAAACTGGGCAAAATCCATAAGTCAACTGAGTCAACCCAACCGAGTCAACCTAGCTGAGTCGCCACATAATGAGTACGCGTGGCGTACTCCGAAGGTACGCTGGACATACTCGCATGCTGACCACCATTGGGGTGGTTAACCTTGTATGCATGGCGTACTCCGAGTACGTGGGGTGTACTCCCAGAAGCCTCAAAACCTAATAAGTGCTTATTGGCTTAAGCACTCATGACCATTTTTCTGATCCATGGCTAAAATACCCTTAAGAGTGATAAAGTTTCCAAGTTTATGACTTTGCATGGTTTATTAAGAGCTTAACTCCGGTTCTTGATCCATTAAGGCCTTCTAAATGATGTATGGGGTAAAACCAACCACTTGGACTCCTTTTTTATGAATCAAGACCCTTCCAAGGGTCTGAAAGGACAAATCAATGGGTCAAGAACATGATATGTTCATGAATCATCATTTTGGGACCAAAAAGTGTCTTTAAAGAGAAAAACTAAGATCCACAAGATGGAGTGGTAAATATGTAAGCTTTACACCTTCAAGATGTTTCAAACAACGTAGAAATCCCAGATTCAAAGTGTGCCCAACTCCAAGATCTTCTCTCCACCTTTTTCCCTCTTCAAACCACTCCAAAAACTCACTTTAAGGCTCAAAATGGCTCTCCTTTGCTCTAAGGTTGCTTGAAGTTTGCACTCACAGAAATAGGTTGGATAAGAAGTGGGTTTGTGTCCATAAAGTTGCTTAAATATTAGCCAAAGCCCTAAAATTAGGGTTTGCATGCCAACCACGTATGCCTTGCGTACGAAGTGTATGCCCAACATACTAAGGCGCAACTTAGTATGCTTAGCGTACACATACGTACGCATGGCGTACTCAAAATTTCCATTTTTTAGCAAATTGCCACTATGGACCATTTTCCCACATTCTTACATTTAGGGACCAACAATGCAATAAATCTCAATATAATGGTCAACAATGGAAGTTCCTCAAAACCAAATGTTACAATTCTTCCCCACTTGACTTAGACTTCGTCCTCGAAGTCTGTTGCAACAACTAGCCCAAGGTTGTGTTTCCATATCACCACATTGGGTCACTCAGACGGCCTCCCTCGGGCCCAATCTGAACTATAAGTTGACTCATTCAGGCGGCTGCCTACCCATACCATTATTGACTTGTTAACTTTCATCACTGAAGAAACCAACACCACCCTCTCAAAATTCGGGCATCCACTACTTCCACTGATTCTTAAGCAAGCAAACCCATATCAGGACAAAGATGATACGATACTTCTCACAATCCAAACCATATGGAACTCTTCCGACCCTGACTTATCTTGTCGATTCAACTGGGGAATCAGGACTCCTATCTAATCCCTGATGATAAACCCTTCATCCGGAAACAAGGCGACTTCAAACACGAGACGCGGCTAGATAATGACTTCAGAGAGGCACAAACAATGCCAACATTTCCACAACTTCCTAGCTAAGACCGAATGTCTAGAGAGAGATCCACAAAGTCGGGGACTCTCAAGGCTACAAACACCGCATCAACTCTATCAATATGCTTCCCGAGACCGGAAGCCCATCAGATCTAAATTTCGGAACCCCCTAATCCAGCACTGACATTCATCCATTCATTGAATCCACCCCTTTCCTGAGAGTATGGTCACTACCAACCACACGAAAAAGAACTCAAACACATCAATCGCAAAATTTCCACCAATTCCAAATCCATAATACACACCAAAATCCTTTAATTAACATGTGACTCCCTATCATGCCATTCCAACCACTACTCCTACGAGAAAAGATGAGAATTCCAAGAACCTTCAGATTTACCTCCAATCCTTAACAACTCTTGGTGTAACCCCACATGAAAAGACACCCAAGACATCACGAAGAACTGTTGATTTGAGACTTCATAACCGGTTCCCAACCTTGATGATCAACCCTTAAAAACAACTTGCAAACAAATGGGAGTTATAATGCAAACATTCTGTAAAGACTTTCTGATATACGACTGATACTCCCGACAACCTTTAATTGTTTCATTTATCCAAACCAGCTGATTTGTAAGTCTCTTGACTTTCATCAATGCGCCAACAGCGAAAGTACCTAAAGAAGAAGAATGAACAATCATGATTACTGAGCCCACAATCGATGTCTCGAATGCTCCCAATATTACTTCGATCTTGACGATATTACGTCATTCGCCCAACACCCCAGGGCCTAAAGATACTCACCTTATTCCATCACCTTGCAGGGGCCCAAACAACTTCCCTCTCAACACTAACCGATAGGGATGAAAGTGGGTCCAAATCAGGCACGGATGGACCTAGACATAGAAAACCCGGAACTAGTTAACAGGATTTTGTAGAATCGAAAACCGAACCGCTAAATAGGAACCGGTTCTGGTTCGGTTTTGGGTACGGTACCGGGTAAAGTGGGTCTAGAACCGGAAAACATGGAAAAACTAGAATTTTTTGGCAGTTACTTACTACTTAGTGGGTTTAACTTTGAAAATTTTCATATTGATATCACGAATTTTGGGGACTGTAACTCATTGAATATGAAACCAAAATTAACAAAATTATAGTCTAAAATCATTTATAAACTATAAAATATACTCGGGAAAAAATCGCACGTTAATCTAACTTTAAACGAATGATATATGCAGGTGTTAACATTTTCACAGAATACAAAGTACAAAAACAAATAGCTGAAAAGTTGAAAATTTTTAGTTTTGATATCCCGACTTCGGGGGACTATAAATCATTGAATATTAAACCAAAAACGACAATGGTCTAAACTAATGTACAAACTCTAAACTACAAGTTGGAAAAAACCACATGTCAATCCGACTTCAAACAAACTAGATATGCATGTTTTAAAACATTCACTGAATAAATAAAAAAACCCTAAAACTTTCAGCTATGATATCTCGACTTTGGGGGACTGTAAGTCAATGAATGTTAAACTAAAAAAGGAACATTTATAGTCTAAAATCATGTACAAACTCTAAAATACACATTGGAAAAAGCTGCATGTCAATCAGAGTTGAAACGAATGAGATATGCATCCTTGAAACATTTTACAAAAACTGGTTCCGACACTAAAAGTGGTTCCGATTCGTAACATCGGTTCCGTTTTTAGACTTGGTTTACCCGGATCCGATGGACCCAAACCAGGATTAACCAGAACCTGGATAAAGCCAATTTTTAAACCCATAACCGGAACCAGTTCTATATATTGTTGTTCTAACGGTTCCGGTTCTGGTTCGGTTCTCCAGTTCTAAATCTCATCCCTACTAACCGAGCACAACAATGCCATAATCTTACCTCATGTAATTCCCTTCTTAGTACACGCTGCTATTAATGCAAATCCTTACGAAAACATGGCCGCATACAACCCGAGAATAGGATGAATGAACATACTCTTGATCCAATTCAAAAACTAACCCCTAAAAGAACTATATGTATAATTCGAACTAAGTGCTCCAATGTTATCTTGTCCAACCCACATACACCCCTCTCAGCAATACACATAATGAATTACCACAATTCACATCCTTTTGAGGACCTACAACCTCATCAAAGAAGAGCAAAAATACCAAAGTTCTATCAAAACGACAAGCCTCAATAATTAACAGAATACACCCTTAAGATCGATTGAAACAAGATCCCATATTTGATTGAGGTTGAACAAATTCCGCCAACATGCAACTAGCTCGAGAAGACTTCCAAGGGTCTTGAATGCTACCAAAACCTGAGCCTACTATGAACCAAAATCTCACACCACCATTGAGGGTAAACATACCTAGAGACCGAAGGAACATAAAACATACTAAACTTGATGATAGGTTGACACGTCCATAGAACTTCAACTGCCACAACTCGAAACTTTCGTAGAACCTTCGATGAATGACGAACAATGCAAGCAATAATCGAGGATGCATTGAGATTAAATCTAATGAACCAAAACCTCGTGGAGCTGAAACATACCAAATTTTGAAACTGATTCCCTGATCGATTTATGTGCAAGATAGACTATAATTAGAAATCCATACAACTAGCTGACGATTTCCCTCCGCCACCGATTCTCAACCTGAGTAATCCCAGCGACTCCTAATCTATTCATTGGCACCCCCAAAAGGAACCAATAGCTGCAACGAGCTCCTTGATCACCCACTTCTTGCTGAGTGACAACTCATGTGTCTCCTGAACTCATGCGTACGATCGCCACCTACTATATACCTCTTCCTTGACCAAAACCTGAACCACGATCCCATGCACTCGCACTGCAGATCCCTAAAAACATTCTCTCAATACCACGAACCCGAACATATCGATAGTCCTTCAAGTAGAATACCCAGTTCTCCCCCACTTAGGGTTTGAACTACCACCCACTAGTACTGAAACCAAACCATAACTCAAACCGGCTTAACCAGGTACAACCATCCCTGGCCCTGAAATGAATAATACCCACATGATGATCTTCCATATAAGGATCAAACAAATCCACAAAGAATCCTGAATTTCAGTTGAATACCCCTGAACTTTTCCAATCATAACCACTTTAACATTAAGGATTCCTTGCAAGAGCATAAGCCAACACCGACTTACGATCCAAAACATACACTCCTAGCCTGCAATCCCAATCACCAATATGGTACCTGACCTACCTATATCCCAAGAACACGAACCCTTGATCACATCTAAAAGCATCCATAACACATCAACCCACATGCGCACTCTTACGTAGAGATATTGTCGCCAAACACCTCAACCAACAGACCCCATGCTGAGTTTACATCCTAACTCTGAAAGTCACAAGCCTGCTCACTCCTACTCCAAACTCGAAAAACTAAAAGGGAATCACCCTATCCATATATAATGACATTCCAAAACATCAATCAACCATTCTACTCCCAACTGAAATCCCCAAACCGATCACAACGGTTGTTCCATTCTTAAGTCCCGCGACTCGAATGCACGACCTCGAGCAAACCCTAGAGACCTCAAAATCAACAAGCTCATCTAGGTCTGAACCAATCAACCCAAACTAATATCACAATTGGGGCTCAAAACAATTACCAAACCCATCCTTATGCATGAGCAATCGTAACCAAAAGATCGACATATATGGAACCACCGCCATGAATCATGGTATCAAACCATATTATCTTCCCCAACCAACCCTTAGAATCCTTGAAACTTTCCTTGATTCGAGTATGGATCATGTGCTTCCGGTAGTACGGGCCTAATACTACCTTCCACACCTATCCATACTTTCCTCAAGATTCATCGCGAATCCTCTAAGACCTACTCATAACAACACTCCTGATACCCGCTTAACAGCGAAACAATCAAACTAAAATACTTTCTAGGCTCTCCTAGGATTCCCCACCTCCCCGGCTATCAGCTGCTGAAGGACTCCAACTAATGTCATCCAACCACTTCATGAATACAATTACATGCGACAAAGCTTAAATAATCTTTGGACTAAAGAACCAAACCCTACAACGGTTAGACTCAAATGAGAGTTGCGCAATAGGTCCAAATCCTTTACTCTAAGATTATTTAACCTTTATAGCATCTAACTTTATGTATTCAATTGATAGTTAGATCACATTAATGTGAGTCCCACAAAGCACAAAGCAAGCAACATTTAAACAATGGAGTCGACTGGCACTAAGACACAATATAATCAGGCAGATCCTCATACAAAATTATCAATCTTTAAAATCCCAGCATCTCAGATACACCTTTGTCCCACCCTCACTCTCTCAAGAGTGGCTAACCACCCCACACGCAATCCGACATTAACTACATCCACTCATGAAACTTCCACTAACCCTGCAACACTCATGTATAGTAATCATACATAACATTGGATCGTATAGACAGTCGAATACTCGATTCTACCTTAATCCCTCCATCAAACAAGAACAAGAAATAAGGCTAAACCAAACATTCTCATGCTATAGAATCTTATTTATGTACAACTATGATGCATACACTAAGAAACTACAATAATGATGACAATTTCATACAAGGAAGATCCTAGCCTATCAGGCATCAGATAATCAAGAAATTCTATCATGTAATTCGGAAAGATCCATAGCCTATCACTAGCATGCTGTTCTTACATATCACAATATCAAATATCAGTGTGGTAGCTTGGGGGTCAACTTACTAACTCCGGTTGATCGTACACATCGCATCCTCTTTGATTATTTGAAAAACAATTTGAAAATCAATTTTAAAACTTTTTTCCTTAGTTTGAGACTAGATTCACACGAGTGTTCCTCCAATTCACTCAAACCAAGTCTCAGATACCAACTTGTAACATCCCAAAAATTCCAACAAATTTAAACTTTTCAAAACAACTATGTTCTAATAGAAGTGTTACAAAACCATTGTTTTCAAAACATTATTTAAAATCAGAGTCTCCCAAGATCCAATCAGTCGTAAAACAAAGGATGTGTAGGATCATGCCTTCACCTTGCCAAGGTCCTCTGAGGTACTTGTAAACATAAACTAAAAACTATAAGCACAAAGCTTATTGATTTCCCCAAAGTACCACCACATACATATAATAACAAACAACATGTATACATAGCCTTCAGCCTAACTGGAATGCCGCACCGGCCAACAAACTATTTGGAACGATCACAGAGCCTTCAGCCTGACTGGAATGCCTCATCGGCCTATAAACTATCTAGAACGCTTACATAACCTTCAACATAACTGGAACGCCTTACCGGGACTTCGGCCTATCTGGAACGTTCTCTGGGCCTTCGTCCGTACTGGTACGCCTCTCAATCCTGCAGTCTATCTGGGACTCCGTGGGTCTCTTGGCCTTGAATCTACTCTGGTCCACCTCAACCCAAACACACACAGCATGTCGACGTATACAAAATCGATAAACATATAAACCCAGTCAACCATAACATCATACTGATATAAACATTACCAGGTTTGTTGACTGATAACACAAAGCAATATAGTCTTAACCCACCCACACCACGAGGACATGTAACATATAAACATATATGCAGAAAAAGGATAACAGGAAGTTCTACCTCACTAAGCATAGCATCATCCTATATACCAGGATACCTATCTAACAGATCGCCACATCACAATAACATACTATCACATAACAGGATATCTAATCCAATGGGTTAGCCTTGTTTCCTTCGACTAGTAAGTATAGTGAGGAAAACTCACCTTTCGATCTGATCAATAGCTGATGAGGTCCCGAATCCGAATCTCAATTCCAGCCGACACCTATCCATCCAAGTGACCAATCACAACCAAAATCCCAAAATACCTAAAATAACCTTAGGTAAAACTTGGTCGAAGTCAATTTCAAACCGATCAAAATCCATAAGTCAGCTGAGTCAACCCAACCGAGTCACCATAGAATGAGTACGTGGGGCGTACTCTGAAGGTACGATGGGCGTACTCGCATGCTGACCACCTTCATGGTGGTTGACCTCATACGTAGGGGCATACTCCGAGTACATGGGGCGTACTCCTAGAAGCCTCAAAACCAAATAAGTGCTTAATATCTTAACACTCACGACCATTTTTCAGATCCATGGCTAAAATACCCTCAGGCATCATAAAGTTCCAACTTTATGACATTTCATGGTCATTAAGAGCTTATCTCCACTTCTTAATCCATTAAACCATAAATGACGCATGGGGAAAAACCAACCTAAATGATGCATGGGGCAGAGTCAACCTAGCTGAGTCACCACATAATGAGTACGTGGGGCGTACTCCAAAGGTACGCTGGACGTACTTGCATGCTGACCACCATTGGGGTGGTTTACCTCGTAGGCATGGCGTACTCCGAGTACGTGGGGCGTACTCCCAGAATCCTAAAAACCCAATAAGTGCTTAATTGCTTAAGCACTCATGACCATTTTTCTGATCCATGGCTAAAATACCCTCAAGAGTGATAAAGTTTCCAACTTTATGACTTTGCAAGGTTTATTAAGAGCTTAAATCCAGTTCTTGATCCATTAAGGCCTTCTAAATGATGCATGGGGCAAAAACCAACCACTTGGACTCAATTTTTATGAATCAAGACCCTTCCAAGGGTATGAAAGGACAACTCAATGGGTCAAGAACATGCTATGTTCATGAATCATCATTGTGGGACAAAAAGTGTCTTTAAAGGGAAAAACTTAGATCTACAAGATGGTATGGTAAAGATGACAACTTTATACCTTCAAGATGTTGCAAACCAAGTAGAAATCCTAGATCAAAAGTGTGCCTAACTCCAAGATCTTCTCACCACCTTTTCCTTCTTAAACCACTCCAAAACCTCACTTCAAGGCTTAAAATGGCTCTTTTTTTCTCTAGGATTGCTTGAAGGTCAAACTTACAGAAGGAGGGTGAATAAGAAGAGGGTTTGTGTCCATAAAGTTGCTTAAATATGAGCCAAAGCCCTAAAATTAGGGTTTGCATGCCAACCCTGTACGCCCTGCGTATGAAGTGTACACCTAGCATACTAAGGTCGGCCTTAGTACGCTTATTTTACATAAAAATATGCATGTCGTACTCAAAATTCCCATTTTTTACCAAATTTCCACCATGGGCCCTTTTTCCCACATTTTTACACTTAAGGACCAACAATGCAATAAGTATCAATATAAGGGTCAACAATTGAAGTGCCTTAAAACCATATGTTACAGATTTGAAGCAAGGTGAAGAAAGAAAGCACCAACTTGGAAGATCAAGACCCTATCAATCCAGGAACACCTCACCTCCAAGCTTCATTTTGAGGTATAAAGTTCTGACCTTGATGATCCTATCACTAGATCTTGTTATGTTCAAGTTTATGCTTATTAGCCCCATATTCTTGGTCCTTTTGGGTATGAGATACCCTAGACTGATTGAGTTGTCGTTCTATATGTTTTAGGGTGGTTGAGGTGATAAAAATATGATTTTGGCTCTTAGTTCTTCCCCATGCATGAGTTTGGTTATCTTAATGGCTTAAGATGTTGGGGTTTTTAGTGTTAAGCACTTAATGGCTATGCAAGACCATAAAGTTGGAAAATGTATAGTCAAGGACAACATTTGGGACTTGGATATCATTTTAGACGAAAAGTCTTAAGGTACTAAGCCCTTTTGAGAAGGGATTGCTGACGTGGTACGCACGCTAGGCGTACTGAAGGGTACACTACACATACGCGGTCTTCATCCCGACTCCTCAGTCAAACATAGTACACGTCGTGTACATCTGTGTACGCCCCATGTACGAGGTTGGGTTCACTCGGCTAGTTTGTTGAGTTTGACCAATTTTGATAAAAGGGGTATTTTGGGTAAATTGATATTAATTTTAGATTGTGCAATGTTTTGTTTATTAGATGTCGGGTATAGTCGGTTTTCAAAGCAAAGATTTATTCAGCTTGTGTTCGGACTGAGATGTGAGTTTCTTATCGTACTTATACGTCAAAGGCACCAATGCCAACCCACTAGATTATGTATCATGTTTTTAGGGTAGTTTTATGTTGGTATGGTATTGTTTAGTAGATGTGTATAATTATTTGAATTTGCTAGTTCTGAGTTTATGTTTGTTTGTTACATAAGTCGACGTATTGTGGTTAGGTTGACGCGGTCTTGCTTTGTGTTGTAGGCCAAGATACCTAGGGCAGTCCAGATATGTTGTAGGCCCTACGAGGCGGTCCAATTAGCATAAAGGTTCATATTTGCATGCTTTGTTGCTATGTTTTGTGTTGGTACTTTGGGGGAACTCACTAAGCTTTGGCTTAAAGTTTTATTTTATGGTTACAGGTACTTCTGAGGATCGTGGGAAAGTGAAGGATTGATCATTCACATCTTCCTGTTTTCATGATATGGATTTTTAGGACACTCTGATATGACTTTATTTTTGAAACAATGGCTCTTTTTGTAAACGATGGTGGTTAATGGTTGCATTTAAAAACTTTAAATTTTTATGATTTTTGGAGTGTTACAGTATGATTATAAATAATTTATGATAACAATTTAATTATATATACTCACTTATATAAAAATGACTTTTAGTCACACATTTCTGAAAACTGTGTGACTGTAAGTAATTTATTGCCACAATTTAGTTTCAAAATTTTCCCTCTTTACTAAAATTTCAACATTTTTGTTCCCAACTTACAAAAAGTTCAATATTTTTGTTTCACTCCCCTTAAAAAATTAGACCTAAGTGAGTCACGTTCCAAATACTTGTAGCCACCATTTCTCGACCACACTTTGGATCGACAACCACTCACACACATAATTACTACTGGGTGTGAGAGGTACATAATCCAATGGACAACAACGCAAAAATGCCACTTCTTACCTCTAATAATGTTTCAAAGAATACTCACTTAAATAGAGACATCGAAGATATCCCTCTAATCAATGAAATAAACAATTTCTATGTCCAATTTGGCATCGAATCAATGAAACTGTAGTTCCTTTCCAGCCTTTCAAATTTCACAATCAATTGTCAATACTCACTTGGTGTAGTTCAACAAACCTATACCGCTCAGGTAGGAACACTTGATTTTGCAGTTGTCTCAATCAAGACATCAGTTATTGTTGGTTTCTCTTTTGGCATTGAAGGAACACCTTGATTGTGAGATTGGTGAGAAAATTCACAAGATGATTTTACCATTTCTCGAATTAAAGGAAGACGATGAGTATTTTTGGTCCGATCCTGTAGATAATGCAAACGAAACGAAAGGTCTGTCAGAAAGAACCTCGTGGAGAGTGAAAGGAATATATGTGGTAGAACCACTGAACAATCGTTTAGGATATGAAAAAGGAAGTCCAAGTGGAACATTGGAAAGTCCATGCGAACCTCCGTCAGTGAAGGACGAATCTCATGCAAGTAAACCGAAACCCAAGGTGAATATTCACAAATCCTCAGAGCAACTTGCAGATCAAAAATGGAAAAGGAGCTTGACATATCAAAGAAATCTCAATGAAAGGAAGCAATTTTGCAGTCCCAAAATCCCAACTATGTTCGCAAAGAAAAATCTTCCAATCAAAATGCAAAAGCTCGTTCGCATGTGAACCCCAGTCAATGTTCGCATTGTCACTCGTGCAGTCCACAAAAACCCAAAAGGAACTTTGTTCAAAAACCTTCTTTTTCAAAGAAACCAGTGGAAAAACCAAAACCTTGTTGGGTTATGAGCATTCTAACACTCCTAAGTGTACATGCAACCCTAAATACCTTGGATCTATGTTTTCTCTATTATACATGCAAATATGAACATCCAAGGTATTATGCTAATCTAGCATACAAAATAATGGATATAACAAGATAGAATACATACCTCTTTGATAGTGCTTGTCTTCATGAAGCTTGAGTGCTTAGTGCCCCAAGTGTGACACCTCAAATGGTTCACACAACACCATAAGCACTTGGAATAACTTAGAGAGAAATTCTACACTTCATAAAATCGGTTAGCCCTCTCTAGAATAATCTAGTGGCCGATTTTGGGAAGAATAATATCTTTATATAGTGTTACAATTAGGGTAAACCCTAATTGTCATGACTTTCCATTTCCTTGGATCCATGGGTTCAAATACACCATGGAGCATCCATGGAGCATCATATGGGTTTTGGCCCAACTAGATAATCCATGGAGCATTAGCCCACTATATGAGTATGGATGATTTACACAATCAACCCATATATTTAATTAGTCTTCTTTTGATCACTTAATTAATCCTAGATTAATTCTTGATCAATACTAATTAAATAATCTTATTATTCTTATTATTAATATACTATAACTTATAATATATTAATAACCATAAGTGTCTTATTTCTCTCATTATAGTCTATCCAAGTGCATGATGCCATGCAACCCAAATGGACCATGCCGGGTCGGGTCAAGTCTTACCAATTATAGTTATGGACTTAGACATTAATCCAACAGTCTCCCACTTGGATAAGTCTAAAACTATTATTGCGTATGACTTCAGGAACCAACTAGCAATCATAGCTCTCAAAAGCTTCTGTCGAACTCTGACCTTGTAGATGAACTCTGATTTTTGTCAACGACTTGTCCATTAGATAAGGGATCATATATTCCTCCATTCTAGATATCATATGGACTGAGACATGGATTATAATCATTCTCTCTGTCCATTTGTTGTTTCCCGATTTCCGATTTATGACGACTGACTAATTGAACAAATCAAATCAGTCCTGGCCCGGCCGAGCACTTCCATTTGTCATCATCAAATCATCGAGGGGCCCACAGATATCTCTTTCATCCCGAAGGTAAAAGGAATGGATAAACTTCGACTCATATGGCTTGTTCTACTACTTGTTGAATCATACACAAAGGCACGTTTTATAGCACCGAGTTACCAAATGCAGTTTCGTGCAATCAATGTACAACCAACTCATAGTAACAACTCATATCTCTAGGTTTGAAGAATATAAGATATTATCGTCTCATGATCACTCGTGATAAAATCCATGAAGTGATTCCAATGAGCGCGGGTTGAATCCAATACTCAGAACTTATGAGCACTCATGAGTGTTGTAGCCCTTTGTCCAACATCTTAGACCTCTACAAGCCAACCCATGACAGTCTTGATTCATATCTACTTCCAACATATGACCGACTGTGGATGGTTTGAATAACTTAGTCATTCCGGAAGAATAACCTAGTTTATTCGGGAAGTCAAAACATGCAAAGTGAAACACAATAATAATTGAATCCAATATGGTCTCAGAACTTATGAATATAAATAAAACTCCTTTTATTTATCACCATATGATTACACATTATTCATTGTATATTGTTTCAACTATCAACATTATTCTTGAATTTAAAAACAATAGTTGTCCTATGCTCTAAGCATGCACACTATGTTTTCTAAACACTAGTCATGCCATACACCAAGTATGCATACTATGTTTGTCTATGATCTTTACTTTGTGAACTGGATCAATTGAACATAACTTCAATGATTCTTTTTTCACAATCCTTACTGCAAATGCAAGAATTCCAAATTCATGTCATTTACTGAAATCTGTTAGATTCTAAACTTATATGCATCGATCCTCTTGTAATGATTATGCACAAAGTCAGAAAGACTTTGCAACAATCATTACAGAGTATTCCAAAGGAGATCAATTCCTTGGAAACATCCTTCTTGCATTAAGTTTCCTTAATCTTAAACAGATTGGAAAAATTCTAACTTTGAAACATTTCCGAATTCCATTTTGACTATCACTTCTGAACAGGAGTTGCCTCCTTACAGATTATGTCAATATGGTCCTTCCAGAATTATCACTATACTTCCAATTGTCCTTGAGCAACCAATCTTTGGTAAACCTTAGATTGTCCTCGACAATTGTTTAATCCTTTTAGTCATATCCAGTTCTAAACCTTTTCCCTTCTTAATGCCCTAGGCATTTGGAAATTTTTAGAAAAGATGAATATAGCACATGTAATCGATCCTATATCCGAAGCATATGGGACACGATTCATGATGTCTCACATAAAGACTAAACCAGTCTTTTGCTATAACATTTCCATTTCAATTTGCCAAGTTCTCATAATTCAGATTATGAAAAGGGATGCCGTAATCATAATCGAATTTAAGAACGCAAATAATGGACCCATATACAGAATTTCCTTATGTTGAGCCATTCCAACATGAAATTCATATATATCCTTGACTAAATGATTAAAACCTCATGATCTAAGCTTATAGATTTGAGATGAAGTATAATTTCCTCTCCCTTAATTATAGCAAAACAACTTTTTCCTAGTTGAAACCTTTTTGTTTTCTATAATTAACATTGCTAGCTTGCAATACTTATCGTAATTATCATGCTCCCACTAACATGATGATTATTATCATAACACTTATGCTCCCACTAGCTTTGACATATACTCAGAAAGCTCGACTTCTAGAAATCAATACTTTATTAACTTTCTTACCAAAGTTCAGATTTGTGATACTAGATTGTTTTGATAAGACTTTATCAAAAAAACACACACCTTCCCTTAGATAGCTCATGGGTGTGTCAAAACAATTTTAAGAACTATGAAAAGGGATGCCGTAATCATAGTCTTGATCGTTTTGACCTTTGCCATTTCTCACAAGTCCAAGTTAGTGTGCCGGTAAACCACACACGCTCCACTAACGACTTTGAGAATGCAAATATTACAATTGCTATCTAGCTAAAATCTACTTAGTGGAAGTGTTTCCTCACCATCATTTTCATGAATCGGAGAGAAACTCTATGACACTTAGATTTAATGGTGTATGAGTTCTTATCCATGTGAATTGTCAAAACCATAGTCACAAGACAAGGATAATGACAAATCCAAACTCATATGGAGTGAACTCAATCTTAATTTCTTGCCACCTGGTAGCTCAAGGGCCTACCATTGCTTCCAAGTTGTTGTGCAACACATTGAGAACTCTAAGAACTCATATGCAAAGCCAACTCTAACTGGAATGGGCACAGAATATGTCAACACGATAGGTTATAAACCTTAAGTCGTGTGCTAGTGAAGAACTTTAGGTTTTATTCTTGATTAGTTCTTGAGACTTTCAAGACCTTTAAGACTCCCACTGTCCTCTTGACCTATAAGACTCCCTTGTCAAACATCCAAGAGATAGTGTGGATTCTAATCAAGACAAACACTTCACACAATTGGCCTAAGTTGGTCTTTGTTTTATCCAAAACATCACAACTTACCAATTTCAAATGTACAAGAGTAGAAAACTTTTACTCTTACATTTGTCAAGTGTTTTAAACCTTCTTTAAGGACATGTCACTCAAATTACAATCTTGGAGTATGACTCTAAGACTTGTATTGGAACGAAGTATGACTCATCTTCTTGATTTAACCATTTCAACAATTCAAGATCCCTTCTTCTTAGTCATACGAATGCACTAAGACTTCCTTAGAGAACTAATTTTGATATGGTTTCTTAATCATTAAGATGATCACAAAACTGATACTAAAGTACTCTCCCATCTTTTCATATTTGAGAAACTTTTATCCTTCTGCCTAACTTGATTCTTCTTATCCGCTCTGCCATGCATTGGAACCTTTTCCAATGTCTCAGAGTTACACTTAAGCTTGTAAGTATAATCATATTTCCTGAACTCTAGTAAAATATGACGAATAGACTTATATCTTTTGTGGTGGACTTAATCAGTGCACATGACTATGTACTCGATCCCTTAGTCCATTACTTGACTCACACATCCATGTGAATAAGTAATTAGTCTTAATTTTTCCAATACTTGAAAAGTTCTCATTCATCATGCTATACAACTTGCATGATTCCAAGTCCCGGTCCAATTGAGACTTGGGTGATGAGAATCTTTCCTTATTTGGTAAATTTAGACATTACCACAAATGAAGGAATCAATTTCATATTTCCACTCTTGCTATTAATGGAATCATATAAGCAACAATTTTTCCTCAAATGCCATTGTAAGGATATTTTTTTTTTTAAAATAAAATCAAAATTTTTTTTATTTTAAAACTATGCGGAAAAACTTATCCTTACAATCCATACGAAAACTTGTTGTTGTCTATTCCTTAGCAATATCTCATAACTCCTAAGAAGTAGCTCAAGAATCCGATCTTCAAACTACGCGATAGAAATCCATCTATGCGATCAGATTCAGCATATTCTTTCTTTTAAGTTCCTTTACTTTTCTTTGATTCTTAAAACATTACCATGTGACCCAGTCACATCATGTATCCGGAATCTCAGAATAGAAACTTAACAGAGTTAGATTAGTGGACTTTACCTGAAGTAGAGTCAATCTTATTGACTTTAACATCCTTAGGTAAACTTGGCAGCTTCGCAACTAATGACCCTTCCTTTGGCAATATAAACATATGGACCCTTTGATAATGGTACGCGGGACTATCACAGACTTAGCTTTTCTCTTTACCATTTGTTCAACCGAGTTGACTATGGCTGATCCCTTTCCATTGGGAAGAGAATGCTTTTTCTGTATTTCCAGTGTCACCATTGTCAATGTCCATAAAGTTTCAGGAAGTTGATCTTAACAATAGATAAGATCATTAAGGGTCTTGTCATAGTCTATTTCATAGGTGTCCCAAAGGAACTCACTATGTGACTTAGAAAGTGATTGAACCACCAACTTTCTCAAGACTTTGACACCCAACTCTCCCGGCTTGTCAATATGTGACTACATCTCCAAGATGTGATCACACCTAGACCTTGCCTTGCCATTAGGGCTTGAGTGATCTTAAACTTTTCAAGAACTTGTGGGTTAGGGAGAATAATTGGAGGAGGAGAAAGAAGTATGATATCTATGGGACATCATCTTCATTTAGGAAAGCTTGTTTCAAGAGATTTGGGAAGATCATAAATGTCTAATCCAGACATGTTATGGGAGATATTCAAGATAGTTGATCTTTGAGTCCTTAATATGACACCCAATATGAAAATATTAAGGCTAGGACCCAACAAACTATTTTATAACTTAGAAGAGGTATGCCGTAATCCAAGCTATAAAACAATTTGAAGGTAGGTGAATGACGATTCACCAATTTCCACCAAGATAAACGAAATGTATTATTAGGTTTTAATTGGTTTTGAAACTCCTAGATCTTTTGAGATTCATTGAACTGTTCAATGGCATGTTTCAATCTCGAGTGTGCCCTTCAAGTTTTGTGACTGGGATGCCGAGGATCACAAAACAAGGTGTGAAGTAACCATGCAAATTACTGGGTACCCTTAAGTGTTTATCCCTCAATCGATGTGCCGGTTAACCACACACGCTCCACCGATACTATGATAAACATTAAGTCACCCTTTGCCTACCTTGTTAAATACGAGTTAGTGTGCCGGTTAACCACACGCGCTCCACTAACCGACTCAAACAAAGTGCAAAGTGTAATTTCATGGATTAGCACCTTATTCACATTTTCCTAAGTAACTAAGATTGGGTATTATTTAGAGTTTAGTTACTTAGTATTTATCATTAATACTTTTAATGAAGGGAGAATTATAGTCATGTCAAACCCGTTCGGCTAACGACCCTCCACCAGTCAAGCGAGCGGTGGGTGAGAGTGAACACCCATTAAGTTGCCATTTTATAGGCAACAACCTTATACCCACCTTATAGACCGGCTTCGTGAATGAGGCGTACTAGCGGTAAGACCGACTTTACTCTTATACATATATATATATATATATATATATATATATATATATATATATATTATTAACTTATAATATTATAAAGTATAAGGGTTGAATTTTAACTTTTAAAATTCTAAGGGCTAACTTGGAATTAAAGTATTCATAAGAGAAAACTTTACAAATTCCAAAACTTGAGGGCAAGTTTTGAAACTATTCAAAACTAATTAATTCCATAACTTATGTATTTAAAGTAGTTTTAATCCAAAAACTCTTCAAGTTCCATAACTTGTGGACAAATTATGGAAGACTTTAAACTAATAAAGAATTAATCTTTTCTTTATTTTATAACTTATGGAATTAATTAAGGTTACATATTTTATTTATTTATTTATTAATGAAGTGACTCTTGAACCTCCATAACTTAAGGACAAGACTCTTCATCTTTTTTGTAACCTTTGCCAACTTTATGAGTTTTATGAGTCTTTAATGTGACCCTTCATGTAACTTAAGGATAAGTTACACAAACACATTTTATACTCAACTCTTAGATTAATTTGGATTGAAAACAACTTTTTCACTCAACTTTTCTATTAATCTAAGCAACTCATAAGAACAAGATAATTCAAATCAAACTTTTTCATGTAATTAGTCTAACCTTTAAACTAATACAAAACATGAATCTATTGACAATTATCTTTGAAAATGGATTAGCATGAACATTACCACATTTAAAAAACAAGTTTATAAGTTCAAAACAACTTAGGGTAATGTTCCTAGTCCATTTCTAGCCAAAAACCTCGAAGATATGCTGTCTGGGGTCCGACTCATCGAGTGCATGAACACAACTCGGCGAGTTGGATGCATTTTGCCTTGGACTCGTCGAGTCCCTTCATGGACTCGGCGAGTCAGCTGGGCTGACAGCATCAAAACTCGATTTTTCAGCTTCTATTGCAGGTATAACAAGAAAACAAGCCTAGGCTCTGATACCACTGTTGGGTTATGAGCATTCTAACACTCCTAAGTGTACATGCAACCCTAAATACCTTGGATCTATGTTTTCTCTATTATACATGCAAATATGAACATCCAAGGTATTATGCTAATCTAGCATACAAAATAATGGATATAACAAGATAGAATACATACCTCTTTGATAGTGCTTGTCTTCATGAAGCTTGAGTGCTTAGTGCCCCAAGTGTGACACCTCAAATGGTTCACACAACACCATAAGCACTTGGAATAACTTAGAGAGAAATTCTACACTTCATAAAATCGGTTAGCCCTCTCTAGAATAATCTAGTGGCCGATTTTGGGAAGAATAATATCTTTATATAGTGTTACAATTAGGGTAAACCCTAATTGTCATGACTTTCCATTTCCTTGGATCCATGGGTTCAAATACACCATGGAGCATCCATGGAGCATCATATGGGTTTTGGCCCAACTAGATAATCCATGGAGCATTAGCCCACTATATAAGTATGGATGATTTACACAATCAACCCATATATTTAATTAGTCTTCTTTTGATCACTTAATTAATCCTAGATTAATTCTTGATCAATACTAATTAAATAATCTTATTATTCTTATTATTAATATACTAGAACTTATAATATATTAATAACCATAAGTGTCTTATTTCTCTCATTATAGTCTATCCAAGTGCATGATGCCATGCAACCCAAATGGACCATGCTGGGTCGGGTCAAGTCTTACCAATTATAGTTCTGGACTTAGACATTAATCCAACAAACCTCATCATTCTCAACCCACGAAAGTCTCATTCAAGGATGATAAAGGAAAAGGAAAGTTAATCTTGGATTTTGAAGTTCCAATCAAGAAAACAACCACTAACTCAAAGAAAGCTCAAAAAGGGTTCATCAAGAGTCAAATCCAAAATAAACTAAAACAATTTGTTCCAAAAGAAACGAAAGTAAAACCGCATTAGCTAAACATACTTATATGGTTAATCTTGCAATTAATTTTCCCCGTTCTGTAAAAGACTCATAAGGACCCAAGCAAATGTGGGTTCCTAAATTTGCTTGATTTTTGTAGGTTATACATGACAAGCAGTTTGACAATGAATGGTATATCAATAGTAGTTGCTCGCGTCACATGACTGGGCGGAAGGAGGAGTTGCGAGAGTTTAGAGCTCTCAAAGATGGTGGAAACATGAATTATGGAAACAACTCATTTGGAAGGATTAAAGGCTATGGGATGATAATGAATGGCGACTTTTCGATTGTTAAGGTAGCATATGTGGAAGGATTACAACACAACCTCATAAGCATTTCTCAATTGGTTGTGGGGACAGGCTTGAAAGTATCATTTGATGACAAAGGATCTAAAATCATTTAAAAGAAGAAGAAAGAATTTCTTCTAAAGTCAAAGCGCAAAGGCGAAATGTATCCATTAAACTTGAATCTGATACGAGGGAAACCTGCCATTTGCTTGCTGACGAAAGCTCACTCAGATGAAAGTTGGCTATGACATAGAAGACTTTCGCACCTCAACTTCAAATACATCAACAAGATTGTTCTTGGTGATCATGTGTGAAGGCTTCCACTCTTAAAATTTGACAAGGATCATTTATATGCAGCTTGTGAAATGGGGAAGCAAAGCAGAAAAAGTCATCCAACACTAGTAAACACGAAAGTCATCGAACCTCTGGAACTTCTACACATAGACCTTTGTGGACCTTCTGCAATCGAAAGTGTCAGTGGTAGTAAGTATATTCTTATAATTGTTGATGATTTTTCATGTTTCACATAGGTGTACCTTCTTAAATAGAAAGCTGAACCCACACCAAAACTCAAGGATTTCATAAAGCAAATTGAGCTTAAACTGCGAAAGTTGGTTCGCAATGTTCGCAGCGAGAATGGGTTGGAATTTAAAAAACAAGTGTTTGAATAATTTCTTGCTGAGAAGGGAGTCCCACACAACTTATTTGCTTCTACACTCCACAAAAAACGGTGTAGATGAAAGATGAAACCGCTCCTTATACGAAGCTACAAGAACTATGTTGTAATTCGCATGTCTACCTCTCTACTTCTGCGCCGATGCCATCACAACTACATGCTTTACCCAAAACAGATCCATCCTAAATAAGAGATTTTCACTTAATCCTTATGAAATCATCAATAATCGCAAACCTAATGTTAAGTTTTTCCATCTTTTTGGTTCCAGGTGTTTTATCTTCAACTCCAAGGAACAACGAAACAAATTCGATAGGAAAGTTGATGAGGGTATATTTTTGGGATACTCGTTGAACTCTAAGGCATATAGGGTTCTTAAATAACAATCCAAAAAGATGGAAGAACCTACTATGTCACGTTTGACTATAACTACTTGAAGAGGATTGAGTCGAATGAGAATCAATCAAAGGAAATCTTTCCTAACCAATGTCCGACCACGATTCCTTTAACCAATATGTATGAGGAATTCATGTTACTTTTTGATGAGCTAGAGAAGGCCGTCTCATCCGAATCAAAAGCAGTTGACAAGAAACAAGATGAATTGAAGAAAATAATTGACGAAGCTGCGACTGATTTGCCACAACGGCCACCAAGTGCGAACATTCCTCAAGACACGAACACTACATTCCAGGGGGAGAATTCTGACTCCAATTCAAGTCCTCAGGGGGAGCAATCTACACCACAAGATACGAACATCCCATCGTAGGGGGAGGGTTATACTTTGTCTTTCTCTTTTGAACCACTCTCTAATAAAGATAACTCACCTCCCAAAATGAATTTCGAACCTCCATTCTCAGGAGATACTTCAATTCCTGAAGAAGAGGACCTCTCATCATTCGAGGGGGAGAATAAGGATGCGAATGATGATTCGGGTGTACAATAAGAATTCGAAGAAGTAAATGCTAAATTGGACCCCTCTTATGATCCAAACTATCCTCCACTAACCAAATGGAGCAGGGATCACCTAAAAACCCAAGTAATCGGGGAATCTTCTGCAGGAGTCCTTACGAGATCTGAGCAAAAAGCGAAACTCACATGGTGGCCGTCAAGAATATCTTCAGAACGAAACTGACACTTTAGTTAGTTTTTATGTTGGGATTATAGTATTGCGTCTTTGGGTCATTTTCGTTAGTTTTTATGTACACGGGTTGGGCCTGTCCTCCCGTAGTTATCTACTAGGGCTAGAGTACTTAAGATGCATGCATGCATCATATTTGCACAACTCTGATAATTTCTATAACCCTAATCACGCCTCAACAGTAGCAATTGTTAGTCGAATTCTTCTGAGGTGTGACACTTAATCATTAGCTTATTTGAAGATCATTGTGACTTGGAAGGGGAGTTCTTCAAAGACAAGAAGTGATTTGGTTTCTTAATTTTGAAATGGGTTTTTATGGCGGGTTTGGATTTATTGAAGATCTTTAGGATTACATTAGAAAATGAAGTTTAAAAACATTACTTCAGTGCTTGGTTTATATATATATATATATATATATATATATATATATATATATATATATATATATATATATATATCCTAGAACCCGTTTTTGAAGCCTATTGAAGAATCAAGATTCGTGGATTGCTTCAAATATTCCTCGTTGTGAGATCATTTCTTATTTGCTAGATGCCTGTTTTGGAAGTTGAAGCCTTGTCATACATTATATACTTTGTGGGGGAGATTGTAGGGTTTCAAAGTACTCCATGGATTATGGCAACGGGCCCCCTTGATGAAGTGTTGGTTAAAAGCCCAAGATTTGTCTTTTCCCTATAAATAGTCATGTATTATTCATTATTAGGGTTAAGATTGAGGCAAAATGTAGCCGCCACGTTGTGAGGTTTCTTATGTAGAGTTAAATTCTTTAGTCTATTCTGAAAGTGTAATTTATTCCTCATGTTTTGAATAAATCGAGTGATCATTCAACATATCTTTATATTTGGGTTTTTTCCTATTTTCTGCATCCTGTTCATCAAATCACAATTAGGGTTTTAATCCCAACAGGATTAGTTTGTCCTATCAAACCCGTTTGACTAACAACCCTCCACCAATCAAGGTAGTGGTGGGTAAGAGTGGATACCTAATGACGGTCACTTTATAGGCTACTTCCTTAAACTCCCCTTATAGATCGGCTTTGTGAATGAGGTGTACTAGCGGTTCGAATGACTTGTCTTATATATATATATATATATATATATATATATATATATATATATATATATATATATATATATATATATAGTATACTTTGATATGAAACCATTACGAGAACACATTGTAATAATTATTGGGTTTTGAATGATTTAAAAAGTTTTAAATTGGCATGATTTTTATGGGTGTCACAACACTTTTCCTCTGACTTTGATTCTAATCGGGCCTTTGATGTCATTAATGGTATGGATTGGTTTTCTACCAATCACATCGATATTCTCTGCAATACAAAATAGTGTTTGTATTCTGCTTGCTAAGCATGGTCATGTTATCGTTCATGGTCAGAAATCTCAAGGGTCTATTCCGATCATTTCAATGATGAAGCCAAATAAGTGTATGTCGAGTGGCTGTGAGGCCTTCTTGGCTCAGGCAGTGGAGAGTTCAAGGAAGATATTGGAGCCTTCTGATGTGGACGTGGTCAGGGAGTATAGTAACATTTCCCTGATGAGTTCTATGGTTTAGCGCCACCATGTGAGGTTGAGTTCCCGATATAACTTATTATTGGTGCGGTTCTGATTGCCAAAGCGTTGTATTCAGGGGCGGATTTAGGGGGGGTTCTGGGGTGGCACCGACAACCCCTAAATTTTCTGGCCGCAGTGGAACAATTTTCGAAATTTTTTAAAATTTTTATTTTTTCTACTATCATGCAACCCCTAATATTCCCATGCAACCCCTACTATGAAATCTTGTGTCCGCCCCTGGTTGTATTGGTTAGCTCCTTTAGGAATGAGGGAAATGTTATCCTAGCTTAAAGATTTGTTAGAGAGGTGTTTTATTCAACTGATTTCATCACCTTAGGGAGTCCCGGTTCACTTTGTGAAGAACAATGCTGGCTCTATGCACATATGTATCAACTACTGGGAGTTAAACAAGGTGACTGTGAAGTAAAAGTACCCACTCTCGAGGATTGATGATCTCTTCGATCAGTTGCAGGGAGCTAGTCCTTTTTTGAAGATTTATTAACGTTCGGGTTATCATCAAGTGCAGTTCTATGACCCCGATTTTCCTAGAACTTTTTTCAAGACCCGTTGTGGACATTATGAGTTCTTGGTGATGCCATTCGGGTTGACAAATGCATTGTCAATATTCATGGATCTAATGAATCGAGTATGACGTCTATTCTTGGACAAATCAGTTATAATCTTTACCAGTGACATTTTTTATATATTCTCGGAGTGTCGAGGACCATCGACGACACTAGCGTGAGGTGTTAGATACGTTGTGGAGGGAGACACTATATGTAAAGCTCTCTAATTGTGAGTTCTGGTTGAAAGAGGTGCAGATCCTGGGGCACATAGTTGGATACGGGGAGATTAAAGTGGATCCAGCTAAGCTCTTGGCGGTAAAGGAGTGGCATAAGACTAAGACTCCTACTGAAGTTCATAGTTTCATGGGGTTGGCCAGATATTATAAAAGATTTGTCAAAGACTTCTCCAAGGTAGCGGGACCATTAACCAAATTTATCAGGATGACAAAACCTTTTGCATGGACCGAGAAACAGGAGAAAGCTTGGTTATAAGAATATAAGAACTCAAAGTAAATATTATATATATATATATATATATATATATATATATATATATATGTATGTATGCTAGGAAACTACCTATACACTTAACAAACATACTTTCAATATAAAAGTACATTTAATTAAGATATTAAAAACCTATGAACTCACCAAGTTTAAAGTTGACACTCCTTCAAAACACTTGTATTCTCAAGGAGCTAAGCAAATGCAAGACATATATTCAAAACTGTCATGGGATTACAGTTTCTAATTCTTATTTCAGTACTTTCGAAATAGCCTACTGTTAGGGCTTACTATGTGCTTTCCAGTTTTTGTACCATAGGCCAGGGGATATTGTAATTTAATCTTTTCAATAAATAAAAGTATATATTTCATATCATATTGTTGTATTGTTCAATTTATGATTAATATTGCGATCCATGATGTCGTCTCACAGCTTGGCGTTTCCGTCGCCGGCTAGGAGTGTGACAGATTGGTATCAAAGCTATTTGCTATAGTGAACTAGTATCTTCTTAGAAGAATACAACTATAACTTAGGGCTAATATATTCCATATAGGTTTACCCGATTAAAACTGAGTCTAAAAAGTATTATTATTAATTACACTACTGATTGGCTACTTACGGGAGCAGTGTCAGCATGGATATGTCGCTTAGGGTTGTTGGATTCAAAAAGACTATACGCCAAAATGATATTGCCCACCGACTATCTTAGCTGGCTAGTTCTCTGTCAGCTAGCCTTGAAGTACAAAACAAAAATTCATAAAATACAAAAAAAAAAAAAAAAAAAAAAAAAAAGCCAAGATATAGTGTTATATATAGAAGCTCTGTCCCTCGATGAGAACACAAACTTAAGATTTTATGTCAAAAACAACATCTAATGTTAGTATGATACATAGGCCAAACCACAACGAGACCTAGTTGCACATGTAAGCTTTATTATGGTCCGGCCTATGATGGAATCAACTTGGATACAATGGTCGACATTTAAGCGCTTGAGAAGTTTTACGGAGGAGGAAATGAGTTCACAATTCATAACAGAAATTAATTACATTAGAATCATAGGATTTTGATAACTTCCATAAAAAAAAACTTATAGATTTTATGCTTATTAAACCCTCATAAAAACTATAACATAAAAATCTATCATGTTTATGTAGGATTTTAAAACACTAAAATGCCTAACTTCGGTCATTGGATGGATATTGTTGAATTGAAGGAGCATCAAACAGTCACACACACTCCAGATCTTGAAGAACCCATTTTCACAGCAATTCCTATAACACCTGCTCCACTATCACCTAAACCATTTGAAGAAGATGACTTCTCTGAGGAAGAAGAGGAACCTATACAGGATGAGCAACCCATCCCACCCATTCCTATCATCCGAATATTTTGAGATGCATCTGGTAGTTTCGAGATGAGTGTTTCTTGGGAGATGCCTCCCAAGAAACACTCCTCCACCAGGATATCCTGCCATTCTGAAACTGCCACGACCTACATGGATGACTCATCACAGAGAATGAGTTTGGGAGGAGGGAAGAGAGACTGATCAGTATGAGGTTGGAGGACCATCTTAGTCTACTCCTTACTATTTGGCACACTCAAGTAATGCAATGCCAATTCGGGTTACTCGCAGTGCGCGCCTGGGTAATCAGGTCCGCATTGTCAGTGAGGAGTTGGGAGTTATTAAGGGGAATGTGTGAATTTAGATGGTAGCGACCGTGTGATTGATGAGACAACACTGAAGACTGCATACCATCACCTTGGCGCTTTTCAACGAGTTATGGTGATTCAAGGAAAGACTCTCTTCATTGGATCACTTGAGACAGGAGTCAGACCTAAGAGTCAAAGCAGTAAAGGATAGGGGATGTGTAGAATATCTAAAAACACATGATTTTCAATATCAGATTGATGACCTAGTGGATATACTAGGCACTCGCTTCGGTCCATGGTAGATCAATAAGGATAGGGTATGTATGTAGGTGAAGGGTTGTAGATTTATGGGAACGTAGGAAAGTGTATATATAATTGTTGTCATTTTTTTGGGGAATAGTCATCTGTGTATTTGTAAATAGAAACTTTTCCATCCCTAAACCCCAAATTTTGTTGAGTTTTGATAGGGTTATGATCATTGTAATCCAAAATAATATATATATATATATATATATATATATATATATATATATATATATATATATATATATATATATATATATATATATATATATATATATATATGAAGTTATGTTTGAAAACCACATTCTTAACAAGTCATTTTGAGTTTAGAAAATTATATAGAACCATCATTTCAAATTAGAAATCTATAGAGATTTTAGAATCATGTGTACTATCATATATGATAAAAACTGTTTAAACATTGATAACATGTACAATTTAAAAAACAATAAATTATTTGAAGTATTTTTATTAGAGTACCCTATCATTTTAAACCTAAAATATTAGAAATTTCAGAGAAGTTCACAACAATTGTAATGATAAATTAGTCATTTGTACTTACAATTCTGTGACTAAATTTAATTATTCATTCGACTTATACGCTCTATAAACAAACTATAATAGGATGAAATCATGCCTCCCAAAAGAAGAAGTTCTAGACTCAATCCAATCCCAATTGAAACACCAACACCACGACCAAGGTGTAGGCCAATCATGGAACCAACGCCACCACTAAAACAAGAAACAACTATTACACTAGATTCTCCAATAATTCAACTACTGGTTGTACAACAAGTCACCGAAGCCTTGGAAACTCATGGGATTGTTAGAAACACATCATAAATTCAAGGTGGAGGTGATGGTGGTGTTTTAGGAGGAGGATGAGTTGTAAACATTTCCCAAGGTGATAATAGGGTAAATCCAAGGTTTTGTACTTACAAAGACTTTATGAACTGTAAACCTCAATTCTACTACAATACTGAAGGGTAGTGGGAATGACCCATTAGATTGAACAAATAGAAGTCGTACTCCATATCATTTTATGTACTAAGGACTGCAAGGTGAAGTTTGCTACTTGCACGTTCATGGATACAACCCTGACTTGGTGGAATGACCAATCAAAAACTCTTGGCATTGATGCAACCTATGTCATCTCTTGGTATGAAATGCAACAAATGCTTATTAACGAATATTGTCGTAGAAATGAGATGTAGAAGCTAGAACAAGAAATTTGTAACCTTGCTATGAAAGGCACATCAATTTCAATCTATACCACTCTATTTAATGATTGGGCCACTCTATGCCCATCATTTGTAACTCTAGAATACAAAAAAGATCGAGATATACATTTGGGGACTGGTTTCTCAGATTCAAGGGATGGCCACTGCTTCAATACCCACTACCTTTGATAGTGCCAAGCATTTGGCCTTCAACTCAACTAACAGAGTATCTGTCAAGGAACAATGGTGAATAAGGATGACACCTCCAGATCTGAAGATAATAAGAGAAATTTTGATGGTTATCCACGAGGAAATTTGAAACAACCCTTGTGGAAGAAATGAAATACAAGAAGAGTAAATGCAACAAATACACCCTCACTTGCTCCACTGAGGATGTATATTTGAAATCTCCTTAAGTGCAACAAATGTAACTACCACCATGTGGCTGCTTGTCGGGATATGAGTTGTAACAACTATAAAAGGAAGGGTCACGCTGCCAAGTTCTGCAAGAGCATGGCTTCGGTAATAAATCCTGGAACCAATGCTGGTGGAAGTCGCAATTGTTATGAGTGTGGAGAAGCAGGGAATTTCAAGAGGGATTGACTAAAAATGAAAAAACAAGGAGGAAATAGGAGGGGAAGGGAACTTGTGATAGGCACTAGAGATGCAATCCAAGACCCATCAATGGTGACTGGTAAGATTCTTGTTAACAATGTATATACAAAAATACTTTTTAATTCGGGTGTTGATAAGATATTTACAAGTCCTAAGTTTTTGCAACTATTAAGTCGTAAATCCATTAGACTTAATGAAAATTATATGGTAGAAATGACTAGTGGTGAACCAGAAAGTATCAAGAAATATTAGAAAATTACCTACTAACTCTAAATAACTACACCTTTCACATTAACTTAATGCCAATGACAATTGGGGGATTTGATATAATAATTTGAATGGATTCACTATCCCTTCATCGAGCCAATATATTATGTTATGAGAATGTTGTTCGAATTCCCCTACCCAACGATGAAACCCTGATCATTTGCAGAGACAAAATCAGGGGAAAACCTCTGAATCATTTCCTGCATGAAGGCACAAAAATATCTATATAGGAAATGTTATGTTTTCCTAGCTCACATTATAGAGAAGATAATTAAATATAAGAGATCAAAGACATACCACACGTGTGATTATCCAAAAATATTTCTAGAAGAGATTTACCTGGATTACCTCCAGTCAAACAAGTTGAGTTGCGCATCGACATAATACCTAGAAAAACACTAGTAGCCAAATCTCCTTACATATTGGCACCATCTGAGATGTAAGATATATCCAGTCAACTTCAGGAATTTCTTGACAAAGGATTTATCAAACCAAGCTTCTCACCATGGGGAGCACCAATGTTATTTGTCAAGAAGAAAGATGGATCCTTCCGAATGTGCATTGATTTTTGGGAGTTAAACAACTAACTATCATAAACTGATACCCACTCCCAAGGATCGATGACTTATCCGATCAACTCCAAGGATCCAACTACTACTCAAAGATCGATTAAATATTAGGATACCACCAACTATGATTCTAAGAAGAACATATTCCAAAGATTGCCTTTTGGACTCGGTATGGTCATTACGAGTTCCTGGTCATGCCTTTTGGATTAACCAATGCACCAGTAGTCTTCATGGATCTTATTAACTGTGTATGAAAACCTTACATGGATAAGTTTTTGATTTTAAATCATCGATGACATATTGATATACCTAAAAACAAGGAAGAACATAGAAAACACCTATAACTAATCTTAGAACTACTAAGCAAGGAAAAATTGTACACCAAACTCTCTAAGTAAATTATAAATTAGAGAAGTATATTTTCTAGGACATGTAGTCGTTAACAAGGGAATTCATGTTGATCCCTCCAAGATTGAAACTCTTAAGGATTAGGAAGAACCAACCACACCGATAGAGGTGCGCCAATTCCAAGGTCTTGTAGGCCATTATCGGAGATTCATAAAGAATTTCTCCAAGATAGCCAAACCTCTCATAATGCTAACCTAGAAAGAAAAAAAGTTTGTATGGAAAGACAAACGAGGTTTTCATTTCAGAAGCTTAAACAAATGTTATGTAGTGCGATGTGTACTGCGATGTGTCACATCAAGGATTAAAAGGTGTACTAATGCAAACAAACAAATTCATTTCCTAAAGTTCTAGACAACTCAAGGTGCTTAAGAAGATCTACACTACCCATGATCACAAACTGGGAGTTGTAGTCTTCGCATTAAAGATATGGCAACATTATCTTTACGGTATGAAGTGTACCATATTCACATATAACAAGAGCCTTCAACACATATTCAATCAGAAAGACTTAACATGAGACAAAAAAGATGGATCGAACTAATGAATGACTACGAATGTGAAATTTGTTATCATCCCAGAAAGGAAAATGTAGTAGCAAATGCATTGAGCCAGAAAGAACAAACAAAAACCAAACGAGTTCGAGCCTTAACAACGACAATTCGGACAAACCTCACCATAAAAATTCGAGATTCTCAACTTGAAGCTCTAAAGAATGAAAATTTCATGAACGAATCCTTATGAGGTATGGATAAACAATTTAAGATTTGGGATGATGGAGCAAGATACATCATGATCCGAATATAGACACCAAATTTCGAAGATCTAAGAGGCTTAGTCGTGGACGAAGCACACAGATCAAGGTATTTCGTCCATCTTGGCCCTAACACAGATCAAGGTATTTTGTTGGTAGTTCCACGAGGAATTGGACACAAGACTACATTTCAGCCTTGCCTATCATTCGCATACCAATGGCCAGAGTGAGTGGACCATTCAGACACTTGAGGATATGTTACGGGCTTGCGTCATAGATTTCAATGGGAGTTGGGATTCCTGCCCACCACTTGAGGAGTTTTCCTACAATAACAACTATCACTCAAGCATTGGTGCCCTACCCTTTGAGCTCTTGTATAGTCGGAGATGTTGTACCCCATTTTTTTAGAGGGGGCGAGGGGGGTTGGTCACAGAGTCATGGGAAGGACTGAGGTGGTCCTTCAGACCATAGAGTTTATTCAATAGATCAGGCAGAGACTGCAGACAACTCATTGTCGGTAGAAGAGTTATGCAAACCAGTTCTGATCAGAGTTGGAATTTTCAGGTTGATGATATGGTACTACTGAATGCCTTGCCCTGGAAGGGTGTGATACGCATCAAGAAGAGGGGGAAATTGGGTCCCCTATATATATTGGACCATTATGTGTGATCTCCAAGGTAGGTTAGGTGGCCTACCAGTTGGATTTGCCGATTGAGCTCAGTCAGATCCACATAACCTTCCATGTTTCGTAGTTGCGGAAATATGTGTTAGATAATGTAGCAGTGGTTCATTTGGATGATATCTAGGTCGATGAGCGCTTGAGTTATATTGAGAGGACGGTAGTGATAATAAAGAGAAAGATGAAGGTCTTGCGCAATAAGGAGATTCCATTGGTAAAGGTTCGATGACAACATCAGAAAGGCTCCGAGTAGACCTGGGAGCCGGAGGCAGAGATGCAGGAGCATTATCCTGCGTTATTCGCGGCAGCCGACTTCGAGGATGAATTTTAGTTCAAGTGGGGGAGAATGTAACATCCCGGTGTTGTGGTATTTTCAATTATAACCCTATATATGAATAAATATGTTATAGTTTGTTGGGTTGAGACGGACCAATGGATAGACTGAAAAGCCAAAATACCTAGGGCGGTCCGGATAGACTGAAGGCCTGCGAGGTGAACCAGTCAGGCCGAAGGCCCAGAGAGTGGTCCTGATTAATTGTAGTCCCGGTGTGGCGGTCCAATCATGTTGAAGGCATGATAAATTTTGTTGTTTGTTATGCTTATGTAGTGATACTTTGGAGGGACTCACTAAGCGTTGGCTTACAGTTTTAGTTTTGTTTCAGGTACTTCTGAGGACCATGGCAAGGCAAAGGCATGAATGTACACATCCTTGGTTCTATGTTGTTGATCTTGGGAGAATTTGATTTTGAATAATGTTTTTTGAAACAATGGTTATGTAAACACTTCCTTGTAGTAAATGGGTTGGTTTGAAACGTTTAAATTTGTTGTGATTTTTTAGATGCTACACATCATCATCATTTAAGAAAGGAAGAGGCCTTTAACATGAAGTATTAAGGAATTGGGTGAAGGAGCGATTCCTTGTTAAGTTTTTTGTAAGCGAGCATGTTTGAAGGAGATCTGGTGTTAGGGAAGCATTTTCAATTAGAATAGCATTATGGTTATGTCAGCCAAGGTCCAGACTGCGATGCATTTAAAAGTTTTGAAGACTCACTCTAGGATTAAAGTTTTAGTGGGACAATAGGGTATCGACATATATTTGTTCGATTTTTCTAGGCTAATATTAGTAGCGGCTATAAATGAATATATAATCGTGAGGATCATAGATGACAAGTGTTGTTAGGACGTTTATTCTTAAGTGGTGGCTTACAACCATAGATGCCATATAAAAAATTGCCTAGATACCTTAAATAATAAGAGGAATTGTGAGAAAATATATATGATGAGTAAGGAAGGTCTGCTCTGAGTGAGTTCCTCCCAAGAAAGTTAAGATACAGTTATATTAGTAAATCAGGTATTCAAGCACGAGGTGCATATCACAATTATACAAAGGACGTGATGTTTGCATGTGTTATGGGCCTCAACAGTCATATCAGTTAACCTTTCTTAGTAGAGTTTTAGTATAACAAATAGTTAACAATTCGATATTAAAATATTGTCATACGAGATACAGTATGAGAGAAAAGTAAGGATTCCTAATTGTTGGATAAAGTAAGCCAGTCGGTGCATAATAGAGGAGAGTTCACGCCAATGTGATTTGATAGGATTTCAAAATTCCAAGTTAACGATCGTACTAACTCAAGGGACACTCTTGGGAGTGAAACAATTTAAACATACATAAAGTTTAAAACAAGGTGAGGTTGCAAGTGCTACATTATAAGATAAACAGAAGACTGACGTCTACCGAATGAGTTTAGTAAAAGGAGATAATATGGACCTGAGAAACATTAAAAGATATAGTTTGGTGACTTAGTTTGTGTCAAAAGAAAAATCCAAGAGCAACAATTTCGTGGACGAAATTATTATATTTTTTTTAACAGCTAGACTTCAATTAAAAACATTAAAAAGTTGGAACAGGATACAATACAATGGGTTTTCAACCCAAGAGTTCCAAATCAAATTCCTACCCTATTCCGCTCTACACTTAATCCATAAAAAAGGCCAAAGCCTTGACATCATAGGCTAAAGCTAATGGACTCTTCACCTTAGTATTGGTGTTGAAGATCACTTCGTTCCTATATTTCCATATAGTCCATAAGAACGCTCTAGATATCGCTTATAAGGTGTCTAAATACCTACTTCCCACTGTTATGTAGAGTTTACCCCCATCAAGTCTTTTAAAGAGTCCGCTGAGACATGAAAATCATTCCACCAAGTCTGTATATGCCCTTGAATCTCCAGTGTCTTGGAATAGTTCTTGAATATGTGTAGCTTGTTCTCTTCGAAAGCATTGCATAAAGGACAGAACGTGTTAGGAATGTTTACTCCTCTCCATGAAAGGTTTAATCTGGTGGACAATCTGCCAAGTCTCACCCGCCATATGAAGATATTTATTTTCCCTGGAACCACCTTGGACCAAATCGTAGGCAATTTCGTACTCTTCAGTTGTTGAATGTCGATTTCCTTTCTCAGAGTAGACACTATATACTCCCGTCCTCCATTAAGATTCCATCCCTACTTATTGGTGATAATAGTACCTCATGTGTCAGCATTCCTATAAAAAAGATTATTAAAATCTAAGTTGTATTGTTCTAGATCAATGTTGACTTTGCTAATTCTTCCCCAAACTGTGTTCCTGTTAGAGCGAGAAATTGGCACACCCATACCACCATGAACCCCATATATGGTAGTGGTTATGTTTTTCCGGATCGAATTCGTGTTGTCTCTAAACCTCCACCACCATTTCCAAAGAAGTGCAAGGTTGAAAGGTCTTAAGCTTCCAATTCCCAAACCAACAAGATCTTTGGATTTCATCGTTTTCCCTAATGCAATCCAAGTGATACCCTTGTTACCCGAAGTATTTCCCCAAAGGAACGCGTTACGTATACTTTCGAGGTTAACAATAACGCTTTTGGGAACTTTGTAAATTGAGAAAAGGTAGGAACCAAGGCTACCAAGAACGGACCTAACAAGCGTCAACAGACCACCAATGGAGAGAGTTCTAACCTTCCACATTGAAAGTTTTTTGTTAAATTTGTCCACAAGAAGGATCCACGTGTTAACTCTACTCGGGTTCCCACCCACCGACAAGCCGAGGTAAGAGAATGGAAGGTCACCTACAAGACACTTGTACCACCTCGCCATGGAAGAGACCTACCTATGTGAGACACCAATACCCAATAACTTGCTTTTACGTAAGTTGACTTTTAGGTCAGAGGCTAAATGGAAACATATGATGATTTTTTTAGGTTTTTAGCATTATTCCTAGACCATTTTCCCAAGAAGATTGTGTCATCGGCATCCTAGAAAAGGGATATAGTAGGTCCAGAATTAGACATAGCAATCCCC
This sequence comes from Lactuca saligna, assembly GCF_052625555.1. Taxonomy (NCBI): domain Eukaryota; kingdom Viridiplantae; phylum Streptophyta; class Magnoliopsida; order Asterales; family Asteraceae; genus Lactuca; species Lactuca saligna. The sequence continues at coordinate 21,603,767 of NC_136419.1, read as the reverse complement.
TCAAAAATACCATTTTCAGTAGCCTCATCTAAAGCCACTTTGAGACCCTCAACATCGATGATGTAAAGAAACAAAGAGAGAGGATCTCCTTGTCTCACACCTTTTTCCATGAAGAACTACTTGGTAGGGGATTCGTTGACAAGAACATAGACGTTGGACGAGGAGAGAATGGACCTTATCCAAGTTCTCCATGCGGATGAAATTATTATAAGTGGGGGAGAGTTGCAACGTCTTGTTTTTTTTAATTGTTTAAATGGGATACGTATATAAAGATTAATTAGCATTTTGATTAATTAAAGAGGTATTTATAAGATGTATTGTTATCTATGACTAAATAAATAAATAAATAAGGTTATAATAATAATAATAATAATAATAATAATAATAATAATAATAATAAGGTGTATTAAATTTAATTAAGGAGCTTTAAGTCAAGGACTAAATTGTAATTTAAGAAAATGTATATTGATTAGAAATTAGGGCTAAGTGTGTAACATGTGCATGGATTATTTTCGTGGGGCTAAGCATGTTATTTTTAGAAATCCTATCCTACTGTGCACTCATACATTCGACAACGTGCAGGAGCCTTTCTCCTCCCTTCTTGTTTGAACCTGCATCATTTATTATATAAAGAACCAACCCATTCTCTCTTTTATCCATTGAACAAAAACACTAATTCCTAGATGTGTGAGTGTGCTAATGTTGTGTAGCAAAGAGAGAAGCTTGGAGAGAGATATCACTACTAGAAAATTAAGCAATTAACTACAGCAGAATTGGTAGGAAATCCGTAGGAACAACGCAGTACCCTACAAAAAACGGGTTGTAGGGAAAACCCTCGTGGGTAATTTCTCCTACAAATTAGCTACAAACCTTCCTACGCATTTCCTACGAAATATTCTGTTACAAATTAACTACGGAATACCTAGAGAACGCGTTAACTACGGAGTACCTACAGATTACTTACGAGTTATTTACCTACAAAATACATACAGATTATTTTCCTACAGAATACCTACAAACTGATTTTCCTATAGAATACCTACAAACTACTTTTCCTACAGAATACCTACCAACATCTTTTCCTACGGAATACCTACCAACTGCTGTTGCTACAGATTACCTACAGACTTGATTGAATTTTATTTCCTACAAAATACCTACAGATTATTCATTTCCTACAAATTTTCTATGATTTTTTTACCAATTTTATTACTATATATTAAACTAGTTTATAACCCGTGACAACCACGGTTATAAAATTAATGAAACCTTTATATTAAAAAATCAAAATTATTAGTCAACTATTTTAAATAAATATTACTTAAGAGATATATATTTTTTTAGTTATATAAAATTATAATCGTTGATTTTAATAAATACAAGAAGTTATATCATTTTATTTTATTTTTCAATCTAATATTATTAATTTAAAATGAAGAATCAATTATTTATTTAGTGCAATTAGAATAAGAAATTTAAAAATTAAAATTTGAAATGGATAATCAATTATTAATTTAATTAATGTAATTAAAGTGGAAATTTAAAATTTGAAATGTATAATTAAAAGGTTGACAAGTGGCATGATATGTGATATATAACATTAATGAGTTCTAATTGTATGTCAGTTGTCAAAAGGAGATTAAACTTATTCTTTTATTAGAATAGGGATTTATAATTCCTACATAAAATTTATTTCCTACAAATTGATAAAAAATCTATTGCTTTTTGAAAATCCAACCATTTTAATGACGTAATTTTTGCCATAAAAATTACATTATAAAACCAAACGCCAGTATACACATTTATCATACTAACTTTTTTTAACTAAACTAATTATTTACAATATAAAACTAAAATAAAAGTATATAAAATACAGAAATCATAATAATTTAAGTTCAATAGACCTACAAAGATATCCCAAATGTTTGGTAACAAGCATCCAATAAGTATCAAATTAAGTGTAAATATCAAATATAAAAAAAAACAAGCCTAAAAAATGTTTGAATGAAAATTTAAGACATCATTAAGCTTATGGACCTCTTTCACATTCTTCATGCGAGTAAATTGATTCTTGTATTAGCTCTTTCTTAGCAATGATAGAGGTTACTTGTTAAAAAAATAAAATAAAGAACTTTGAGTATGTAGCAATTAGAAAACTATTCAAAATGCAAGTAATAAAATATTGCTTACTACATATGTGAAATGTAGCAATTAGGAAACTATTCAAAATGCAAGTAATAAAATATTGCCTACTACATATGTGAAAAGTGGAAACATAAAAGTAATTTGGTTAAATGATAAAGAGTTGTTAATGATAGAAGAAGAAATACCTAGGAGCTAAAACATATTAAGTAAATCAAATGTTGTTAATACACAGATACACGATTGCCAAAAGAACAACTAAACAATAGTCCATGGATGTAAGTACATTTATGTTCATATTGCTAAAAACAAAGACAATTTTTCATCGGATATATGTTCTTGGATGAGGTTAAACATAACATTAACAACAATCTTTAATTGATGAATAGTTTTTGAATATCTTGTGCCCACCCATTATGTCATTCCAAACAAAAAACATAAAACACAAACATCAATATTTTACCACATAAGTTCTAGAAAATTGGTTTATTTATAACAAATAAATTAGTGGGACCTACATGATTAAAACTCAAGCACTCAAAACTCAAAAGAATTCAATTTTTGTGGATTGATTTTATCGGGCATTATATCGAGCACATGGTATGCATTTCAAAAAACACCAATTATAACACATAATTACCATTTAACTATTGCTAGTATACAAACCACTAGATATCATATCAATTAGAAGTAAAGCAATTGTAATTAATTTAATGATAGAGCACAAGAGAAGGAATAAACAATTGGAACAAATGAGTGAAATAGTAAATTACTTTTAGTACCTTTCTTTTCTTAAACATGTATATAAATTCACAACAAGTATTGCAACAAGATCAATAATGAAGAAAAATTGAAGTGCATCAGTGTTCAAAATTAGTAATTTCAAGTTGAGCATTAGGGGATAAAAATAGGAGTACTACATACCTGCTGATGATGAAGATAACTCTTGATGGAGAAAATCACAGGAGAGAAAAAACATAGCGAGAAAGAAGAAAAAACGTAGCAAGAAGAGAAACACGCAGCAAGAAGATCGATGGTTTCTTTCCTGTAAAAGATGAAAAAGCAAAATGGATATCGTCAATTGAACCTGTACACACAGACTAAAATCAGTTGAAGGTTAATATTCGGCGAACTGAGATCATTCGAAGGTTATTAGGTGGCGATAAACCCGATTAAAGGTGATACACGTACCTGAATTTCGACTAGTTAGGGTGAAATTAGGTTTGCTTGAAATCGATTGAAGATGAGGGAAATTATTCAATTAAAATCTGATTTCAACTATAAGGAGGGAGAATGAATTTTCAACGGAGGGAATAGAAAAGGCGCTGGATTTCAATTTTTAACGGGAAGGGAAGCTAGGTTTTTCACTGGAGGGAAAAGAAAAGAGGGAATTGAATATTTCGATGGAGGGAGTGAGGTTTTCGTCTTCACCAGGTGCAAATTACGCATCATTCTACATAAAATGCCACTAAAATTATTTATTTCATTTATATTATATAAAAAGAGAATAATAAAGTTGTAAATAAATAATGGGTTCTAACGATGCATACATTTGTATGTAAGTTTAGTTTATATATAATTTGGTGAAAACAAAGCATTCAAAGTATAGTGATGTTGTGAAAAAATGAAACTGAAAAAACAATATTTACCCTTAAAAATTAGAAAATACAAAAAAACCGTAGGTAAATACCTACGGATTATCTATGGATAATGGTTATCCGTTGGTAATTCGTAGGTATTTACCTATAGATTACTTACGATTTTTTTTCTATTTTTCAGTGGTCAAATGTCATTTTCTTCGTTCCATTTTTTTCACAACATCATTATACTTTCATTGCTTAGTTTTCACAAAGTAATACATTATATAAACGTATGTACAAAAATGTGCATCATTAGAACTCATTACTATATTTGATACAAAAAGCTATTTATGTTTGTTTTTTAGACATAATTTGACCTCATTAATCAAATACGTGATATACTGAACATAATACATACATGGTTTGTATGTAAATGTGTATACTTATTTGTATTTTTGTGTAGAAAATAACTTTCATTTATATTATATATATAAAAAAAGAATAATAAAGTTGTAAATAAGTAATGGGTTCTAACATGCATACTTTGTGTGTAAGTTTAGTTTAAGTATAAGTTGGCGAAAACAAAGCATTCAAAGTATAATGATGTTGTGAAAAAAATGAAACTGAAAAAACAATTTTTGCCCTTAACAATTAGACCTCATTAAACAAATACGTGATATACCGAACATAATATATGTATATGGTTTGTATGTAAATGTGTATACTTATTTTATTTGTGTATAGAAAATAACTTTCATTTATATTATATAAAAATAGAATAATAAAGTTGTAAATAAGTAATGGGTTCTAAGGATGCATACCTTTGTATGTAAGTTTAGTTTCTATATAATTTGGTGAAAGCAAAGCATTCATAGTATAGTTATGTTTTGAAAAAACTGAAACTGAAAAAACAATATTTACCCTTAAAAATTAGAAAATACAAAAAAATTGTAGGTAATCCGTAGGTAAATACCTACGGATTAACTACGGATAACCTTTATCCGTAGATATTTACCTACGGATTACCTACGATTTTTTTTATTTTCTAGTTTTCAAGGGTCAAATGTCATTTTTTTCGTTCTATTTTTTTTCACAACATTATTATACTTTGATTGCTTTGTTTTCATAAAGTTATACATTATATAAATGTACATAAAACCGTGTATATGCATAGATACACATACACACATGACACATACATATACATACTCAAATACACATACACATAAATATATATACACATACACATACATATATACACACAGATATGTATACATAAGCACACATATACACACATACTCGTACATACATATACATAAACATACGTACATATACTAAATACATACTTACATTAATAAATACATACATACACTTACTTATACAAATTAATATACATATATCCCCTAGCTAATTATCATCATTTTTCATTATTCATACATTAAATGTATATATTATTTCACCTTATTAATGTGTTAAACGTTGTTTTTTTTTGTTTGTTCGTTTGTTTATATGTTAAAAACATTCGTTATGATTATCATATATTATCATTATGTTTATAAATATTAATATTAATAGTACCATTAGTATGATTTTTAATTGTTTGTTTTTAATCATTTGTGTTTTAAATATTTAAAACAAAACGATCCAAAAAAGAATTTTAACTTGAATAATAATAATAGTAATAATAAAAGTCGTTGGTATTTTGGAGTTATTCTGTAGGTATTTTCTTCTGTGGGTAGTCTGTAGCTATCCTGTAGCTATTTACCTACGGAATACCTACGTGCTTACTTTTGTCGCAATTCTGTAGCTATTCTGTAGCTAATTACCAACAGAATAGCTACGGATGTGGTCTGTTGTTATTCCGTAGCTATTCCGTAGTAATTCCGTTACTAATCTAGGGCATCCTATACCGTAGGAATTCCGTTGGTATTATGTAGCTAATTACCTACGAAAATTTTCCGTTGCTATTTTCCTGTGGCAAAACCCCTCCTTTTCTAGTAGTGTATATAGAGCGAGTTTTAGGGAAACGTCAGCCTCTGGTTCCGACGAAGATGACCGTCATTTGGGCTTTACTCACTAAGTCGTAGGCTTACAGTTGCTACGTTATGTTTTTAATTGCAGATCCTTCATATTCAAAGGGCAGGGAACTGGAATGTTTGAGATATCTGGACATTCTCGGAAGGGCATGACATCGAGTTTATCCATTCTATGATATGATATGGTTTTTGAAAACAATACTTAACTTCCATATTTATACTATGATTATGTTGATGAGATATGAATGACAACTTTATGATTTATTAATCATTATAAGTAAAACCTTTTGTTAAAAACATACACTTTGATTTTAAAAAAATTGATGGTGAATTTTGGGATGTAATAAAATTGTATTTGGTTTTTATTTATTGTATTTTTTCTATAAAAAAAAAAAAAAAAAAAAGCTTATGAACATGATTTGATTTATTATTTGTGACTAAAAGCAATCAATAGTCATGGAAATGAATCAACTTATGGTTAAAAGTATTTTATGGTTATAATTTAATTTATTTTGTCTAACCGAAAGTAACAAGTTGTCCTCATAAAAGACAAATTTATATCATTAAAAATCAATAATAGTAATGACAAACAATATATATATATATATATATATATATATATATATATATATATATATATATATATATATATAACTAAAAGTCAAAAATAATCGCGATCACTAGAAAAATCTGTGATTAGAAATCAATAATAGTCATGACAAACAAAAAATATTTCGCTAAAAGTCATCAATAGTCATGATAAACAAAATAACATGTGACGAAAAGTAGTTTATTAAAAATCTGATTGGAAAAACTACAAAAATTGCTACCATACTCGTTTTACCTATAAAAGTGGATTTAAATGGATTATAATTACCATAATTAAACGTTAATAACTTATTAAAAATGACATGACCTTTAGTCACGTTTTGAAAGGAAAAAAAACTACGATAAAATGCATGGTTACCCTTTTTTTTGCCTCACTAAAAGCCATATTCGTACTAGTGTTTTCTTGGTGTATGGGTACGCTTTGTACATCGTACAGTTCAAAAGAGAGGGATCGAGACTATACATACATCCAAGGTCGATCGATATAGTGTATGTGTACATGTAACAACTCAAACAAGTTGACACATGTAGGGATACGGTCGTTTAACATAGTTGTTACTCCTTTCACATAGGGACTTGCAACACATAAGGCGATATTCAATATAGGTACCCCGAACAACGGGTTCGGTGGTTGAGATGGAGATGAGGCACACCACGACCGTAATAGCTAGGGCACCGAGTTAGAGTAGGTAGAGTCATGGTTGTTAAAATCGTGATCTTGATCGTAGGATCGTACGATCATGCGATCCTACCCAAAATACGATCCTAGGTATGAAAAACGATTCGGATCGTATTTTGGGTAGGATCGCAGGTAGGTTTGTAAGATCGTAGTGAGGATCGTAGGATCGAGATCCAATCCGATCCTACTTTTCCTTGATTTTTTTTGTTTTTTTTTTTTGCAAATGATTTTTTTACCACTTTATGTCTTTTACTATTTACCAATTTATTATTTATCATTTTGTATTGTGGTTAATGACTAATATTTTGAAGTTTTTATAACTTTTGAACGAAAAATTGAATGTTTGAAATATTTTTAATGATTACAAATATAAATTAAAATTATATTTTATTTGTGGGATCTTAGGATCCCGATTCTGTATATAATTACGATTCCGATCTCGCAAACCCAAAAACAATCCTATTTAGGATCCCGATCTTAACAACCTTGAGTAAAGTGATGGGCTGAAACCTTTTCTCTTCATCTCTCTTTCATGTTCGCTTTTTGGGGTGCTTGGGCAAACTATATTCCGGGTATGTGATAGTAATAAATTTAAAAGGTGTTGAACCACTTTTTCAACTGTTGTGATCCAAAAGGAATAAATTAAAGATTATTCCACACACAAAGAAACGAATAAATTTAGGTAAGAAATTAAAAAAATAATTAATAAAATATCTCAACCTGTCGCAAAACCTGCATCAACTATTCTATATAAAGATATGTGGCTCTTGTCGACTGTCGTGCACCCCAAAGCAAACACAACAACAAAACCAGCTAATACTTCCTTTCTGATCAATACTCTCTTACGTACATAGCTTCTCCTCTGCATGGCATCCAATTCAAAGAACAAAACAGACCTCGCTAAGATTGGGGAAGAAACGTTTGCTATCATAGATGACATTTTCCCAGATGGGCGTAATTACTCCAAGCCTCCATCAGCAGCAGCGACTGCTCCACCAAGTAGAATCCAACATCAGTTGTTTCACCATCAGTATCAACCCCAGCAGGCTTACGTAGTTCAGCAACAAGTGTATGATGCTCCCTTACCTGCTAAGAGGACTGAGAGAGTCATAAACTGCTACGAGGCTGCCAAAATGTACGGTGGGACTGTGTCTCTGGAGTATCCTAAAAGGAAGCCTGCTCGTAAGGGTTTCTTTTTTTGACAGATCAAGCTTGCTACTCTCTCTCTCTCTCTCTCTCTCTCTCTCTATATATATATATATATATATATATATATATATATATATATATATATATATATATATATATATATATATATATATATATATATATATATATATATATATATATATATATATATATATATATATATATAGTTTCTTATTTTTGTGTAAAAGCTTGTTTGTGTGTATCTTGGATTGTATCCCTTGCCACTAAATGGTTTTATGTGGATGTGCCAAGATTGTTGTAAACTTACTCTATGATAATATTACTCGGTGGTTGTGTTAACTTGATATTGTGTTCTCGTTTAAGCTGAAACCTCTATTTTTGCTTCCCTGGATTAGGCAAGACAAACTGATTTTACTAAAATTAATTAGTGGAAATAACACAAAAGTAAGAAGAAAAGGCTGCAGCCACGAATAAGCCGAAGTAAACCAAAATGAGCAATGAAAGATAAACATTTGTTTTGGAAATAACCACGGCTAAAGCTGTGACGATATAAAATAAAATAAAAATAAAAATAAAAAAAAAATAAAATAAAATAAAAAAAAAAAGGAGTTAGGTATAACCACGGTTAAACCCGAGAAAAAAATGAAACCAAAATTGGCAGATAATTAGCAGTTTCTTTTACATATGTTTTTGTCATGAATTTTTGTTGGTGTTAGTATATTGTTTCCTTTTATTGCACTTGTCATATCTTAGGGGTAAGCATAATAACCGAAAAACCGAACCATAACCAAATTAACCGATATAACCGAACCATAATAACCAAACCGTTATAAAAACCGTTGGTTCGGTTTCTAATTTTTGTTAACCGATAACAAATGGTTCGGTTATGGTTTTATAGGTTAACCGAACCATTATTAACCGAACCGCTAACTTTATATTTTAATGCATAAAAATTATGGATTATATATAAAATAATATAATCAAACTTATTTAAGACCCATTAAATTTTCAAAATATAATTCAGTAATCTTATTTATCAAGAGATGAACATGCAATCAAACCATAAAAGGATGACCACGTAGATTATGCAGACACACACAATTTTCCAATCACGCATTGAGTTATATTATTGATTAATGTTGTAATTCGTAATCAGCTAATTCTATAATTTGTAAATATTATTCACAATTAATTTAATCTTCACACTCATAATCCTAATCGGATGCTTCTCACACCGTTAATCCTAATCAAAGATTGTTTTAACTTTATAGTTCTATTCGAAGGATTTTTTTTTTTTTTTTAATTTATAATCAAAACTTCTAGGTAAGTTAAGTTTTTAGTTCTTCACTTTATGATATATTAAGAATGTATTTTTTCTAAAAAAATTGTTTTTTATTTACTGTTTTTACTTAATCACATTTAATGTATATGAATGATTGTTTTCTTTATACAGATAACGCGTAATATAAATGTTTAACTATTTTATTTTATACTTTTTAATTTAATCGCATTGAAAATGTATGAATGTTTGGCTTTATTTTAATGTTAATATCAATTATCAATATACAAAGTTATTAATGTCAAGTTTTTTTAATTTGTTATACTTTTATTGAATGTGACTATGTGTTATCTCACTCTGAGTACAAAATGTACACATTTTATTCTATTACTATAAGCTAGGTTACAAACATTGGTGCAGAGGACTTTTTATATTCTCTTTTCATTTTTATGCCACTATAATTTCGCCATTTATATTATTTTGAACATTATAGTTAATCATTATTAACATAACCAAAACCGTTAACCGATAAAAACCATTAACCATAACCAATATTAACCATACCCAATGGCTACCAAAATACATTAACCAGTCATAATGGTTATGGTTCGGTTTTGACCAATAACCGAACCAAACCGCCCCATACACACCCCTATGACATATCCTATTAATGTTTGTGTAGCTTAGTATTAGAGTATTTCCTGCTCACCTTTATTTTTCATTTTTTTTTTCTTATTTTTCTCCAACTTTATTCCATTTATTTCTTCATTTAGGAGATATGAATAGTATTACATCAAATATGGTGTTATATTATTTATTTCTCCCAAAATACGGATGAATTTTGCATTGTCGGTTTTAGTCCATCTATTTATATATTTATATATTTGTAGTTTATTTTTACATACAGATTATAATTTAAATGTAATATTTAATGCTTATTATATTTTACTATATATTAAATTAACTTAATTAATTATAAATATAAAGTTTGTTTTTTTTTTTCATCAAATTCAAGTTAAATACATATTGAAATTTGAAAAAACGATAACGTATTTTATAAAAGTCTATAAGTGTTATAAATATAATTTTATTTATTTATCATTATTGTAATGAAAAAAAATAAAGATTATATATTTGTTAAAACCAAATTAGTAGAAGATGCGTGTTTGACAATTTATGTAAGTTAGAAGAATGGAATATAATAAGAATATACTTTATGAGGTAAAGATAGAATAAAAAAATAAAGTAGAGTTGAAGATGAAACACTATTTAACCCACTTTTAACTCTATTTTTGGGGGAAAAAATAAAAATGAGTTGGAGATGGTCTAATGAGTGGTTTATCTTTATATCACATGTTATAAAGTCTTGTTTATTAGTAGTATAATTTTTTTTTAAAAAAAAAAAAAAAAACATGTTATCTTTATCTTTATCTTAAGGTAATCACTTTAAACTTATTAATATTACCTTGTATTTACTTTACTGTAACATAAACTTATCAATCTATAACGAATATAGATTGTTGTTATAAAAAAAAAAAAACTTATTAATACTACCTTGTATTTACTTTACTGTCACATAAACTTATCAATCTATAACGAATATAGATTGTTGTTATAACAAACATCTATAAAGAATATATTCTCTCTTTTAAGGCAAATTCGGTAAATGAACAAAAGAGATGTGTCATTTGAAAATAATAATCATGAAAAAACTAATATCGGAATCTGACCATTGGATCCGTAGAGCATTCTCTGTGGATCGAGTAAGCCCTCTGAGGAAACGGAACACTTTTGCGGATCTTGGGATTTTTAATTATTTATTTTTTTTCGTTTTTTTGTTTTTGTTTTAGTTTATTAATATTAATTTTTTTAAACACATAAGGTACTATGTGATTATTATGTAAAAAATTTGATAGAAAAAGTTTATACATTATGAACTTATGTTTAATATTAGTCCACAGAACTGTTTAGGAATCCACAGAACTGTTATCAGCGGATCAATGTACACATCTGCGGATCAGTGTGTACCTCGACGGGTTAGTGTATAAATTGTTATACCGGTTAAATATTGTATCAACTATTGAAAAATATAGAAATGATCTCCAATGCACCAACTTCTACGCATGCAACATCGTCGTCCGATACTCCACTTCCATGGACGACGAGAGAGGTGATGGTTATAATACGATGTTGGTTGAACATTTTTGAAGGTGTAACAACAATGGTTACCCCTGATTACCTTGGAGGTGATGAACGGACCAGTGTAATAAGTATGTTCAACCTCGCATTTGGACAAGAAGAATATCAGGTACAAGTAGATATTCTTAGTAAGTGGATGGAGTTAAAGAACGAAATCACATGGTTCAATCGATGGTATCATCATCTTAAAAATAGTAGTAATTATTATTACGCAAACGAGGAAGCTCTTGTAGAAATGATTTTAGATCATTACATTTTCGAGCATGATGGAAAAGACTCCAAGTATGTGGACGCTTGGAATATGGTTAAGAACCACCAGTATTTCATGTAGAAGGGTTTTTTATCTGAAATATTTTATGTAATATGTTTGCTACTAATGTACGTTTTCCATGTATTTTATGTTCTATGGAATAAAGTAGAAGTTAATTCAACTAGTTTTGTACTTTTATTTTTATAGCATTGTACTTATATATTGTTTTTTTTTTTTTTTTAACAATTTTATGCAACAAAAATAATGTTTTTATTCTATAATTTTTTATACAATGGTCTACGTGAATAATTATCTTTCAAAATAAATTGCCCTTTTTAATAACAAATTTACAGAATTTTATAGAAATGGTTCCATATATATTATAAAATTTATATGAATTGTCCATTTTAATAACAATTATAGAAATTTCAATGTTTTTTTTAATTATAGAAATAATTGGAAACTGATTTTAATATTAATTTACATATAATCAACATAAAATGATCTCAATATTCAATGGTGCATTTTAAGAGATAATAATTATAGAAAATCGAAAAAAAAAAACAAAAAAAATACATTTCCGCAGAGGCATATATCATTCCGTAGAGGGCTCTTCTGCGGATTTATTCTTGAGCAGAGGACCTCTACAGATCTGTTCATGAAGAAAAGAATAGGATAAATCGAAATCTTATTTCACAAACTCCAGTCCTTACACCCTAACAAACATACATGCTTACATATATATCATTTAACCTATCAATTTCCAATTCATATAATCAATTTCTACTTCCGAGTTTATACAAAGATTAGGGAAAAAAATGAAATATTACTTGAGTTCCATATCCATCGGATAACACATTGGAATGCAGTTGCTTTACGAATCGAGCTTGCCACGACATTTTTGTGTCCGTTCTGATCACAGTCCGACGTCCGCAGCTTCCTTCCGCGAATCAACTGCCCTAGCTTCCTTCCGCGTTCGAGTAAGGAGGAAAGGGTAATTTTTGTGCGATTTTATGGTTCCAAAGAAGTGTTTATGGTTTCGCATGGATGTTTATGGTTCCGCAGAACCCCCTCTATGGAACCTTTGGTCATATTCCAAATTCCTCATTTACGTTGTCATTTTTTTTCAAAGAACCCTTCAATTTTGGTCATTTACTGAATTTTCTCCAAATTATATGTTATGCAAAATTACGACTCGCTCAAAGGCAATGCTCTCTCACTACTAGAAAAATGTGGCATTTCTGGCGGTTAAATCCGCCCCATATGTCATTTAATAACATACTAGGTGTGAGACCCGTGTATTAAAATTTCACATTAAACATTTTTTAAATTAAAATATAAAAATAAATACAAAAAAAATAATAAATAAATAAATAAATAATTCAATTTGTACTAACAGATAAACGATAGAAATATTTCAAATATATTTTATGGATTAAAACCAAATGTTTTGTTTATTGGATGTGAAAGAGTTGGATTCCATTGAAATTTACCTACAAAACACATCTTAATTTCACCATCACAAGAACAAATAAAAATACAAAATAAGTAGAAAACTACTAAAAAATAGCATAACCTCAAGATTTGCTATTTTTTACCTCTATCCCAAGACACATATTTAGGACAACAACAAAATTGTAATTCATATGATAGACTATGTGTGTGCATGTTTTGTGGATGGGCGAGGTAGTTGAGGGATTGCACAAGGGTTTAAGGCATTGATTGGCAAAATCGTCATGCAAGAAAATTGCATCATGCATTGGTTCGAATCCCGTTTCATTAGTCTTTTCCTATTGAACACTATTCCGCACAAAATGATGAAAGTTTAGTGGCACAATAGAATCCTTCTACATTTTGTATGTCTGGATTTGTTGAATAAATTGTATAGGATCCACCTCAACTTTGCCTCTACTGATCTGGCACAAACCATTCTAGTGTCAAGAATCTACATAGTTGGAAACTTATGAGTAGTTATTTATAAATAGTTGTTATTTATTTTAAATTTATACTATTATTTTCTTATAAATTGATGGTAAAGCGAAAGAAAAGGGCATTGGGGAGAACAAGAGAAGAGGGTAATGCAATCATTTTACTTCCGGAAACAAATGTATTAAACTCAAGAGCAAATATGTAAAAAAAAAGTAAGGACAAAAAAAAGAGCTATAACCTAGGGATCAAAGATGTTTGTTCCACATGTAACCTGTTGGTGATTTGTTATCATTAATGTTATTTAAGTGTAATGGGATTACTTTGTTGACTAAAAATGATCTTGATAAATATTAAACAAGTAAGGAAGGTGTGGAGTACACACTTGTTTAAGTTTGATCAAGTATCAAAGTACACTGTCATTTAAGGGCGAAACCTTTGAACGAACGGGGGTCCGGGGGCAGCGCCCCTGGGAGCGGGGTCCAAGGGGCGGCAGCCCCTGGCGGGGTCCAAGGGGCAGAGCCCCTGGCTGGGATCGAAAATCCCAAACTTTGAATATTTGACCCGGTTTTGACTTTGCATTAATCCTTATACCAAACCCGGATTTATAACAGTTTTGACTGTTGAGAAAACTGTTATATGACAGTTTTGACAGTTTTCAGACAATGAATGTATATAACCAATTTTAGTCAGTTTTCTGATACTCACGAAAATTACACCATATCATTCTCTCTTTCTTTCTCTTTGATTTTATCTGAGTCTTATCCAATTGAGGATTTGGGAGTACCACCCAAATACTTCGATTTGAAAGTGATTATCACGATTCTCAGATTTCCAAGTGCCACTAAACAATATTTCTAACATAACCTCTACTTTCTTAAAAATAGAAACCATTTTATTTGTATTGTATTTATTTTGCCCTCCGGCATAACCACAACAAAAGCAAGCTAAAAACCGAATAAACAAAAGTAGTTGTCTTCAAAAATATAAACGTATTTTAATTATCACTCGCTTAGGTGATGAATTCTTGTTAATTAAAATGAAATAACAAACTACATTACATAAGATTCTATAATAAATAATAATAATAACAATACTTACCATAGAAACGCCATGGTGTTGAGATTTGGAATAAAAAACAAAAATTGTAGAATGGATGACCAAAAGCAGAGACTCTCATGTTGAGGAAACTAAAGGATGAAATGTGTCGGTCCACTATGCTCGTCATTCTTATCATGTTTGGTACTGTTGAGATTGATAGAAGATTCAAAGATTATTGTTACTAACTTTTAGAGTTTATTAATTAAAAAAATTAAGAAGATCAAACTAACACAAATACCCAAAGATATTTCTATTTATTTCTAGGATTCATCAAGTTATTCCAATCATGGAAGACTTTTTTCTTTCTCATATATTATTCAATCTGTAACCCTGAATATTCAACCAAAAACATGTGTAATCATTCATCATATGTCAAACTTCAATAAAATCACACCATGGAAAACAATCCTCCATAAATTAATTTTAAAAGCTCCCTATTGCTTATTGTTGGTGACATCATTTCTCAATAGATTTGTTTTTATTTCTATGAGCTTACGAGTGATGTTTGCACAACAAATAATTCAAATAAAAATTATACATACTGCATTAATGACTCATTGGAAAAAATGGGAAAGATTAAAAAATAAATAATGAATCGAATGAATAAATATAGATAACAACAAAGAAACGCAGATGAGACAGTAATTTAAATAGGATTTAAAGAGATAAAAATGACATATTGCTTTCTCTATGCTTGTTTAACATATTAAAGAAGATAGTTGAACGCATTTCTTACCCTAATGTGCTGCCAAACCAAATTTAAGAACCTTGTTGTAATCAACAACACAAAAATTGAATAGAATCAACATGAAATCAAAATAATTGATTACCCTGGTACAAAATTAAAACATAAAAGTAAGATGTTGACATTGGAATTTTGAATAAAGACCCATAACAAAATTCCTTATCTTCTTCGATTTTCTTATGGCAACATGGTCTCCATTAGTTTTAATGGTAACGACATCTACATATCCATAAATGACCATGAGCAAAAAAGTTTGAATCTAATACCTCTAATCAAAAACCTTAAACAAATGAACACGATAAACCCGGTGGTAGTCTGGTTCTAGTATCTACACCAATTAATGGAGGTGCAAATGATAAAAATACAAATAAAATTGATAGAAAAAAATGGAACTTGAGTCATAATCCAACACATAGTGGTATTAAGGAATAAATTTCGTTCCTAAATTTTGGGACTTCCAAAATCAATTCAGAAACATACCTAATTTATTGGAAAAATCTTTAGAAATTATCATCTTCCTCAATTTCGATTCTAAGTGGGATGATGTCTAGGGTTTTGAGATTTTCTAAGATTTATGGAAGAGTTTGTTGATATTTAGGTGATCAATTACCGATATGATTGACTTTATTCCCATATTTATAGCAAATTAATTCAAATTTTGAAATAGATTACACGTGTAATTTTTAGGATGAATGTAATAAAAATTGTAAATTATAAGAAAAAACCATGTGGTATATTGAATAAAAAGGTGACAAGTGGCAAAAACATTTTCATTTATTAAGGTAGATTTCTTTGTGACAATGTCTTTACATCTACACGAAAAGAATTCTAAATACACGAATACCGAATACCCGAATACTGCAGTCAAATAAATCATTATGTGTGATAATTGGTTTAAATTTCAATTTTAAGTTTTTCTCCTTCCACTTTTGTTAAAGTTTCAAATTTACCCTTTTTATATTTCAATCTTTAGAGCATATTTTGTATTATGTACCGTGATTATATATTACTAGTAAAATGCATTCCACATCATCCAAATATCCACTCCACCCTATGTCTATTAGGCTACACGGAGTGGGCGTCTATGAAGACGCGTGATGCTGATGTGGCATGCCTGAAGACGCGTGAACACCGTCCTAAGGGCCGGTGTTCTTGGTGTGGCGTGGATCGGAAGACGGAAGAAGACGGAGCTGTCTATTGGTTGCTTCTTTTTTGCCCCTATTTCCGGTGGTTTTGCTTTTAATCCATCGAATTAAAAAAAAAAAAAGGAGGAGACCCGTTTTACAGAGAAATCGGGTGAAGAAGACAACACATTTTATATGATTTAATTTAAATTGCATATTTTGTCCCTGAGATTCTAGTATTTAATCTTATTATACCCTTTCACTTTTATTTGAATTATCTTAAACCCTTAACTATATATAATTAATTATGGTTATTTACATTAATAATATGTTTATTTGATTTTTTAATTAGTAAAATGATTACTTAAGTTTATAATAATGTTTTTTTTAATTTAATCTAATGTTTTAAAATTAAAAAAAATTAAAAAAATAAATATTGTTAGTGGTGACCATTTCCAAGGTTTAGTGGGTTGGTGGTGGGTTGCGTGTGAAACTGACGTGGCGCATATGTGACATCACTTTTTCGGTGGGGTGAATGTGACCACTCTCCATAGCCTTAGTTTTGAAGATGGTGTTCACTAGGGACGGTGTTTACTAGTGAACATCTATACCACATCACCTTTTGACCCATGAAAACCCTACCATACCTAAAGCTTTACAATTGTTTATTTATAAAGAATATAAAGTAAAAATATTAATAATGTACTAAATTGCTTTGTTAAAAGACAACTTCAACGATATTAAGTTATTAACATAATATAAATATTTGTTATTTTATTTATTTTCATGGGATTAAAGTCATTTAATAATGAAACTTCTATCCATACAAATAAAATCCTAAATGTACAATTAAATTATATATATGTATATATATATATATATATATATATATATATATATATATATATATATATATATGTGTGTGTATATATATATATATATATATATATATATATATATATATATATATATATATCTTAATTACCTTATAAAGCATTTTTGGTCAAATGCAGAATTTTATGTGTTCATGCTAGTTGATATGTTTATGTCATGTCAGGTTATGCTTAGATAGTTTCCGGACTTCGGTCTGATGCAGTTAGCTCCGGACTTCGATCCGATGCAGGGGACAAGGTCCCAGTTAGTTCCAGACTTCGATCTGATGCAGATTCCGGACTTCGGTCTGATGTCGAGGGCAAGGCCCTGGTTAGTTTCCGGACTTCGATCCGATGCAGTTTCCGGACTTCGGTCTGAGGCAGTGGGCAAAGCCCAGTATGTGTTTATATGTTATTGTATGGTATGTGGTAGCTTGGGGGAGCTCGCTAAGCTTTGTGCTTACAGTTTCAGTTTTGGTTTCAGGTACTTCTGCAAGTAAAGGGAAGAGCTCGGGTTGATGGCATCGCACACACCACAGTTTCAGTTTGTCCTGGGAGTTGTTTTAGCTTTTCATAGATGTGATTTGATACAGTCTTGATACAGTTTCCTCATGATACTTTGCTATTGTTTTGAGATATTGACGTACGAGTTTTACTTAATGATATTAACATGATGTTTTTTAGTAATTATTAAACAAAAAATTTTGGGTCGTATTTTGGGATGGTACAAGTTGGTATCAGAGCCTTGGTTTGAGGGATTCTGGCACGCTCCCGAGTGTGTCTGAACTCAAACTAAGGAAGTGGTATAAAGTTTTCAAGAGAAAAACCATGGTTACAAAAGAATTTTGAGAAAAGAAAACAATCTTAGAAAAGTATAAAGAAAGAGTTTTAGAGAAAGCGAAAAGAGTTTTGAAAAGAGAAAAGGGTGTGGTGCATGCAATCAGCCGAGCTCAAGTAAGTACTCCCAAATTACCCATACAAGTTTATGTTATGTTAGCAGTTCCAGTTTCAGTAGAACAGCATGCTAGAATATGACTAAGGATCTAGGGGGATGCCTTATGTGCCTGTTATATGTGTTTCGGCTTTATGAGAATTGCATGCTAGTATTGAGTAGACAGCAATAGGATAGCATGTTTAGGTTATACCTGATATTATGAGCTAAGCATTGTATGCTATTACAGTTTCTTGTTATGAGGATAGAGTTTCTTGAGTAGTCTCTTGTGTCTGAATGTTGCTTGCTTTGTGCTTTGTGGGACTCAGAGTGATGGGAGTAAGCCATTAGGTGAATACGTCACGTCACAGGTGATCAAGGTTGAATAATCTCAGAGTACTAGATTTGGCCCTATTGCGCAACTCTTGTTTGAGCCTAATCGTTGCAGGGACGAGTCTTTTACTCGAAGGATTATCTGAGCCTCGTCACATGTGATGGTGTTCGAGTGATGGCTAATTGGCATTACAAGGAGGCCTTCAGCAGCTAAGGACTGGATTTTGTGGAGTCAGATATTTCCTTAGGGCAAGCCACGGATGAGAGTAGCAGAGATCAGTAGTAGTACTAGTGCCTTGGTGGAGTCGAGGTAGTTCTTGAGGAAGGTACGGGTAGATGTGGAAGGTAGTAGGGGCCCATACTACTGGAAGCAGAGGATTCGTACTCGAATCGAGGAAAAACTGAGATGAGACCAGGAAACTTGTACTAGTAGTGATCCCTCGAGGTATATCAGTGTTCCTGATATTTATTATGTTGTGTTTCAGAATGGTGGTATTACGCACTAGACCAGCAGTCGACAGTTCAGGTGCCGGAGGGGGATCAGGATCAGGCCCGGAGGCCGGGCAGTTGGATGAGCAGACTAGGAAGTTCCTCTCTTCAGAGATTACTCGCACCATACTTGAGCAGACTCTTGTGATCTTCGGTTCGATCAAGGAGGGTATTCTAGAGTTGATGGACGAGAGACTATGTACATTTCGTGCAGAGGTGGCGGCCATGATGGGGTCGCGCACGCTTACTTTCAGGGAATTCCGGGCATGTGGAGCTCCGGATTACCATGGGGCATGGGACCCCATAGCGAGTACTAGGTGGTTGGTGGATGTGGCCAACGCTTTCCGCACGAGCAGGTGTCCCGAGGGGGACAAGGTCAGATTGGTGTCTTGTCTTCTGAAGGACAGGGCACGAGATTGGTGGAAAGAGGTGGGACATGCCATTGGAGATGACACAGCTTTGGATGATATGACCTGGGCTGATTTTACTACCAGGTTCAGAGCCAAGTTTGCACCAGTTATCGAGGTGCAGCAATTAGCCAGAGAGTTTTAGGATCTCACTCAGACTACTGAGACACTGGCGGAGATTACCACCAAGTTCAGGGAGAGGGCTCTTCTTGTCCCTCAGTACGCGGCTGATGAGGAAATGAAGAAGGCCCGTTATCATGAGATGTTGCGGAGTGATATCCGCCAGTTTTTGAGCTGGTCTAGCTGTAAAACGCTGGATGACATGATTACGAGGGCTCGAGAGAGAGAGAGACAGGGAGAGGGAGAGAGAGAGAGAGAGAGAGAGAGAGAGAGAGAGATTGACCTTGAGATGGAGAGAAAGAGGAAGCCGGAGGCGGCTCCAGGTTCAGGGAGCGCGAGTAAAAAGCCCAAGGGTTCAGATCACAAAGCTAGGAGTCAGCAGAGCCACGCTCGGTGTGGTAAGTGTGGGAGACTGCACGATGGGGCGTGCAAGGCAGGGAGTGCCGGCTGCTACAAGTGTGGTCGGACTGGGCATATGAGTAGAGATTGTACAGCCACTACTATCGCCGTTGCGGCATCAGATCTGATTTGCTTCCATTGCAATCAGAGGGGACATAAAAAGTCCCAGTGTTCGAGTTTAGCTGTTACAGGAAAGGTGTCAGCACCTGCTCCTGCTACTTTGAGGATTACAGATGGCCGTCAGGGCCGAGCTGAGACGCCGGTGGCAAAGAGTAGGGCTTTTCAGCTGACAGCAGAGGAGGCGCGAGCGACTCCTAACGTGGTGACAGGTATGTATTTTTCCCTTATATCCGCATTTATTATTGATTGTTCCTTATGGTTATATGTTTTGTATAGGGTCGTTCTCCATGAACGACATTTCAGCTACAGTATTGTTTGATTCGGGGGCTACCCGATCATTCGTCTCTCTTGCGCTTAGCAAGAAGTTCAGCAGAGCTCCAGGAGAGCCAGATTGTCCATTTGAGGTTGAGATAGCAGCCGACAGGACCGTTAGGGTGGCAAGAGTACACAGACGATGTTCTCTACAGTTGTTCGATGAGCAGTTTCCGGTGGACTTGGTCCCTATTCCCTTGCGAGGGAATAAGGTCATAGTAGACATGGATTGGCTGAGCCCCAATGGGGCGGTGATAGATTGTGAGCTACAGTTAGTGAGGATTCGCACTCCCAGTGGGGGAGAGTTAGTGATTCAGGGCGAGAAGCCACAACGCGGACCAGTTCTGTGTTCAGCAGCAAGAGCGAGGTGCTACTTCCAGCAGGGTTGCGCCGGTTATATTGCCTATGTTTTAGATGCCCGGGAGAAGGGCAAGACGACGGTTGATGATATCCCGGTAGTGCGAGACTACCCGGATGTATTTCCAGAGGATTTTCCTGGAATACCTCCCGGGAGATAGGTCGAATTCAGGATTGACCTGATCCATGGTGCGGCTCCGATAGCCAAGACACCGTATCGGTTGGCTCCCCCAGAGATGCAGGAGTTGTCTACGCAGCTGCAAGAGCTGCTAGGCAGGGGTTTTATCAGGCCAAGCAGTTCGCCATGGGGAGCGCCAATTTTATTTGTAAAGAAGAAGGACGGGTTGCACCGTATGTGCATAGATTACCGGGAGTTGAATAAGGTAACGATGAAGAACCGTTACCCACTCCCAAGGATAGATGATTTGTTTGATCGGCTGCAAGGAGCGTCTTCATTTTCCAAGATCGATTTACACTCCGGGTATCATCAGGTGCTAGTCAGAGATGAGGATGTGCAGAAGACTGCTTTCAGGACCCGCTATGGTCATTATGAGTTTGTCGTGATGCCGTTCGGGCTCACCAATGCTCCAGTCGTGTTCATGGACCTCATAAACCGCGTATGCAGATCGATGATGGATCGGTCTGTGATAGTGTTCATTGATGATATCTTGGTTTATTCCAAGACCCAGGAGATGCACGAGGAGTACCTGAGGGAGGTGATAGAGACTTTGAGGAGGGAGAGAGACTTTTTGCGAAGTTCTCCAAGTGCAAGTTCTGGTTGCGCGAGGTGCAGTTCCTGGGTCACCTCATCAACCAGAAGGGTATTCTAGTAGATTCGGTCAAGATAGAGGCTGTGATGCAGTGGGAGGTCCTGAAGTCTCCATCTGAGATTCGGAGCATCCTAGGTTTGGTAGGGTACTACAGGATATTCATCCAAGATTTCTCCAAGATATCCGTACCGCTCACCCGACTGACTAAGAAGTCGGTGGTGTTTTGTTGGGGGCCTGAGCAGCAGGCAGCGTTCGAGACCCTCAGGCGGAAATTATGCGAGGCACCGATTCTTACCCTGCCAGAGGGAGTAGAGGATTTTGTAGTCTATTGTGATGCCTCGATCGCAGGTATGGGAGCAGTGTTGATGCAGCGAGGTCGTGTGATAGCTTACACCTCGAGACAGTTGAAGCCTCACGAGGCTAATTACCCTACACATGATTTAGAGTTGGAGGCAGTGGTGTTTTCCCTCAAGATTTGGAGACATTACCTCTATGGGGTCCGTTGTACCATTTACACGGATCACAAGAGTTTGAGGTACCTCATGGATCAGCCGAATTTGAACATGAGGCAAAGGCGATGGTCAGATGTGTTGAAGGATTATGATTGTGAGATCCTTTATCACCTTGGGAAGGCCAACGTGGTGGACGACGCTCCGATCTACAAGGCAATGGTGGCCCCGATCAGAGGCATTTGTTTGAGGATGATGGTGATTACTCTATTATTGGAGAAAATCAAAGAGGCGCATGCCGAGGGCCTTAAGGAGGAGAGGCAGAAGTTTGAGAGGATTGTGGGCCGAGTAGCTTCTTTTGACTACGATAGCCGAGGATTGTTGACCCTTCATGGGAGGGTATGGGTACTGTACTGGGGCGGAGTACGGCAGGTGTTGATGGACGAGGCCCACAAGTCTTGATTTTCCATCCATCCAGGGGCAACGAAGATGTATATGGATCTTCGACCCGACTATTGGTGGCCCTGCATGAAGAGGGATGTCGCCTGGTATGTGGAAAGATGCCTGACCTGCAGGAAGGTTAAGGCGGAACACTAGAGGCCTCACAGCAAGATGCAACTATTGGACATACCAGTGTGGAAATGGGAGGATATCACTATGGATTTCATCACTAAGCTTTTTGAGGACCACACGTGGAGTGGATTCGATTTGGGTTATAGTGGATCGGTTGACGAAGAGTGCCTATTTTATACCGATCCAGGAGAGCATATCGGCTGAGAAGCTAGCCGATATATATGTGCGAGAGGTGGTGGCATGACATGGAGTGTCTGTTTCAGTGATGTCAGACCGAGATGTCCGTTTTACTTCCAGATTCGGGAAGCGGTTTCACGATGAGATGGGTACTCGTCTCCATTTTAGCACCGCTTTCCATCCTCAGACGGACGGACAGAGTGAGAGAACGATTCAGACTCTCGAGGATATGCTGCGGGCATGTGTCCTAGATTTCGGTGGCAGTTGGGATACGTATCTTCCGCTAGCGAAACTTTCGTATAACAACAGTTACCATGAGAGTATTGATCGACCTCCTTTCAAGATGCTTTACGGGAGGAAGTGCAGGACCCCGATTTGTTGGGGCGAGGTCGGTCAGCGAGTCATTGGGAACACCGAAGTGGTGCTCAAGACGACAAAGTTGATCCAGCAGGTTCCTAGCAGACTGCAGACTGCGTAGAGTCGGCAGAAGAGCTACGCCGATAGGAGGCGTTCAGACTTGGAGTTCCAGGTGGGCGATATGGTCCTCCTGAAGGTATCACCCTAGAAGGGTGTTATCAGGTTTCAGAAGAGAGGCAAGTTGGGCCCTAGGTTTATCGGTCCTTTTAGGGTTTTGGCCCGGGTGGGTCGTGTTGCTTATCGGTTGGATCTTCCAGAGCTCAGCTAGATCCACAACACTTTCCATGTTTCTCAGTTGAGGAAGTGCTTGGTGGATGAGACATCAGTAGTACCCTTGGAAGATATTCAGGTTGATAGCAGCCTGAATTAAGTTGAGAGATCAGTTGCGATTTTGGACCGGAAGTCAAAGACCTTGAGGAACAAGGTGGTTCAGTTGGTGAAGGTGCAGTGGCAGCATCGGAAGGGGTCTGAATGGACGTGGGAGGCAGAGGAAGAGATGAGGGAGCACTATCCATAGTTGTTCCAAGATTTAGCATCAGTAGACTTCGAGGATGAAGTCTGAGGCAAGTGGGGGAGAGTTGTAGCGCCCCATTCCCGGTATGTATTTAAATAAGTTTATTCCTTTGTATGGAACTCGACTAGTCTGTTGCCCGACTCATCATGTAGAGACGGGATGAGCTCGCGTACTTAGCCGGTTACTCGGCGAGTCCACACGCTGGACTCGGCGAGTTTGCCTGTTGGGAGGAAACCCTAATTTTAGGGTTTTGCACCTATTTAAACCTTCTTATGCACCCAAACTCGTCTCTTTCACCTCCAAAGCATCAACTATCAAACCCTAGCCGTTTTCTTAATGATTGTGTGTGTTTATTGCTTGTGAAGGTATCTTTGGAGTAAGAAGGAGAATGAGAAAGTTGGAGAGTTCAAGGAAGAGGAAGTAGATTTAGAATACACACCCTTTTGGCCATCTTTTATGGTATTGAATTCTATACCTTTCTTATTAATGATATAGATCTATGTTGTCCCTAACATGTGGTTTCTAAGCCCTAAAACCCCAAATCCCTTGTGATTAGGCCTTGTGGCTGGGTTATACCTCAGATTTGGACACTCATGGTATGCTAGAAGTATAAAGTTTTGGGTGTGGTTGTGATTAAAGTCCCCATTGAGCCTAGAACCTTATTAAGAGCTTATTTTGGTCATATGAAGCCTTTAAAGCCATGCATGCACGTAAAGTTAGCAACTTTACGTGAAAAACATGCCCTAGAAGTCTAGATCCATGATTTGTAGCAGCTGCATGGCTCAGATCGGACCTGTATGGGAAAAAGGCTGAATGAACTCGGCGAGTCCTCAGGGCGACCCAGCGAGTTATATGAAGTTAGTCGTCGACTCGACGAGTTGGAACAACAACTCGGCGAGTCCGATGAAGTTTGCCTTAGAACTCGACGAGTTGTATGAGTAACTCGGCGAGTCGGATGAGTTTTCCCAAGTGAAGTTGTGTTTGAGTAGTATGGTTTCATTCCTTCGTAGTTACACGTAAAGTTAGCAACTTTACGTGTTCAGAGGGTTCCAAGATTTGAGATCTACGAGTTAGGAACCATAGAGTGGATTCGAGTGTAGTTGGAGTCTGCACGGCATAACTTGGCGAGTAGTTCCTCAGACTCGGCAAGTCCGGTCAACTGGAGGTTGGCTTTGACCAGGGGTAAAATAGTCATTTTACCCTCGGTACAGTTATCAGTAATTGATTGAATGTATTTATGGAAATTATAGCCGGGGAGATACCAGAGCAGCAGCAGACGGGTTCCAGAGCAGTTCATTTAGCAGCCAGTGTACGAGGTGAGTTTCCTTCCAGTAGGAACGAGTCTAAGGCCACAATGCTGGCCCGTTTAGCTAGTAGTAGTTTCCGGACTTCGGTCCGATGTAGTTTTCAGTATGTTTGATGCCTTCGTGGCTCAGACAGGATTTATGTGTTATGTGTTCCGGGCTACGGCCCGAAGCAGTATGCAGTTTATGTGTTCATGCTAGTTGATATGTTTATGCCATTCCAGGTTATGCTCAGACAGTTTCCGGACTTCGGTCCGATGCAGTTAGCTCCGGACTTCGGTCCGATGCAGGGGACAAGGTCCCAGTCAGTTCCGGACATCAGTCCGATACAGAGGGCAAGGCCCTGGTTAGTTTCCGAAATTCGGTCCGATGCAGTTTCCAAAATTCGGTCCGATGCAGTTTCCGGACTTCGGTCCGAGGCAGTGGGCAAGGCCCAGTATGTGTTTATATGTTATTGTATGGTATGTGGTAGCTTGGGGGAGCTCACTAAGCTTTGTGCTTACAGTTTCAGTTTTGGTTTCAGGTACTTCCGCAAGTAAAGGGAAGAGCTCGGGTTGATGGCATCGCACACACCACAGCTTCAGTTTGTCCTAGGAGTTGTTTTAGCTTTTCATAGATGTGATTTGATACAGTCTTGATACAGTTTCCTCATGATACTTTGCTATTGTTTTGAGATATTGACGTACGAGTTTTACTTAATGATATTAACATGATGTTTTTTAGTTATTATTAAACAAAAAATTTTAGATTGTATTTTGGGATGTTACATTGCACTATCTTTTAAATGTTCACTATTAAAAAAACTCATTTTTGACGACAATTTCATCACAAAACCCTTCCTAAAAGGGTTATGCTGACATATTTGCACTAAAGTTACATTTATTAGGAATTAATTTGACGAATTTCCAACTGTTTTGTGATGGATTTTGATGTATTTATGACAAAATTGTAACGGATTTGTGACGGGTTTTGACGAATATGTATTAAATTTTGCACTTAACAATAAAATTTGAGGGGTTGCCGGTGTCACTCTAGGACACCATGTAAATCCGACCCAATGATTTATTCTTAGATGAAAAAATAATAAATCTTCTAACTCTTTTGTCAAAATATTTGCATGATTATAATAAACATAGCCAGATTGATCTATAAATTTTATAATGTCTTGCATTTTAGTTTAATTTTTTTTACGTGCGTCGAATTTTTTCATATATATATATATATATATATATATATATATATATATATATATATATATATATATATATATATATAGGCTTAGGGAATGTGGCTGTCATGTACCTAATATTAGGTATAGAACCATTAAAAACTACATAGTTTTAACAAAATACGATCAAATCTCTCTACCATCTTTCTTGTATTCTCTATTAGATTAGATGATAGGCTTTGTACATACTTTTATGGAGTTTTAAATTTTTAATTTTGCAACACAAACCATGTATAAGAATATATTATTAACTACCTATAAATCTTCACATTCAAATTTATAATAAAAATTATAGTGAATGATTGAAATTTTTCATTAGAAACACAATAAACTTCTTCCAATAACAAATCAAAAAGAACCATGCAAGTATACATATGGTTGGTGTCAAAGAAAATTTATGAAATCTACTAGATATCTAATATAAAAAATACATTCGAAATACATAGATGTTGGGGATAAATTATGAAATCTGAACTAATATGATCTCAAAAGCAATAGGAAAAAACTAACAATGTCAAAAATTGTGTTTATTTAATCAAAATGAAGTCAATTTTGATGGTTCTATATCTAATATTACATACATGACAACCATATATATTCACTTTTCCATATATATATATATATATATATATATATATATATATATATATATATATATATATATATATATATATATAGTCAAAATCAAATAAGAATGAAATTTTTATAGGAAGATAAGAAATTTTTTTATATACATATTTTCTTAACAAAAAATGAAATGAATCATTAAATGATTCAAAAGTAAGATGATTCACAAGAAAAAATTCCGAAAAAAATATATTCATGATTCATTTTTAGGTAAATCAAGAACAAAATTCACTTTCATGACAATTTTGGTGAATATAAACAAAATAATCATAAAAATGAATCATCGAAATGTTTTTCGGAAACTTTTAAAAAGCACGACGTTATCGATGAACTTTTAAAACAAAGCCCTACAATATGAAGCCATGGAACCCATCTGTCCATCTTCTTAGTGTTTTCTCGAGAACGATGATGGCATGTTCTTTGATCTCAAAAATAAATGGAAATTCAACAAGGCAGCATGCATGACATGTGATATGATACGTCACGAGAGGATACGTCACTATATATGTAAATGATTGAGGGGAATCTCCAAGACTCCACTACGAATGGAGAAAGAATCATGATTAAACTATAAGATTGGAAGGAATAAATTCAAATATCTTTTGAAGTTTCTATTTTAAACAAACACGCACTCAAGAGAATAATAGACCTTTACCAATTTCGTTGGCTTTGTATCTTAACTAATAAATTTTATAGATAATCAAGGATCTGAAATGATATATCTGATACAACTTTATATTTGCATCAAATCTGATTCACTTCAGACTGTATCTTAATTAATTATTTAGTCCTCTTTATATATTATCTTTTGTATTTTAGATATTCCCTAATCTAAAGCAGTTATTATGAACTTTGTTTAGATAATTACCTAATTAAAGAGATTTTGCAGAAATAGGAGAAGGAGAACAACAATTCCTAATATATTAAATCGATCTAATACATGTTATTAAAAATATTTACACATACATATGTCCTGTACGTATATTGATATAACAAAGAAATGAAAATCACAATAAAGAATGAAATATTATTAAATTGAATATGTAAGTACTGAAAAAACACATTTACGAAATTTTAAACTATAATTTTAACAACAAATACTAAATAATTCTTAAATTATTCTAAATGTCCACAATAAGACTCAAACCCTCCACTTCGAGAAAGGAGGACAACATCGGATACCACTGACTAAGATATTAATTTCCAAAAAACCAAAAAGTTGAAGAATATAAAAAATTACGGACATTGCCATTAACTAAAGAGCTACATTAACATTTCTATATATACATGTATATGATCTCTGGTATTGACACCATAAGCAAAATACTACTTCTTCTCTTGTGGTTAATTAAATCACCTTATTCTAAAATGTCAGATTACTCAAAAGCAAAGACCAACCTGGAAAAGATTGGGGCTGAAGGGTTTTCTCTCCTGGATGATCATTTCCCACGTGGGCAAAACTCGAAGCGTTCATCAGCAGCAGCAACTGCTCCACCATATAGAACTCAAACACAGATGTTTTCATGTCAATACAAACCGCAGCAGACATATTTTGTTCAACAAGCACCGCCAGAAACAGAGATGGTGATAGATTCCTACCAGGCGGCAAACATGTATGGTGGGACTCTGCTTGTGGTTGTGGACTACCCTAAAATTAACAGGAAGCCTATCCGTAAGGAGTTGTTTTATTAATTAGTAGCTAGTAATTTTAGAGATACCTAGCTACAATATTATCTTGCTGCTATCTTATTTATGTACTTCAATGCTTGGTGTGTACCTATCTTGAATCCATCCCTTGCCATTTTTTATGTGGATGTGACAAGATTGACTACTTAAATGATAGTTGTACGTACTTAATTGGTTGTGTTATCTTTCTTCTCAGATCCCTCCCTTCCTTCTATTTTCTAACTTATTTCTTCTTTTAGCAATATTAATGGCAATAATGATAAAAGAAAGGGAAAACCTTAGAGAAACCCCATGTATTTTACATCAATGCTTAAAACAACCCTTATATTAATTTTGTGCTCAATTATTAAATTTTAAACCGTCTAACATAAGTACATTATCCGGTGAGAGAAAGGAAACCCCATTTTATTCTCATTCACTTCATCTTTCTCCTTTCTTGATTCCATTTCCCAGTAATCTTCAAGACCTTTCTAATAAATGAACCAACACTCATATTCACAATCCCATCTCCACCATTCCCGATTCCAACCAGAGTTGATTTCCTTTTTGGTTGAGCAAAATCCATTAGATTTTTGAAGAGATTTGAAATAGGGTGAACAAGAGATGGATTTAACACGTACCCATTTTCAGCTGTGGTGATTAGGTCATCAAGAAACCCATCCATACACTCCCATGGCTTGTCTTATTACAAGGAATTGATTTCTTGAGCTATTTTATGAACCGGGCTATCCCCAATTC
This sequence comes from Lactuca saligna, assembly GCF_052625555.1. Lineage (NCBI taxonomy): Eukaryota > Viridiplantae > Streptophyta > Magnoliopsida > Asterales > Asteraceae > Lactuca > Lactuca saligna. The sequence goes on along the minus strand of NC_136419.1, from coordinate 21,574,104 downwards.
AATGGATCCAAGTAGCACCCATTTCAATTCTGTCACCACCAAATTCTGAAGTGTTAATCCTACCTCCTATTCGACTCCCACCTTCAATAATGGCTATATGGGTATTGTTGAGAAATATTTATGAGTTCTCATTATGGTTAAGTATCATATTGTTACTAGAATCTAGATGTTATTTCTAAATGCACAATTAAGCCTTAAACAAAATGTACAATTAAGCCGCAAACAAACATACATAACCTGCAAAATCCGAAATCTCCTCTTTAACTTCAACCTGCAAAATGGGTCCCTGAAAAAAAAAAAAAATTATAGTCAACATGACATCTGATAAAAAAAAAGTCAAAAATTTTAGTCCTTTTCGATTATATCAACTCAAGATATATTCTTTACTGGATTGACTACGCGATCATTGCATTGTTTATTGGCGAAAGAAGAAAAATCATGTTGCCCTACAAAATACTTGGCTGCTTCTTTCATGACAAATACATTGAGTTCGGAAAGTTTATGATAAGCATAGAGACGATGGAATAGGTCCAAGACAGTGTCGTTATAAATCTTGTAATGGTAGATCCTTCCGGTGACTGAAAAACGAGCATGGAAGTCGAGGAGTGCAGGGTTGATTTCTCGAATTCGAACATCAAGAGGAAGAAGACCATTCAGTGTTGCGTGCATGTCATGCAGATCCTTGTAATTAAATGGTGTAACAAACTGTGCCACCTGAAAAAAGATAAAATCATGTTTCAAGCTTTAATCTAACATCAACAACAAACGTATGATGGAAGGCAGTCGACCTGGTCGAAGGCATAAACTCCGGCGTCGGTTCTACTTACACCGACTGCACACAGATCCTTACGTTCTAGCTTTGTAACTCGAGTTAGGGCTTGTTCCAAGAGGCACTGTAAGGTTGGCGTTGATGGTTGATACTGCCAACCTGATAATTACAGCCATAATCAACAATCAAAATTGAAAAAAAGGAAAAAGATATCGAAGATTGATAGAAAGAGATGCGGGAGATAATAGATATATAGAGTAATTGGGAAATTCAATGGGGCAGAAATTAGGGTATAGGAGAAACGAAGAATGAAATTGGTTTCACTTATCATGACAGAGAAAGTAATCGGGGAATTCAAGAAAGGCAAATGGAAACCGGAGAATCGAGTGCCATCGTAAGATAAACCAAGCGCCATTTGTAAGTGTTAGCCGGAGGAGTTTGTTGATTATACAGGTCGTCGAGATGAGCAGCGGCCAACGGCAGTCCAACTCCAAGTGCGGCGTAACCCATTATTCTTCCACAGTCCACACCATTTGTATACCAGTCCAACGATGGTTTCTATTCCACTGACCAGTTACGTTATGTACACTGAGAAGAACGGCTAATCTATGGTTTCCTGCTACAGTTATGTAAAGGAAGAAGACAAAGAGAAACGAGATGATGATTTTCAAGCAGCCACACCTTTTAATCTATTTTTGGTTATGTTACCGGTTGTTAAATTGCAACCGGTTATAAGCTAAAAACGGGATAGATCAACTTTGATAATGGTTAAATTGAGCACAAAATTAATATAAGGGTTGTTTTAAGTATTGAGTTAAAATGTATGGGGTTTTTAGTTTTCCCTAAAAGAAAACCAAAAGAAGAGTTTGATAAAACTTCAAGGCCCATATATATATATATATATATATATATATATATATATATATATATATATATATATATATATATATATATATATATATATATATATATATATATATATATATATATATATATATATATATATATATATATCACAAAACATAAGTAACAAAACTCATATCTAGAATGAATTTATTAGACTCACAAATTTAACGGCGGACCCATAAAGAAAAATTAAGGAGTTGTACAAATCTTTTTTCGGGTTGCAATATTAGAGAAAATTCATTTCTAACATCAGTTTCTATCATAAAATCTGTCACTAAAAGGTTTTGTTGACAAATTAACACTAAAATTACTTATTGGACTTTGTGACAAATCTGTGACAGATTTGAACGAATTTTCACTAAATTTACACTTGAGGGGTAGTACTTACTACCTCGTACCACATATTGGTACGCGCGTACAAACAAATAAGAGTTGATCAAATTAACAATAGAAAACTAAAGTCATGGTACTAGAATGGATAAGAGGGGTTTTGATCGAGTCGATCTCCTAAACAATTTTTTCTCAAAAATCTGAATTATAGGCATAGTTCGTATTTGGCACGGAATGTAACGTCCCAAATTTCAAACCAAAATTTTCATTTAGAAATTTAAAAGTATTTGTTGCAACTCCAATTTCCAAGATCTAGTAAAATCATTAAATTCAAAACATTTATCAGAGTATAATCATAAGAGTTATTAAGTGCGGAAAAATCTCCAAAGGATGCGATACAATCAAGTCACACCTTTCCTTCAATATAAGAAAACCTGAAACAATTTAAACATAAAATCGTAACCACAAAACTTAATGAGTTCTCCAAGATACCACATACAATCATACAAAAAGTAACGGGTCTATTTCAACCCCAAGTAAATGCTATTGGTCAAATCATAGTCTTACGGACACTTCCTCCCAGGGGTCGGATGCTAGTCTTTGATACAATTGTTAAGGGCCAAATCCTCGTCTTTCATACATTTTTTAGGGGTTAAATCCTAGTATTTCAAACAATTATCAGGGGTCAAATCCTGGTCTTTAATATAATTGCCAGAGGTCAAATCTTGGTCTTTCACACAATCCATGCAAGAGTCATAAAGACAACTAACATCAAATGTCCTACATAGTATAGTGAGAAGACTCACATGAACTACTTAACATGAGCTCAATAGTTGTTTCAGCAATGTCGTTAGTCATATACTTAATTCTACCAAAGTTTGACCAAAAGTGAAACTGGTCAAAAAGTCGACAGTCAACGGTCAACCATGACCTACCATCACGTCGTGCCAAGCCCTCGATTGCGTCGTGGTCCTGACATCATATCACGATGGCTTCCTCACCACCGCGATGCGGCCAGGCCTTTATCGCACCGTGGTCTCGCTGGTGAACCACTTAATCGATTACTTGCTTAATCTAACGTCCAAGTCTCATACTTTATGAAAGGCCTTATTTTACTCCTATGACTCATAAATATCATAACTTTATAGACATGCATGCCCAATGCATGTCCCACACCATTTTAGGTCAAAATGGTGAGAAATGGGGTCAAACCCCATGTATCACACCAAAACAAGTGAGTCCAGATCTAAAACATATATAACACCCTTGGGACCTCAGCGAGTAATAAAGTTGCAAACTTTATTACAGATAACCTCTCAAAACATCACAACATGGAGAAACTAGCTCAAATTGTAACGACCGACTTTGAGGTATCAATTATTTATTATTTCCTAAAAATTATAGTTGGGTCCATATTAGATAAAAGGACTATTGGATTGGACTTAAGCAAAGGGGCCAAGGATTTGGGCCGCCCATAAGACGTACGTTGGGCATAGCCTTGGTGTACGCGGGGCGTAGAGGCATGCATCAGATGCGGGAGCGTGCGCACGTACGCGCAACGTACGTGAGCAGATGCCAAACCCTAATTTTTAGGGTTCAAGACATATAAATACCCCATTATAGCCACCTCTGGCCTTCCTACCAGCCACCTCACCCTCAGGAAAACCCTATTACGCCTCTTACTCCATTGTTGTATGTGTTTGACCTTTTTGAGCTCATTTTGGTGAAGAAAAGCTTTGAAAAAGAGAAAGAGAGGTTGGAGAAGAAGCCTTTGAGTACCTTGAGCTTAGGGATCTGGATTAAGCTCATCATTTAGCATCAAGAGGAGGTATAAAGCTCCTAACTTTCCTCCTCAAAGTCTAGATCTAGGGTTTTGGAAGATTTGGACCTTTTTAGGTCCAAAGATTGGATCTTGATCATGCAAATTCGGTTTTGAGCTTAGGGTTGCCACCCTTGAAGTTCAATGGGTTCCTTTAGCAGTAAAGTTGCAAGCTTCGAGGCTCTTATGAAGCCATGCAAGAGATCTAACTTTTTCTTTGGAAGTTCATTTTCATTTTTAGTATTGGGCTCATTTGGTGGATTACAGGCCACCATATGACCAACTTTAAGGACTAGGACGAAGCATGAGACTCAGATCTGTAAGTTGGACATCCTGTCTTAAGGGATTAAGTTGTTTTGGAAAAGATGGCTTAATAGGAGAGTACGTTGGGCGTACACGCCTGTACGCACAACGTACAAGCCATTCAAGCAGTACGCGCAACGTACAGATGGGTACGCTCAACGTACACTCAATCAGTGGGTTTCAAGCTATTAGGCCTCGTTTTGGGCCTAGCTTTGGTCATAGCAGTAGTTGGGCCGTGATGGGTCTTTAGAAGCCAGTTATGGGCACAACAATTGGTTTGGGCTTGGAAGGAAAGCCCATTTGAAGAGTTGGGCCCAATTTAGAAAATTAGGCCATTTGGGGACTTAATGGGCCCTGGTGAGGACTAGAATGGAATGGGCCTAGGTCATGGTCCAAATTAAATCGAAGGGGTAAAATAGTCATTTCATCTATAGAAGAGCCATTAGTTTCTGACTAAATGTTTATTTGGTCATTATAGTCGGGGAGTAGTTGGAGCAGTCAACGGTGTCACCTTTGCACAAGTTATTCAGCAGTTAGTTGAGAGGTGAGTTTCCTTCCAGTAGGAATGGGTCTACGACCATAATGCCGACCTGTTTAGATGATAGTAGTTTCGGACTTCAGTCCGATGCCGGGGTAGTCCCGAGAAGTAGTACGTATGCGTGATGTCTTTGTGATTCATGCATGTTTATGATATTTGTTATATGTTCTGGACTTCGGTTCGATGTTGGGCAAGCCCGATGCAGTATATGTGATTATGTTATATGTTCATGTTTATGTTATGTGTAGTTTATTCTAGACTTCGGTCCTATGCCGAGCGGGGCCTGATGCAGTGGGAGGGGCCCAATTAAATAATATGATTTCTCAATTAATATATTATTATTATAATATATTAATATATCACAAATAACCTCTTTCTCAAATATCCATCTTATCAAATTGCTCAGTTGAAGGCAACCTAAAAGGACCATGCTACTATCGGGTTAAGTACATACCAATTATAGTTATGGGCTTATATGTAACGCCCGGGTTTTCAGGGCTAAGCATTTTTGTCAATATAATAGTCTAGGTCAACTATTGTAACTCTTTTTGAAGTAATAAATATGAAATATTTGAGTATTATGTGAATTATGTGTGTTTATGTGTTTATTATTTAATTATAAATGTATAATTAATAAAGAATAAAAATGAGCGTCAAAATTAAAGTGTGAGATAATCCCGATATCTCTACATAAAGTTGTAGAATATGTCCCAAGGTTTCCGTGCATATAAAGAATGCCGAAATCCGAGCTATAAAGAAGAAGTTATGGCCCGCCGAAGTTTTACGACAAAACCGGCACGACACCGGGAGACGTAAATAGTGAATTTACGATAGAAGACTTTTTAGCCTTAGCAATCTAAAAAAAAGTCGTAGAATATGTTAAACTAAGAACATCGATAAAAAGAACGTCCAAATCTGACTTCGTATGAAGAAGTTATGATTTTTCTAAGATTCGGCTTAGCAGTGCACGGCTTGAAACTCGAATTTTAGTTCGAGCGGTTTTTGGCTTACACAACATAAATGAGAGTTGAAGATCTCATTAATAGGAAATCAACGGTAAAAAGACAGACAAAAACAGAGTCCGTATGTAGAAGTTATTAATTTTACGCAGACGTTTAACAGTATAATCTCCTTGTACTGTTAAATTTAAGATCGGTCGAGAATTAGCTGACGGTGTCAAAATGAAAGTTGTAGATCTTATTATTACCTACGCGTGGATATAAAGAACGTCAAAAACGGAGGTCGTATGTGAAAGTTACGGATTTTAGAAGTCGGAAGTGTGCTGTGCGAAAATGGGTGATGTGGCACAATCTTGGCCATTGCTTTCTCCCCAAGGCTTGCCACCAGATGGTGACATGTGGCACCAAGTTCAGCCACATTTCACCCTATAAATACCACCTCTCCCACCCTCATTTTCTTCACACCTTTCCCATTCTTTCTTCTCTTTACTCTCTCTCTCTCTAGAACCTCTCTCTAGCCCCGAAATCCCCCGAAAAGCCTAGGGAACCTCCCTAGCACGAGGCGGAAGCCCCGGAGTGCTTGAAGGCTCCGAGAAGAATAGCTTTTCGGCTCGGGAACGCTGCTCCAAGCAAAGCCCAGTTTTCTATAAAACCCGCTGTAAGTGAGCTACGCCTACGCTATTTTTAATATAACTTTTATTTAATTATAGTAACGTTATTAGGAACTTATAATAAATACTTGGGCTATTATTATGGGTTATATAAGTATTTTTTTTTGACGCTTATATAATAATAATAATAGCTAGACTATTAATTAGTCTCGACGAATAATAAACTAAACTCTAGTGGTAATAATACTAGGTTTCGTCGAAGAAAAATTCTTTTTAAGAAGCGAAGCGCTGTCTGAGTTCGGAATCACCACCTTTTCCGGTGAGTGCATAGTTACCTTCAACTTACACATAGATATGAAGTATTTTATATAAATTACGTGTTATGTGTGCATATTATCTGAATACTTGCTATCTATGCTAGATGAACGTTGTTATACATGTTTTCAATGATTTAAACTGTATATGTATTTTATATCTACGAAAATGTTGGGGTAAAACATGGGTAGATGTAATAGGTGATGTGTGATAAAATGATGAGAGGCCTCGATGTTGTTGTTGTTGATCCAGTCATCTAGCGGAGTATAGATGACGACCACGGACTCTTCTAGACAGTCCAGTGGAACACTAGCAGGTTCGCAACCTGTAGGTGTTGTGAACGATGTGTTCACCGGTGTACTCCATCCCCCACATGGTTGCCTATTAGGACATTTATTGCTGAGGAATCCCCTTAGCAGTAGTGTTCGTCCCGATGATGATCCTTAGGCTAGGTCCCTTATGATAGGTGTTTAGGGACGTAAAGTGAGGATAACGGGAACGGGTAATCGGGTTATTGTTGATTGATGAAATTAATAAACTTATTGTGGGTTGAAAACCCTATGTGCTCACCAGGCTCCCAAGCCTGACCCACTCAGTTTTATGCATTACAGGTAGTGGCGCATGAGCATAGGTGTGATGTTTTGGACGAGAGATTACGGATATAGGCCTGTAGATATGAAATAATGTAGTAAGGCTTATATTGTACTGTTTATACTTTTGATCTGTACGAACATGACATCCCGAGTCTTTTAATGAAATACATTTCTATGGAAATGCTTTTGATAAATCTTTATCATATTATTGTTTTGGGACAAATTCCGCAACCCTTTTATTAAAAGATAACTCTGATTTTGAAATAAAGTATAAACAAAACCGGTCTTTTCTGGCCGTGATTTTGGGGATGTCACAGTTGGTATCAGAGCATTAGTTTAAGCGAACTAGGAATTTGTAGGATTTCTAGACTTAAACTTAGAATGCTAAGCGACGATTGTGAGGTGTGAGCACTAGCTTATTTTAGGAATTGTGCCTAAAATGCTTTTATGTGCTAAATGTTTTATGCATGATATGCTGTTATTTTGTTCGGGATCTATGGTCTGTTGCCGACCGGATCTGGAACCTTATGTGTTTAGGATTCTAAACGTACGACTACGATATTAGAACTAGCATGTAAGCGTTTCGGAGTGATAAGGACGATTTAAAACGTCTCTCCTAAATAAAGATCTAAATCCACCTTATTCGGTATATAGATCAAGATGGTAAGGACCCGTAGCGGAAACGTAAACGCAAATGGGAACGGACACCAACCCCCCGTGATCGAGCAAATACCAGTTGTGGAAGCCGCCGCCGGACCAATAACGATGGCCGGAGTGCAAGCGATGATCCAGGCAATGTTGGATCGTCAAATGGAGGAAACCAGGCGTTTGCTCCAGCAAAATCGAGAGGAAGCAACTATTCAGCTCGAACAGCCCGAGTTGAACGAAGGGCAGACTGAAGAAGGAAACTACAGTGGGACTATTGGTCAAGCCAACCCACCGATAGTTAGGCAAAACCACCAGGATGGAGGAAATGATGGACGTGGATGCAAATACAAGGATTTCATGGCATCCAAGCCACCGAGTCTATCCGGAAGCCCGACGCCGGTGGAAGTCATGAACTGGATCTCTGAGATGGAGACAATGTTTGAGAGTTGCGAGTGTAGCAATAGGCAGAAGACTGCTCTTGCAGTTCCTCTATTGAAATCTGGAGTACTAAGCTGGTGGAAGCTATTAGCTGATTCAATGCCCAAAGGTGAAGCAAGCAAAATGTCGTGGGAGGATTTTCTGGTACAGTTGAAGATGCAATACTGCTCTGAGCAGGATCTTCTGGAGATCAGCAACGAATTCCAGAATCTGAAGAAGGGAAGAATGAGCGTTACTGAATACGCTGCAAGCTTTACTGAGAAAATGAAGCTTGTTCCTCACCTCGTCCCAACTGAACTCTCCAAGGTTAACAAATTTGCCCTCGGATTACCAGCGGACTTTGGTCCAATGGTCAAGCAAACTACCACTCTAAAAGCTGCCATCTGGGCTGCTAAGAATGTGGAGACCCAGATACGAGAAAAGGGTCTGGAGAGAGCGGAAGTGGGAGAGAAACGGAAATTTGACGGATCCTCGAGGTCCGGTAAGAAAGGTAGATTCTCGAAGTCTAGTTCGAGAGGAGGAGGATCAGAAGCAAAGTGGTGTGACAAGTGCAAGAAGAAGCACTCTGGGAAGTGTGATGGAGGGGTCACTTGTTACAAATGCGGAAAGCCTGGGCATTATGCCAACGAATGCACTCTTAACCAGAAGGCCTGTTATGGGTGTAATGAAGAAGGGCACATTTTGAAGGACTGCCCGAAGAAGAAGGAGGCAAGAAGACCCAACATACCACCAAAGCCGAAGGCGAGAGCCTTCCAGATGACGCTCGAGGCTGCAAAGGAGGCAGCAGACGTCGCTTCAGGTACCTTTCTTGTAAATGGTTTGCCTGCAAATATACTGTTTGATTCCGGAGCCAACTACTCCTTTGTGTCGCATAAATTTAGTGCGAAATTAGCATTACCTGTAGAAAAACTTGATAACGCCCTAATTGTAGAAGTTGCCAGTGGCAAATTCGTACCTGTTAGTAATCGTATTAGGAACATCGTCATTGACCTAAACGGAAACGAATTCCATGAGGAACTATTACCCATAGAGTTAAACGGTTTCGACATCGTTTTGGGTATGGATTGGCTTAGCGCCAACGATGCCGAGATATTATGCCGAAAGAAGATAGTTAGGATAAACCCACCCGGAAAGGAATCATTTATGGTGTACGGGGACAAACGCAGAGTAAATTCTGGAATCATATCCTTGATGAAAGCTAGGAAATGTTTGTCCAAGGGATGTGCATCGTACTTGGCATTCGTAATCGATGCTAAGAAAGAAAAGAAAGAGGTGCAGAATATACCGGTTGTGTGCGATTATCCGGAAGTCTTTCCCGAAGATCTTCCTGGATTACCACCTGATAGGCAAGTAGAATTTCGTATAGACTTATTACCAGGAACAACACCGATAGCAAAGGCACCTTACCGATTAGCACCGACGGAGATGAAGGAGCTCATGATGCAACTTCAGGAGCTGTTGGATAGCGGTTTCATTCGACCTAGTTCATCACCCTGGGGAGCTCCGGTGTTATTCGTGAAGAAGAAGGACGGAAGCATGAGGATGTGCATAGACTACCGAGAGTTGAATAAGGCAACGGTGAAGAACAAGTATCCATTACCGAGGATTGATGATCTATTCGATCAGCTGCAAGGTTCGAGCTACTTCTCAAAGATTGATCTTAGGTCAGGATATCATCAGCTGAAGGTGAGAGAGCAGGATATTGAGAAGACTGCATTCAGAACAAGATATGGACACTACGAGTTCTTGGTTATGTCGTTCGGACTAACCAATGCTCCCGCAGCATTCATGGATTTGATGAATAGGGTTTGTAAACCATTCCTCGATAAATTTGTGATAGTGTTCATCGACGACATTCTCATTTACTCGAAAAGCCAGGAGGAGCATGGCAAGCATCTACGAGAAGTGTTGGAGGTGTTAAAGAAGGAGAAGCTTTTTGCAAAGTTCTCCAAATGCGACTTTTGGATACGGGAAGTCCAATTCTTGGGTCATGTTGTTAACCAAGAAGGAATAATGGTTGACCCTGCCAAGATCGAAGCTGTAATGAAGTGGGAACGTCCGAAGAATCCCACGGAGATTCGAAGCTTTCTAGGATTAGCCGGATATTACCGACGATTTATCCAAGGCTTTTCTTTGATAGCTGCTCCATTAACAGCTTTGACCCATAAAGGAGCTACGTATACATGGAGTGAGAAACATGATGAGGCGTTCGAGAAGCTAAAGAAGAAGTTATGTGAAGCGCCGATACTTTCTCTACCCGATGGAGTCGAAGATTTCGCAGTTTATAGTGATGCATCTGGAGTCGGGTTAGGTTGTGTTCTGACCCAAAGAGAAAAGGTGATAGCATACGCATCTCGACAATTGAAAGAGCACGAAAAGAACTACCCCACTCATGATCTGGAGTTGGCAGCGGTAGTATTCGCCTTAAAGATATGGAGGCATTACCTCTACGGCACGAAGTGCAAGCTCTTCACTGATCATAAGAGTCTCCAGTATCTCTTTAATCAGAAGGAGTTGAACATGAAGCAACGACGCTGGCTAGAACTTCTCAAGGACTACGACTGTGAGATACTTTACCACCCAGGTAAAGCAAATATTGTTGCTGATGCTCTCAGTCGGAAAGTCAATCTTGAAAGAAGAAGGCCAAGAGCGTTAAGAATTGAAGTCGTCTCGACGATTGTGGAAAGTATCAGGAAAGCTCAAGAAGAAGCCTTAGAAAAGAATGACCGAAAGGAAGAACGTTTGGGAAAAACATTAGTGTTCGGTACGAACAGTCGAGGACTGAAGGTATTCCAAGATCGAATTTGGGTACCTAAGACGGGAGGAATAAGAGATCTTCTAATGGAAGAAGCACACAAGACCATGTACTCGATTCATCCCGGTAGCACTAAAATGTATAGGGACCTAAAACCCTACTACTGGTGGCCGACGATGAAGCTCGATGTTGCGAAGTATGTGGCTGAGTGCGTAACATGTGCGAGGGTTAAGGCACAACATCAAAAACCGTATGGGAGTTTAGAACCCTTACCTGTACCCATGGGTAAATGGGAAGACATCACCATGGATTTTGTGACTAAACTGCCCAGAACGAAGAATGGTCACGACATGATTTGGGTAGTCGTGGATCGTTTCACCAAGAGTGCACACTTCATAGCCGCCAACGAGAAGTGGTCTATGGATAAGCTCGCAAATGCTTACGTGAAGGAAATTGTAAGACTTCACGGTGTCCCTCTTACGATTGTGTCAGATCGTGATAGTCGTTTCACGTCAAGGTTTTGGAGGAGTCTACAAGAGGAGTTGGGTACAAAGTTGTGTTTGAGTACTGCTTACCATCCGCAAACTGATGGTCAGAGTGAAAGAACGATTCAGACGTTGGAAGATATGCTGAGAGCATGTACCCTCGAATTCCAAGGGAATTGGGACGAACACTTACCTCTAGTAGAATTTTCCTACAACAATAGTTTTCACTCGAGCATCAAGATGGCTCCTTATCAAGCCTTGTATGGGCAGAAGTGTCGTACGCCGTCTTGTTGGCTTGAAGCCGGAGAGAAGCAGTTTATGGGCCCCGAGATAGTCCATGAGACTGCTGAGAAATTGAAGGTGATTAGGGAAAGAATGTTAGCAGCTCAGGATCGTCAGAAGAGCTATGCCGACAAGAAAAGACGACCGATAACCTTCGAAGTTGGGGATTCCGTTTTACTTAAAGTCTCACCGTGGAAGGGACTTATACGATTTGGGAAACGAGGAAAGTTGAGTCCAAGGTTTATTGGACCATTCAAAGTTCTTCAGAGAATTGGGAACCAAGCTTACAAGCTGGAATTGCCCGAAGAACTCAATGGTATTCATAACACCTTCCATGTGTGTTATTTGAGGAAATTCATGGGAGATGTTCCCGACATAATTCCAATCTCGGAATTAAGGATGGATGAGAATAAAAGGCTGATCGAAGAGCCTGAGGCAATTATTGACCGTAAGACTAAGAAGTTACGACGCAAGATGGTCGACTTGGTGCTAGTCCAATGGAAACATTCGAATGGGCCGAATCTCACTTGGGAAACAGAGGATGACATGATGAGTCGCTATCCACATCTGTTTGCTGATGCATGATTCCGGGACGGAATCATCCTAAGGGGGTGAGAATTGTAACGCCCGGGTTTTCAGGGCTAAGCATTTTTGTCAATATAATAGTCTAGGTCAACTATTGTAACTCTTTTTGAAGTAATAAATATGAAATATTTGAGTATTATGTGAATTATGTGTGTTTATGTGTTTATTATTTAATTATAAATGTATAATTAATAAAGAATAAAAATGAGCGTCAAAATTAAAGTGTGAGATAATCCCGATATCTCTACATAAAGTTGTAGAATATGTCCCAAGGTTTCCGTGCATATAAAGAATGCCGAAATCCGAGCTATAAAGAAGAAGTTATGGCCCGCCGAAGTTTTACGACAAAACCGGCACGACACCGGGAGACGTAAATAGTGAATTTACGATAGAAGACTTTTTAGCCTTAGCAATCTAAAAAAAAGTCGTAGAATATGTTAAACTAAGAACATCGATAAAAAGAACGTCCAAATCTGACTTCGTATGAAGAAGTTATGATTTTTCTAAGATTCGGCTTAGCAGTGCACGGCTTGAAACTCGAATTTTAGTTCGAGCGGTTTTTGGCTTACACAACATAAATGAGAGTTGAAGATCTCATTAATAGGAAATCAACGGTAAAAAGACAGACAAAAACAGAGTCCGTATGTAGAAGTTATTAATTTTACGCAGACGTTTAACAGTATAATCTCCTTGTACTGTTAAATTTAAGATCGGTCGAGAATTAGCTGACGGTGTCAAAATGAAAGTTGTAGATCTTATTATTACCTACGCGTGGATATAAAGAACGTCAAAAACGGAGGTCGTATGTGAAAGTTACGGATTTTAGAAGTCGGAAGTGTGCTGTGCGAAAATGGGTGATGTGGCACAATCTTGGCCATTGCTTTCTCCCCAAGGCTTGCCACCAGATGGTGACATGTGGCACCAAGTTCAGCCACATTTCACCCTATAAATACCACCTCTCCCACCCTCATTTTCTTCACACCTTTCCCATTCTTTCTTCTCTTTACTCTCTCTCTCTCTAGAACCTCTCTCTAGCCCCGAAATCCCCCGAAAAGCCTAGGGAACCTCCCTAGCACGAGGCGGAAGCCCCGGAGTGCTTGAAGGCTCCGAGAAGAATAGCTTTTCGGCTCGGGAACGCTGCTCCAAGCAAAGCCCAGTTTTCTATAAAACCCGCTGTAAGTGAGCTACGCCTACGCTATTTTTAATATAACTTTTATTTAATTATAGTAACGTTATTAGGAACTTATAATAAATACTTGGGCTATTATTATGGGTTATATAAGTATTTTTTTTTGACGCTTATATAATAATAATAATAGCTAGACTATTAATTAGTCTCGACGAATAATAAACTAAACTCTAGTGGTAATAATACTAGGTTTCGTCGAAGAAAAATTCTTTTTAAGAAGCGAAGCGCTGTCTGAGTTCGGAATCACCACCTTTTCCGGTGAGTGCATAGTTACCTTCAACTTACACATAGATATGAAGTATTTTATATAAATTACGTGTTATGTGTGCATATTATCTGAATACTTGCTATCTATGCTAGATGAACGTTGTTATACATGTTTTCAATGATTTAAACTGTATATGTATTTTATATCTACGAAAATGTTGGGGTAAAACATGGGTAGATGTAATAGGTGATGTGTGATAAAATGATGAGAGGCCTCGATGTTGTTGTTGTTGATCCAGTCATCTAGCGGAGTATAGATGACGACCACGGACTCTTCTAGACAGTCCAGTGGAACACTAGCAGGTTCGCAACCTGTAGGTGTTGTGAACGATGTGTTCACCGGTGTACTCCATCCCCCACATGGTTGCCTATTAGGACATTTATTGCTGAGGAATCCCCTTAGCAGTAGTGTTCGTCCCGATGATGATCCTTAGGCTAGGTCCCTTATGATAGGTGTTTAGGGACGTAAAGTGAGGATAACGGGAACGGGTAATCGGGTTATTGTTGATTGATGAAATTAATAAACTTATTGTGGGTTGAAAACCCTATGTGCTCACCAGGCTCCCAAGCCTGACCCACTCAGTTTTATGCATTACAGGTAGTGGCGCATGAGCATAGGTGTGATGTTTTGGACGAGAGATTACGGATATAGGCCTGTAGATATGAAATAATGTAGTAAGGCTTATATTGTACTGTTTATACTTTTGATCTGTACGAACATGACATCCCGAGTCTTTTAATGAAATACATTTCTATGGAAATGCTTTTGATAAATCTTTATCATATTATTGTTTTGGGACAAATTCCGCAACCCTTTTATTAAAAGATAACTCTGATTTTGAAATAAAGTATAAACAAAACCGGTCTTTTCTGGCCGTGATTTTGGGGATGTCACATTATACACCTAATCCAAAAATACATACATACATACATACATACATACATACATACATGCATACATACATACATGTCTTAAACAAAACAATGCATTTTTTAATTAATGTATGTGATATGCATGTTTCAATTCCAATTATATTAATGCTATGACTTTTGTAACCTCTGATGTTAGATGATCATCTTTAAGAATTAAGATACTTGTCCCAGCTCAACAATTACAATTTGACTAGTCCAATCCTAATGCAGTTAACTAACATCATATCTTTGCAAGATATGTAAGTATTCTTACTTGCCACATGTCATTTAATTGCTTTCAAGACCAAATGCAGGAAATAACAATATACTTTGCTATTTCTTGCATTTAAGCTTCTTTTACTAGAAATAAGTTGAAGTAAGTTGCTAGTTCATGCATTTAGGCCCTTTTTAGTTAAAATACAAGAAATAGTAGCATACTTAATTGATTTGACTTGAAAAAAATCATAATTTATTGTTTTCATTATATAAGTCATTTTATGTCCCCAAGTGCAGGAAACTTGTAGAAAATGAATCAACATTGGTTGAGTTGATGCATATTCAAGTGTAGTTGCAAGGCTTAAAGCTGCCATGGAGACTATCAAAGGAGAAATTACTCATGAGTTCCTTTTAATGTTGTGTTTTGTATTTATATAATAAATATTCCCACATGCAATGGAAAAAGTCTTGGTTGGAGCTATAACGAGAGAAATGGCATTAGAAGAGTTTTGCACTAGACAAAATACTAAAACTATGCAACTTAATTGTATGACAATGTACTATGAGATTATATAGTTAGGGAAAGACCCTTAATATCAATGTATTACATTTATTTAGCATTAGAATGATTATTTATATTTGAAATATTAATATTATATATTGTGAAATGGATTGTTTTTTGTATGATATGTTATTTTATATTATGATACATTAATTGTCATATTATTTGAAAATTAGTAAATTGATAAAAAGAATATTTTTTTAAAAATCCTTAAAATTATGACACGCAAAAATGTGTGTCGTCTTCCTTTATGACAAGGGCTTCCTTGACACGCAATGTGTGTCGTAAATGCGCAACGACGCGCAAATGTGTGTCGTCTTCCTTTATGACAGGGCCTTCCTTAACACGTATTTGTGTGTCAACTATACCTTTTATGACACGCAATGCATGTTATTAAAGGTTATTTTTCCAGTAGTGACTATGTCTTCCAAAGACATGCTTGATGAACCCGCTTGTTGAGGTAGTTGTTGTGGCTGCCTTGGCTAGAAATTCCGAGGTTGAAATGGTGGTCTTTATTGATTTGGTTGAAATTGTGGTCTTTGTTAGTAACCCCCATTTTGATTTCCTCCCTACCATTGGTTGTAAATCCACCCTTGATTGCCTCGGGGCTGATCAAAATTTCTTTGATTTTTCCCAAGGAAACCTCCTAAAGCATTTGCTTATTCATAATCTTCTTCTTATAATTGAGGACACATATTGGTTGGGTGTCCCACTTGAGTGCAAATACCACAAGGACGGGGTGTGGATTGCACATCTTTGTCCTTAGCAAGCATCATTACCACATTAGTCAACTTAGATAGTTGACCTTCAATTTAAGGAGTATACACCTATTTTACACCTTAGGGTGTATCCGTATACCAATCTTTATCTTGACTCATATGTTTTGAATCATCCACCATGTTTTTTATGAGATCCCGAATCTCGGTATGGGTCTTATTGGTCAAGGATCCCCCACTTGAAGCATTAAGAAGTATTCTTTCCCAAGGAGTCATGCCTTCAATGAAGTATTGGAGGATTTTATACTCACTAATACCATGCTTTGGACAACGAGCACAAATCTTTTTGAACCTCTCCCAATATATATGAAAGGATTCTCTGTTGTGTTGTTTGATCCCAATTATCTCTCTTCTTAGAGTTGAGGCTTTCATTTTTGGGAAGTATTTGTCTAAGAAGAGGCGTGCAAGATCTACCCATGTGTTGACCGTCCCCGGTGGGAGATCATAAAGTCAGTCTTTAGCTCCGTCTTGCACTACAAAGGAGAATGCCCTAAGCTTGATTTGATCCTCCATGACATTATGTGGTTTCATGCCAACACATACAACATGGAATTCAGTGAGGAACTTGTGGGGATCTTCGTTTTCAAGGTCTCTAAAGGTTGGGAGTAAGTGGATGAGTTCGGATTTTAGTTCCAGGTTTGTGGCTGTCGGATAAGCGATGCAAAGAGGTTGTTAAGTAACCTCTTGCCTCGCCCATTGGCGAAGGGTTTGCTCGGGTGGGTTTTGTTGACCATGATTTTTGTTGTTGTTGCCTCCATTTCCTCCTTGGTCTCCCATGGTAGAAGTGCGAATTAAGGTTTCTGTGGGTGTTGAGTTTGGGATGTTATGAGTAGGTGAAGAGGGAGGAGTGGTATTTCTAGATGAGGATGGATGAGATGGGAGTGTGAGGGTTTCTGTTTCAGTTTATGACATACTTGAGAGGGGTGTATCCTCCCAAATGTTGATGACCGGAGGGGTAGATGATGAAGAAGTCTTGGAACCCGGTTGCCTCTTACGAAGCTTGGCTTGCTTCCATAACCCCTTTGTAGTCTTCTCTATCTCCGTGTCAATTGGTAATAATATACCTGTACAAAAAGATCTAGACATAAAAAATTAGTAACACCGTGTCCCTTGAAACGGTGCCAATTTGTTAGGTGTGTCAAGCCCAACAAATAAATGGGTACAAAATGACTCCAAAAAAACTGCTACTTTGCACCTAAAAATGCAATACAAGGTAAGCAAAGTTGATCAACAGATACACGGAACAAATGCTTATACCTTTTTGCATAAGGTACAAAAATGGACATGGAAATAGGGGGTTTATATGCAATGATTTAAACAAGAGAATAAAGAAATAAGTAAATGATCCATTAAATGAAACAAATTCAGGATATGTGAGGACTCCAACTCTATGGAAGACAATTTAGCAATACGATTCCAACGATGATATGATGTCTAATCAATTGTACCTAATTTGGTACTTGAAAGTGTTAACAAGCTCTAACACTTACCATTTACCAAGTTGTCAAATCTAAAACAAGCTTTTTGAAAATAACCTAACCTTATTTTTTAAGTCTAAACAAGCTCTTAGATAGAAATCAAAAGGTTGCTATAAGATTTATGTGAATGTTCCCAACAACAACCAATACTCCTCATAAGCTCGGGAGCATAAGAGTATGTTAATCAAATTTACACTAAATTCATTCAATGGAAATTAGTTTAGTACTTGTTACTTAGTCCAATTTACAAAACAATTACGGATTTTGCAATTAGATAACTTGAATGATCTAACCCTAATTTAATGGCCAATAAGAATCACAATTAGAGTCAAACATTCAATTGAAACAAAATTAAATTCACCAGATAGAAATTGGAAGCAAACATCAAATCACATTATTGAAAAAACAACTAAACAGTCAAGACATGAAGTTGGAGAAACTAGTGTTCTAGCCACACATGAATAGAACAAGATCACAAATCTAGAAAATGGAATTAAAGTGCTTACAAAATGAAATCAAATGTTTCCAAGTGTTAATTAACTCCAAAAATCTCTAGAAAATCATTTTCTCTGCTCCAAAAGTCGATAGATCGAAATATGAAATCAGTTGCCTCTTTTTAGGAAAGATGAAAAACTATCACTAAACCCACATCCATGTTTACACGGCCCGTGTAAATTTACACTGACGCTTACACGGCCCGTGGAAATGCAATAAGTAGATTGCTCAAAATGTTTGAGCCTTCAAAGTGTGTTGCTGAAATGTGCTCGATTACATGGCCTGTGTAAACTCATGGTTATAATTTACACTTCCGTGAAGTCCTTGGATGGCTGCATTCCTCAAATTTTCCATATCCTCCTCCCCGATGCTCCCAAAGTCGTGAAATCTTGTCCGCGTCTTCTAGTCACCTCCCTAAGCGAGATCCCACCTCCAAGAGTCAATGAAATATCATAAAAGTGTGTGAGTGAAATAATATCATGTAATATCCCATAAAACATATAAAATGTATAAGCTTAAGCCTAAATGCAATGCAATGAAATGAAATGAAAGTGCAAAATGGGTGCATAAAATGAACCTAACATACCTCCTGGAACATAAGGATTGAAGTAAAAGCAGCCCTCAACAGCAACAAGTCTCATCACAAGCTTGAATCACCCTTTCTTTCTTCAAAGAACCTTGAAAGGCCAAGAATACACACTTTTTTTCCAAGAACACACATAAACACACACACACACACTCTCTCTCTAGGATTTCTCTCAAATGGATGGAGGCTGGAATTGAGAGCATACCCTAACCATAATGTTGTTTGAATATGGCACGAGACCCGAAATTAGGTTTCTTATTCGGTCGCCGCCACATTGTGGTGATTGAAAACACGCGTTCCTTTATAGAGTGCTACCACGTCGTGGTAAGCTTCATCACCACATCGTGGCAGCCATAAAAACTCTCAAAGTTAGAAAGGATGGGTCTCGAGAGCAATACCTAGAAATAGATATTACATATATGGACGATGGTGAGCTCAAAATGATGCTAACGTCATTGTTTTGTGGCAAATAATTGGTTATAGATGACTTTAATCCTTAGTTTTATGGAGCTTAATAACGTTTATTCCTATTCATAACTTGAACCTAGAAATTTCTACATTTTTAGTGAAATCGTAAAAAAGTTGAAGTAAAAAAAAATTAGGACTTTTTCATAAACTTGGCCAAAATAATATGACTTTTCTGAAGGTAACCGAGTAAATTATAGTTACCGGTAAAAAAAGGTTTATTAATTTTTTTTTTATCTGGTAATCGGGACTTTTTTGTTAACAAAATAAATTTTGGGATTTTCTCATAAACTAGACCAAAATGTAGAGATTTTTCTAGAGGTTTCCCTAAGAGTATCTATTTAATATCAATCAAAATTTCGATAAAAACCAGTTGTGAAATTCGTTTTATACACTCACATTTCTCTCATCGATGGTTATTGCGAGACCGATTTTAATCTATGAAGCATAACCAAAACTATTAAGTTACTCTCGTAATATATAACAAAATGTATACATTAAAACCTTTAATATTGTTACTTGTCTTAGAATGTGAACAAAAACCTCGAACCAACAAAAAAACAATTAAGTTTTTTGAATGGCTTCTTTATATTTGTTTTCGCTATGACTTTTGCCAAACCACATATACACAAATAAAAATTACAACTTCTAGTTTTTGCCCACCAACTAGTTTGTCAAAGATAAGGTTGTTAAAATCACGATCGTGATTGTAGGATCGTATGAACCTATGATCCCACCTAGGTAAAAATCAAACCGTGTATTTGTTATTGATTATCTCAAAGATACGATACATATGAACCTACTATATATAGGTTAGATAAATACAATTAGGTACCCTCTAATTTAAGTAAAATACAATGCAACACATAAACTTAGTCTAACATTCCCCCGCAAGCTAAGGGCGGGGAACGACTTGTAGCTTGGATCGTAAAAAGAGAAATCTTTGAGAAGACAACGTTTTGGTAAAAACATCAGCGATCTGATCAGTAGTAGAAATGAACTGAACACATAATTGACCAGAAGCCACACGTTCACGAACAAAGTGAAAATCCACTTCAACATGTTTGGTGCGAGCATGAAAAACCGGATTAGCAGCTAGATAGGTAGCACCAAGATTGTCACACCAAAGTTTAGGACGTTGAACAGAAACTCCCAATTCATTGAGAAGAGCTTTCAACCAGACTAATTCAGCCACCGTATCTGCAAGGGCTTTGTACTCCAACTCAATTGAAGATCTTGAGACAGTACGCTGTTTTCGGGCAGTCCATGAGATCAAGTTCGATCCCAAATATATAGCAAATCCTCTCGTGGAACGTCGATCATCAGGGCATCCTGCCCAGTCTGAATCCGAGAAGGCATGTAAAGAATCAAATGCAGAGTGTTACCAATGAACATCCGTAAAGGCTTGGAGAGAGGAACCCGAATCATGCCTAATGACACACAAATCTGATGTTTTTCAAACTTTCACCAACTTTGTCAAGATGGTAGAACGACAATTCAATACCAAACTCAAAAGTGTTCAAACCGATTGGGGAGGGGAATTTCGCAATCTATCTTCCTTTTTCTCACCACTTGGAATTATTCATCGTCGCTCATGCCCTCATACTAGTGAGCAAAATGGTTTTGTTGAGCGACGTCATCGTCACGTGGTTGAAATTGGCCTTACTCTCCTTGCTCATGCCAATCTTCCCCAATGATTTTGGCAGTTTGCTTTTGAGACAACCGTGTATCTTATCAATCGCTTACCATCTCGAACCTCATCCAATAGATCACCTTACCAACATGTCTTCAGTCGAAAACCTGACTACACCTTTCTTCGGGTTTTTGGATGTGAATGTTTTCCACATCTTCGTCCGTACAATAGATACAAAATGGATTTCCGCTCTGATACCAAATCAAACCGTGTATTTGTTATTGATTATCTCAAAGATATGATACATATGAACCTAATATATATAGGTTAGATAAATACAATTAGGTACCCTCTAATTTAAGTAAAATACAATGCAACACATAAACTTAGTCTAACAGTAAATCGATTCCGATCTTACGTGGATTGTTTTTCTGTAGGATCGTATGATCGATCGTAAGATCATAGAATCATTAATATTTTTTTTCAAATAAAAAAATCTAATGTTATTCTTGGACTAACTTTGTAGAATATCAATTTTGAATTGTTTATCATTAAATGATGTATTTATTGTTAACTGAATGGCTAACTCATTGATGAATATTTATTTTTTATGTTTTAAAATGTTTTTCGTAGGATCTTATGATCCGATTTAATCTTACGATAACAATCTCGCAAAACAGAAAACACCTATATATAAGATTATGATCTTAACACCATTGGAAGATATCCTATGTGGCTATGTAGCCTTAAAAGTAGCCGCTACTTGATGGTTGTTCATATAGGTAAATGATAATTTGTCTCGTTATTATCGGGAAAAAAAATGGAAAAACGATAGGAAAAAAATCAATCTAAAAAACCAGACCAGGCCACCTCAAAGCCGGTTTTTATGGAAGTCCAGCCTTGGCCCGTTGACTGTCCTAGATGCAGGCCGGGCTTTTAGTTAGAAAATAAAAAAATCTGGACCAGAACATGAACGTGGACCGGGTGAGTAAGTCCTATTTGAACCGGTCTGGGGCGTTGGCGAGTTTTACCCGGATCTACTTGATTCCTAGAGAATGGGTAAGTAGATGAACAAACCAAGAAAACAGAAGTTTCATATAGAAGACGATATAATAGCGGATATTCCCCTCTTTTTATTAGGGTTTCTTTTTTTCTTTTTTTTTTTTTCACTTGGATTTGTTCGATTTTTGTTTGGTCTACGCCTTTCAAGTTTCCATTTTCATTGGATAAGGTTCTCCTTGTCTCTCCATCTCTATCCATACATTACCTGTGAACAGGTAGATGCTAATCTATCGCCTAATTTTATAGCTTTTATGTTGCCGTAATGCTCTTACATTTAATGTATTACTTGTTAAATATGCTTATGTTTCTTCATATCTAATCTGGTAGGGGAAAACAAATTGCTGCACTTCGATTCATGATGTAGAATCTAGTAGTATTTTTCAAAATCAGAAGAACTTTGTTGTTAATTGAACACGACATTCTTTTCTTTTCTTATTGGTTCAATTTTAAAGTCAAAAGATAACCTTTCTCTTTTTCAAACTCATTTCCTCGACCCTGGAAGTATCCAACAGAAGATTAAAAGTTCTGATTTCAGTCAGAATGTAAATGTCGCCAAAAGTCACCAAATTGAATAATTTTCTTTTGCCTTTGGAGGGTTCTCATATGTGAATTGTAAAATCTGCAGGAATTTGCACTCTGGGGACAGAATACAGAGTACATCAAAATCAGGGACTTATAAATGCTTTTAGCTGTATATGATGATTTCATCCCACAACGGATATAGCAACTGGTTCTGTGTCAGCGAGTAGAATTATGCCAACCGGTTCTCTTTCTAAGTTGAATATTCCTCTTGGTTTTGGGCTTCGAAAAGGCATTAGATTGCATAGTAAAAACCAGGTCCAACCAAGTATTCGTTCATCTTTAAAACCAGAAAAAGCCCTCATCCCAAACTCAGATCAAAAGTTTGAGAATTTGAGGAAAGATTGTCAAGTTGCAGGTTTTATCAAGTTACATTCTTGTATCTCTGTATCCAGGTTTAACAGTAGTCAGGTTTTTGGGTACACTAAAAACCCATATTTTCCAAAAACCATGGCTACCTCTGGTTCTGTAACTGCTTCAGGGGATCTGATCGTGGATAATATCATTTCAAGTTGCGGCAATGTGTCAAATTTTGCCCAACCTTCTGGTCACTTTTTTGAAAGAAATACCCGGAGCTTTCATACAGCTAGCATGGGTATGAAAAATAGAGAACCAAGCAAAAGCCATGGAGTTCATGGGTATTTTATATATGGTGTTACTCACATAACAAGCAACATTAATACACCTGGTGGTCGATTGCAAAGAAGATGCAACACCTCCTCTTCAACATGTTATTCAGATGGTGGAGTTTCAGATGAGGTACTGAAAGAATCATCACACGATGAAACAATCACAAGTCTTGCTATTGAAGCCAATGGGTATGCACTATGTACTATGTATTATATACTTCACTTAATCTTATATATTTCTGAATATCTTGATAAATAAAACATATTTATAGCATTTATATTTTTTGGTATCTAGGAAGGGAATGCATGTTAGAACTCTGAAACTATTATCTGGATCTTCATACCTGCCACATCCTGATAAAGAAGCAACAGGTGGAGAAGATGCTCATTTCATTTGTGTTGAAGAGCAAGTAATTGGTGTAGCAGATGGAGTTGGAGGGTGGGCAGATGTTGGAATAAATGCTGGATTATATTCCCGTTCTCTCATGTCTAATTCTGTGAGAGCAATACAGGATGAACCCAAGGAAGCCATTGACCCTGCTAGAGTGTTGACTAAAGCTCATTCAGCCACAAAAGCACAGGGGTCCTCTACAGCATGCATCATAGCCCTCAGAGACGAGGTTTGTAACATGTTTCATTTTAATGATGTTTGAGGAAATATGATAAAATGGGGAAATAAAATCTTATTGCAGGGTCTTCATGCGATTAACCTAGGGGATAGTGGATTTGTTGTGATCAGAGATGGATGCACAGTCTTTCACACCCCTGTACAACAGCACGACTTCAATTTTACTTTTCAGCTTGCGAATGACAATGAAGGTGATCAGCCAAGTTCTGGTCAAGTAAGTTCACCTCACCATTTGGAAATAAGTTGGATGGAGGATTTGAACCAATCCAAAACCCTAAAAATGTTTTTTTTTTTTTTTTTTTTTTGATGAACAAACAAACAAACAGGTATTCAAGATTCCAGTGGCAGTGGGTGATGTAATTGTTGCGGGAACGGATGGGTTGTTTGATAATTTATATAACAATGAAGTAACGGCTCTTGTGGTTCAAGGGGTTAGATCAAGGCTAAGTCCCGAAGCAATGGCTAAAAATATAGCGGATTTGGCACGTGTTAAGGCTTTAGACAGGAAACGGCAATCTCCATTTTCTACTGCAGCTCAGGAAGCAGGATTTCGTTATCATGGTGGTAAACTTGATGATATTACTGTTGTTGTCTCATTTGTTACTGCTTCAACCTCAAGTGAGGATTGAGTTTTTTACTTTTACTCTTTTTGAAATGTTACTACTTGTCATAGGGAGCCAAGCTTAGAGAACTTAATGAGGCATATTGTTTATGTTTATCCTTCTTGGGTTTATTTTGATACTAGTTATCTATTTGTTTCTTTTTCTCCTAAATAGGATCGGAATCAAGGTTATTAAGATTGAGATTCTTATTTTTTTTTTTTTTT
This sequence comes from Lactuca saligna, assembly GCF_052625555.1. Taxonomy (NCBI): domain Eukaryota; kingdom Viridiplantae; phylum Streptophyta; class Magnoliopsida; order Asterales; family Asteraceae; genus Lactuca; species Lactuca saligna. The sequence continues at coordinate 21,549,465 of NC_136419.1, read as the reverse complement.
TGAAAAATGGGAAGAACCTAAAACGTGAAAAGTACATATTCATTGATATGTTTGCAAGTTATAAAAAAAGTTGAAAACATGAGTGAAGTTTAAATTATTTAATGAATTTAAAATTCATTTTTCAGAATATTTAACTTATATCTCAGATAAAGGTCCCACAATTCCAGACTTAAACGTTTCAAGGTTTTTAATTTTAGTTACATGAGGGCGTGTCGACGAATTATTAAAACTTAAGTCAAAAAGTGAAACCATACACAAATAAATGTAGCCTTCTAAATATCTTTGCTTTTCATCTATCATCATTTTCCATAATCATCTATGGGATTTATGTCTTCTAAAACTGTTGGACTTTTAGTGTCTTTTGAGCAAAGTATTCTATTTTTTGAAAGTGTAATGCTTTTTCAAAACATGTCCTATGAGGGTTGTTCAACACATGCTCCTTTTTTTTGTTAATAAAGCATCATATTTATTAAAAGAAATACTATATGTAGCAAGATTAACCAATTTTTTATGTTCATGATCCTCTCCAAGTTTAAATGAGACAAAGGATATGAAGTAAAGGCAAAAAACGTTGACAATATTGTAGAAGTTACAACCATTGACATATTCATATGTAGTCAATGGGACTAGTAATTATAATGAGTTTGATATCAATCACAGTTCCAAATTTTCTTCAACAAAATACACATGATTCACAATAACTTAAAGAAAGTTTCATTTTCTTCCCTTTCAACATCACAACTTTCTTTGTCATTTTTCACTAGAAGTTGGTTAAAACCAACCCAAAAGTTAATATAACATCTCAGTTACATATAAAGATAACACCATCAATAACAGTTTCAAACTAAAGATCATGTATGTTCAAATAATTGGAGGAATGCATACATTAAAGAATGGAATCTATACAATAAATCCAAAAATATGAATGTTATTTTGTCCCAAAAAACCCGAAACAAAAAAGAATGGTATCTATTTACCCGCATGCCTGAAATGGCATGAAATAAATTTAATGGAAAACTTGAGGGGATGCATAATACTCGCTTTCTTTAAACACGGGTCTTAGATCTTCTTTGCACATAAAATCTGAAGGAAAAGAAACAAGATGGCCTCTTACACCCTCTAATCTATCCATGGGGTCACTTCCTTTAGCATTTCCATCTTGATATGGTTCCAACTTCTTTGGAGCTATTCCTATGTCAATGGTAGTATGCCCTATTTTTCCTTTCAATTCACCCATACGTTGCCTCAAAGATGCTCTGTGCATTAGTTCACATTTTACAAAGCTTCTCAATCAATACAATCTTGGATAGTGTTTCTACTTTACTTAATCAAGACTAACAACTTAATCTGAAAAGCTATAAATAATATATGTGTGTTTCTTATTTACTTTATATAAAAAACCCCGACTTCATAGAGAAAGTAAACCTTTAAGTCTTAATTGCTTATAAAATTTCCCCGATTTAATGGGAAAAAATAAGATAAAACAGATAGAATATCGTACCTGGACTGTATGAGATTATTAGGAATGCAAGAGAAGACATCTTGGTAGATCATGGTATTTTCCTGTTAATATAAAAAAGAGTAAAACATGAAATTAGAGAAGAATTATTCCTGAAAACAATTGGTAATATTGTTTTCAAATGACTTAATGGTTTAAGCACTTAATCTGGACAGCTAATGATGACTGCTTCTTTTTTACTTAATCCGGACAAAATGAAAAGAAACATGGCCTAACTCTATAAAGTCTTGAAATGATGTACTCTTTTTTAGTTTTTTACCTCAGCAGTTGCCATCCATATGTCTTTGTAGGTAGAATCAATTACAGGGTCAGCTATTTTGTGGATCTAGAAAAATAGATATAAGCATAAAAAATTATTATACAGAAATAAAAAGTGGAGGAAAGTGGAGGGACGAAAGAGGTAACATTGATTTAACAACCAACCAACCTCACTACCATGAAGACCGAGGTGCTCAGACCATAGTGAAAGACGAAGACTCAATGCAAATTTCCCAGCCTTCCATGGGTTGCCTCCCATATACGATCCAACCACCTCTTTATCTTCAATAAGTACTCCAATCTGGATAAATAGTCTTATTAATGTTACTTCAAAACAGAAGGTGTATTTTGTAGGTTGGACATGAAGTAGGCCAATGATTTTCTCTATACAGAAAAGGTGGAATTATGAAAAAGAAGCATCATATGAACTTATGCAAAACTTTTACCATTTCATTGATGCACCTACATAACTATTTTCTGTTGTGACTACACCATTATACTTTTTTGACCAATTATAAAGAAAAATCCTGGTTACCTGGTTTTGATGTAATAGTATCAGGAAAAAAATATATATTGAAAAGGACAAGGTACTTTTTACCATCTTATTGAAATGGGAACTGAACTACTATAAAACAATAGCGGTGTATTACAATTTTGGTCCCTGTATATAGCTCATTTTTCAATTTTGGTCCCAAAAAGTTCTCTTGAAGTTTCTGTCATTATTTGAGGGTTTTGTAACATTTTTGGTCCATGTTCCAAGTAAAATGACTATTTTTGTACCAAATTTGCAAAAATCAGCTATACTCACAGACCAAAAATAATAATTTTACTTGGAATATGGACCAAAAGCATTACAAAAACCTCAGATAAGGATGATAATTGCAAGAGAAAACCTTTTGGGTTCAAAATTTTAAAGACTAGTTATACTCAAGGACCAAGAATGTAATTCAATCCAATAATAATCATAAGAAAAATAAATACTTCGTGGTTAAATGGATAAAATGGTGAAATAACTTGCTGTTCTGTATTTTGGCCTTCTCCAAAACCAGGTAACTGGGAAAATGGTTTTTTTAAAGTTAGAAAAAAGTATAATGGTTTAATAACTACAAAAAATAGTTAAGTGCTTAAATCAATAAAATGGTGAAAGTGCTTTTTTTTTTTAGTTTTCTGTGTATTTAAAATCCATAACCATCATAAATAATGGCATAAAAAAGTTAAAAGATGATTGTGGGAAAGAAATGATGCATAAATTACCTCGGAGTCACGCAATCCAAGTAAACTCCTATCATTGATATTAGCTGACCCAACCAAGGCTGCAGTATCATCTACTATCATGATCTTGCTATGTACATATACCTACATTAGGACATCACATGTAAATTAACAATGTACATAAGACCACACTAAATCCTCAAAATGATAGTTGACCATGTCAAACTTCAACCCCTTTTGCATTCTATGTTCAAGTTTAGAAGACAACGGTATAAAGATTAAAGTTTTCTGTCCTATCCATAAAAAGTGAAGTAATTTTAGAAAAATACCGGACTGGAGGCAACAAGACCATCATTAGAAAGTCTACCATAAGACCTCAGACCATAAAAAGATATGTAGTCATCAACAATGGGACCAAGTCGATCAGAGAGATTATGCAATATGGAATTGGGTCCTCTTGATATTGTTCGATATTGCCAATGCATAATAGCCCTTACAGATGCTGCACCACCATCATCTAGTCCACCCTGTAGCACTTAATTTAAATGAACCAAAACAAACAGAAAGCTATGAATATGTCTGTTGATAAATGGCCAAGAAGATTATAAGCACCTGGAATCCAGGTAATAGTGGTATAACAATGATGGCCCTAAAACACTGCCTTTCTTGATATGCCCGCATAATGCGCTTGTACAAGGCATCCAACACACGATTTCGTATGATCTCATCCCCAGATAGACCTGAGATGAAAAATTGGTTCTGGGCACAAATTGAATCAGATATAAGTTACAACAGACTTTTAATGATGGATGGCAAGTATTAATAGTAAAAGTTCGTGCAACCATGGAGAGAGTTTAGACCATTTGAGTTCTATGTAACATAGTTAACAAAGAAACGTCGCATACCATAGAGAAATTCACAAAGAAAAACTATGTTTTTTTAATTGTCAAAAGGGCACTAGGGTTACGTTACCCCTTCAGTGACCAACATTTACCCTTTGGTATCTTTAAGGTATACCCTTCAAAGCATGTTATTTATTAAATCCATTTTACAGAATTCGACCATTAAAAAGATCTTAAAAAATTCCCATATACCTCGATGTAGACCAAGTGTTCTGCTTTCTCAATAAGGGAACAGTAAGCATTGTGAATGCTCCCTTCAACTTGACTTGTCCCAGCCGACCAAAGGCTCACACTCCTTATAACCTATAATACATCCGATGTCTCATTAAGTTCTGTATGGGTAAAGTGGTTGAATGGATAATGATGTCTGCATGGATAAAGTGTTGTATACATTTGACCTGTTTCTTTTTTGGATTGAATAAACTGTATGAATGACACTAAATGACCATCTTAGCCTTACATTCACAAAAACAAATTTCACAATTTTCATCAGTTTTCACATGAGAGGAGTCCGGAGGAAAAAAGAAGGGAAAATAGGTAAAGGGTTAGCATCTTGATACATTAAGCCATTATGTCCAGATTAAGTAAAAAAGAGACAGATATGCATAGTTGTCTAGATTAACTGCTTAACCCATTAAGCCCATTGAGTCAAAAAAGAAAGTCACCTGACAGCGACACGTAACACGAGGACCAACCTGCCCACTTTCATCTGCAGAAACAACAAGATTACCTCTCTCCTGACTCTCCCACCATTCTCTATCATGAGACTTCATGGGAGGGTGCACAACTGTAACAGAAGACCTCCCTTGTTCATCTACAAACCCTCTCATTGGCATATCCATAAACAAAGGTGCAATTTTGGATTTTCTAAATGAAAAAGGAGCCCTTGGAGGCCTACTTGGCTGAGTCTGACCATGAAAATTATTATTTGATTTACCCAACCCACTTTGTCTTAAATTTCCACTAGCAGAATCAACTCCATCAGCTTCTTGTGGGATTAGCAATGGGATGTCTTGAAAGGCAGCAAGAGAGGAAAAAGAATCCTGTCTGTTGATTGGTTGGGTTGCATTCATGAGTCCAGTATTTCCATCTTCTTGTTCTCTACCAGAACCCATGTAATGTGGGATAACCATGTGTTGTTGAGGCATAAGTAGTGGAATTGTTTGCTCATTGGGAGCTTTATTTCTCTGAAAGAATTATACCCAAATCAGGCCACAAGAAAACATTTTGACCATAAACGTTTTACCTTTAAGAAAAAAAAAAGCAAAAACCTTTGCATAATTCCAACGCTGAACAAAGTGGCGAGCAATATCACGACATGGTGGTCCCCACAAGGCACAGTGGACATCATGCCATGGCATACGAGGATATCTTTCACGATTCAGTTCATCCTTCATAGTATCTTCCCAAGAATTAGGCTCAGATTCCCTGTAAAAATTTGGATCAATTTCTTAGAGGGAACTTTCTATGGGACATATCCAAGTGACTTCCTTTATCATGATTTAGGGGTTGTTTCTTTTTCTCCCTTAAGCACTCTATGGGTAAAGTGGCTCAACAGGTAATGATGTTTATCTGGATAAAGTGATGTATACATAAGGTATGTTTCTTTTCTAGACCTAGACCGAATAAACCGTCTAAATGAAACCAAATGATCATTTTACCATTGCATTCCAGAAAATAAATTCCATAATATACATCAATACAAAAAGTATTCATCAATTTTATCGCGAGATGAGTTGAGAGGAAAAGAGAAGAAGGGAATATAGTTGAAGGGTTAGTGTCTTAATACATTAAGCCATACTTTTTTTTGGCATAACCCATTAAGTCATTTTGTCCCGATTAAGTCAAAAAGAAAGAGTCATGTATACTATCCAGATTAAGTGCTTAAAACATTAAGCCTATTAAGTCAAAAAGAAGCAGCCCCTTAATGGAAGACACCTATTCGGCTATTCATATTCTTATTCATGTATGATAGTAAAAAGAAGAATTACCTTGGGTTATAGTAGTCCTTTCCAGGCCATATCGTAGGAGGATGATCACCCACTTTGTGCTCATATGAGTCATAACGACCAAAGCAAAGATCTAATCCACCAATAAAGCATACCTCATAATCAACAATGACCAATTTCTCATGATGGGACCTACGTTTTACCATAAGTAAACGAATTAGTTTTCAAAAACAATAAGAAAAACCAAAATATTAAACTTATACAAATTGCAATGTAGACCACTTACCATAGATACACACCACTAGAGAAATGGTCAGGGTAACGTAAAACTCTGATATTCTCATGAAGAGCTGCCAGCTTTTTCTTACTAAAAAAGCTATTAATTTTGAGCGCAAGAGCAAGCTCTTTGTACATGAGAATATAAATCTGCATTTAAAAGTTTTAAACTGTAAAGTTCCATAAACTCTTTCATGGATCTAATAATTCGGTTCAAAAGAACAATTAAGTCTACCTGAACACCTTGCTTAGCTCTTGCCTCCAGTAAAGCATCAAGGCGAGAGGATGCATTTGCATGAAAAGGACGCCTCAAATACAAATCTGGGCACAACCACCATCCACACATAAATATCTGCATGAAGACAATAATCATATTTAAAGGCGTTAATAAAAAAAAAGAGAGAGACTAGAAATGAATTTGAATTAAGATAACATTACAAGAAAAGAACCTCTGATTTTGCCTCTTCAATTGCTAAAGCAATTGCATCAAAAGCTGCACGACCATCAACAAACCACTGAGCTTGACTATCATCATCAGTCAGACCACGAGGTGGAGCAAAAGAGCCAAACCGGTGAGGATGACACCAGCCCTCAGGTGGCCGGAGTCCAGCATCATTAATGGCAGCAACCCATGATTTTACTTTAGCTTTATTTTTACTTCTTAATCTTATTCTTCGATTCCCACTTGACACCTAATGTCATTTTCAAGATCAAGAAGGATAATTAAGTATACATGTTTTCTTTTAAGCATGTTGTGTGAGGTGAAAGGAACAGAAGGGTAAAATGGTCATTTACTCAGATTCAAACAGTTCATTAGACTTGCCTCAAATGCATGGCGTAAGGGGTTATGTTCATTGATTTCAAGTGCTAATGACACTCCGTTTTCCCCATTCGCATTTGATGAAGGTAGAACATCAAAAACAATAATATCTAATGGCTCCTTGTCAAACGGATCTTTTAACAGGGCCAAAAAACCCGGTTTAAGAACAGCCCAAACCTGCTGCCAGTTGTCATTACAGCAGCTGAACAAATGACAAGCAGAACACATTCTACTGTCATCATTACTTGGAAATTTCGGTAAATGTCTCACAAGTACATATTCTTCTTTATGTTTTGAGCCATATTCTGGACAAAACGATAACTTAGAAGCCTCCATAAACCTGCAAACCTGCATTGAAGATTGTTCATGTCAATCAAGATTCAAGAACTTATTATATATGAGTAGAGATGAAGAAAAGCATTAATTAATTACCTCTCTAGAATTTGCAATGTCCAGGTTCCCAAGAAAATGATTTAAATACCCCTGCATTGATTGCTTTGCTTGGTCTGACATGGAATGTTGTCTTCCAAGAGCTGGGCGAATGATTGGCAATGCTGCTCTTGATGGAACATCTCTGAACAAAAAACCACCTGTAAGAACTATAATCATTATAGCAAGAAAGGATGAATTAACATTTAACACATCCACCAATCCTGAAAAGATTCAAGATATTCAGCAATCACCTGTTTCTGACACTCTCATCATTGGTTACTGGTGTGACATCATCATCGGGCTCTTCATCATCACCATGCACAACTGCATGATGATCCATGATTCCTAGATTTTGAAGCCATTCTCTGACCTTCAAGAGGAAGACCACTGTAAGGTCTATCTAACCCCACTTCGCCACAATTTTATTTTATACTAAATAAGAAGATAAACTCACCTGCTCTTGTTTTTCATGGATTTCTTCAATGATGGCACGTTTCTTCAATGCAAAGTGTAAATAAAATACATGTGAAGCCTTCTTCACTAGTTGCCACTTAAACTGCAATCCCATGGTAAACACATTGAGTAAATCAGTAAAAACGGAAGTGAGTGATGAATTTCAATCTGTTATACGAAAGTAATTTATTATAACAGTAAACGAACGACATAATGTTGTTAGAATGAAAACCTAATCACTTGATTTAGCTTTATTTTGAAACATTAGAGGACGTGTCCTACAACAATGCCAGTCATTATCAGAAAACTGTGAATCTCAAATTAGAAGGGTCCACATAGCAAAATTGGAATCTTGAAGGACAAATTTTTATTAAGAACACGTCTCTGTTTGCGCGCTTTAATGTCATAAATCGTATCATAACTGACTAATAAGATGCATTGTTGGGGCTTTAAAAAACAGCTTTATGAAAGAACGCAAAAGAAAAACAACATAAACGTGATTGTTACCATCATGATTCATGAAGATATATTACATAATACAAGACCTGTTTGTATTCGAAGTCAATAGTGTAAGTCAGGAGCATGGGGCTAATATCACCAGCCTCATTACGAGATACTTGAACGATTGTAGCATTTGGCAGCTCATCGAAAATTCGACTTGCCTCAGGCGGGTTCTGAAGCGAGAAGAACGACGACATCGCCGATTGCTCCGATTGCATTTGCGAGTAACGAGACCCGCTTCCCCCCTCAGGCATTAATTGTTCCGATGCCATCTTATCGCACAATTCCGATCAAAATAATACGATAATCATCACCAAATTAAAGATTACGAACGTGTATTGATTTATACAAGTCTTTTTGTTTGTTGTTTGAGATCAAAAAGTGAGATTGAATCTGATAATTCAAACGAAAGAACGAAAAAATTGGTTAGTGATTGAAGAAAATCGCCAAAACCATGGAAAGTGATTATGATTGTGTTCCGAAGCACATTGTACGTGGATTATGGATGGGTCCCGATCTTTACGTCGGGTCGGGTTTGGCTTTTCTGCTTTCTCTCTATTATGGACGTCGCACCGGTTTATGTCTACGACGCGGCCTACAAACAAATTCAACCTTTTCCTCGTTCTCTTATTTGTTTTTGAGTAAATTAAACGAATGGTCCCTATGGTTTGGGGTAATTTGCGCACTTGGTCCCTAATTTGTTTTTTAACTTGAAAAGTTCCTATTGTTTGTTTTTGTTACGCGCTTGGTCCTTACTATTTGTTTTTGTTACGCATTTGATCCCTATCTTACCTAAAAAAACTATTATTTAAATAAGCAAAAATGATGGGATGGGTAATGTAAGGTGATGGGGGTTTGGTTGAGGATATGTTTATTTAAATAAATTCAAAAGTTAATGGTAAAATAGTATTTTTAGGTAAGAAAGGGACCAAACGCGTAATAAATAAACAGTAAGACCTTCCAAATTAAAAAAATAAATTAGAGACCAAAAATGCAAACTACCCTAAACCATAGGGACCATTTGTGTAATTTACTCTTTGTTTTTAATTTTCTTTCCTTTTATTATGGTATCTAATATTTTATTTTTTTTAGAATTTCATATATACCTTTCTTAAATATCAAAATATCATATTTACCCAACTTAATTTCTTAATATCATATTTACCCTTCATAAAATTTCTAAATATCATATTTACCATTCATAAAATTTCAAAATATCATATATATCCTTTTTAAACATCATAATATCATATATGCTCTTTTTAAATATCAAAATATAGTATATGCACTTTTTAAATATCAAAATATTAATGATAATATCTAAAATATTCTTCATCTACAGCATAATCAACAAAAAAAACTAAACAATCAAAATATACATTCTATAGAGAGAGTTGAAGATGAATATTTTTGTTTGTCAAGAGGACGGCATTCTAACAATTTAGAAGTTCACATTCCATTATCATAGACGTAAGGACAATATCGTTAAATTTTTTAATTATTATATTAATTTTAAGTTATAAAAAATGATTACAAAATATTAAAAACATTATAAAAAAGGATTTGGGCAAATATGATATTTTGAAGGTTTATGAAGGATAAATATGATATTAAGAAAATAAGCTGGGCAAATATGATATTTTGAGGTTTAAGAAGGGCATATATGAAATTCTCCCTTTTTTTTAATATCATACAAAAAAGATAGTATTGTACTTTGATTATTTTAGACAAAATTGCAAAAATATCTTTGTGGTATGCGTTTTTTTTTTTTTTTGGTTGTAGTCCAAACCCCAACTTTTTGGATTGATGATCTTTTTAAACTAGTTTGCTTGCAGTTTTAGTTTCTATCCAAACTAAAAAAACTATTATATCTTAAATGAATTTATTTTTCATTTTTCTTTCACCTTTTAATATTATTAAGTTTGGGAGTGTAAGAGTGCATGAATAAAATTTACACTATATTTATTCAAAAGAATTCAATTTAGTGCTTGTTACTTGTTCAATTTCACAAAACTATTACGAATTTTGCAAAATAGATAATTTGAATGACCTAACCTTAATTCAAATGGCCAATAAGAATCACAATTGGAATCAAACATTCGATTGAAGCAAAAATCAAATTCATTAGATAGAAATTGAAAACAAACATCATGTCACATGATTGAAATCATTACCAAGAAGTCAAAACATGAAATTGGAGAAACTAGGGTTCTAGCCACACATGGCTAGAACAAGATCACAATAATAAAAGATGGAATTAAAGTGCAATTACAACTTACAAATACTAGAAATAATATTTCCAAATGATTACTAATCAAACCCTTGCAAAAACCTTCGAAATCCCCTCTCAAAATGTGCTATGATATGTTGTGTCTGTGTAAAAATGGCCCTTAACCCGGAATATGAAATATAGGAAAAATTGTCAAAAGTTGGTTTTTGGGTCGAACACGGCCCGTGTTGGGCATAGAGTAAAACTAACACGGACCGTGTTTAGCATGGTCAACAACTCCCATTTTGGTCAACACGGCCGTGTTGATTTTTCAGTGTAAATCCAACATGGCCCGTGTACCCCTCTGACTCCGAATCCAAACTTGATTTTTTCAACTTTTTCGTTCTTCGCGCGATCATCCCGAAATCTTCACCAATGCTTCTCGGCACCTCCTAAAGCGTGTTCCAACCTCCGGTTTACCTGAAAAAGACATGAAAATGTGCAAATAAGGTTATTCTAGAGACTAACATGAAATATGATGAAATGCAAGACAAATGAAGGACAATTATGCTAAATAGATGCATAAAATAGGACTAAAAGGTATGCAAAAAGGTGCATAAATTGCACCTAACAACTATTCTTTTGTATGTATGTTCACAAATATCAAATGTAGCGACATAAAATATTATTTGGCAGCGAATAGACAAATGAAAAATGTAGCATCATCTAATATGCTTTGATAGCTAAGGGTGTTGGAAAATAAAAATTAATTTGTTGGAAATATTCTATTGTTTGTACACATGAGAGTGAGATACATGAAATTTCATCAAAATTGGGTATTGTGCTTTTTATAATGGGTAGAACAATGTCCCATTGAAAGAAAAATATGCACGCATAGCACCAAGTAATTTATTGATGTCATATTCATCTGTTAACAAAAAAAATAACATTGTACACCACCTCACTTTGAATGCAATATTTATTAAAACCAACAATCAATACAACTTTTGGAAATTAGTATTTAATATTTACCAATAAAGTGAGGTCCGCAGTTACATAGGAAAAAAGTGACTTTTAACTACATAAAAAAATTAATCTTTGCATATTATAAACTTTTGCAACAGTAAGTAAACATTGGAATGTAAATTTCAACAACTAAGTTCATTCCAACAAATTCTATGATGTCAACCGATAAGGAAAATGTGTAAAATGACGACTTCCACTGTTTCGTATTGGACTAGATTTGGACTTCATTACAAGTAACAATCCATCAATGTGACTTGTAAGTCAATTGTCCGAAAGATCTTTTCCTTTCCTCTTTCCCATGCACGAAATCTGATTTTAGATCGTACAATACCAAATTTATACTTGAAAGTCAAGGGCATTACTATAGATAAAAACCCTTTTATTCTGGTGCCTTCTAAAAAATTGAAGGGGTTCAATATATTCCACGTATCCTAGTGATGGAAGACATGTGCTACAATTTATATAATATATATTCTCATGAAGGTTGGTGTCATATCTGGGTCTCTATCCAAACTATAATTGACCATAATTTTCCTGAACTACATGTATATTTCTAATTGTGTGATTGCAACACATCAGGTTCTCATCAAATTAAAAAAAAAAACGAAATAGTCTTTACATCGCAATTTGGTTTCTCATGTTTCTATGCTTCCATGTGTGAATATACATCTGGTCAACAGTTTTCCTCCAAAATTTTCAAAAAAAAAAAATATATATATTAAGACAAGTAGTATGTAATAGTTTTTGGTATCTTGGAATTTGTTTTTGAGTTATGAATATATACAAAATGGTGTTAATGGAATATTTGTATAATAAATTCTCATAAAATCAACTTCCCAATTATTAATATAGGATGGTCAATTGTTGATCGGCATTAAGTACTTCTGAACTATAATTAACATGTCTGCAATTTGTCTAAACTGCATGAATATTCCACAAGAAAAAACACTTCAATATAGTAACAACTACAACACTGATCAATGGAACACCACATTATTTAATTAAAACTCAGTGCATGCAATATGTATGCAGAAGAGCAATGTCGTCGTCTTGAAGACATGGTTTGGGGTTCAAATCCGGGCATATGCGAATTAACTAACTTGGTGAATTCAACTTATAGTAGCTAACGAACCGTTCAAAAAACAAAATTAAGATGTTTTATATTTGCAGACGTTAATCAACTCCATATTTGTTTTTATAACAAGTTCAGTAATGGAGTTGTGAAGGAAGTTGTCCCAATTCTGGTATGACACTCTTTTTAAGTCAAAAGGTAATCACTATAGAAAATCGTTGAGTGGCTAAATCAATAAAATTGTATAGTTATATCAATATTGAAAAAGGTTTTAGCACACCTATGATAGAGAAATCAATGGGCACGAACGAGTGACTAAAGCCTTGAATAGAGAAAACAAAGATGGTATTTTGTGATTAATCCCAATACACCTATGATGTTCTAAAAATAATGTTGATCGGTTTCCAGTAATATGAAAAAATCTACCAGGAATGCGTAACGGACTTTCATATGTTTTTTTTATTATAACAATGTACTTTCATTTTCATTTTCTTATTCATACATTGCACATTGAAAACAAACCTATTTATAGCATTTTATTTTCACTTTTTTGGTTGTCAGCACAATATACTTTAGACAATAGTACATGAAATACCTAAATTACTCTCAATGGGTCGTGCTTAGCAGGGTCCTAAAACATACCTAGTATCTATATATATATATATATATATATATATATATATATATATATATATATATATATATATATATATATATATATAAACCCTTTTATTCTGATAGCCTCTAGTACAAATTCATAGGGTTAGAACACATCCACATAACCTATTTCCAAACATCACAATCTACCTACACAACGCTTAAATCCTGATTGAATTCAGAATGCATCCTGAAAGTGACCTTTTACCAAAAAACGATTTAGTCCTTCCCCACCGTCACACCTTTTCCAACTAACGCTAAAGGAGAATATAAATACTCATCTATTCTCCACCTTTCATTCACGCGTATCTTCCTCTTCCAAAAGAATCGGACTACCTTCTCCACATAAGAAAAAACCCTAACTAAGAGACCAACAATTTAAAGCTCAACACTTTATTCAACGCAAAAATTGCCAAATCCAAATTAAAGAAGAGCAATCGTCTGATGTGGCATTCTTTTCCATAGGTACATTACCATTTATCAAGAATCCTAATATCATTTTGCTTTCCTTCAGTTTACATTACTCCAACCGAATGATTACTGTGGTTATTATATATGTTCGTAGAAGATGTGTATATGGAAATTTCTATGAAATCTTAGAATAATTGAAATCAAAAATACAAATTTCTTATCCATGGTTCATTTAATCATGCCAATTATATCACTAGGGCTACTGGATGCAAAGTGTTCGGTGAATGTCTACGATGGCTTTCACAATAAAAATACAATTAGAGTATGATACTGAAAAAAATGCATATTAATAGGATAATAATGAATGACTGTTGTTAGGCGTGTCAAACCCAACAGATAAAGGGGTACAATATACTCCAAAAGAATCCCACATGTAACAGCCCAAAATCTCAAGTATTGTTTAATTGCATTTTGGGGTGTTTTAAAGGGGAGACTCGGCGAGTTGGAGCCAGACTCGCCGAGTAGGGTCGCAGTTGTGGTTGCGGGTTCGCGGCTGGACTCGACGAGTCCAGGTATGGACTCGGCGAGTCGACGTTGTTCAGCGGAAAACCCTAGCCGTTCAGTTTGGGACGTATATAAGGGATCTTATGCCGTCATTGCTCGTCTTTTGGCCGATTGAAGAGAACCCTAAACGACTGAGGCGTCTAGAGCAAGCTTGAAGGCCATGGGTGACCTTGAAGGAATTGTTGTGCAAGGAGGAGAAGGGTTTTAGTTAAAGGAACTGCAGGGAGTTCGAGTTCTGAAGTTTGGGGACATGGAAGGTACATCATTCAGGTAATAACTCGGATTACATTCTCCTGTGATTGATGTGTATATAGATTTAGGGTTTATGGAACCCATTTGGAGTCTAGATGGTTTGTTGTGTTGTTATTCAACGTTTATAACCTTGTATTAGGACCCTTAGAGGTCCAGAAGGATCCATGTTTGTATATTCGGGAAAATATGTACCTCAGGAAGCAGTTCGATCGACTGCATGGCGTGGACTCGCCGAGTCGGATGATCAGACTCAGCGAGTAGCTTGAAGATTCACTGGGACTCGCCGAGTTTGTTCTTCAGACTCGGCGAGTGGAGTCGGGGTGGCCCCGCGATTCTTCCAGGAGTAACTCGTCGAGTCAAAGGGGATACTCGACGAGTAGAAGGGGAATTTTAGAGGATTGAAGAACGACCAGACTCGCCGAGTCGCCAGGGAACTCGCCGAGTCCAGTCGAGCTGACAATGGACTGTTGACTAGAGATGACCGGTGTGATTTCTTAGGGTCAGTTAACGTGGAAGATAGAAGTGTTAATAAGAGATATATGATGTTACAGGGAGCTTGTAGCTCGGAGGATCAAGTGCAAGGGACTTCAGGAGTTGCTATCTCCCAGCGTCCGCGAGGTGAGTCTTCTCACTATACTGTACCCGGAAGGGTTTGATTGTATGACCGGAAGGTCGAACATGTTATGCGTTATGTATTCATACTGTAAATGGAAGTTAGTAGCTACGCGTGATATGCATGTTATATGGGCCGGAAGGCAAAGTATTATGTGACAGAAAGGTCAGGTATGATATGTGATATATGTGCTTTATGTGTTAGAGTATGTTTCGGGCCGGAAGGCAGGTTGATATATGATATATGTGCTTTATGTGTTAGAGTAATTGTATTATGTGTTATATATGTGTATGGGCCGGAGGGCAATTATTTTATGGGCCGGAAGGCAATTATCTTATGGGCCGGAAGGCAATTATCTTATGGGCCGGAAGGCAAATATCTTATGGGCCGGAAGGCGATTATCTCATGGGCCGGAAGGCATTGTGCAGTGGACCGGAAGGTCAGGGCCTGGAAAGGCATACGTGCGTAAGTTGTATATTAGGGAACTCACTAAGCTTCATGCTTACGTTGTTTATGTTATGTTGTTTCAGGTTCTTACAGTAACGCGGGATGGCAACGGTTCGATTGTACACACCGAAGAAAGAGTTGTGTTTTGGAGGATCCTGGTTTTCTATTTAACTGAAAATGAAACTACGTTTTGTAATTCTATTATGAACGAGGTTTTAAACAAGTGTATTAATATTAAATGGACTATTTAAATAAAAAAAAATTTTGTCTTGAAAATCACGCTGTTACAATTGGTATCAGAGCCTTGGTTTAAGGGATTCGGACGCGCCTACGGGTGAATCTGGACTCAAACTGAGGAAGTAAGAAAAAGTTTTCAAATAAATAGTTTTCTAAAAGTGAATAAGAGTTCAAAGAGAAAGCAAGAAAGAGCAGTGTGTACAATCAGCTAGAGCCAAACGGTGATTTCCCAAAATACCTTACTTTTGTGTTATGAAATATCTATTTTGCACTTTATGAGATACTATTGCATGCTAGAGACATGCTAGGAATTTCATATCTTAGGACTAGAGTGGCCTGATTTGTGATGCCTTAGCCTAGGGTTTGTTGTTATATGTGCGTTATGCTTTTGTGTGTATGTGATGAGTGAGGGTATCTAGTTAGAACGCACGAGGGGTAGAGCTACAGAGTACAATGGTACTTCCGAGGATGAGCCGAGAAGGTGGAGCTATCAAGGATAGGGAGTCCTATGTATGCTTCGATGCTCGAATGCTGCTTGCTTCGTGCTTTGTGGAGTTCTCGATGATGGGAGTCAGCTACTAAGTGAGTATGACGATACTCAGGAGGTAGATGGCTGGCATCATTAGGAACTCTTCAGCAGCTGATAGCAAAGAAGTGGGGGGACGGCGGAAGGGACTAGGGAGTAAACCTAGCCAGATGAGTGCGCTGGTAGAGTAGAGGATTTCGCTGGTGAGCGAGCACGCGCGATGGGATTGGTGAAAGAGTAGCTCGATCAGCTACTTAGGAACTCTGGGATGGTCCGTGTGGAAAGTATGGGTAGATGTGGCAGGTAGTATGGGCCCGTACTACTGAAAGCAGAGGACCCATACTTGATACAGGGAGCATTCTGAAGGTCCTAAGGAACGGAATGAGGAGTGATGTCATGGTTCGAGTACCATACATCGGAGCAGATTGCGGGGTGATGTTATGGTCCGGGCACCATACATCGGAACAGATTGAAATAGATGTTGTGGTTCGAGTGCCATACGTTGGAGCAGATGGAGGGTGATGCTATGGTTCAGGTACCATACACCGGAGCAAATTGAGAAGGCATGTCATGGGATGAGTACCATGGTTCGTAGTGGATGATGCTGGTGACTATCTTGTTATCCGGTTATGATCGATGAGGTAGAGATCGGACGCTATGGGTTTTAGGCCTGTGGACCATGATTGAGGATGGAGAGGCGTTCCTTGAGAGGAGGAAAGGCGAGTACCTATCAGAGTATTGTGGTAGGGAGTTAAAGGGAGAGGGAAATTTCGGTCTGAGTCGAGAAATCAGTCGATAGAGGAGAGGTCACCTTCTAGGTGGGTAGTGCCATTTATGTTCGTGTGCAAGACACGAGGGGTCTGGTGTTTCAGTTCTGGATTTGGGAGTACACCCTGCAGGTAGTTTTCGATAATGACTTCCCTCAGAGCATCAGGTAGCGGGGGTGCCGCGAGACAGTGATTTACCGTGAGCAGACAGTCAGTTGGGACTGAGGTAGTCGAGAACCACACCACACCTAATTAAGAATGACAGGTTGTGTTATAGTGGTAGCAGTGAAGAGTTCAGTCGAGTTTTGCAGTGCAGAGAGTTTCGTCTATGTTGAGAGTGAGTTCCTGTCCTTGGGACAAATCCGGCGTTGGATATGGGTTGATGAGTTGAGATGAGAGGAACGATGATTTTGCGGTGCAGTCTACGAGTCAAAGATGTTATCGAGCAGTGCAGGTGCTTAGTATTAGATTGGTATGGGATTTGGAACGATTAGAGGCAGCCGTGATGAGAAGTTCTTGGAGAGTAACCAGAGGTTCAGAGTATAGAGGGTTGATTGACTTCATAAGGGGAGGGACTATTGGGCGTTGCATAGCACTTTCCTAGAGCAGGTACGATTTCGCTGGTGAAAGATAGTCGTGGGTTGATGGTATGCTAACTAGTGACGGTTCGAACCCTAGTGGGGGAGAACCGGGTGCAGTACGTAGAAAACAAAGAATTGCCAAGAGTAGTTATAAGTGGAGTATAGAGATGCAGTAGGAAATCATGAGACCAGAGGTGTCGATGATCGAGTAAAGAGGTCAGAGTGAGTTAATGCGGGAAGTACTTGAAGAGGAGAACGAACGTATTCATGACAGGTGATTGGTGTTGTTGCAAGAAGATAGAGAATGATTGGGCAGTCAACTTCCGGAGTCGGTATGCGTATCCTTGTTTGGATTTTGAGTGTCGGGAAAAAGGGATTTGGAGAATTATCAGCGCATTTCGTACGTCAACGTTATCTCGCATTCCAATCGAGAAATTAGATGCACCAAGGTTGTAAGGCGGGGAAAAATATAGATTTAATTATGGGGTGCAGGAGATCAGTGGTGGTGGTAGTATTCTGGGATATTCGGGTATGATATCCTTATTTTGGAGCTATTCGGGAATCCCGAATTGAATCGACGTGTGGCATATCAGGTATCTGCGGATTTAGTAGGAGTCTTCGGGTATGGGCATTCAGGGAGATTATTTGAGAGGGTGGATTTTCGCAAGATGGGCGTTCGTTATGTTGATTGCCTCCATAGTCTGTGGTGGATGTTCGAGTCGCAGTACTCACTAGTCAGAGGGTGTTGTGATACTGCGTGGAGTTGCAGTACTCACTGGGTGGCAAGAGAATTTTTATGTTGGAATATTTTCGAACAGCGTATGAGGTGGAAGAGTTTCGAGTTTGGGTAGCCCTGGTATTGAGTCTTTGGAGCTTGGATGTTGAGTCGGGGGCGAGACGGGGGTCTTCATCTCTGTCGGGAGATGCGGGGAGATACGCAAGGAAGAGGCACAGCAGAAACCAGAGATTAGAGTTGAGACGATCCTCGGTGGGATTGTATTTTCTCTCACGAGGAAAAGAAGATTTTGTGACTTACGTGTCACTGGGTCGGGATAGTGGTCACGGGGAGAAAAGTCAGTGGAATATTTGGATCGCGATATGGGTGACCGTTGGGGGCTCAGATGTGGAGCCAAAAGTTGATCTGGTACTTAGTCTTGAAGAGGAATATGGGAAAGGAGCTTATCATGATGACATCTGAGGACACTTTAGAGAGGGCGAACGATGCGGACGTTCGAAGACATGTTTCGGGCATGTGTATTAGCTGTCGGAGGAAGCCGCGGTACGTAATTATCATTGGTTGAGTTGTTCCATATTAACAGCCATCATTAGTGCATTAGTATGCCACCCTTTGAGCTGTTGCATGGAAGGTGATGTCGGAACCTCGTTCGCTAAGGAAAGGTAATGCATGGACCCGAGAGTCCTTGCGAGCAGATCCAGTGCATGTGTGATACAGGGAGTAGTGGCAAGGTTGTTAAGCGGATTTCACTAAGTGAGGGAAGGGAAAGGTATGTTGGGGCGAGTGCAGCATGTGTATACGATTGCAAGAGGTGAACTCGTGAGAGTTGCCCTGAGAATTGAGAATAGGTCCCTCAGTTGTTCCGATATGGATAAAGTGGGCTTAGGATCGGGGAACCGGTGATTCAGAGTTTCATAACCCTTATGGGTCGTGTGATCATTGAGATTTAGAGCAGAGTCGCGTCTTGGGAAATTCTCGGTTGCAGGAAGTGGTGGACAGTACAGCGATCGTGTTTTGGTCGACAGAGCAGATGCAACAGGTTAATCAGAGGTTAAAGATCGTTTAGAGTTGACAGGAAGGTTGTGCAGACAGACGCCGTTACGAGCATGTGTTTCAGGTCGGCGACCTCGTATTCCTGACGGTCTCTCCCTGGGAAGGGGTGTTTCGATCCAGGAAGAGGGGTAAGTAGGGGCCCGGTATGTTGGGTCTTTGCGTGAAGGTGCGAAGGTAGGAAAAGTGGCCTACCGGTTGGAGCTGCCAACGGAATTGGGATGGATCCATGACACTTTTAGGTGTCGCAATTGAAGAGGTGTATAGCAGATGAGTC
The DNA here is from genome assembly GCF_052625555.1 of Lactuca saligna. Taxonomy (NCBI): domain Eukaryota; kingdom Viridiplantae; phylum Streptophyta; class Magnoliopsida; order Asterales; family Asteraceae; genus Lactuca; species Lactuca saligna. Next base: position 21,529,718 of record NC_136419.1, on the reverse strand, counting down.
AGCTGTGGTTCTACTAGAGAACGATTAGGTGGATGCGAGCCTGTGTTACGCCGAGAGGCCAGTGGCCATAAGGGATCGGAAGATCAAGTTTCTGAGGAACAAGGAGGTACCTCTGGTATTGATTCAGTGGCAACCTCGGAAGAGATCGGAAGTGTCTAGGGAAGCCGAAACGTGTGATGCGGGAGCAGCATCCAGAACTATTTTCAGAGTGAGACTTCGAGGGCGAAGTCTAATTCTAGTGGGGGAGAATTGTAACAGCCCAAAATCTCAAGTATTGTTTAATTGCATTTTGGGGTGTTTTAAAGGGGAGACTCGGCGAGTTGGAGCCAGACTCGCCGAGTAGGGTCGCAGTTGTGGTCGCGGGTTCGCGGCTGGACTCGACGAGTCCAGGTATGGACTCGGCGAGTCGACGCTGTTCAGTGGAAAACCCTAGCCGTTCAGTTTGGGACGTATATAAGGGATCTTATGCCGTCATTGCTCGTCTTTTGGCCGATTGAAGAGAACCCTAAACGACTGAGGCGTCTAGAGCAAGCTTGAAGGCCATGGGTGACCTTGAAGGAATTGTTGTGCAAGGAGGAGAAGGGTTTTAGTTAAAGGAACTGCAGGGAGTTCGAGTTCTGAAGTTTGGGGACATGGAAGGTACATCATTCAGGTAATAACTCGGATTACATTCTCCTGTGATTGATGTGTATATAGATTTAGGGTTTATGGAACCCATTTGGAGTCTAGATGGTTTGTTGTGTTGTTATTCAACGTTTATAACCTTGTATTAGGACCCTTAGAGGTCCAGAAGGATCCATGTTTGTATATTCGGGAAAATATGTACCTCAGGAAGCAGTTCGATCGACTGCATGGCGTGGACTCGCCGAGTCGGATGATCAGACTCGGCGAGTAGCTTGAAGATTCACTGGGACTCGCCGAGTTTGTTCTTCAGACTCGGCGAGTGGAGTCGGGGTGGCCCCGCGATTCTTCAAGGAGTAACTCGTCGAGTCAAAGGGGATACTCGACGAGTAGAAGGGGAATTTTAGAGGATTGAAGAACGACCAGACTCGCCGAGTCGCCAGGGAACTCGCCGAGTCCAGTCGAGCTGACAATGGACTGTTGACCAGAGATGACCGGTGTGATTTCTTAGGGTCAGTTAACGTGGAAGATAGAAGTGTTAATAAGAGATATATGATGTTACAGGGAGCTTGTAGCTCGGAGGATCAAGTGCAAGGGACTTCAGGAGTTGCTATCTCCCAGCGTCCGCGAGGTGAGTCTTCTCACTATACTGTACCCAGAAGGGTTTGATTGTATGACCGGAAGGTCGAACATGTTATGCGTTATGTATTCATACTGTAAATGGAAGTTAGTAGCTACGCGTGATATGCATGTTATATGGGCCGGAAGGCAAAGTATTATGTGACAGAAAGGTCAGGTATGATATGTGATATATGTGCTTTATGTGTTAGAGTATGTTTCGGGCCGGAAGGCAGGTTGATATATGATATATGTGCTTTATGTGTTAGAGTAATTGTATTATGTGTTATATATGTGTATGGGCCGGAGGGCAATTATTTTATGGGCCGGAAGGCAATTATCTTATGGGCCGGAAGGCAATTATCTTATGGGCCGGAAGGCAAATATCTTATGGGCCGGAAGGCGATTATCTCATGGGCCGGAAGGCATTGTGCAGTGGACCGGAAGGTCAGGGCCTGGAAAGGCGTACGTGCGTAAGTTGTATATTGGGGAACTCACTAAGCTTCGTGCTTACGTTGTTTATGTTATGTTGTTTCAGGTTCTTACAGTAACGCGGGATGGCAACGGTTCGATTGTACACATCGAAGAAAGAGTTGTGTTTTGGAGGATCCTGGTTTTCTATTTAACTGAAAATGAAACTACGTTTTGTAATTCTATTATGAACGAGGTTTTAAACAAGTGTATTAATATTAAATGGACTATTTAAATAAAAAAAAAATTTGTCTTGAAAATCACGCTGTTACACCACATCACGCAGATTAACACATCACGCAATCCCACCTTTTCACACAAACACTCACATGCAATCAGAAACGCAGTCATGATGAGAGATCAAAGCACCACAATTCCAAGTGTCTGCTATTGTATCCATTATCCATGTTTTGTAATCTGCATTCAAAATATTTACCACTATAAAACCTAAAATATTATAAAAGCATGATTACAAATCAAATGAATATTGCATACTTTTATGTCATTAACATTATGTCTATCTTATGCAAAATAGGCCAAAAACGATTTCCAATAAAAGCACCAATATTAAACCCCATTGACTCATAAACAAAAAATTTTGGGTCAATGACTTGAGTTAGCTCATGGGTAACCATATATGTACCCATATGCATATCACCATGTACTATAGCCTGTGCTTTTTCACATAACCTGCACAAATTCAATATATGTAAAATCTAATCCAACAATTAGGATGGTAAAAAGGTAACAGGGTCTGGACATAGTTTTTAATGCTTTTTCCTTTGTAAAATCATATAATCATGAAGTTATTTTAAATGATTAAACTTTTTATGGAAACCTACAAATCCCTGATATTTTTCACATCCAATCCTTGTACAAATAGATACACAAAAACCCACAGATTTTTCAGAAACTGTAAGTAATTTTGAAAAACCTACATCAGAAAGAGAGAATTCAAAAATCAAGGTTTTTCTAATCCAAAAGAATAAGAAAACAATAGATCGAGGATTGAAAGGTACACATCCACAAACAAACAAATTAGAGGATCACTATAACATCAAGTCAATTCATGACCGAATGAAAATCCATGAATTCAAACACTATAAAAATAAAGAAAATGTGGGAAGAATGGTGTTTTCATACCTTTAATCGAGTCTAGATGTAGAATGAAACCTGCAAAATCGAAAATCAAAAAGGATAACTACAAAGGACAAAACCAGATCAAAAAATAAGAGTGTACCTATGTAATCAATCATCTTACTGTATATGCATAGACCAATTTTCGATTCTTTACCACCAGATTGTGATTGTGATGGTTGATTGCAAAACGGGTGATGGTTGTCTCTGATTAATGAGTTTGAAGATTGGGGTGGCTAGGGTTTCTCATTGCACCGATGGTCGAGGGGTTTATATGAACACTGAACAGATAGCCGAGATACGGGGAAAAGTCGAGATATGGGGAAAAGCCCATTCAAAACAAAATCCCCTTAATAATATGGACGATGAATCAATGCGTTGAATTTTTCAATGGTTGATTCGACGACATTTGCTTATTTTTTAGCATAAATTGATTGTAATATTGAAGTAAGACTTGTACCTCTTAAAATTTAGCATTTAAGGCTAAATCCTTATTAAGGTGTATATATATATATATATATATATATATATATATATATATATATATATATATATATATATAGGTCCAGGTTCATTTGAGACCATTCTAATTTTGTGAGACAGTGAGACCAAATCTAAAAATAATTTTAAAATGCAAAATAAATGGAAAAATCCAAAAATTCTTTTTTTTATTAACTAAAAATAAAAAAAATCCCGTTTTTTTTTAAAAATACGTGAAATATTCTAATAGAATATTACACTGACATATTCTAAAAAATAATTTTAAAATGCAAAATAAATGGAAAAATCTAAAAATTCTTTTTTTAAATATTATTTTCGAAACTTGAATTATCTAAAAAAAAAAAAAAATCCCGTTTTTTTTTTTTTTTTTTTTTTTTTTTTTTTAAATACGTGAAATATTCTAATAGAATATTACAATGTACATATTCTAAAAAATATTTTTAAAATGCAAAATAAATGGAAAAATCCAAAAAATCTTTTTTTAAATATTATTTTCGGAACTTGAATTAACTAAAAAAAATTTAAAAAAATAAAAAAATGCGTCTCACGGTTTCACAAAATATAAGTGGTCTCGAATGAACCTAACTGGTCTCAAATGAACCTAACCCTCTCTCTTTCTCTCTCTCTCTCTCTCTCTCTATATATATATATATATATATATATATATATATATATATATATATATATATATATTCAGTTTAATTAAAGATCCAAAAAATAATTATTCAGGAATTTTGGATCACGGTCTTTTAAAACCGATATATATATATATATATATATATATATATATATATATATATATATATATATATATATATTCAGTTTAATTAAGGATCCAAAAAATAATTATTCAGGAATTTTGGATCACGATCTTTTAAAACCGAAAACAACCCTTAAGATTTACATAGTATAAAAGGTTAACCGATTTGAATCCACTTATCCCATAGGATGTACCAATATATTAAAACCAATACACATACCAAGGCTGTAAACGAACCAAACGAACACGAACAAGGTCTTGTTCATGTTCGTTCGTTTAAGTTAGCCGAACAACAAACGAACACGAACGGATAACCGAACGAGATTTTCTTGTTCATGTTCGTTCGTTTAACAAATTACTTTGTTCATTATCGTTCATTTATGTTCGTGAACATGCTAAACGAACATAAACGAACAAACATAAACGAGCAAAAATAAAAAAAACACAATTGAACATATATGAACATAAACGAACATATAATATAACAATATAGTAAAAAATAATTGAATATCGATGAATATAAATAAACTTAAACGAGCGAAGATAAACGAACGTAAACAAAAATTATAAACGAATCTTCACGAACATAAATGAACGAACGAGACCATTTTTCATATTCGTTTATTTAACTAAACGAACGATAACTTTTATTCATGTTCGTTCATTTATTAAATAAACGAACATAAAGGAACTTCCCGCCGAACAGTTCTCAAACGGTTCGCCGAACGTTCAGTTCGTTTACACCCTACACATACCCTTGTGCGACAAGACAGGTTCCGTGTAAAATATCATGATTCATCAAAGTGTTTTCTTTTTTGCTGTTATCGATTGAAATCTCAAGGTTAGTATTTATCTCTAGCGTATTCTTTCTTGTATTGTAGTTGTCTGTTATTTTAAAGATTGCTGCTGTACGTAGTATTTGGTAATTCTGTGCTTTTCGTTGATCAGTGTTCAAAAAGCAGCTTATCTAGGTTTTGCTTGATTATAATGCATAAAACAGCAAAGAGAATGAGTTGTTTTTAATTTGTGTTTCCAATTTTTTTAACTGCAAACCTAGTTTCAAATTTTGTGATTTTGGTGATCGTTTTATTTAAACCTAATAAAAAACAATACTGTATCTGTATCTATTTTCTTCCATTTGTTAATGAATTTCGTTCCATATATCTATTTTCTCGTTATAATATGAACTGGAAAATTTTATGAATCCTGATCCACAGGAAAAGTTCAACCAATGGCCTACAGGCGTAGTCTCACAACAAGTGCGAAACTTCTAACCCGACAACGATTTGCTCCTTCATTTTCTTGTACTCATCACGAAGACGATTGTAACAATTCTCATTCAGATGAGAAAGTAAAGAGTTTTCTTCAAAGTCGATCATATGGTAACAACACCAACAGTTGGCTAGGGTTTGGCAGTGGTATGAGTTTTCGAGATCCAAAAGGGTCTCAGTTTCTTCATGTAACAAGCGGATTCTTATTAGCTAGACATATGTCGACTACAAACGTAGATGGAGACGGAGAAGAGAAGATTGAGTGCATGGCTGATAAAACCATGGAAGTCGTGTCTAGTCAAGCCACTGCTGTTAACGAAGTTGCTGTGGCTGCTGCGGATTCTTGGCCATCAGTTGCAGCTTTACAGTATGCCATTGATGGGATTCATATATATATATATATATATATATATATATATATATATATATATATATATATATATATATATATATATATATATATATATATATATATATATATATATATATATATATACACGGGACTCAATTGGTAAGGAGATATCCTAAAACTTACATGCCGGTCCAAACGTATATGGGACCCGGGACGAAAAGATAAAAAGGACCCTTAAAAACAAATATAATAAAAATTCAAAAAAAATATTATTTATTTTTCACTATAAACACGTTCAATTAACAATAACAAGCAAGCCATATTATTCATCTTTTGAGCTACTTTGAGTTTGAACCAACTTTAGGCCCTGAAAATCATTTTGGTAATAATTGTTTTATATATATACACTACATAGCCGAGAAATTTTGGGCCCCCTAGAGTCGTGGGCCCTGGGCGATCGCCCGGGTTGCCCACCGTCTGGACCGGCCTGTAAATGACTGTCTGTGTTAAGACTTTCTGTACTCCTCTTTCTCATTCATGTTGCAAGTATAATGAAAGAATAACGTTAATTTGTTTTCTGTCAGGTGGGCAAGCATAGTCATAACAACTCTTGTGATTAGAACCTTGTCAATTCCACTCATGATTAATCAGCTCAAGGCTACCTCAAAGTTAACTGTGAGCTCTATTCTGGCTACATCTGTCCATCTCTTATTTTTGGCTTTCTTTTATCTTTTTTGTTTTGTGGTTGCATGTGATTGAGTTATCTTCTTTATTGTCAATATATAATAGTCTATTCGAAAGTAGTATTGATTTTTTTCACATCTTGGACACAGAGTTTGAGGCCAGAACTGGGGCAGATTAAGCAGGAGATGCAAGATAGGGTAAGGGCATCAGACTTCTTCTTTGATGTTGTATAGTCAAAAAACCACCATGTGCATGAGTCTTGAACTTACTTCCTTCATGTGATCCTAATGTTTGTTTATAGAATTGTTGCCAGTTAGTTTCTTAATAATTATATACTACACATGCATGCTTGAACTTTTAAGAAGATGAAACACCCTACTTATTATCTGTATTAATATTGAAATACCCTTTTCAGGGCATGAGTCCAACAGATGTAGCTGAAGGTCAGGAACGAATGAAGAGAATATTTAAGAAGTAAGCACTTTTCCATGTTTGTTATTGTGAGATACGATTAGTAGCTCTCTAAACTCTCCTCTCTCTAGTTTTTACATGATTATAGACGGTGTTTATAATAATTTTAAGAGTAGATCCAGATGTTTGTGATATGTAACACCTTTAAATCCAAATGTTTCAATTCTTCCAAAGTTAGTATGTCCCTAAATTACCACTGTCGGTCCTTCACCATAACAGCCGTTAAGACCACTCATTTTCCATGTACGCGATGGTATTTTGGTCTTTTCACGCACACCTTCTATTTCCCTCTTCAAGATTAAAAGACATGACATGTCAATCCACTGATGTCCAAATCCAAACCAAAATAAAACATGAGCCATTGTCTGCCATTCATAACATACACATCCCTACCTGAAACGAAGAGCCGAAGAGGGATAGAAGGTGGTTGTGTGAAATGCCAAAAATACCCTCATGTGAGGGTTCTTGATGGCAAGAAACTTTATAAACATCTGTTAGGGTGAGAGACCAATAGTGCTAATTTAGTTTCAATTAGGGACTATCTTTGCAAGAATTGAAACTTTTGGACTAAAAGTGTTATATATTTTAATAAATTATTGGAACTCGCTATGGTGTTAGTTATTTTACTCCATTGAAGGGTCTTTTCATCCAAGGTCCTGTCTTTGTCAGCCTTTTCTTTGCTGTAAGTTAAAAAGTTTACTAGTATAGACGTAAATGGAATTGTGGAGTTACTGTGCTATTTTAATTTTTTTTTTTTTTTTTTTTTTTTGCAGATTCAGAACATGGTGGAAAAGGTTCCATCTCTTCAAACTGGTGGCATGTCTTGGTTCATTGATCTTACGACTGCTGATAGTTTCTATATTCTTCCTTGTTTGGCTGCATTTTCATTCTGGGTAACTGTAGAGGTAAACATTTAGTCTCTTCCTTTAATCTAGAAAACTTATTTATTGCTGTTTTTGCATGATTTGTAGTATCAATTGCTATATGTGTAATCTGAGTTGACCACTTTTTAATACATCTATGTTGTGTTCCTCAGTCTAACATGCGACAAGGTTTCAAAGGTAATCCTGCTGCTGTCACAATGAAAAATGTTTCAAGGGGTTTATGTGTTCTTACTATCCCACTCGCTGCATGTTTCCCAAATGTACATCTCTCTCTCTCTCTCTCTCTCTCTCTCTCTCTCTCTCTCTCTCTCTCTCTCTCTCTCTCTCTCTCTCTCTCTCTCTCTCTCTCTCTCTCACATCCGTGCAGGCTCTCCTCTGTTATTGGATCACCTCCAACTTTTTCTCCCTTGTATATGGACTAAGTAAGTTATTCCAGTTACAAATTGCTACCTAATATTACTAACTTATATCATGTTATTTCTATTCTAGCAATTCTTCAGTCAATATAACTGAGCTAATATGGTTGTTAAATTTGGGATTATATATCATTCTATACTGTTTTTTATATCACTTTAAATGGACATATACAAGTTTTTTCAAAACAATCTTGTCTCTTTTGTGTAATTCTGTTCAATTTCTTCAATCAAAATCTCATTTTTCTGATATTCTTGATTCAGTAATAAGGAAACCATCAGTGAAGAAGTTGCTGAATATACCTGTAATCGAAGGGCCTCCAACACCATTTCCCACCGGCCGATCAAGCCTAGCTTCCGCCTTGGAGGCCTTGACAAAGGATGCAGCTGCAAAAGCAATGCAACAAAGACAAGGAGAAACAAAGCCCACCATCACTAACCAAAGTATAACTTCCCCATCACTTCTCAGTATGAAGCCAACGTCTCAAGAACACGAGTCTAATTATAAATAAAATATAGTAGCTTTCCCGGAATCACAAGAGTTTATAAAAGACTAAACTGCACAAATGGTCCTGTGGTTTGTCGAAAATTGCCACTTTGGTCCAAAAATGTTTGGACTAGCACCAGAGGTCCAAACTTTTCATTTTGTTGCGAGTTTGGTCCTATTTGCTATAAACTTTTTCATAAAGACGAATTTGCTCTTACCTTTTTCTTTTAGTTTTTTTATTATTTAAAGATTTTTCTGATTAAAAGAAAAATAAAAAAAGAAAATTTTCCTTCTATATTTTTTTATAACAGAAATAAAATAGAAAATAAAAATGCAAACTCTCTCTCTTTCTCACACACACACAAACACAAATGGCTAATCAGATCTTTTCATCGGTATCGGTCCTCTATCTGCTTCTGAGTTTATTGAAGTTACAGGCATCAAGATTTCTTTGATTTCATCTTTTAATTCTTGATTTTCGAGTTCAAAGGAGAAGCCCTAAATCTATAATTATTGTTCTTCACCTTTACATTATACAGTCTGATATAGCGATTCACATTAGAGCAGAACCCAAACATAAATAAAACTCACAAAAAAACGATTGAATCCAAAAAGAGGTTTCCGGTGAAGCACTGATGTCCAATTACCTCCTCTGCAATCTAACACAATCAACCCCAAAATCGATTATTATGAACACTTGAACATCTGAAATAAATGAAAACGATAGTAAGTGAACTTGTATCTAATTTCTAGGGCTAAAAGCCCTAAAACTACTTCTGGAAATAAATGCAAACGATAGTGTGTGTGTGTGTGTGTTTTTAATTCTCAAAGAGAATGTGTGTGTTTGATATTCTATGGGAAGAAGGCAATGGGTATGAGAGAGAGAGAGAGAGAGAAAGATGTTACTTGGATTTGTATGGCATTGTTTGTAACCATCGCTGATTGATCATCGTTATTTTACAACGACCTTGAGGCTAGGATCTGGTTTGGTTTTTGTTCATCTTCTCCGGTGAGAAAGAATGGGTGTGCCATCGCTGCCTCATCATCGACATAACAGAGGTTTGGAGTGTCCCCAAATCTGGGTTTTTTTAAATTAAGAGAGAAACAGAAAAGGAGAAGAGAAAGAAGAAGAATAAAGGGATATGAGGACAATAACATACCTGGTGTTGGGTTGTATTTTTTGTTGGTTGATTTGTGGTGGCTGGAAGGAAGAACAATGGTGACGACATGATGGTGGGTTTTGAAGAAGATGATGTATCAGAGAGAGAGAGAGAGAGAGAGAGAGAGAGAGAGAGAGAGAGAGAGAGAGAGAGAGAGAGAGAGTTGTATTTGTTTTTTATTTTTAGCTATTTTATTTTTCTATTTTCAGTTAAAAACTAGTGCAGTAAATAAAAAGAAAATAAAAAACAAATAACAAGGGCAAAAAAGTCATTTTATCCTCTTCCAATTTTGAAACAGACCAAACCTGCATTAAAATGAAAAGTTTGGACCTTTGGTGTTAGTCCAAACTTTTTTGGACCAAAGTGGCAATTTTGAACAAACCACAGGGACCATTTGTGCAGTTTAGTCAATTATTTATTTTGATCATCTTTGTTCTTTGTGCTGAGTAAGTGCCAAAAAATTAATTGTTAAAATTGGATTTAATCTTTTTAATGTAATATTATTCATGTTAGTATTATTACTATTAGGAGTTATAAACAAACTATTAAGTTTGTTAATTTAATAGAATATATTGTTTTTATTGATTTCCTAATACATAGCTTTTATAGATAAAGTATTAAGTTCGTTAATTTAATTGAATACATTGCTTTTATTGCTTTTGCCTACTAAAGTAAAAAACATGTTTTTGAAAGTTTTTGTTATTTATATGTAAAATTGTAATGGTGTAGTTGAACCTTTTTTTTTTTTTTTTTATCATAATGGTTGTAATTGTTAAGATTCAGTTTTCTTTTGTAAAATATAAAATACCAAGTGAGAAATATGTAAATAAAATGAGATATATTCAAATAAAATGCAAATACGATTTCTCCGTTTTGAAATAATTCATAACTAGAAATTGCCTACTCCCCGTTTCGGGGAGCAGACAATTTCTAGTTATGAATTATTTCAAAACGGAGAAATCGTATTTGCATTTTACTTAATATATGAAAATTAGCAAGTACATTGTATTTTTTTAAGATTTTGGATCATTGGGAAAGTGTTCTTGCTAATCAACCTGTTGTGGTCAAGAGTGTTCAAACTTCAAAATATTGTCAGAAGTTAAAGCACAAGTTAGTACAATTTTTCCCTTATATATTTATAAAACATAATGCCAACTTACTTACATTTGTTTACCAATAATACTAATATAGTTTAATCGCAGTTCCAATAATGTAGTTTATTTTATACCCAAAATAGCAACATACTTGTATTTATATACTTTTAACTATAAAAGCAAGTTACTTAAAATTATTTACCAAAATTAGCAATGAACTTTTGATTTTTAACCATAATAATAATAGCAATTTAGTTACTCTCTTAACCATGTCTATTGGTGCAGCCCTCTTGTAAGATTGCTCCCTTTTTCTCTTTAGATTTGTGTCAATATAGTTAAGATAAAATTTGTAAACAGCCACTGTAATGCTATTTTGTTTAGGTTAGTGGATATGATTTGTTACATTGCGTTGTAAAATTTAAATGTTTGCCACATAGATTAAAAAGCATGATTAATAAACAAATGCCAAATCTACTTAACATGGCAAGTTGAGAAAACTTTTTGACCAAAAATAATATTATGAATATGTTAGAATGATTACTAATAGGCAGATTAGTAAGTTTTGATTGGTTCTTTTTTTTTTCTTGTTGTATTTCTTGAGAGTGCTTTTGTTATTTTTTTTTTTTATTTTTTTCAGTTTTTGAAGATACCACTTCACCACAAGGAAAAAGGCCATTACCGGCGACAAAAGTCGCCGGTAAAAGTCCCAAATGTCGCCGGTAATGATAATAGCGGCGACGCGTCGCCGGTAATGAGTCGCCGGTACTGACTCGTCGCTATTGATCAATTTGTCGCCGCTAAAGATAATAGTCGCCGCTATTACTATGTCGCCGCTACTGACAATTGTCGCCGCTAATAATGTTGTTGCCGGTAATGAACTATGTCGCCGCTAATAGTGTCGCCGGCAAAAGTGTCGCCGGTAATGATAACTGTCGCCGGTAATTTGTTTTTCAATTTTTTTTTTTAAATAACGATTTTCGTTGCCGGTGATAATATCGCAGGTAAAAGTGTTGCCGGTGATAATATCGCAGGTAAAAGTGTCGCCGGTAATAACAATATTCGATTAAATATCAAAACCAATAGTGTCGACGCTAATTACAAAACAAACATCCTATTAAATATCAAACATAATAGTGTCAAACAAACATCCTATTACAAACAAACATCCAATATACAATTAAATATCAAAAGTCATACTATCCGAGTAGCAAAACAACAAAATTTTTACATTCTACTAAGTAGCAAAACGAGACAACATATGCAAATAAAACACATTCTTTACATACCCTCATCGCTGTTCCCATCGTTTCCTTGATTGTTTTGGGATTGAAAAAACGAATAAAGCTCATCCCTACATGCCGGGTCGGCGAGCATTGCACGAAGATTTTCCAACTACATAATTAATAACAATATATATAAAATTATAAGTTAGATCGTCAAACATAAACAAAGTACATTGCTATATTTTCCAACTACATAATTAATAACATAAACTATCAAAATACATTGTTATTTTTAAAGTAAGATAGAAAACCAAAGTACATTGCTATATTTTGCACTTGGGACAAAAACTAAATTACCAAACTTTTTAGCAAATAACCACCACAAAACCAAAACTACCAAATCAACATGCATTTTACGATGCTAAAGTAGATTGCTATTTTACCTGTGATGGTTGTGATGGTGGTTGTGATGGTTGCGAAGGCTGTGGAATCGTCGGGAGACCAGAAGGTTTGCGGCCAATGCCTCTAATGTGGCCACGTCGCTCTCCTAATACTTTCTCGAACGTAGCTCTTTCTTGAGTTGGCGTAAACTCACTTTCACCTTGAGTTTGTTCTAGCAGCTCTTCAACTAACCGATTCTGTAACTCCCAAAAGTGAGTAACAATTAAGTATAAATAAACATTTAAATATATGATAAAATTATAATTAAATACTTACATATTGTTGTTCCGATTCAGCAGTAACAAATACACCATTCTTATCGGTGTGAGCTTTGCGAAATGTTTCCACTCTCTTAAGGTTCTGTTTAAGTTTAAAAATTAGATTATATTTTAAATAAATAATTACATGTATCGTACGGTACCTTCTTATAGCAAGTACTGCTATACGAGCTCGAACCCCCACGATTCACAATTGTTTGCTTTTCACGGATTTTTTTGTTCCTTTCTGAAGCAATTTTGTGTTCGTCAGTTTGAAAATACTCAACTGTCTTCTCCCAGTTATCAACAAGCATACCATCCGGAGGATTTGCCAATGCTCTCGGGATATCTTCATACCCTCCGACCATGTTGAAATATTCTTTTGCGTCGGCTTTACGCTCTCGAAAACCTCTTAACAAGGCTGCTTGAAAACTCTCTGTCAATAAAGTAGCTTGTGCATCCTGGTACATTTGATTGAGATCAAACTTTGTCTACAATTAAAAAAAAAAAGTTAACCAAGTAAGAAACAATTATAGTTAAACCTATAAAATATATTTAAATAAATAATTACCGCTAAATGTTGTAATACAGTTTCCTTTATTTCAGGGGAAACTCTTTTCCAACTCCATTTGTCGAAAGGGACCATCTGCCACATTGTTTTCCCAACTTCTCGGGAAAACATGTCTCCCGCCTCTCCTACGGGATTAAATGTGATATCTCTATCAAATTGCATGGCTATTGGTTTCCCCTGGTTCTGCAAGATTGCTTTTTCAAGCTTTATATTTTTTGCTTTTCCTCGAGCTTTCCTTCGGGCACGTCCCTCAACTACAAATGTAATTAAAAATTATTAGAAACGACATTTAATTTATGATAATTGAACAAAAATAGTAAATAAAAATTCATTATAAGACTTACCGTCCTGCTCGTGCTGGCCAGGACCTCTACCACCTGGGAAAGGTGGGTCCTCAGCTCCGTCTCCCCCATGTCCACGACCCATGACAGCAGCCATGGTAAACATAAACAACAGCCACACTCTCATCATTTCCTGAAAAATTATAAGATATACAAATACAATTTTTATTATAGATACACATTACATAGGAATAAACATTTAGATAGGAATAAACATTTCCATTTAAACTAGAAATCCAAATACAGTTCATATTATAAACACATATTACAAATACATATTACATAAGAACTATTCTAATCAGAATCTTTCTCATATCCTTCAGTGTCTTCTTCGGTATCATAGTCAGAATCGGTGTCATCGTAATCAGTATCGCAATCAGAAACATCATTGACTCTACCAGTTGGCGGAGGAACTTCAGATGCACTTTCTACATCAACAATGACTCTAGGAATCAACAAAGTCAACATGAATCAACAAAGTCAACATGAATGATGACTCTTTCATACAAAGCCAGGGTGGCAGATTGTATGTGGTGAGTATGACCGGCATGTGCTATGTGGATTACACATGTTTCCAAATGGATTGAAACCGTCAGCTGAAAGACCTAGGCGTACGTTACGGGGTTCACTCGAGAAGTCAGGGTATTTTTTATCAAAATCTTGCCAATGTTCCCCATCAACAGGATGAATCATCACACCATCTTCTGAACGTCTGGTACTATGCCAAATCATATTTTTGGCAGTGTGCGTCGAACAATATAAACGTCGTAGTCTAGGGGTCACAGGAAAGTACCGTAACACCTTATGAGGTACTTTCTTACCCTTGGTGTTTTTATCGATCCATCGGCTCTCTTTACAAACGGGACAAACTTGCAATGAATCATGTTCTTTCCAAAAGAGACAACAATCGTTTTTACACACATGTATCGACTCATACCCCAGGCCAATAGACTTTAGTTTCTTCTTGGCTAGATAATGTGAAAGGGGAACCTTGTTGCCTTTGGGAAATGCTAATTGCAAGAGCTCAAGGAGTTGATCAAATGAACTATCAGTCCATTTGTTGTTCACCTTGATATGCATTAACTTTGCTAGAAACTCAAGGGAAGAAAAGATGCAACCAGTATACAATTGAGTTTCCATTTCTTCCAACAACTGTGCAAAATCATCATCCACACCGCTACCCCTTGTATTCGAGGTTCCTTCATCGAGGTTGGTATCATTTTCTCTCGACTCCCACATCACATCGTCGATTAAATCGGCCATTTCGTTACTTGGCAAGACGACGGGAGGAATAAAAGATTCACCATGATAGATCCAAATTTTGTACGCCTTACTGAAACCATTTATAAATATATGGCGTTCAACTACAGTCGGGTACTTGAAGTAACGGTTATCACATTTTTCACACGCACATCTGATTTTACCATTACTATCAACGTGCAACTTCGACTTCTCAATAAAAGCTTTGAGTCCTGCTTGGAACTCGGGATGGTTTCGATATGGATTAGTAGTCCAGCTTTTATCAATAGACATGATGTTGCTGAAACATAATTTTGGGTTTAGAGTTTAGTATACCGAATTAGCATTGTTTTTTTTCAATCCACATTTTTTTACATCTAAAATAATACAAAAATTAAGTAATAAAGAAATGAAAAAAATAAATTAAAAATTTTTATTTATGCATTTTTTTAATTAATTTTAATTAAAATTACTTGTAAGTTAGCTTGGGTAAAAACTAAAAGCTTTCTAGTTTTTGTATATAAGTTTTTAAACAATTTTATAGTTTTTTTTTGTGTTTTTTTTTTTCAATTTATAAAAATAATGTATTTTTTTTTCAATTAAAATGTATATAAGTTTTTAAAGATTTTTATAATTTTTTTTGTGTTTTTTTTTCCAATTATAAGTTAACTATATAACTTATTGGTTAATTAATTTGGAGTTAGCTTGGGTAAAAACTAGAAGCTAAGTTTTTAAACAATTTTATATTTTTTTTGTGTTTTTTTTCAATTTATAAAAATAATGTATTTTTTTTTTCCAATTAAAATGTATATAAGTTTTTAAAGATTTTTATAATTTTTTTTGTGTTTTTTTTTTTTTCCAATTATAAGTTAACTATATAACTTATTGGTTAATTAATTTGGAGTTAGCTTGGGTAAAAACTAGAAGCTTTCTAGTTTTTGTATATAAGTTTTTAAACAATTTTATAGTTTTTTTTTTGTGTTTTTTTTTTACAATTTATAAAAATAATGTATTTTTTTTTCAATTATAGCATCCTACTTATAAGAAAACGACATACTTTTACATACGTATTATGTTGTTGTGTTGTTTTTTTTTACCGTCGAGATTAAAATATATATAAGTTTTTAAAGAATTTTATAATTATTTTTGTATTTTTTTTCCAATTATAAGTTAACTATATAACTTATTGGTTAATTAATTTGGAGTTAGCTTGGGTAAAAACTAGAAGCTTTCTAGTTTTTGTATATAAGTTTTTAAACAATTTTATAGTTTTTTTTTGTGTTTTTTTTTTACAATTTATAAAAATAATGTATTTTTTTTTATTTCAATTATAGCATCCTACTTATACCAAAACCACATAGTTTTACATAATACATAAGAAGGTGAAATTCACATACTTTTACATACATATACCACATATACATCAAATACAAATACACACAAAATAACATCCTATTTAAACCAAATACACATAATTTCACATATATACATAATAACATCCTATTTATACCAAATACAAAAGTTTCACAATCATATATCACATTTACAACAAACATACATACATTCACATACACACAATAACATTCTACTTATAACAAATACATATAACTTCTACTAATATACCACATATACATCAAACACACATACATTGGAATATATATACCAAATTCACATATATTCAAACAAATACAAAATATACAATCCAATTTTCACATATGACAATTATCACATAATTTCACATATAAATACAACTTGAAGCTATACAACTAATTGCAATTAAATAACCACAAACAAAAAATTGAATAACTTGCTTCTAATCCAAAACAATACCACCAAAAACAAACATTTGAACAATTTATTATCATTCAATCACTACATAAAGCTACAAATCAAAATTCATACAAAATAAAAAAGAAATCATAAAAAAAAACATACCTTTCTTCAACAAATGAAATTGATCCCAAAGCTTTAACCACTTGCTTGGAACAATGCTTCTAACCCAAAACAACACCACCAAATAGAGAACATGAGCAATTTATTATCATTCATACAACACAAAAATGAAATCATCAAAATAAAACTTACCTTTTTCAAGAAATGGAGGTAGAAATTGATCCCAAAGCTTTAACCACACCTAGGGACACTTGCTTGGAACAATGAGGGAAGAAATTTGCTTGAAAGAAGCTGATTGAAGAAGAAATCGGAAAAATGGTGAAGGAACTCGAAGCAAACAGAAAGGGAAATGAAGAAGGACTGTAATCTGCGTGCGTTTTTTTTTTTTAGCTGGGTCAATCAATAGCGGCGACACCTTTAGCGGCGACGCGAGGATCAATACCGGCGACTATTATTAATAGCGGCGACAAACTGGAGGGAAGGGTACCGCGTCATTTTTAGCAGACAATTAGCGGCGACTTTTTTAGAGTTTTAGTGGCGACATGCGTGTCGCCGGTATTAGGTTAGACCGGATAAGGCACCCCACCCGTTGGATTGGATATCGCATCGAACGGTTGAGATGCGATGTAGGGGGAAAGTGCGGATTCGGGTGTCAACCCTTTAGCGGCGACACTATTAGCGGCGACTATTGGCTTTACCGGCGACTTTAGCTAAAGTCGCCGGTAAAGCCAATAGTCGCCGCTAATAGTGTCGCCGCTAAAGGGTATATTTCTTGTAGTGCTTATTTTATAACCTTGAAGTGTTTTTCATCCTATCAGCTAACTTACTTTTATAATTTAACTTCAAAATGTTCAAGCTAGTCTCTGAATTATGACTTTGGGTTATGTTAAACATTCAACAGGCATAACAAAGAAGATGAGAGATTATCAACTTGATGAGTTAAATTGGATGATAAGACTATATAACGGAATTCTTGCAGATGAAATGTTATGTAAAATGATCTTTATTCTTATAATCAGTTCCAAATTTACACAACTCACTTGATAACGAATATATATATATATATATATATATATATATATATATATATATATATATATATATATATATATATATATACATATATATATATATATATATATATATATATATATATATTTTAATTTTTTCTTCAGGGGGTTATAAAAACTCTACAAACCATCTCATTACTTGGTTAGTTGCATGAATTTAGAGGAACAACCGGGACCTCACATGGTTGTCCTTATAACATGTTAGCATCGATTGTTCTTGTTCAGCTGTGAAAACTGAAAACTAAATTGTGTGCAGAAGTGGAAGCATTGATGAAAAAGAATGAGTATGTCTTCTATGGAGGAATGTGTTAGATAATTATGGACCACATCATATATATATATATATATATATATATATATATATATATATATATATATATATATATATATATATATATATATATATATATATATATATATATATATATATATATATATATATAGGGAAGGGGTTATATGAAAAACAAAAAAACCCTAAAAATCATAAAAATGCATAAAAAAAATACATAGACATCACAAATCTTTTTTTTTTTTTTTTTTTTTTTTTTTGAATTTATATACCAAAAAATCGCTGGTTTTTTTAGAAATTCGTTCAAAAAAATTAAAAATCAATTTTTTTGGGGTTTTTTTTCAAAAACAAATTCGGCGAAAATACATAAAAAGTTGCGAAAATTCATAATATAAAATCAAAAAAAGATTTGTGATGTTTAAGTATTTTTATGATTTTTCTTGTTTTCCATAGAATATAAATTGTTATCATTAAATCCAGTTAGTATGATAAGAATATAAACTGTTGATGGACCGATTTATAAAATATTTACTTACGTTGTGGATTGAGTTCCCGGTTTGACTCAAGATCCTCAAGATCAATTTCATCTCTCACATTATGGTATATCTCCATCTATATATACATGTGATGATGGGCATATGAATATAATAGAAAAAATTCATTTTCTTTATTGCTGAGGGTTTTAGAGGTAGTCTTGAGATCAATTGGAAAATTCAATCTAGTTCTTCAGATTCGAAGATCATAATGAAATCAGGTATGAATCATTCATTCTTGTTTAAGTTTTCTTTAAACCATATTCAAAACTAAAGATCCAAAGTTATGTTTCTGCGTTTTATGATTTAGTTATGAAAATAACCAACAATCGGTATCAGAGCCAACTCGAATCTGTTATCAGACAACTTTGATTGGATTTTTTTTAATTTTTTTTTATATACATGTATAAAATATGTTAGTTTACTCTTCTTGATCTTGTGGGCGTTGTCTTTCTTAACACAACGACATGCTATTATGACTTTTGTGTATTTCTGTTATGCGTATCACGACCATTAGTTATCTAGAGAACTATCCTTTGGATTTTCTATTTCCTTTTAATACAATGACCGATTAATGATTTTGAAATAATTGTTTTGACAATGACCCCACACACACACACACACACACACATATATATATATATATATATATATATATATATATCCCCTACTTTAATAAAACAGTACCTATTAAGCCACGTGGCATCTGTTCAACACCTTCTATCTTCAACTGAAGTTCCTAAACTACCCTTGTGCTTTCTTATGCTCCTTTACCATTAATCTGTTATGTGCACCTCTATTAAGTGAGTTCCTGATTTTCTGCATATAATTTGAAACAAAATCAAAATCAATCCCATAAAATTAGGAGGTTCCTGTTCTTTTTTTATACCAGATTCAATCACACAACTGTTATTCATCCCTAAATCTCGCCAAAACGCTTATATCACTCAATGCTCTCCAAATACAAATTATGAAATCCCCGGATACCTACTAGCTTCATCGATTCTCCAATAACTTTTTTCATTATTTTCCTTCAAATTCGAAAAATACCTGCTCCAGTTTCAACTTTCGTCAGTCTGTTGTGGTTGATCTGGAAAACATATCTACATATATGGATATGATAGTTGGGGGAAAGCACAAAGTCGACCGAAAGATCAGAAGTGAATCCTTCGTTAAAGTTCATCAAGGTTTTACGTTTCCTTTTTAGTTTTTGTTGTTCTTGCTTATTAATCGGTAATTATTGTTGAATTTGAACTTGAGAGATTTAAGGGGTTTTCGCCTTTTTGTGCAGAGAAGAATGTTGATACGCTTGAAATCGTCGGCGTCAAGATCATAAGTGTTGAACATGATCAAACGCAGTTTCCTTTTCATTCATTTTTTCAATCGTGATATATTTTTCTTACTCTGCAGGAGAACAATAAGATAAAACATTCAGAACTTCTATATGAAGCCAATTTATACAATATTCTTCTGGGAGCATGTATGTATAGTTTGTTTACAATATCATAACATAAACATACACGTACATTTGTTAGGACCAAGTCTTCGGGACATGAAGGAGGAAATTTCAATTGAAGACAGTCTTAATGTTGGATCATCAAATGGTAACTATGCATCTACACCCTATTCAAACAATATACGTCCATTTTATAGACATCAACTTTTATAGATGTCAACTTCTAGGTGGATTTATCATTATTAGTTCTGACATTTTGGACCTAATAGTTTGGTACCACTTAATGTAAAATTCCATTTCGCACATGTTTTTTTTTCTCCATTTTGAAAAATTCGGCCTTGATTCATCTTGGCTGCTTTTTTTTTATTTGCTGAAACATTTTATGAAATGCTTCAATATCAAATGGGTTATAAAATATTAACATTTCTCCAGGTTAGTATATGCTCATAATATTGAAGTTATTGCATTTTTCAAATCTTCAAACAATGTTTTGTTTTGATATAGGGGCGTTAAGAAGAACATTGTTAATGAAAACGAGAAGCAAATCAGATTAGGGTTGCTTCATTTCTTCCAATAATATAATATGGGTGAAGAAATCAATATATAAGTTCTAAGACATCTACAGATTTGTGAACTTCAAAGAACAAACAAATATAATTTTTCATGGCTCCTTAACAAATTTACTTGAAAAAATTCCATGGTTGTCATCTTCTTTTTCTATAAATTTTGAATCAAGTAACTCACATTTAAATTCCCCTTACAGAAATTAACTCAATAATTATATGTTGTAGACAAAGACAGTGAAGACTCAAAAAAATGGTGATGCCTAAAGATTAGCAATGTGTATTAAATTTGAATCAAGTAACTCACATCAACTAACATTGATTGATTTTATTTTAACTAAAAACATAACATATATTTATCCCCATAATTCATATATTTTTTTTTGTTAAAAAGATTAGCAATGTGTATTAAATTTGAAATAAATCTTCAACTCATCTTTTCGTCAATATAATCGTTCTAGATATTATAAAAACAACGGCCAAACCCATAAAAAATTTATTAGTTTTACATTAGTGTTTCATATTTGGTTATCTTTTATGTTTTTTTACTCTATAATTTCTTTTTCATTTCCATTTGTTGTTCCTTTTTCTGAGTCTTTCTTAAACAGTATCAGTATATTGCTAAAAATAGTCATACACAAGTAAAATCATAAGATGTTTGTTATGATATGCAGATCAAGGGAATTTTAGTAAATTGATTGCCCCTTCAGATCATTATAACGTATAGTGTTTTTTTTTTCTAATTAAAATTTCCCTTATTTGAATGTCTTGCTATTTGTTAGGGTTCGTGTCATATTGTTTTTGTTCAAAACAAACAACTATTCCAAATTACACCTATGTACTTTCATCATATGAATCAGTTGCATGAATAGTTTAATGGCTGTTAATGTTGATTTCGAGCAAGTTTCAATAAAAACATTGTAGGAACATAATTGTCGTTTTAATTACTCACTCCAAACAAAGCCTACACAACATATATATGAATTGGACCATTTTGCCCTTAATACTTTCTCAGATCTGACGGGTTTATTTTGTTTATCAGTTTCTTATACTTGCACTTAAATAGGTTGCTGATATGATTAAAATCATCATCATGTAAAAATTGTATAAAATCATAATTACAACCAGTGTTGCAAAACTCGGCCTACTCGGCCGACCATTCGGAATCGGCCCTCTACCGAGGCGAGTAATGTGAACTCGGCAAAAAAACTCGGATTAAGTCAAACTCGGTCAAAAATAGGTCAACTATTACACTTATAAATCACCTTAATTTTGTAATCGGTTGATGCATTTCTGCACTAAATCACTAAAGCCATCACTTCAATTTTGGTAATTGTTCATTCTCACATCTGCTTATTTTCATTCTCGATGCCTCTGATTGTGCTGAATTCGACATTTAGGTTTAGGGTTAGGGTTAAATTTCAATTCCTTTCATTCCTCCTTTATTGCCTTGCAATTCAATTCGATGGAAATGAACAAAACACATAAAAAGTAAAAAAGCTTGGTCGAGGTGTTTATGAAATTGAAAAGAATCATCTAATTTAATAAATAAAATCAATTTTTATAGTCTATGTTCTTTCATTTTTAGTATCATCTTTTACTTACAATAAAAACACACTTCATTCATTATTTTGATTTATAATTTATTGTGTTATGTTTATATATGGTTATTACATTGCTATCATGTTTATTTTGTCATATATCATTGTCATTTATATTATTTATTGTGTTTTTTAACTGTACGCAAATGTTTATTGCATAGTACAAACTCATGACTTTTTAAAAAAGTTATAATGCCTATAACCATGCACTAAAAAATTACAATGATTCAGTCATAGAAAGTAAAATGGTGTATGTAATTAAGAATTCTTACTATAAAAATTATAATGCATATAATCTCAAGAATCATGCACCAAAAGTAAGGATTTAACAAGAATAAATATTTTTTTTTATTTTACAACCGATTCACTTATCTTATTAGTGTGTCACAACTTTCATGTATTTAATAAGAATAAAGCTCCAAAAGTGATGCTATTTTGCATTATACAAATTCATGACTTTTATAAAATAGATGGATTTACATGTGTAATTACATTCTTACAAATTATAAAGTTATTAAAAAAAATATAATATTACAGTTTATAAGTTTTTCTAAATTAATGATATATTATTTTATTACATAATCAATTTTTTAATTTTATTTAAAATTAACACCTGTGGGTTCTACGGGCTTTAACCTAGTATATATATATATATATATATATATATATATATATATATATATATATATATATATATATATATATATATATATATATATATATATATATATATATATGAGTAAATTACATGAATGGTACTTATGGTTTAGAGTAACTTGCGCGTTTGGTTCCAAATTTATTTTTTTAAGACAAAACTGCACTAATGGTCCCTGTGGTATGTCGAAAAATGCTACTTTGGTCCAAAAAGGTTTGGACTAGCGTCAGTGGTCCAAAACTTTCATTTTGTTGCATCTTTGGTCCAATCTGTTATTTTCAAAATGATGAATCTACCCCTTTCAATACGATTTTCTCTTTTTTCTTATTTGTTACTAATTTAAAAAAAAACAAAAAAACAAAAATAAAAATAAATCTCTTTCTAAAACAAGAAAATAAATCTCTCTCTCTCTCTCTCTCTCTCCATTGTTGGAAAAAATAACCTCACCATCTTGCCTCCTTTTCCCTCCCTCTCACTGAATTATTGTTAAGGATCGAAGAGGGAATCAAGGGCAATCAAGGGCTACCACAAAACCACCAATGAAGGTGGAGACTTTCCAGTAAGGAAGACAACCTGCAGCCACAAATTTCGGCTGCCACCGGGCCCTCTCCAAACCCATTCACTTTCTCCGTCGATTCTGACCCGATACATAGTAACCAGAGTCGCTGGAACGGACTCTCACCACCACATTAGATCGTCGCCGCCACCTTGCTGCTCATCGTCGATTCCGACCAGATACAAAAGGGCGTAGGGGACTTCGAATTAACCCATTCGTTTTGCAAGGCGAAGAACAACAGCACACCCATGAATGTCGTCCCTGCATCCAACACCGCCGATTAGAAAAATCCATATCAAATTTCTAAACAAACCTCCAGAACCAAAGATTCGCTCAGGTCCGATGACTCCCCAAATCACAAAAGTATCAAATGTAACTTTGAATTTGGGGGATGTCCATGGAATTTCAGGATGAAGCCCTGCGAGATTCATCATCCCTACAACTAGGGTTCCGACAAGCTGAGTTGTGAACATGCATCGAGGTGGGATCTTCATGTGGTGTCAAGAGGTTGGTGGTGTCCGATGGGATTCCACAACAGCAACGACGGAGGGCAGCAATGGCACCCCTGCTGCTTTTGCTTTCCTGTTCCGACGGGTTTGACGAGAGAGAGAGAGAGAGAGAGAGATGTGGGGTGGGGTGGGGTTTGGAGGGTTATTAGTTGTATATTTATTTATTTATTTATTTTAATCTGAATATCAGAAAAGCAAATAAGAAAAAAAGGAAATCATATTAATAGGGGTAAATCTGTCATTTTGAAAAAAGACATAATAGATTGGACCAAAAACGCAACAAAGTGAAAGTTTTGGACCTCTGGTGCTAGTCCAAACTTTTTTGGACCAAAGTGACAATTTTGAGCAAACCACAGGGACTATTTGTGCAGTTTACTCTTTTTTTAACTTGGAAGATCCCTACTATTTGTTTTTGTTACGTGTTTGGTCCCCGTCTTACCTAAAAAAACCTATTTTGCCATTGATTTTTTAATTTATCTAAATAAACACACCCCGAACCTCACCCCTCTCATATTACCTTACATACCCCACTATATTTCCCTATTTAAATAATAGTCTTTTTAGGTAAGATAGGGACCAAATGCATAACAAAAACAAACAGTATGGACCAAACACGTAACAAAAACAAACAATATGGATTTTCCAAGGTAAAAAAATAAGTTAGGGATCAATCGCACAAATTACCCCAAAAGATATATCAACCTTATGCATCGAATGTATTAAGCTCTTACTCTGATTAATGATTACTAGGCAATTTTTTTTTATTTAATCTCTTATAGAGCATTTTTTGACAATTTGTATCGAAATTGTTTTGACAATTATAAATCTTGATATAACTTTGGGGCCTTTTATGAAATGGATAGTGACTTAAAATGGTAATATATTTTTCGATTTTTACACATTTGGTCACTGAGTTTTTTTCCATCCACATTTACCCCTTCAACTTGTTAAACTGTACACATTCAGTCCTTATGACCGGTTACTCCAATTTAACCGGGAAAAACGACTTAATAGGGTAATATATTTCTCATTTTGTACACATTTGGTCCTTAATTTTTTTTTTGTTTCAAAATAAGTCATTTTTGTTTTTGTACTCATTCAGTATTTATGAATGATTTCTTTAGTTTTTTCTCACGACATCTTACGTGGGACAATCATTGATGGAGTATGTGGGGTTATTGATGTTTATGTGTAACGTCTCATTTTCACAACAAAAAATTTCATTTTTAAATAAAGCAAAAGTCCCTATTTATAAATCCACTATTAAAAAAATGTTTATTCCAAAATACATTTATCGAAAATCAGAGTAATATAAGAAACACAAAATCCTCAATATTGTTGATGAGTGTGTACAATCACACATTCGTCTTCCAACGATCAACGATGGAACCTGAAAACATAAACAACTGGGTAAGCATAAAGTTTCGTGAGTTTCCCCCAAAATACTCGATACAACAAACGTATTATCATGCATAACAGACCCACACTCATCCGACTGGAATACCTTGGCCCATTCATTCATCGGACTGGAATGCCAACATGCAACAAGTCCAATCAGTTATCGGACTGGAATGCCCAGGGTTTATCGGCATGACGCCTTAACCCAACCACTTTTCTCGAGCCTACGTGTCTACGACTTACAGTCGGCCCGCACCATGTGTCTTGGTCTACAGCATATAGCAGGACCACCTCAACCTATCCCAACACTATATGGTTATCCCACGTAAGATGTCGTAAGAAAAACCTAAAGAAATCAATCATAATTATTGAATGAGTACAAAAACAAAAATGACTTATTTTGCAACAAAAAAATATTAAGGACTAAATATATACAAAAATATTAAGGACTACATATGAACAAAGTGAAAAATATATTATCCTATTAAGTTATTTTTACTGGCTAACCTGGAATAGCCGGTCATAATGACTAAATGTGTACAATTTAACAAGTTGAAAGGGTAAATATAGACGGAAAAAAAATCAGTGACTAAATGTGTATAAATAAAAAGAATATATTACCCTTTTAAGTCATTATCCATTTATGAAAAGTATACAACAACCATTCCTTAAATATATATTTTGTGTTAAACAAGAAAACCTTTTAACAATTCACACAAAAGATATCAAGATTTGTTGTCATTCGATTTTCAACGCACCTCATGAATTTTATTGTCACATTTAATAAGTTTACATTAAATATTCATTTAGTATGGTTAATACTAATTTTGTTGATATGCTGCAAATTGTTTAAGCAATGCATATTAAATTATTGAGGTCGATGAAGTATTTATAAGGATGTTAATAAATTTCAATTAATACATGTTATTTATTTTCATGTATATTAATTGACGCAATTTGCTTGTAAATATATTAAGTATTATATTCCAATGTTTTGTGAATTCATGTGTTCCATCTAAATGTAGACACAATTTGATAAATATTTCAGGTTGCTAATAAACTATATTTATGGCATGCTTATTTTCAGAATAAATTAAATGATACAATATATCACCAAAGTGATCCTTTTTTTGTGGAAGTTAATTTATAAAGATTCTTTTTTTTTTTTGTTTATTATTGTGGATACTAACCGACTTAATGGTAGATTGATATTTGGTTGGATAAACACATATGATATTAAGCATGCTGACAATTTTGTATGTTACATGTTATTAATGAGTCAATCCAAAGAGAGGCTTATTAATTAGCATGATTTATTGTCGATGTTTATTATTAAATTTTGGCATAATATTTGCACATTCATGTGCTCAACAAGATGGACCTTAAGGAATAAAATGAGAACATTATGTTAGTTCTCAGTTGCATGAATATTGACCTTGCATTCTGGATATATCAACATTATTTGAGGATGTTGCGTTTGGGGGAGAAGAAACGTTAAAACATTGTCCTTAATGAGGAATCAACCTTGATTATTATTATTATTATTTATAATATGCAGATTATGAATCAATGATCGATGTTATTCAATCACATATTCAGAATACACAAACTCAACAACCTCCACTTTAGATATCCTATGTGTGGTACCAATGTTTCATCAGTTTATTATCTCTTTTGGTTTTGAGGTAAATACACTAGTGTAATATCTATTATTCAGGTATTCGTTTTAACCCTTGAGTTGTACTTTATTTACAAGGTTAGTCCCCAGTGGCAATTTTGTAATTTCGAAGTAAGCTTGGTATGTAGGGCATACACTTTCCTACGCAGGGCGTACCCAAGTTCACATTAGTATGCTACGCGTATGCTGGTACGCAGGGCGTACACAACAAGGTTGCAAACCTTAAATTTTAGGGTTTGGACCTTATTTAAACACATTTATGGCCACATGCACCTTCTTATCTTCAGCTTCCTTCCTCATTTCAAAACCCTAAAGAGTGTTAGTGCATTGTGAAGCTTATAGAGCCATTTTTGGTGCTATTTGGAGCTTTTTGTAGTAGAAGGAAGAGCATTGGGGTTGTGGTGTTTAACTCAAGGCTTTGGATCCAACATCTTTTTCCCCTTGTGCACCTCGTGGAGGTAAAAAGCTTCAACCTTGGTGTAGAAATCTTATGGATCTAGTTTTAGCTCAAAGTTGTTCCCATTTTTGTCCCAAACTTGGTCCTTGTGAATAGAAGGTACTCCGAGGCATTTGAGTTGTTCTTCCAAAGGTTTTGAGAGGTGTTAAGTCATAAAGTTGGATTTTTGGTCATTAGTTTCTCTCAATGCAAGTGTTGGATTGTCTTAATAGGTTAAGAGAATAGCACTTTTGAAGTTAAGGTCTTAATAACCATGCTAAACCATAAAGTTGGAAACTTTATGGTTAAGAACATCTTTCATTGCCTAGAACTGAAATTTAGACGTAAGTGCATAAGGGATTAAGCACCTAATAAGAAGGGTGGTGAGTAGTTGTGTACGCTGCACGTACGAGGTCATCTCCCCGATCCTCGATCAAATGCGAAGTACGCCTAGCGTACGCAAAAAGTACCCCCAGCGTAGTGACTGAGTCAACTCGATTAAGCACTTAATAAGAAGGGTGGTGAGTAGTTGTGTACGCTGCACGTACGAGGTCATCTCCCCGATCCTCGATCAAATGCGAAGTACGCCTAGCGTACGCAAAAAGTACCCCCAGCGTAGTGACTGAGTCAACCCGGTTGACTCAGTTGACTTTTGATTTGCATTTTGAATAGGGTTTGACCTACGGGTATTTTAGGTATTTGAATGGTAGTCTAAGTTTTGGTTACTATTATTTGTAAAGGTGACCAACAGTGTGGGTTTCAGAGCTACGTGTCATTTCAGCTTTTCGTCAGTCTGTAAGGTGAGTCTTCTTACCACCTTAAGTGGGCCAAATGCACCAAGGCCAACCAACTCTACTACATGAGTAAAATTGTATGTTATCAGGTGATTTTGTATGATGTGATTGTATGATTTATGTATTGATATAGAATGGGCTCGGAGTCATTATGGACTCGGGGTTGATACAAACTCGGGGGTTGATTCGGACCCGACACGGCTACTTGCTGTTATTTTGGGTTGATACAGACTCGGGGGTTTATACAGACCTAACACAACCACGTGATGTTATACTATATGTATGCTACATGTGGTATTTTGGTAAGCTCACTAAGATTTATGCTTACGTTTTATGTTTATAGTTTCAGGTATTTCCAGTTCAAAAGGGAAAGGTCTGACATGAATGTACATCATCCTTCCCATATGATTTTCGTACTTGATATATTTGTACTATGATGTTTTGGAATACTATAATGATTGATGGTTTTTGGTACAATAAATGAATGAAATTAACATTTTTTAAATGAAAATTTTTAGTATTGTTTTTGGGTTGTTACAAGTCGGTATCAGAGCCTTGGTTTAAGGGATTCGGGAATACTCTCAGGTATGTTAGAACTCAAAACTGTGGAAATTGTAGTTTTTAATAATAAAAATGAATTTAAAGTTTTTAAAATTTTATTTAAAAACAAGGGGTGTGATGTGTGTGATCATCCGAGCTCAAGTAAGTCGTTCCCAAATAACTCTTACTTATGTATTATGAGTAGTATGCTTGATATGAGAATTGTATGCTATAGTAGAGCTAAGGATACTTTCAGGAATCATACGATAGAATAGTCTGATTTGCATGATGCTTTATAGCCTAGTGGAACTTGATGCTATGTATTACTTGGAATTGGTATCGACTCAGTTATTTGCTAAGTGTATGATTTCAAAGTTATATACAATTATTAATTGTATAGCCCTGGAATGATCGATTTTGCCTCATTTCCTGTTCCTTGTTTGGTTGTGGAATTAGGGTAGAATCATCATTTGATAGTCTATGTGATCTTATTTTGCGTATAACTTGCATGCATAGGGCAACCAACGGTGTTGGTTGAGGTTCTTGGTATTACGAGTGGTGGGAGTTGAGGATTCCTAGGAGATTCTAGGATATGTATGTTGTATGACATGAGATTAGTTTATGGTTTTAGTATGGTCACTTAAAGGAATCAGGACTGACCTTAAGGAAGGTACAGGTAGGTGTGAAAGGTAGTA
Organism: Lactuca saligna; assembly: GCF_052625555.1. Classification (NCBI taxonomy): domain Eukaryota; kingdom Viridiplantae; phylum Streptophyta; class Magnoliopsida; order Asterales; family Asteraceae; genus Lactuca; species Lactuca saligna. The sequence continues at coordinate 21,500,056 of NC_136419.1, read as the reverse complement.
TTGGGCCGGTACTACTAGAAGCACGTGACCTATACATGAGACGAGTACAAATCTAGAAAATCTAAGGAGGCTTGTGTAGAGGAGTCCTCTCGAGTCCTTTGTTGATTGTTTTTATGTTGTGTTTTAGTTTGTAGGATGGCGATGATTACTCGAGGAGGTTCTAGCTCTGGTTCTGGCTCAGGCACATAACTGATTGATGAGCGTCTATGCGAGTTCATTTCGGCTAAGGTTACTCGCGGTATCCTAGATGTTACCACTGTTTTGTTCGGTACCATCAAGGTGGGGATTTTGGAGTTGATGGATGAGAGGATCAGGTAGGGGTGGCAACTATCGACCCAACCCGTAACACGGCACTGACCCAACCCGAAAATAGACGGGTTTGGGTTGAGATTTTTGACCTGTCAACCTGCCAACCCACCAACCTGTTTATTTCATGGGTTGGGTTGGGTTATCTGTTTGGGTTCGCGGGTCAACCCACAAACCTGTATATATATATATATATATATATATATATATATATATATATATATATATATATATATATTACATTTCAAAAATTAAATGATATTTAATTATTAATAAAATTTGATTTCCATTCGTATTCGTAATATTCCATATCATTGTATTCCTTTTGCGGTTCATTAATTAGAAAAACAAAAAAATACATGTCGTTATTTTCACGAGTCATGAACGAAGAACACATCTACTTTCAATGAATGTTTTCATTTTTCATTTTTATTTGCATGTTATTAACTTTATGATTTTTTTTGAATTTTTTTTATGTTAATTACTTTAATCATTTTAAGAAGTTATGTTTAAAAGACCTCATTTTTTAAAAATGTGTTGCTTATTTATTGAACAGGTTATATGGGTTGGGTTTAACCCATTAACTTGTGAACCCACGAACCCATATACTTAAACAGGTTATATGGGTTGGGTTGGGTTGAGGTTTCCAACCCACCAACCCGTTAACCCATATATTATATGGGTTGAGTTGAGTTTTTGTTTTCTGACCCGCAAACTCGTCAACCCGTGACCCACCAACCCGAACCCAACCCAATTGCCAGACCTAGGCTCAGGACTTTTTGAGTCAATATTGTCGCGGGTCAGATTAGAGCTCGAACTCCATCATTTTGGGATTTCAAGGATTTTGGAGCTCCTAAGTTCTTCGGGGTTAAGGACCCTATTGCTAGTCGTCGTTGGATCGCTGACATGGGGAATGCTCATCAGATGAGCTTTTGACCTGAGGGGACAAAGGTGGGATTTTCATCCTGCCTACTGAGGGACAAAGCACGAGATTGGTAGGAGGAGGTTACCCAAGTTCTTAGGAAAGCGGCAGTGGCAATGATGACCTGGGAGGATTTTGTTCAGAGATTCCAGAGGGAGTTTGTATCGGCTATCGAGGTGTAACAGCTGGTGAGGGAGTTCCAGGACCTTCGCTAAACTACTGAGACTATGGTGGAGATCACTACCATGTTTTGAGAAAGGGCTTTGTTGGTTCCACAATATGTTGCGGAAGAAGAGATGAAGAAGACGAGGTATCTTGACATGTTGAGAGATGGCATCAGGGTTTTGTGAGCTTTTCGGGGTGCAAGACCCTGAATGATATAATTGAGAGGGCCCGTGAGTGGGAGATTGAGTTGGATCTTCGATCGAAGCGCAAGCCGGAGCAAGTGCAGACTTGAAATATCCAAAAATTTAAGACTAAATTTTTTGATTTTTAAATTAATAAAACCATTATCCAAGACAACATCATCAAAACCTTAACTAATCAAAGTGTATCAATAACATCCAAACATATCAGAGTAATATATAATGCAGAGCAATGTGGTGTGTGCACTACAATCATCTCGGGCACTTCCCCTTCAAACCAGAAATACCTAAAACATAACTGAAAATCGTAAGAAAAAGCTTAGTGAGTTCCCCAAATTACCACATACCATACATATCAAACATATAATAGGACCCGCCCGTCATCGGGCCGCTCGGTAAACAAATATGTTAGTCATCAGTCCCAGCCTGGCATCGGGCCCCGCCCAGTATACATATAAACATGTAAACATATAAACACATAAACACGTAAAATAATCACAAAGATAAAATAACATACAAAATATTCATCGGTCCCTGATCGGTAAGAATGTAAACACATAACATATGCAAGAGTCACACAGACATCTAGCATCCTAAACATAGCAAACCATGGGTTGGCATTGGTTCCTTCGACCCGCTAAACACAGTGAGGAAACTCACCTCACAGTCTGAAAGAATATCTGCACTGATCACTGCTTTAAAATCTATCTCTACCGGTCACCTATACAATTAACAGGAACCCAAATCTCAAACTATAAATCAAATTACCCAAAATGCCCTTAGGTCAAACCTGGTCAACCCTGGTCAAAGTCAAAGTCAACGATCAATGTCCAAAAGTCAATATTTCTTCCCAGCGGAGTACGCCCTGTGTACTAAGCAGGTACGCACAACGTACGCAACCCAGTCCCAAAACTCCATTAAGAGCTTATTCCACTAATTCTTTATGTCCAAAACTCATATCCAAGCCTAAAATGATATCCTTATTCATAAAGTTTCCAACTTTATGACTTTTCATGGCTATAAAGTGCTTAATGACTAAAAACCTAAGTTCTTAACCCAATAAGACGTCACAACTCTTGTATGGAAAGGATGGAAGGGCCAAGATCACATTTTTATAGTTCATAATAGTTCCATAATGGATAAATTTTCCAACTTTATCCATTAGAATGGTCACAACAAACAATATCTTCTTTAAGCCTCAAAGAGACCCAAAAGAGCATCCTTTTCAACTTAATCCATTAAGTCCAAGTCTCCAACCTTCAGTTCTGAATCAAACTGATGTTTAAAAGGATAAATTTTCCAACTTTATCCATAACAAGGTCACAAACTTTCAAAATATAAACTTTATGCACTTAAAGTGACCCAAAAACTAGCTAGATCTAATAATTTCATCATGAAGATTCAAACTTTATACCTCTAAAAGAAAGATCAATGTGAAAAAAATCTGGATCGACAAGCTCCAATGCAACCAACAATTCTTTAATGAGTTCCTTCTTCTCCAAGGTGCACCAAGAACACTCCAAAGCACTTAAAACATCTTCTTTTTTACTTACAAGGCTCAATCTAGGGTAAGGGCTACAAGAGAGGGTGTTGGAGAGGTGGAGGCTGAGAATAGAGTGGGTTTGGGGATGTTAAGGAGCTTAAATATGGCTCAAACCACGAAAATAGGGTTTGGGCATTGATCGCGTATGCCCCACGTACTCAATTTATGCCAAGTGTACTCAGGCATACTCAGTACACCCAACATACTCAATTTACGCCCAGTGTATGCGACTGGCCCAAAAATCGTCCTAACTTCTAACGGTCGTAACTTCTTCGTTCCAACTCCATTTTCAATGTTCTTTTTATCCACAAAAAAGTATTGAAGAGCTCTACAAGACTATCTAAATATCTTGTACTAAAAGCTTCTCGAACAAAAATCCATAGTTTATTCAAGAACACGACCTATGACTTTTCCTTTTCTTCTCTTCGGCCCAAAACACAATTCAGGGGTTAAATCTCTTAACCAACATTACCTCCTTCCACAAGGACTAAACTTTGCCTCCTTAAGGCCTAAAGCCTTGCACAATCGAATTCCATCCCACGGCCCAGAAATTGCAAGAAACGGGATTTTACATGATTATTGTGGGCCATGCTAAAAAGCCCAAGGTTCCTGATTTGCATTCTAGGGGCTAGCAAAGTCGAGGCCGCTGCAGCAAGTGTGGCAAGAAGCATAGTGGGGTGTTTCAGTCAGTGGGTTGAGGCTGTTACAAGTATGGGAAGACTGGTCATATGTAGGGATTACCCCCAGAGCACATTGATTTGCTTCCATTGCAGTCAGACCGGACATAAAAATGTTGATTTCCCGAGATTGTCAGGAGGAGCTGTAGCGGCGCCTGCGCAACCACATTGAGGATTACTGATGGCCACCAGGGCAAGACAGAGCCTCCTGTGGTGAAGAGCAGGGCATTTCAACTTACCACCGATGAGGCCCGTACAACACTAGATTTGGTTATGGGTATGTGTCTTGCCCCTATCTTTTATTGATTTCTTTATTTTAAGCTCACATTTGTGATTGATTCTATATATAGACCTTTTTGGTTAATGGTTTGACCATTCATGTTCTATTTGATTTGGGAGCTACCCAATCCTTTGTATCTCTTGCACTTAGCAAGAGTTTTTACGATGCTCCCGGGGCTTTGGATTCCTCACTAGAGGTTGAGATTGCGTATGACCGTTCTATGAATGCTTCAAGGGTTTTCCGTGAGTGTGCCCTGTATCTATTTAGCAAGAGATTACCTACCGATTGGTGTTGATTCCCTTGAGATGATCGAAGGTTATCATCTGGATGGATTAGTTGGGCCCCAATAGGGCAATGATTGATTACGAGCGACCATTAGTGAGAGTTTGAACCCCAAGTGGGAGAACCGGTTATCCCTAGCTAGAGAGCTTTACATAGGCCAACTCTCTATTCAGATGTGAGGGCTAGGAGATATCTGCAGCAGGGTTGTTTTGGGTTCATAGCTTATGTTGCAGACGCTCGAGTTGAGGACACGACAAAATTGAGTGGGGTGCCCATTGTTCAGGATTTCACCAATGTATTTCCTAAGGATCTACCAGGAGTGCCTCCTGAGAGGCAGGTTGAGTTTTTGGTTGATCTGGTACATGGTGCGACCCTGATAGCTAAGGCATCATATCGCCTGGCACTATCTAAGATGCAGGAGTTGTCTACGCAACTGCAAGAGCTACAAAACAAGGGTTTTATTCATCCGAGCAGTTCTATGTGGGGAGCAACGATACTGTTTGTGAAAAAGAAGGACGGTTCTCACAGAATGTGCGTTGATTACCGGGAGTTGAATAAGCTAATGGTGAAGAACCCTTATTCACTCCCAAGGATTGACGATTTTTTTGATCAGCTTTAGGGTGCATCTTGGTTTTCCAAGATCGATTTGCGATCGAGGTACCATCAAATGAGGGTCAGGGATGATGATGTATATAAGACAGCCTCCAGGACTCGCTATGGCCACTAAGAGTTTGTGGTGATGCCATTTGGGCTTACCAATGCACCAACATCATTCATGGATCTTATGAACCGAGTTTGCATGCCAATATTGGATTGGTTTGAGATTGTATTCATCGATGAAATTCTGGTCTATTCAAAGACCAAGGAGCAACATGAGGATCATTTATGAGAGGTATTGGAGACACTGAGGAGGGAGAGGCTTTATGCTAAGTTCTCCAAGTGTGAGTTATGCCTGTGAGATGTGCAATTTTTGGGGCACATTGTCAACCAGAAGGATATATTGGCCGACCCGGCCAAGATCGAGTCCGTGATGCTGTGACAACCCGAAATTTTCTATCATGTTCATTCAAACACTTCAATGAAATTCAAACTCATTCCTGATATCATTTAGCACAATTTGGAGTCTGTTAGAGCGTTCTGAGCCTTGTACACTTAAAGGATAAGTGCCAGGGTTTATCTGTTGAAGCTATAGTACAAAGAACAAGCCTAAAACACATTGACCATGAGTTCACGGCCACCACAATGTAGTTTACGGCTGTAAACTCCATGTGGGCCGTAAACTCACCGTATATGATCAAGTGTAGGCCATTTGTTTCATTCCTTTCCTTTCCTTGGCTGATCCTCTTTCAAATCCTCTCAACTATCATCTCGATCTTCGCCTTAAATCTTCAAAAATAGTAAGTATTCTTCCCTAACTTGTTGATACAACTCATAACCTAGCATTCTCTCATGATCCATGAAAATCATGTTTTCATAGATCTTCAAGTTTCACCAAGAACACCAAGAACACACACTAGTGTTCTTGGCCAAAACGGATCATTCAAGCTCATATATCATAAGTACTCTTGTTCTAACATGTTATGTACTAGGTTTAACATGTTTAGGCTTTAGAAACATCAAGAATAGAGGGTTTGATGAGAGTTTACGACCAAGGATCTCCCAAGGCTGTAAACTCCCTTTAAGGGTGCAATGATGCCCCCTCTTCCTTCCTTTTGCCTAGAACTTAGCCAAGAACCAACCACCAATGAACTAGGGACATTTAACTTTGAGTTAGTACATCATACCATGATTTGAAGGCCATAAACTCACGGGGAAGTGGTCCCCAGGCCGTAAACTCAAGTTAAGGTCAATTCTTGGACCGTAAACTCGCATAGCCTCTTGTTTAACCTTGGAACACTTAACCACTTAATACATCATACCTTTAAGCCTCTAAATAAGACCCTTTAGAGAGTTTATGGCCAAGAGTAAACTCCCCTGGGCTGTAAACTCCATTGAGTGTGGTCCTTGGGCCATAAACTCAATAGCAATGCCTTACACTCCTTTGTTGCAACCCAATGGCCTCCTAACACTTTGACCAAAGTGATTTCCACACATTAGGGTGTTTATACTTGTCTAATTAGTGTTATAATCACTAATTGTATACATACATACATACATATATATATATATATATATATATATATATATATATATATATATATATATATATATGTCTTTATATGTTATTAGGATCATTGTGTGTGTTCAAGTCTTCACTTGACACCTAGCACTTATCCGACACTTCCATACGATCCACTCATTATGGTGAGTTCATACGCCTTAATTAACCTTTTAAATGTTTTTAAATGTTTATAAATGCTTTTACCGGGGGGGGGGGGGGGGGATACAAGTTGAATCATGCTAGTTATTATATCAATCACATGCGATTAATAACTAGCATACAAAAGGATTTACTACACTTTTAGCTGTTTTACTCAGTATACTACTTCAAAATGATTTCTCAAAACGTCTTTACATACTAAACTCTTTATCAAATTGTATTACACACAATATCTTTCCTTTTAAACTCAGTTACAATTATGTTTGAAACAAAGGATTTCTTATACTTTAAATTGTTCTTATCAAACAAACCGTTTTCAAATCATTTTATAAACTGACATCAAGTCATAAACCCTTATTTATTAAAATTTTCAAAGGTTTACAAAACTTCTTTTATAATTTTATATTGTCAATTGCATGCCTATATATGTATAGTTATATACGTAATGTTTAAAGGAGTTAGGACTGCTAGCTCGCTTTAATTCCTTTTCCTTGTTTGGATGTGACCTTAGGGAATCGGTTATTTGTCCGAATGTCGTCTAAATATTAGTTATATATTATGTATAAATATATAGACATAAAAGTTCCATCAGTCCATTTAGTACCTTTGGGTAGCAAAGTCATACTTTCGGTTATTCAGATACATTACTAGTAACTATAATAGGTATAGTTAGGATATACTACTTACTATTCCAAGTACAAGGAATCACACAAGAGTCAGTTCATTCATGAGTCTATACAAATATACTACATAGTATATGAAGAGATACTATTACATACTATATGAAGAGATACTATACATACTATTACAGAGATACAATTACAGAAATACTATTACAGAGATACTATTACAAAGATATTATTACATAGATACTATTACATAAATACTATTACATACGATACGGGACTGACCATTCTACACCCGACTGTTAGCTACACTGGGAAAATGCACATCGATGGATGTCTACGGTTGTAGTGTTCAGTGAGTTACCACGCCGTGAATATCCCAGTACAAAAGGATACGATTTCAATTATTATATTATTTTCCTTATTACCTTTATTTTGTGTCACATTCACGTAATCGATGAGGTATACTAGATTTGAATAATAATAGTTGTATGAGGGAAAAACCTTCACTTATGTAGAGGTTTAAACCTTCAAAACAGTCGAGTCTTGGTAGAAGACTACATTTTATACTAGTAGGAAATATGGGATTTTCTAGCGTTTTCATACTTATACGAACTTTTCTTCAAACATTTACAAGTCTTTTCTTTACAGTTTTACAAATCGAAGACACTAAAATACTTATGAATTCACCAGCTTTATTGCTGATACTCGATTTCAAAATAACTTGTATTTGCAGGTCACAAATAGACAGGTACAATGACCAGGTTTTGTGAAGACGGAGCAGTCAAGACTCGTCTTTTATTTTGATTATTCATTATGATGTTTTATTCTATGAAAGAACACACATGTATTTAAAATTATACTATTAACGATATGGATGATGTTGTTGCTTGTTTACTACTTTGCATTGTTGTGATACTTTACATGACGTCCTCCGCCCTAGAACGTTTCCGCCGTTCTCGGTTTTGGGGTGTGACAGATGCGGTGGGAGGTTTCGAGGACCACATATGAGATCGACGTTTATTAGGTTTCGTAGGGTATTATCAGAGATTTATCCAATATTTCTCCAGGATTGTAGTGCCTTTAACCCGTTTGACAAAGAAGAATGTGACCTTTTGGTGGGGGCCTGCTCAATAGTTCGCTTTTGAGACTCTGAGGAAGAGATTGTGTGAGGCCTCAATTCTCACATTCCCTGAGGATTTGGATGATTTCGTGGTTTATTGTGACCCTTTTATTTCGGGGTTGGGAGCTGTTCTTATGCAGTGAAGTCATGTGATTGTGTACGCTTCGAGGCAACTGAAGTCTCATGAGGCGAACTACCCTACGTGTGATTTTGAGTTGGGGGCCATGGTTTTTTCCCTCAAGATTTGGAGATTTGAGGTATTTGATGGACCAACTGAATCTGAATATGCGGCAACGAAGATGGTTGGATGTGGTAAAATATTATGATTGCAAGATATTGTATCTCTCGAAGAAGGCCAATGTGGTGGCCGATGCTTTGAGCCGAATGATCGCGACTTCATCTATTCGGGATATCTGCTTGATGATAACTGCCACTTCACCTTTGATGGATTTAATCAAGAAGGCTCAGTTGGAGGGATTGAAAAAGGAAAACTGAAGACTGAGCTGACCAGAGGACATGTTCCCTTATTTGTTAGAGACATTCGGGGGTTGTTGACTCAGTGTGGTAGATTTTGGGTTCCAACATCATGTAGGGTGAGACAGACGGTTTAGAGGAGGCATATAAGTCAAAGCTTTCTATTCCTCCAGGGGCTACGAATATGGGTGTGCAAAAAAACCGCAAAACCGAAAAACCGAGCCGATCCAGCCAATCCGAAACCGGAAAAACCGAAACCAAAATAAACCGAAACCGAAAAAACCGGGTATCTACGGGTCGGTTTCGGTTTTTATATTTAGATATCCGCGGATTCCCGAACCGAACCGTTATATATATATATATATATATATATATATATATATATATATATATATATATATATATATATATATATAAAGAACCGTTATAGAAAAATAAAGAACTCTAGCTTATTATTTTAGTTCCTGCAACGTATTTTTTTAGATTATAATAAAAGAAAAGTAGCCCCATATATATATATATATATGCTCTTATTTTCTTTGTATCAGGTAATTGTAACCCAATGTATTTTAGAGAGTTTGTGAAGAATCTGTTCTAAACTACAAATGATCAATCCACACAGAGTTCAACATCGGCAAATCGCAAGTCATTTAATTTACTCGTTGGTTGAACAATTATTTTTGAATATATAATTGGTTTATATTTAGTTTATAATTTTACTGAATGTTTACATTTAGCGATTATCCGTGAACCGAACCGTGGTTACCCGTGTTTATACGGTTCGGTTCGGTTAGGTTTTTTAAGCAATTCGGTTCGGTTACGGTTAGTGCATGTGAGGTACCCGCCCCGTGTTCACGGTTCACAATTTTATAACTATCCGAGCCGAACCGCCCCGTGAACACCCCTAGCTACGAAGATGTACATGGATATAAGGTTGAGTTATTGGTGGCCCTGTATGAAGAGGGAAATAACTTGGTTTGTGGAGCGGTGCTTGACTTGCAGGAAAGCCAAGGGCAAACATCAGAGACCCCACGACAAGATGCAACCCTTACCCATTCCCATATGGTAGTGGGAAGAGGTTACCATGGATTTCATCACAAAATTATCAAGGACAGAACGTGTTGTTGACTATATCTGGGTCATTGTGGATAGATTGACTAAGAGTGTGCATTTCATACTGATTTTCGAGAGTATATCCACAAAGAAGTTAGCATACATCTATGTTTGGGAGGTAGTAGTTTGGCACGGAGTGCTAGTTTCGGTGGTTTCAGACTGGGATGTTTGTTTCACCTCTATATTTTGGAGGAAGTGTCATGAGGAGTTGGGTACTCAGTTGCATTTTAGTATAACATACTACCCTCAGATCGATGGCTAAAGAGAGCGGACGATTCAAATGCTCAAGGATATGCTTCGGGATTGTGTGTTGGATTTTGGAGTGACTTGGGATACTTACCTTCCACTGGTCTAGTTCTCCTACAACAATAGTTACCATGCCAGTATTGAATGACCACCATTTGAGATATTATATAGAAGAAGGTGCAGGACCTCAGTTTGCTGGGGGGAGGGGGTGTCAGGCATCAAGTCACGGGTAGTACAAAGGTTGTATCAAGACTACGGGGTTGATTCAGCAGGTACGCAACAGGTTGTGGGTCGAGCTAATCCGAAAAAAGAGTTATATAAATCGGCGACATTCAGGTCTCAAGTTTCAAGTGAGACACTTAGTGCTTCTGAAGGTATCACCATGGAAAGATGTCATCCGATTTCGGAAGCGAGAAAAGATGGGCCGCATATTCAATAGAGCTTTCTGGATTTCGGCCTGGGTGGGCAAGGTTGCATACTAACTAGATTTTCCTTATGAGCTCAGCCAGATCCATAACACCTTTTGATGGGTTTTGAGCATAACAATAATCCTATGTGTTTATGAAACCCTAATTGCTTTGGATCTAGGTTTTCACTAGTTGAACATACAAATTTGAATACCAAAGAAAAACCCTAAGATCTAGTACATAAATCAAAATTCATAGGGTTTAGAAGTTTACCTTACTTGTTATGTAGTAATAACAAGAACTCCTTGTAGATCTTGACTCTTGAAATCTTAGTGCCTCAAATGCGACACCTCTAATGTAACAACCCATTATTTTCAAGTCAATAAAAGCAAAAACCCTTTTAAATAAAATTCAAGTTTTATTGAATTCGTTAAGAACAAAAGGGTTAAATATGATTTAAGTTAAATATATATGATGTTTTATATAAGTATTAGGAATAAAATACACTTAAAAATCAATATATTTCGCTTTGGAACTGAGAGCCCTCGGACTGAAAACCCCTTTTCGGCTGAAGACCCTCAGACTGCAAATATTACCGAGAACCTCTAGACCTAAATCCCCTTTCCGGAGAAAAAACCAACCGATATAAATGGTTTCACTCGAAAAATAAGTCATTTTCTCACTTTTTCAATCGAAAACAATCCCATTTTGCTCCCAAGTATCATACAAGAACCTTCATATCTTCAAGAAAATCCTTCAAATCTTCATAATTTTCACCAAGAACACCAAGAACAATCTTCAAATCTTCAAGCTGACCGAAAACACAATGGACCGAGAACTCGTGCCTGACCGAGAACACCTTAGGACGAGAACTTGGTTCTCGCTTGAGAATTAAGGAACCGAAATCAAGGATTTCGGGGAAGGCTAGACCGAAAACCTTCATCAACACATCAAACATTTCTCAGTAATTTTTGTAAGAAATTCCTTACATAAATTAAGTGTTGTCTAACACTTTGATTATTTATCTCGCTAATTTAAATACGATTACGTGTTTAATAATTCTAGGATACCGTTCTTTCCACATATGCTAGCCCGAGGATCATTTCTTCAGTCTCGCTATCCAACTCGAACACGCACTAGAGGTGAGTTCATGTAACACCTGTGTTTCTGTGCTTGTCATTAATGTTGATATAATAGTCTAGGTTAACATTTAAAACCCGTTTTGAAATAATAGAAGTGTATTATTTGAGTATTATGTGTTTTGTGCTTAACTGTGTGACTTAATTGAATTAAGAATAAAAATAAGCGTCAAAATGAAATGTTAGATAAGATCGATATCTATGGATATTGTTGTATTAGTTGAAATGAGGTTTCGAAATATATAAAGAATGCCGAAATCCGAGTTATAACGAAGAAGTTATGATCTGTCGAAGTTTCGCGACAGAACCAGCACGACGCTGAATGACGTAAAAATAGAATTTATGTTAGAGCGATATTTAGCCCTAGTGATCTAAACGAATGTTGTAAAGTTCGTTAAACCGAGAGCATGCATAAAAAGAACGCCCAAATCTGACTTCGTATGAGGAAGTTATGATTTTTCGAAGCTTCGACTTAGCAGTATGCAACCCGAATACTCGATTTAAGACCGATCGGTTTTTAGCCGAAACAATCTAAACAGGAATCGAAGATCTCATTAATTGTAGTGCAACGATGAAAAGATAGGCGAAAACGGACGTTGGATGAAGAAGTTATGAATTTATAACGGAGTTTTCTTGTCCCGGCCTACTAAAAATAAATAATAAAAATTAAATCAAAATTAGCCGACGGAGTCTAAACTAAAGTTGTAGATCGTAGTCTCACCTACACGTGGATATAAAGAACGTCGAAAACGGAGTTCGTATGAGGAAGATATGACTTTTTGAAGTTTATTAAATAATTTCGATATTAAATTTAATTATAAAATATCCGATATTATCTAAAGGGGGAGAGTCAGCGACCCTATCCACATTACACCCAGCGTAATTCGGGTTTCGAGCCCCCTATAAAAGGAAGTCGAGTGCAGCCGAGTTCTATTGCTCCGTTCTTCCTTCCTCTCGCGTTTTTACCCCGTTTTACGTGCTAGAAATATCCCGAAGCCCCGATATTAATCCCGAGCCCTGAAGCAAGTCCCGAAGCCCCGAAGATCCCAAGAAGTGAGATTTCCGAGCCGAAGCTCTGCCCGTGAGAATTCCAGTTTTTGTGAAGATCTTCCAGATCTACCGAAGAATACTACTTCTACAAGTCGTAGTGTTGTCCGATCATGTTCTGATCAAGTGAGTGTGTAGTTACCTTCTCCTAACGCATAATTATGAAGTATTTGATACGAAATACATGTTATGTGTATATTTTGCTCTTATATGCGTGAATGTATATTCACTTTCTTCTATCTCATAGATATGATTTATTCTCTATGAAATACGTGTTATGTGTATGCGTCTCATCTGTTGTTATGGAATTTGTATTGAATGAGAATGCTATACAAGTTTTAAACTATGTATAAAAATATATTTTTTTATCTACTAATATGTGTTGGATTAGTGTCTAAGTCCATAACTATTTTGGTATGTACTTGACCCGATGGTGCATGGTCCTTTTGGGTTGCCTTCACCAAAGCAACTTGATTGGAGAAATGAATAAAGAGAGAGAGGATAATATGATTTATTAATATGTTATAAGAATAATATATTAAAGGAGAAATCATATTTGTTTAATTAATATTGGTCAATAATTAATTAAGAATTAGTTTTGTGATCAAATGTAATTAATTAAACTAGAGGGGCTGATTTGTAATTATGTGATAGTTACAAAATAAGGTAAGGATTATCTTATTTATATGGTGGACGAATTTAAGGTTGGAAAGCCTTAGAATTCGAGTATGATAAGGATTCAAGGATTATCTTATTGGTTGCTTAATGGATAATCAACTAGATAAGGATAATGACTGAAACCCTATCTCTACACCTATATAAACACCCCTAGGGTCATGAATTCGTGTATCCCTTCCCAAGAGGTCCTAGATACGAATTCTAACCTCTTACCTCTCTCTTTATACCTTCTCCATTTGCTTATGGTGTTTGTAAGCCATTAGAGGAGTGACACTTGTGACTCTAAGCATTCCAAAGTCAATCCAAGGTGGAGTTGTGATTGTTATTGCTATATAACAATCAAGGTATGTTCTTAAACCTAATTACATATTAATATGATTAATTGCATGCTAGAATTAGGGTTTATATTCTTGGATTCAAAGCATGTACAATAGAGAAACCTACATCCAAGCTTTAGGGTTTGTATGAGCACATAGGATGTCTTATGACCAAAACCCATCAGTGGTATCAGAGCCTAGCTTGGTTTCAATTGTATTGATGCATTGTATAACTGAAAAATTCGATTTTTTGGATTGTGGAGGCTGGACTCGCCGAGTCCATGGCTAAACTCGCCGAGTCCATGCAGACTCGACGAGTCCATGCCTGACTCGACGAGTCAACTCGTCAGATAATGCTTATCTCGGGATTTCTTGCTGTTTTTGCATATGGATAGTTACCTTATCATGTTAGATCAATATAAATCCGATTTTATGATATATATGACTATATTCTTGATCTAATTAAAGATAATTATCAATTAACAAGACAATTGTTTCCTTATAAGATAATTGATTAATTATTTTGAGTAAATTGATAAATTGTTTTGCAAGAAATCATTAAATAAATCGAATATGGATAATTATGTGATTAAATGTTAATTTAAAATTATTTGTTATTTGATCCTTGTTGTTATGAAAGGTTTCATATTTTCCCCTTTAGGTTTTATAGTTTAAATTTGAACCCAAAAGTTTTGGAGTTTTGAAATTTAAATAGTTAAAACCCTAATGTTTTGAAAAATGTTTCAAAATTTGCCCTCAAGTTTTGGAATTTAAAAGTTGATTAAAAGTTTAATTAGAAATGTTAAATTCTAAAACCCTGGTAATGTTTTGAAAAGTTCAAATCACACCCTTATGGTTTTATTAATTAATTAAGGAGTATAATTAAAAGAGGTTTAATAAATCCATAAAAATTTTAGGTTAACCATTTAATTGAATTAAAAGTGTAATCGTTAAAGTTAACCACATAATATTTTAAAAGTATAAAATGCACCCTATACTATATATAACATTAAAAGTCTAACATTATATATATGTATGAGTAAAAGTCAGTCTTACCGTTAGTAGGCCTCATTCACGAAGCTGGTCTATAAGGGGTGTTTAAGGAAATTGCCTATAAAATGGCGATTGAATGGGTATCCACTCTTACCCACCGCACTCTTGACTAGTGGAAGGTCGTTAGCCGAACGGGTAGGATAGGACGAAACCTTCCATTATAAGTATAATGAAATACAAAGTAACTAAATGTTTTTCAAATTCCCAATCTTAGTTACTTAGGTAAAAGTGAATTGATGCAATTCCATGAAATTACACTTTATGCCCTTGCGAAGACGTTAATGGAGCGTGTGTGGTTTACCGGCACACTAAATGGTTCTAAGCAAAGGTAGCAAAGGGTGACTCAATGTTTGTCATAGTTCGGTGGAGCGTGTGTGGTTTACCGGCACATCGAATAGGTGATTGTAACATGTGAGGGCACCATGTAGTTTGCATGGTTATTCACACCCGCTTTGTGATCCTCGGCATCCCAGTCACAAACAAGAGGGGCATATCGAGATTTAAACATGCCATTGAAATGTTCAATGAATCTCAAAGGATCTAGGAGTTTTCATAGATTTAAAACTTCAATTTCTTTTTCGTTTTTCATGGTGGAAATTAGTGAATCGTCATTCACTTACCTTCAAATGTTCTGCGATTTGGGTTACGGCATCCCTCTCCCGAGTTGTAGGATATTGTGTTGGGTCCTAGCCTTGGAATTTTATTTGGGTGATTTACCAAGGACTCAATCAATCAACTAACTTGAATTCGTTTTTCTCCCGATGTCAAAGTTCGACAACTATGGTCTTCTCAAGTCCCGTGGAACAAGCATTCCACATGAAGATGATATTCCACGATTCGATCGAGGAACAAGAAATCATGATTCACTTCCTCCTCCTCCTCCAGTTATTCTCCCTAACTCACAAGATTGTAAAATTGAAAGGTTCAATATCACTCACGCCCTTTTGGCAAGTGAACTTAAAGAGGGCAAGTCGGTGTGTGCACACGTCTTAAGGATGAAGTCACACATTGATAGACTAAGAATGATGGGATCCGTTTTCGGTGAAGCGATGACTGTTGATTGGGTTCTTCAGTCACTTCCTAACTCGTATAGTGAGTTCGTAAGAGAGTACTATATAATGAGCTACGACGTGACCCTTATAGATCTCACCTATATGCTTGTTGCTGCTGAATCAACAATGGTTTGGCGCAATAGAAAAGCAAAGTTGATTGGTGAATCTGCCTTCAAGACCTCTATGGATATAGACAATGGCAATGAAAGACATGCAATGATCGAAAAGTTTGATCATAAGAAAAAGGCGATGTCTGAGGTAGTTCCATGTGTTGTTCCAAAACAGTCAATTTGCTTTTATTACCAAAAGAAGGGGCATTGGAGACGAAGTTGCCCTATTTACCTAAGAGATCTAAGAGATGGGAGAGTCAAAAGTATGACTACGCTTTAGGTAAGAATCCACTATCTAACTCCATTAAGTTCCTATTCATTGATTCTTAATACATGATGTGATAAGATTGCATTTGAATGTTTTGAAGGATCGGTGAAAAGAAAGGAAGCTTGATAAGAGAGCAAGATGAATCTAATCACAAGTAATGGATCTCGATCGCATGGACTTGATGATTGGATTTTGAGCTTAGATAGTTATGATAGAGTTGTTAGAAATTTTCCTTTTACATAGTCTTCAATAGATTTTGCATTGTAAGGACAAATGTTTTTCCGCTGCTTTTATAAATAATACAAATTTTGTTTAACTTATTTATTTGTTTACTTCCTTGCAATGAAATCGTTATGTGAAAATTGATGTTTGCATATTTCTACAACGAATGAATATGATTCTTAGTTATGTTATTTATGGAAATGTCGAGAATTTACCAAATAGGGAGAGTTTCTCATCGCCCAAGTTTCAATTGGATAGAAACTTGGAATCATGCAACTTGGTTGCATGATGAATGAGAAATTTCGTATTTGGAAATTGGACTAATTCATTGACAAAGTGTCAAGTGAAGGACTAGGAGATCGAGTACACAAAGTTGTGTGTTGATCAAGTTCACCATAAGAGTAACAAAGATATTCGTCATGATTTACTAAAGGTTTAGTAAATATGATTATGCTTATAAGATTAAGTGTAATTCTGAATTGATTGAAAATGTTTAAATCAATAGCAGAACGAATAAGAAGAGTCAAGTAGGTAGAAAGATAAAAGTTTCTCCATTCTAAGAAGAAGGGAGAGTACCTTTTATGCTTTATGATAGGTCTTAATGATTAAGAACCATATCTCAATTGATCCTCTAAGTGAGTCTTAGTACAATTGTATGTTTAAGAAGAGGAATCAAGGATTGAAGAAATGGTTAAATCAAGAAGTCTATCATACTTCGTTCCAATAACAAGTCTTAAAGTTAAGATTGTGACAATGAGTGAAAAGTATTAAAGGTTTATAACATTCATCAAATGTGGAAAGTTGTGATGTCTTGAATAAGACAAAGACCAACTTAGACCAAAATTATGAAGTGTTTTGTTTTGATAAAACCTACACTAACTCTTGAATGTTTGTTTGTCAAGAAATGTTTATTGACAAAAGAATCTTATATGTCAAGGAGTCAGTGGGAGTCTTAATGGTCTTGAAAGGTTTCAAGAACAAATCAAATAAACCTTATCGATCATCACTAGCACACGAGTTGAGGTTTACAACCTATCGTGAAGACATTATTTTGTTTATGTGCCAATCCAATCAAGTTAATCATGCATGTGAGTCCTATGAGTTCTCATTTGAATGCATAAAAGGCAAGGACCTTGATCAATGAAAGGTACATTGATAGGAAAAAGGTGAGATGCTCAACTACTTGGAAGACGTGGTGGGCAGCTGTGCTACCATAAGGCAAGAAATCAAGATTAAGGAAGTTCGGTCCATATGAGTCTGAATTTGTTGTAAAATTTGTTTTAACAAATTCACATGGATAGGAACAAATACACCGTTTAAATCTAAGTGTCATAAGATTTCCTCTTTCATGAAAATGATTGTGAGAAAATGCTTTCACTAAGAAAGATTTTAAAAGATAGTGATTGTAAAATTGCATTCTCGAATTCGATCATGGTTACGGCATCCCTTTCCATAATTTGAATTGTGAGGTTTGGTAATTAGTCTTAATTGTTAAGACACACATATGAACTATCTAAGGCAAAAGTGTATAAGTTCAAGAAGTCTTGATAAAAGATTATCAAAGCACTAAGTATTAGAAACATGAACTTAAGAAATTCAATAAGTATTGTTTTTCTGAAAGTTAAGATGTTTATGAATACATGTCGAAGCTAGTGGGAGCATAAGTGTTATGTTTTATAATAATCATCATGATAGTGGGAGCATAAATGTTATGATTGTATGATTATTAAGGCAAGTATTGCATAGTTGGCAATATTAATTATAGAAAACAAGAGTCATTCTTTGCAAAGTTGTAAGAGTTGAAAGGTTGTTTTGCTATAATTAAGGGAGAGAATATTATGCTTCATTTCAAATCTAAAGGATTAGGTTGTGAAATGTTGATAAATTTAGTCAAAGGTACATAGTGTGTTCTTAAAATTTCGATTATGATTACGGCATTCCTCTTCACAATTCGAATTTTGAGAACATAGCAAATAAAACATTGTGCATCATGTCCCATACGCTTCGGGTATAGGATCGATTGCAAATGCTTTAATGTTTGACCATTCTAAAATTTTCCAAATGTCTAGCGCATTTAGAGGGAAAAGGGGCTAGAATCAGTTTTGACTAAAATAATTAAACAACTGTCAAAGAACAATCCAAAGTTCGACGAGGATTGGTCGCTTGTAAGTAGTTTGAAGTATAGTATTGGAAAATATGGAAATGTTTCCATATTGGATGGACAATATCGACATCATTACGAATAGATAAGATTCTATTAAGAAGTTAGTTGTCATATGGAAAATATGGAAGCGTGTCCATATTGGGAAGTAAATATTGAAAATCTATGTCTAGATTAGAAACTTTTATGCAAAAGGATGTTCAAAGGAATGTACTTCGAGTAAGAGACATCATATCTAAGGAATTGTCTTGTAACAATCTCCGATAGAGGACTTTTGTAATATCATTGGCAATAGTCTTTGAGACTTTGGTGCAGTGACATTACGAAAGGATCGTTGCATAAAGTGTTTGAATCTAGTATATTCTATAAGTAACAAGAATGTTATATTCTTACACTTAAGAAAATGGATTTGGAGTTGTAAAATGAGAATGATTGGAAATGTGTTCAATTTGTCTATTTCACAAAGGTAAGAACCATAGGTAAACATTGTGTGCATGCTAAGAGCATGGGACAAGTGTAATAATTCGAGTAAGAAGTTGATTACCCGAAACGACAAAGAATGAGTAATCGATATGGTGATAAATAAAACGTGTTTTGTTTATACTCAAAGGTTTGAGGCCATATGGGATTAGTATTATTCTTGTGTTTCACCTTGCATGTTTTGACTTCCAGAATAATTGAGTTTATTAAGAATAATCGAATTATTCAAAAGGGCCACAGTCGTTCATATGTTGGAAGTAGATATGAATGAAGACTGTCGTGAATTGGTGTGTGGATTGTCTAAAAGAGTATTAGACATAAGCAAATATTTGATGCAACGTCCATGAGTGCTTATGAATATGATTTGAGCATTGGATTAAACCCACGCTCACTTGGATCACTATCTCGAGTGATTAGTGAGACGATAACATCTTATATTCTTGAAACCGAGATGTGTGAGTTGTATCTTGCGAATCGGTTGCACATTGATAATAAGTAAACGCACTAGTAACTTGGTGTTATAAAACATATTATTGTGTGTGATTTGGTTAGTGAGTGCAAGCGAGCATTGTATCAAAGTTTATCCGTTCCTTTTATCCAAAGTAGGATAAAAGCGATATCTTTGGGCCCCTCGATGGTTTAGTGATGACAAACGTAAATGCTCGGCCGGGCTAGGGCTAATTTGATTTGTTCAATTAGTCTGTCGTCATAAATCGGAAATCGAGATATAGTACAAAGAGAATGATTAGAAATCATATCTCATACGATATATAGAATGGAGGAATATATGATCCCTTATCTAAGGACACGCGTATCTGATATATAATCAGAGTTGACAGCGGCTTTGGAAAGCTACGATTGCAGATCAGGATCTGAAGTCATACGCAGAATAGTTGTTAGACTTATCCAAGTGGGAGACTGTTGGATTAGTGTCTAAGTCCATAACTATTTTGGTATGTACTTGACCCGATGGTGCATGGTCCTTTTGGGTTGCCTTCACCAAAGCAACTTGATTGGAGAAATGAATAAAGAGAGAGAGGATAATATGATTTATTAATATGTTATAAGAATAATATATTAAAGGAGAAATCATATTTGTTTAATTAATATTGGTCAATAATTAATTAAGAATTAGTTTTGTGATCAAATGTAATTAATTAAACTAGAGGGGCTGATTTGTAATTATGTGATAGTTACAAAATAAGGTAAGGATTATCTTATTTATATGGTGGACGAGTTTAAGGTTGGAAAGCCTTAGAATTCGAGTATGATAAGGATTCAAGGATTATCTTATTGGTTGCTTAATGGATAATCAACTAGATAAGGATAATGACTGAAACCCTATCTCTACACCTATATAAATACCCCTAGGGTCATGAATTCGTGTATCCCTTCCCAAGAGGTCCTAGATACGAATTCTAACCTCTCACCTCTCTCTTTATACCTTCTCCATTTGCTTATGGTGTTTGTAAGCCATTAGAGGAGTGACACTTGTGACTCTAAGCATTCCAAAGTCAATCCAAGGTGGAGTTGTGATTGTTATTGCTATATAACAATCAAGGTATGTTCTTAAACCTAATTACATATTAATATGATTACTTGTATGCTAGAATTAGGGTTTATAGTCTTGGATTCAAAGCATGTACAATAGAGAAACCTAGATCCAAGCTTTAGGGTTTGTATGAGCACATAGGATGTCTTATGACCAAAACCCATCAATATGTTGGGTAGAACATGGGTAGATAGTTGATGTGTGATAAACAAATGAGAGGCCTCGATGTTGTTGATGTTGACCTAGTCATGTAGCGGAGTATGAATGACAACCACAGACTCTTTCTAGACAGTCTTGTGGAACGCTAGCAGGTTCATAACCTATAGGTGTTGTGAACAATGTGTTCACCGGTGTACTCTATCCCCATCATGGTTGCCTTTAGGATATCTATTGTTGAGGAATCCCCTTAGCAGTAATGTCTGTCTCGATGAAAATCCTAGATTAGGTCCCTTGAGATAGATGTTGTTTTAGGGACATCAAGTGAGGATAACGGGAATGGGTAATCGGGTTATTGTTGGTTGGTGAAATTAAATATAATTATTTATTGTGGGTTGAAAACCCTATATGCTCACCAGGCTCCCAAGCCTGACCTACTCAGTTTATTCGTATTACAGGTAGTGTCGCGAGGACATAAGATGGATGAATCATCAAGTTGTTTTGTTTACAAGTCTGTATATGTATATATTTGTTGAATGAATTGTAATGTTATCGTTTATGCTTTATGGTCTGTATCGAAACATGACATCCCGAGTTTTGATTATATAATGAAAATGCATCACTTGATGAAATGCTTTGATAAATATTATTTTATCATATTTTGTTTTGAGAACAAATTCCGCAACTCTTTTAAATCAAAAGGATTTACTCTGAAATTATTTTAAAAAGCATAAATGAAATCGGTCTTTTATGGCCGTGATTTTGGGGATGTCACAGTTGGTATCAGAGCATTAGTTTAAACGAACTAGGAATTTGTAGGATTTCTATACTTAAACTTAGAATGCTAAGTGAAGGTTGTTAGATGTGTGCCTGTTATATTTCAGACACAAGCACTAGTTTATTTTAGGAAAGTTGCCTAAAATGCTTTTATGTGCTAAATGTTATATGATGCCATATATGATATTATTTGTTTAGATCTATGGTCTGTTACCGACCGGATCTGAAAACCTTATGTGTTTAGGATTCTAAGTGTATGTCTATGGTATTAGAACTAGCATGTAAACGTTTCGGAGTAATAAGGATGATTTGAATATCTATCATGAATGAGGATCTAATTTCACCTTATCCGGTGTATAGATCAAAAATTGTGAGAACAAGGAGTGGCGTTGGAAACGCGGATGAAAACAGGAATCAACCACCAGTAATTGTGCAAATACCTGTTATAGCAGCAGCACCAGAACCAATAACAATGGTTGGGATGCAATCCATGATTCGGGCTATGTTAGCCGAACAAAGGGATGAAATGCGACAGATGTTGCATGATAATAGGGACGAACCTATCATGCCCATCGAGGAACCTGAATTGATTCCTGAGTAATCGTAGGAAGGGAACAATAGTCGCATTATGAGTCAAGTTGGGACACAAGGAGAATGAAGGAACGACCCGAAAAGGAGAAACAACAAGGATGGGCGAATGTACAAGAATTTCTTGGGCGCCAAGCCGCCAAATCTTTCTGGGTGCCCGAAGCCTGTTGAGATTATGGATTGGATCTCCGAAATGGAGATGGTATTTGAAAGTTGCGACTGTAGCAACAAACAGAAGATTGTCTTTGCAGTTAGACAACTGAATACTAGAGTCTTGAGTTGGTGGAAGTTGTTGGCAGATACTATGCCACGAGGAGAAGCCCTGAAAATGTCATGGGAAGAGTTCTTGGAACAGTTAAGGGTGCAGTATTGTTCAGAGATAGATCTGATTGATCTGAACAATGAGTTCCAAAACTTGAAGAAGGGGAGGATGAGCATAGATGACTATGCTACTGCATTCACTGAGAAAATGAAGTTATTTCCGTACCTAGTGCCAACGGAACTCTCCAAGATTGAGAGGTTCGCTAATGGACTGCTTGCCGACTTTGGCCCGATAGTCAAGATGGCAACCACTCTGAAAACAGTTGTTCGAGCAGCTAAGAATGTGGAGGCCCAACAGAAGGAAAAGGGTCTGGAGAGGTCAGAGGTTGGTGAAAAGAGGAAATCCGATGGACCTTTAGGGTCCAACAAGAAAAATTCTCGAAGTCTGGTTCGAGGGGAGGAGGAGGTGAAGCGAAATGTTGCGACAAATGTAAGAAGAAGCATCATGGAAAATGTGAGGTAGCGGCCACATGTTTTAAATGTGGAAAGTCAGGGCACTATTCCAACGAATGCACATTTACCAAGAAAGTTTGCTATGGTTGTGGTGAGGAGGGTCACATCTCAAGGGATTGCCCGAAGAAGAAGGAGGCAACTAGACCTAATATTCCACCAAAGCCGAAGGCAAGAGCCTTCTAGATGACACTGGAAGCTGCCAAAGATGAAGGTGATGTCGCTTCAGGTACCTTTCTTGTTAACGAATTGCCTGCCCAAATTTTATTTGATTATGGAGCCAACTACTCATTTATTTCGCATGAATTTGGTAGAAAACTAGCTTTGCCTGTCGATATACTAGATAATGCTTTATTAGTCGAAGTTGCTAGTGGCAAGTTTGTACCTGTTAGCCATCGTATGAAAAACATCTTAATTGACTTGAATGGGAATAAGTTTCACGAGGAATTATTGCCTATCGAACTTAACAGTTTCGACATAGTGCTTGGAATGGATTGGCTTAGCGCCAATGATGCTGAGATATTGTGCAAGAAGAAGATAGTCAAAGTAAACCCACATGGGAAAGAGTCGTTTATGGTGTATGGAGATAAATGCAGAGTAAAATCTGGAATCATTTTATTGATGAAAGCCAGAAGGTGTTTGGCCAAAGGATGTACGTCGTATCTAGCATTTGTGATAGATGCTAAGAAGGAGAAAAAGGCGATGCAGAGCATTCCTGTCGTGTGTGATTATCCAGAAGTATTTCTCGAAGATCTTCCCGGATTACCGCCTGATAGACAAGTGGAGTTTAGAATAGACTTGTTACCAGGGACGACGCTAATAGCAGAAGTACCTTACCGACTTGCACCGACGGAGATGAAGGATCTGATGATGCAACTTCAGGAGTTATTGGACAAAGGTTTCATTAGACCTGGTTAATCACCCTAGGGAACTCCGGTGTTATTCGTGAAGACGAAAGATGGAAGTATGAGAACGTGGATCGATTACAGAGAGTTGAACAAGGCAACAATAAATAATAGATATCCGTTGCCGAGGATTGATGACCTGTTCGATCAAATACAAGGTTCAAGTTATTTTTCAAAGATCTAGCTAAGTTCAGGATATCATCAGCTGAAAGTAAGAGAGCAGGATATAAAGAAGACTGTATTCAGAACACGATATGGACACTACGAGTTTTTGGTTATGTCGTTTGGACTAACCAATGCTCTAGCAGCATTCATGGATTTAATGAACAGGGTTAGTAATCTGTTCCTAGATAAATCTGTGATAGTGTTCATAGATGACATTATGATTTATTCGAAAAGCCAAGAGGAGCATGGCAGACACCTGCGAGAAGTGTTAGAAGTCTTGAAGAAGGAGAAGTTGTATGCTAAGTTCTCCAAATGTGATTTTTGGATTCGAGAAGTCCAATTCTTAGGTCACGTGGTCAACTAAGAAGGGATAATGGTTGATCCAGCAAAGATTGAAGCTGTAATGAAGTGGGAACAACCAAAAAGTCCCACGGAGATCCGAAGCTTTTTGGGATTAGCCAGATATTACCGAAGGTTTATCCAAGGCTTTTCATCGATCGCTACTCCATTAACAGCTTTGAACCATAAAGGAGCTACTTATGCTTGGAGTGATAAGCATAAAGAAGCATTCAAGAAGCTAAAGAAGAAGCTATGCGAGGCACCGATACTTTCTCTACCCGATGCAGTTGAAGACTTCGCTGTTTATAGCGATGCGTCTGGGGTTGGATTGGGTTGTGTTTTGACCCAAAGAGAAAAGGTGATTGCATATGTGTCTCGACAATTGAAAGAGCATGAAAAGAACTACCCGACTCATGATTTGGAGTTGGCAGCGGTAGTTTTCGCTCTGAAAATATGGAGGCATTACCTCTATGGCACGAAATGAAAACTTTTCACTGATCATAAGTGTCTCCAATATCTCTTTAATCAGAAGGAATTGAATATGAGGCAACGACGCTGGCTAGAGTTACTTAAGGACTATGACTGTGAGATACTTACCACCCTGGTAAAGCAAATGTTGTTGCTGATGCTCTCAGTCGGAAAGTCAATCTTGAAAGGAAGAGGCCAAGAGCGTTGATAATTGAAGTTGTCTCGACCATTATGGAAAGTATAAAGAAGGCTCAAGAGGAAGCTTCTGAGAAGAATGATCGAAAGGAGGAACGTTTGGGCGAAATGTTGGTGTTCGGTATAAACAGTCATGGACTGAAGGTGTTCCAAGATTGGATTTAGATACCTAAGACAGGAGGAGTCAGAGATCTTCTGATGGAAGAAGCTCACAAAACCATGTACTCGATTCATCCCAGTAGCACTAAAATCTATAGGGACTTGAAACCCTACTATTGGTGGCCGATGATGAAGATTGATGTTGCAAAGTATGTGGTCGAGTGTGTGACTTGTGTGAGAGTTAAGACACAACATCAGGAACCGTACGGGAGTTTAGAACCTTTTGCCTATGCCTATGGGTAAGTGGGAAGACGTTGCTATGGATTTAGTCACTAAACTGCCCAGAACGAAAAGTGGTCACGACATGATTTGGGTGGTCGTTGATCGATTCACTAAGAGTGCGTATTTCATAGCGGCCAAGGAGAAATGGTCTATGGAAAAGCTTGCAAATTCTTACGTGAAGGAAATTGTGAGGCTTCATGGTGTTCCGTTAACGATTGTGTCAGATCATGATAGCCATTTCACCTCGCGGTTTTGGAAAAGTCTACAAGAGGAATTGGGTACCAAGTTGTGTTTAAGTACAGCTTAACATCCACAGACTGATGGTCAGAGCGAACAGACGATACAAACACTTAAAGATATGATGAGAGCATGTACCATGGAATTCCAAGGTAATTGGGATGAACATTTACCTTTGGTAGAATTTTCCTACAATAATAGTTTCCACTCGAGCATAAAGATGGCACCTTATCAAGCTTTGTATGGACAGAAGTGTCGTGCGCCGTCTTGTTGGCTTGAGGCTGGGAAAAAACAGTTTATGGGACCGGAGATAGTCCATCAAACTGCTGAAAAGTTGAAAATAATTAGGGAAAGAATGTTAGCAGCTCATGATCGTCAAAAGAGCTATGCTGACAACAAGCGAAGACTGATGACTTTTGAAGTTGGAGATTCGGTTTTGCTTAAAGTCTCGCCATGGAAGGGACTTATAAGATCTGGTAAAAGGGGAAAATTAAGTCCAAGGTTTATTGGACTGTTTAAAGTTCTTCAGAGGATTGGGAACCAAGCTTACAAGCTCGAACTACCAGAAGAACTGAATGGAATTCATAACATTTTCCATGTGTGTTATTTGAGGAAGTTCAAGGGAGAAGTTCTCGATATGATTCCACTTTCGGAGTTGAGAATCTATGAGAACAAAAGGTTGATTGAAGAACCAGAGGAAATCGTTGACCGAGAGACTAAGAAGTTGTGACGCAAGATGGTCGAGTTAGTGCTTGTCCGATGGGAACACACAAATAAGCCGAATCTCACCTGGGAGACGGAGAGTGACATGATGAGTCGCTACCCGTATTTGTTTGTTGATGTGTGATTCTGGGGATGGAATCATTCTAAGGTGGAGAGAATCGTAACGCCTGTGTTTCTGGGCTTGTCATTAATGTTGATATAATAGTCTAGGTTAACCTTTGTAACCTGTTTTGAAATAATAGAAGTGTATTATTTGAGTATTATGTGTTTTGTGCTTAATTGTGTGACTTAATTGAATTAAGAATAAAAATAAGCGTCAAAATGAAATGTTAGATAAGATCGATATCTATGGATATTGTTGTAGTAGTTGAAATGAGGTTTCCAAATATATAAAGAATGCTGAAATCCGAGTTATAACGAAGAAGTTATGATATGTCGAAGTTTCGCGACAGAACCAGCACGACGCTGAATGACGTAAAAATAGAATTTACGTTAGAGCGATATTTAGCCCTAGTGATCTAAACGAATGTTGTAGAGTTCATTAAACCGAGAGAATGCATAAAAAGAACGCCCAAATCTGACTTCGTATGAGGAAGTTATGATTTTTCGAAGCTTCGACTTAGCAGTATGCAACCCGAATACTCGATTTAAGACCGAGCGGTTTTTAGCCGAAACAATCTAAACGGGAATCGAAGATCTCATTAATTGTAGTGAAACGATGAAAAGATATGCGAAAACGGACGCCGGATGAAGAAGTTATGAATTTATAACGGAGTTTTCTTGTCTCGACCTACTAAAAATAAATAATAAAAATAAAGTCAAAATTAGCCGACGAAATCTAAACAAAAGTTGTAGATAGTAGTCTCACCTATGGGTGGATATAAAGAACGTCGAAAAAGAAGTTCGTATGAGGAAGATATGATTTTTTGAAGTTTATTAAATAACTTCGATATTAAATTTAATTATAAAATATCCGATATTATCTAAAGGGGGAGAGTCAGCGACCCTATCCACATTACGCCCAACGTAATTCGGGTTTCCAGCCCCCTATAAAAGGAAGTCGAGTGCAGCCGAGTTCTATTGCTCCATTCTTCCTTCCTCTCGCGTTTTTACCTCGTTTTATGTGCTAGAAATATCCTGAAGCCCCGATATTAATCCCGAGCCCTGAAGCAAGTCCCGAAGCCCCGAAGATCCCGAGAAGTGAGATTTTCGAACCGAAGCTCTGTCCGCTAGAAGTCCGGTTTTTGTGAAGATCTTCCAGATTTACCGAAGAATACTACTTCTACAAGTCGTAGTGTTGTCCGATCATGTTCTGATCAAGTGAGTGTGTAGTTACCTTCTCCTAACGCATAATTATGAAGTATTTGATACGAAATACATGCTATGTGTATATTTTGTTGTTATATGCGTGAATATATATTCACTTTCTTCTATCTCATAGATATGATTTATTCTCTATGAAATACGTGTTATGTGTATGCGTCTCATCTGTTGTTATGGAATATGTATTGAATGAGAATGCTATACAAGTTTTAAACTATGTATAAAAATATATTTTTTTATCTGCAAATATGTTGGGTAGAACATGGGTAGATAGTTGATGTGTGATAAACAAATGAGAGGCCTCGATGTTGTTGATGTTGACCTAGTCATCTAGCGGAGTATGGATGACAACCACAGACTCTTTCTAGACAGTCTTGTGGAACGCTAGCAGGTTCATAACCTATAGGTGTTGTGAACGATGTGTTCACCGGTGTACTCTATCCCCATCATGGTTGCCTTTAGGATATCTATTGTTGAGGAAACCCCTTAGCAGTAATGTCTGTCCCGATGAAAATCCTAGATTAGGTCCCTTGAGATAGATGTTGTTTTAGGGACATAAAGTGAGGATAACGGGAATGGGTAATCGGGTTATTGTTGGTTGGTGAAATTAAATATAATTATTTATTGTGGGTTGAAAACCCTATATGCTCACAAGGCTCCCAAGCCTGACCTACTTAGTTTATTCGTATTACAGGTAGTGGCGCGAGGACATAAGATGGATGAATCATCAAGTTGTTTTGTTTACAAGTCTGTATATGTATATATTTGTTGAATGACTTGTAATGTTATCGTTTATGCTTTATGGTCTGTATCGGAACATGACATCCCGAGTTTTGATTATATAATGAAAATGCATCTCTTGATGAAATGCTTTGATAAATATTATTTTATCATATTTTGTTTTTGAGAACAAATTCTGCAACTCTTTTAAATCAAAAGGATTTACTCTGAAATTATTTTAAAAAAAGCATAAATGAAATCGGTCTTTTCTGGCCGTGATTTTGGGGATGTCACAGTTCATACCCCTACGTTTTCACTGTTTTCACTCTTTTTCAATTCTTTTAGGGGGGGGGGGGATACATGTAAAACACAAGGACTCGTGTGTTAATATACAAACGACTTCAAACCATTTGCAATTGATACAAACCAGTTTATCACTGCATTATATATATATATATATATATATATATATATATACACACATACATACATACATATATATATATATATATATATATATATATATATATATATATATATATATATATATATATATATATATATATATATATATATATATAACCCTTTTGTAACATGTCGAGCAAAAACGTATTTTCACGAATCTCTTACTACCATTTTATACACTCAGGAAATTACAAAGGTTTTCAGTACATTACAGAGCATACATTTAAACTATAATTGGTATCGTTTGTGAACTACTACATTAATTTACTAAGTTCAATACACGAAACTATAACATACGTTTAAACTATAATAAGTATAGTTTGGGAAACACTACACTATTTTACAAGATCAAGATCACTATTCAGAAACAAGAATATAAACTATAATAAGTATATTTTATGGAACACTACTCTATTACACTGATTCAATGATACACTACTAAATAATTATTTAAGTATAATTATTTTACATTACAAAGTACACTACTACGAGGTGTTACATACAGTTTCAAGTACAAGAGAGCACTATAACACTACACATAAACTAGTTAATACAAGGTTGGCACTACTTAAATTGTACACATTGGTGTTACATTACGAACCTCCCTGGGTCTTTCATGAGCATACTACACACATTGGCGTGATATTTGGTTTTAGTGGGAGTTTTATGGTGTTTTATGTTTTGTTTAAGAACAATTATGTTTTTATTTACATAATTAAGAATTTGGTTAACTCCGTTATTAGTTGCACTTATTTGAAGTTTGATCTTACATCAAGTTAAAGAGGAACTCGTTGGAAATATATTTAGATTTTAAAACCACACATCATATTTAATTTATGCCGTTAGTTATATTTGTATATGTGATCATTGATAGGTTTAGTTAAGTAAATTGTAACGAATACCACTTTGATCCTATAGTATTATGATTGGTGGACTAGTTTGTTTAAGGATATCAATATTATGATAACATTTATTAGAACACTTATACGATTATACGTACATTTATATATCTGTGGTCTAGCGAGAGATTATTAAATAATTATGGGACCACATAATATATATATATATATATATATATATATATATATATATATATATATATATATATATATATATATGTAATGTTATCATTAAATCCAGTTATTTTGGTAAAAATATAAATTGTTGATGGACCAATTTACAAAATATTTACTTATCTTGTGGGTTGAGTTCCGATTTGACTTAAGATCCTTAAGATCTCATCAGTTTCTCACATTAGGGTATATCTCCATCTATATATACATATGATGATGGGCATATGAAGATATATAGAAAAATTTGTTTTCTTTATTTCTGAGGGTTTTAGAGGTAGTCTTGAGATCAACTGAAAAACTCAACCTAGTTCTTCAGATTCAAAGATCATAATGAAATCAGGTATGAATCTTTCATTCTTGTTTAAGTTTTCTTTTAACTAGATTCAAAATTAAAGATCCAAAGTTATGTTTCCGCGTTTTATGTTTTAGTTATGAAAATAACCAACAAAATGTGTATGCAATTTGACGGAATCTTAATGCCTAGACAACAAAAAAGTAGATGGTGAAATATGAGAAATTGTAACAAACATGCGGCATGCGTGATAAGTCGTATACATATACCAAAACAAAAGACACACAAAGATGAGCAAAATCAAAGAACAAACATGCATGAACCTTAATCAACAAAAAGAAGACAATGTTATTCCATATACACTAGACCAACTGGAAACGCAAACAAGGGAAACTTTACTAACTTGAAAGTTATTGGTGTCACCAATGATCGGTTGTCGTGAAAAAGTACTTCACCAACGTGTGATCGATGCAACATTTGAAGCTTAGAGAGCCTGAAATCAGGAGGACGAATAAAAACAATACAATTTGTGTCCAATATGACGATGACATAACAACATAGTAAATAAAGAAAAAAAAAACAAACGGCATTATCTCTCGATGGGTTGCAAATGAAACTCATAGCAAAGTATTGTGCCTAAGATCATCTCCAACCCATTCCTATTTCCCTCTAAAAAATGAAGTACATAGTGTTTTATCTCCAACCCTACTCCATTCCCCCCCCCCCCTCCCCCGTCCCCCTCATTTTTAATCCTAAAAAGTATATTCCAAGTATATTCTATTATTCCAATTTACATATATCTGCAAACACACCCCTCTACTAACTTAGTTTTAACAAATATATAATCTATATTTTTTTTCATTACATTAATATTAAATAAACAATATTATATTTATAATACACATATAAATAAATATTATACACGAATTTATAAAAGTATTACACATACACACTTTTAAATAAATATTATACATATATTTATATAAATATTAGACATACACATTTTTAAATAAATATTATGTTGGATTAGTGTCTAAGTCCATAACTATTTTGGTATGTACTTGACCCGATGGTGCATGGTCCTTTTGGGTTGCCTTCACCAAAGCAACTTGATAGATGAATTATGGAGAGTAAGGATTAAATATGATTTATTAATATATTATGGGAATAATATATTAAAGGAGAAATCATATTGTTTAATTAATATTAGTCAATAATTAATTGGTAATTAGTTTTGTGGCTAAAAGAGATTAATTAAACTTAAGGGACTGGAATTGTAATTATAAGATAATTGCAATTTGGGCCATGGATTGCCTTATATTAAAGGATGGACGAATTCTAATGGGAAACCCATAAGGAAATCGTCCATGGGCTTAATAAAAGGAGTCTATGGGTTGCTTAGGGCTTAAGCATCCAAATTAGGGTTTCCTTGTTAGATAACCCTAATAGCCCAACTATATAAAGAACCCTTAAGGCTCAAAAACGTGGCTAAGCTTCTTGTAAGGGTTTACACATGTTTTGGCAGCCTCCATCCTCTCTCCTCTTCATCCTCTTGCTTATGGTGTTTGTGAACCATTAGAGGAGTGACACTTGTGACTCTAAGCATTCCAAAGTCAATACAAGGGGAATTGGGATTGTTATTGCTACATAACAATCAAGGTATGATCTTAAACCTAATTACATGTTAATATGATTACTTGCATGTTAGAATTAGGGTTTATAGTCTTGGATTCAAAGCATGTACAATAGAGAAACCTAGATCCAAGCATTAGGGTTTGTATGAGCACATAGGATGTCTTATGACCAAAACCCATCAGTGGTATCAGAGCCTTGATTGGTTTCTATTGTATTGATGCATATTTGATCGTAATAAGCACTGAAAATCGATTTTTTTGAGTTTTGAAGGTTTGACTCGCCGAGTCACTTGGTGAACTCGCCGAGTCAGCTGGACTCGACGAGTCCAAGCCCAGACTCGACGAGTCAAAGTGTCTGACAGCTCGTTTTCGCGATTTTCTTCCTGTTTTGGTTTTGGATAATTACCATAAACTCGTTTTTGTGATAAAATCCGAATTTTTTCATTATTATGTGATTATCCTTACCTAAATAGAAGATAATTGTCAAAATTTAGATAATCACTTGTTTTATTAGATAAAGTTTGATTATTTGTAATTTAGATTTGAATTATCTTGTGAAATAGTTTCAATTTATCCCTTTAGGTTTTATAGTTTAAATTTGAACCCCAAAAGTTTTGTTGTTTTGAAATTTAAATAGTTAAAACCCTAATGTTTTGAAAAAGGTTTCAAAACTTGCCCTCAAGTTTTGGAATTTAAATTTTGATTGAATAGTTTAATTTTGATGCATATTTAAATTCTAAACCCTTATGGTTTGAAATGTTTCAAAACTTGCCCTCAAGTTTTGGAATTTAAAGGTTGATTAAAAGGTTAATTAGAAATGTTAAATTCTAAAACTCTTGTATCGTTTTGAAAAAGTTCAAATCACACCCTTATGGTTTTATTAATTAATTAAGGTGTATAATTAAAAGAGATTTAATAAATCCATAAAAGTTTAGGTTAACCTTTTAATTGAATTAAAAGTGTAATTGTTAAAGTTAACCATATAGTATTTTAAAAGTATAAAATACACCCTATACTATATATAACATTAAAAGTCTAACATTATATATATGTATGAGTAAAAGTCAGTCTTACCGTTAGTAGGCCTCATTCACGAAGCTAGTCTATAAGGGGTGTTTAAGGAAATTGCCTATAAAATGGCGATTGAATGGGTATCCACTCTTACCCACCGCACTCTTGACTAGTGGAGGGTCGTTAGCCGAACGGGTAGGATATGACAAAACCTTCCATTATAAGTATAATGAAATACCAAGTAACTAAATTTTTTTTTTAAAAAATTCCCAATCTTAGTTACTTAGGCAAAGTGAATTGATGTAATTCCATGAAATTACACTTTGTGCCCTTGCGAAGACGTTAGTGGAGCGTGTGTGGTTTACCGGCACACTAAATGGTTCTAAGCAAAGGTAGAAAAGGGTGACTCAATGTTTGTCATAGTTCGGTGGAGCGTGTGTGGTTTACCGGCACATCGAATAGGTGATTGTAACATGTGAGGGCACCATGTAGTTTGCATGGTTATTCACACCCGCTTTGTGATCCTCGGCATCCCAGTCACAAACAAGAGGGGCATATCGAGATTTAAACATGCCATTGAAATGTTCAATGAATCTCAAAGGATCTAGGAGTTTTCATAGATTTAAAACTTAAACTTCTTTTTTCGTTTTTCATGGTGGAAATTAGTGAATCGTCATTCACTTACCTTCAAATGTTCTGCAATTTGGGTTACGGCATCCCTCTCCCGAGTTGTAGGATATTGTGTTGGGTCCTAGCCTTGGAATTTCTTTTGGGTGATTTACCAAGGACTCAATCAATCAACTAACTTGAATTCGTTTTTCTCCCGATGTCAAAGTTCGACAACTATGGTCCTCTCAAATCCCGTGGAACAAGCATTCCACATGAAGATGATATTCCACGATTCGATCAAGGAACAAGAAATCATGCTTCACTTCCTCCTCCTCCTCCAATTATTCTCCCTAACCCACAAGATTGTAAAATTGAAAAGTTCAATATCACTCAAGCCCTTTTGGCAAGTAAACATAAAGAGGGCAAGTCGGTGTGTGCACACGTCTTAGGGATGGAGTCACACATTGATAGGTTAAGAATGATGGGACCCGTTGCCGGTGAAGAGATGGTTGTTGATTGGGTTCTTCAATCACTTCCTAACTCATATAGTGAGTTCGTAAGAGAGTACTATATGATGAACCGCGACGTGACCCTTATAGATCTCACCTATATGCTTATTGTTGCTGAATCAGCAATGGTTTGGCGCAATAGAAAAAGCAAAGTTGATTGGTGAATCTGCCTTCAAGACCTCTATGGATATAGACAATGGCAATGAAAGACATGCAATGATCTAAAAGTTTGATCATAAGAGAAAGGCGATGTCTGAAGTAGTTCCATGTGTTGTTCCAAAGGAGTCAATTTGCTTTTATTGCCAAGAGAAGGGGCATTGGAGACGAAGTTTCCCTATTTACCTAAGAGATCTAAGAGATGGTAGAGTCAAAAGTATGACTACGCTTTAGGTAAGAATCCACTATCTAACTCCATTAAGTTCCTATTCATTGATTCTTAATACATGATGTGATAAGATTACATTTGAATGTTTTGTAGGATCTGTGAAAAGAAAGGAAGCTTGATAAGAGAGCAAGATGAATCTAATCACAAAAGATGGATCTTGATCGCATGGACTTGAAGATTGGATTTTGAGCTTAGATAGTTATGATAGAGTTGTTAGAAATTTTCTTTTACATAGTTTTCAATAGATTTTGCATTGTAAGGACAAATGTTTTTCCGCTGCTTTTATAAATAAAATAAATTTTGTTTGACTTATTTATTTATTTGTTTACTTCCTTGCAATGAAATCGTTATGAAAATTGATGTTTGCATATTTCTACAACGAATGGATATGATTCTTAGTTATGGAAATGTCAAGAATTTACCAAATAGGGAGAGTTTCTCATCGCCCAAGTTTCAATTGGACAGAAACTTGGAATCACGCAACTTGGTTGTACGATGAATGAGAAATTTCATATTTGGAAATTAGACTAATTCATTGACAAAGTGTCAAGTGAAGGACTAGGAGATCGAGTACACAAAGTTGTGTGTTGATCGAGTTTACCATAAGAGTAACAAAGATATTCATCATGATTTGCTAAAGGCTTAGTAAATATGATTACACTTACAAGATTAAGTGTAATTTTGAATTGATTAAAGGGTTTAGATCAATAGCAAAACGAATAAGAAGAATCAAGTAGGCAGAAAGATAAGAGTTTCTCCATTCTAAGAAGAAGGGAGAGTAGCTTTTATGCTTTATGATAGGTCTTAATGATTAAGAACCATATCTCAATTGATCCTCTAAGTGAGTCTTGGTACAATTGTATGTCCAAAAAGAGGAATCAAAGATTGAAGAAATGGTCAAATCAAGAAGTCAATCATACTTCGTTCCAAAACAAGTCTTAAAGTCAAGATTGTGACATTGATTGAATAGTATTAAGAAGGTTTATAACATTCATCAATTGTGGAAAGTTGTGATGTCGTGGATAAGACAGAGACCAACTAAGACCAATTTATGAAGTGTTTTGATAAAAGCTACACTATCTCTTGAATATTTGGTTGTCAACAAATATTTATTGACAAGAGAATCTTATATGTCAAGGAGTCAATGGGAGTCTTAATGGTCTTGAAAGGTTTCAAGAACAAATCAAATAAACCTTATTGATCATCACTAGCACACGAGTTGAGGTTTACAACCTATCTTGAAGACATTATTTTGTTTCTGTGCCAATCCAATCGAGTTAATTATGCATGTGAGTCCTATGAGTTCTCATTTGAATGCATAAAAGGAAAGGACCTTGATCAATGGAAAGTACATTGATAGGAAAAGGTGAGCTGCTTAACTACTTGGAAGACGTGGTGGGCAGCTGTGCTACCATAAGGCAAGAAATCAAGATTAAGGAAGTTCGATCCATATGAGTTTGAATTTGTCGTAAACTTTAGTTTTAACAAATTGACATGGATAGGAACACATACACCGTTTAAATCTAAGTGTCATAAGATTTCCTCCTTCATGAAAATGATTGTGAGGAAATGCTTTCACTAAGAAAGATTTTAAAAGATAGTGATTGTAAAATTGCATTCTCGAATTCAATCATGGTTACGGTATCCCTTTCCATAATTTGAATTGTGAAGTTTGGCAATTAGTCTTAATTGTTTAGACACACATATCAACTATCAAAGGCAAAGGTGTACAAGTTCAAGAAGCCTTGATAAAAGATTATCAAAGCACTAAGTATTAGAAACATGAACTTAAGAAATTCAATAAGTATTGTTTTTCTGAAAGTTAAGATGTTTATGATTACATGTTGAAGCTAGTGGGAGCATAAGTGTTATGTTTTATAATAATCATCATGATAGTGGGAGCATAAATGTTATGATTGTATGATTATTAAGGCACGTATTGCATAGTTGGCAATATTAATTATAGAAAACAAGAGTCATACTTTGCAAAGTTATAAGAGTTGAAAAGTTGTTTTGCTATAATTAAGGGAGAGAATATTATGCTTCATTTCAAATCTAAAGGATTAGGTTGTGGAATGTTAATAAATTTAGTCAAGGGTACATAGTGTGTTCTGAAAATTTCGATTATGATTACGGCATTCCTCTTCACAATTCGAATTTTGAGAACATAGCAAATAAAACATCATGCATCATGTCCCATACACTTCGAGTATAGGATCGATTGCAAATGATTTAATGTTTTACCATTCTAAAATTTTCCAAATGTCTAGCGCATTTAGAGGGAAAAGGGACTAGAATTGGTTTTGACTAAAATAATTAAACAACTATCAAAGGACAATCCAAAGTTCAACGAGGATTGGTCGCTTGTGAGTAGTTGGAAGTATAGTATTGGAAATTATGGAAATGTTTCCATATTGGATGGACAATATCGACATCATTACGAATAGATAAGATTCTATTAAGAAATTAGTTGTCATATGGAAGCGTGTCCATATTGGGAAGTAAATATTAAAAATCTATGTCTAGATTAGAAACCTTTATGCAAAAAAGGATGTTCAAAGGAATGTACTTTGAGTGAGAGACATCGTATCTAAGGAATTGTCTTGTAACAATCTCCGATAAAGGACTTTGTAATATCATTGGCAATAGTCTTTGTGACTTTGGTGCAGTGACATTACGAAAGGATCGTTGCATAAAGTGTTAGAATCTAGCATATTCTATAAGTAGCGAGAATTTGATATTCTTACACTTATGAAAAAGGATTTGGAGTTGTAAAATGAGAAGGATTGGAAACGTGTTCAATTTGTCTATTTCACAAAAGTAAGAACCATAGGTAAACATTGTGTGCATGCTAGGAGCATGGGACAAGTGTTGGAATTCAAGTAAGAAGTTGATTACCCGAAACGACAAATAATGAGTAATCGATATGGTGATAAATAAAACGTGTTTTATTTATACTCAAAGGTTTGAGGCCATATGGGATTAGTATTATTCTTGTGTTTCACTTTGCATGTTTTGACTTCCAGAATAATTGAGTTTATTAAGAATAATTGAATTATTCAAACGGGCCACAGTCGTTCATATGTTGGAAGTAGATATGAATGAAGATTGTCGTGAATTGGTGTGTGGATTGTCTAAAAGAGTATTAGACATAAGCAAATGTTTGCTGCAACGTTCATGAGTGCTTATGAATATGATTTGAGCATTGGATTAAACCCACGCTCACTTGGATCACTATCTCGAGTGATTAGTGAGACGATAACATCTTATATTCTTGAAACCGAGATGTGTGAGTTGTATCTTGCGAATCGGTTGCACATTGATAATATGTAAACGCACCAGTAACTTGGTGTTATAAAACATATTGTTGTATGTAATTCGGTGAGTGAGTGCAAGCAAGCATTGTATCAAAGTTTATCCGTTCCTTTTATTCAAAGAATAAAAGCGATATCTTTGGGTCCCTCGATGGTTTAGTGATGACATACGTAAATGCTCGGCCGGGCTAGGGCTAATTTGATTTGTTCAATTAGTCTGTCGTCATAAATCGGAAATCGAGAAGTAGTACAAAGAGAATGATTTGAAATAATATCTCATACGATATCTAGAATGGAGGAATATATGATCCCTTATCTAAGGACACGTATATCTGATATGATCAGAGTTGACAGCGGCTTTGGAAAGCTACGATTGCAGATCAGGATCTAAAGTCATACGCAGAATAGTTGTTAGACTTATCCAAGTAGGAGACTGTTGGATTAGTGTCTAAGTCCATAACTATTTTGGTATGTACTTGACCCGATGGTGCATGGTCCTTTTGGGTTACCTTCACCAAAGCAACTTGATAGGATGAATTATGGAGAGTAAGGATTAAATATGATTTATTAATATATTATGGGAATAATATATTAAAGGAGAAATCATATTGTTTAATTAATATTAGTCAATAATTAATTGGTAATTAGTTTTGTGGCTAAAAGAGATTAATTAAACTTAAGGGACTGGAATTGTAATTATAAGATAATTGCAATTTGGGCCATGGATTGCCTTATATTAAAGGATGGACGAATTCTAATGGGAAACCCATAAGGAAATCGTCCATGGGCTTAATAAAAGGAGTCTATGGGTTGCTTAGGGCTTAAGCATCCAAATTAGGGTTTCCTTGTTAGATAACCCTAATAGCCCAACTATATAAAGAACCCTTAAGGCTCAAAAATGTGGCTAAGCTTCTTGTAAGGGTTTACACACGTTTTGGCAGCCTCCATCCTCTCTCCTCTTCATCCTCTTGCTTATGGTGTTTGTGAACCATTAGAGGAGTGACACTTGTGACTCTAAGCATTCCAAAGTCAATACAAAGGGAATTGGGATTGTTATTGCTACATAACAATCAAGGTATGATCTTAAACCTAATTACATGTTAATATGATTACTTGCATGTTAGAATT
Source organism: Lactuca saligna (assembly GCF_052625555.1). Lineage (NCBI taxonomy): Eukaryota > Viridiplantae > Streptophyta > Magnoliopsida > Asterales > Asteraceae > Lactuca > Lactuca saligna. The sequence goes on along the minus strand of NC_136419.1, from coordinate 21,461,125 downwards.
AGGGTTTATAGTCTTGGATTCAAAGCATGTACAATAGAGAAACCTAGATCCAAGCATTAGGGTTTGTATGAGCACATAGGATGTCTTATGACCAAAACCCATCATATTATACATGCATAGATAAAATATTTATACGTTGGAATAAATTTCCCACAAATGATCAACTAACGCATTTCGTAGACTGGAGTGTGATTCTTTATCTTTAATACGTTTATATCGAGCAAGAAATTGTTGGAATTAACTGTTTTCGTCTATCGTCAATTCAACATCTATCGTATTTGTAATATATATTTTAATTATAAGTTTTTGTAAAATACGTTATCATTTTTTAAAATTTTAATATGTATTTAATTTTTTATATGAATTTGAGGAAAAAAACAAATTTTATATTTATAATTAATTAATATATTTAATATATAACAAAATATTATAATTATTAAATATTTTATTTAAATTATATTTAGTAGGTAAAAACGAACTAGAAATATATAAATATATAAATAGATGGACTAAAACCGACAACGTAAAATTCATCCTTATTTTGTAAGAAATGAATAGTATACCACTATATTTGGTGTAATACTATTTATATCCCAAAATAGGTGAATAAATGGGGAAGAGTTGGAGAAGAATGAGAAAGAAAATAAGGGAAAAAATAAAGAATGAAAATGAAATGGAGATCCTCTAAATGGTGAAATCCAAAACTTATAACGTTTTTAAGATATTTTGTTTTAATATATACTCCATAATAATATGACAAGTAATCACAAAATGAGACTAGAGAAGGGTTTATTATTATTATTATTATTATTATTATTATTATTATTATTTTGTCTTTTTCCCCTTATTACTTTCTTTGTAACTGTCCACTCTATAAATAAGCAACTTCATCAAGCCATTTGCATTTCCCTTTTTCTCTCTCTGACAACACCAAAAATGTGCGGTGGAGCAATAATCTCGGACGCGGATCCCGTCTTCAACCGCGACCGGAAGCTGTCGGCCGACGATCTCTGGTCCGAGTTTGACACCTCCGATCTCTTCGGCTGGGATTTCAAACCACAAACACTCCTTTCCACCACTGAAGTTGCTATCAAGAACAAAACTATTTCAAAGCACAAAAAAATCTTCGACGAAGGTATCAGCTCCACCATGTTTAAACACATACACACTGTGTATTAATTTGATGAAACTTTAACAGGTTGCATCGAATAACACGCCATTGACACATTCTACAAAGGAATCTCCGTTTATTTTTCGATATTTTGTTCTTATATTCATATTCTAACATCTAATCGATACCTTCTGTGGTTATTGCTTGATTTTGAATTTATTGTTTAATCCAAGTTTCTTCAGAGAAAAGTAAAGCTACACTTTAAGCAAATGGAAGCTAGAATTTTGTTTTTATTGAGTTCAGTGACGTACAAACAACTGGATTTACAGATTTTGGATCTATTACTAGATTTTTGGTAACTTATTTGTCTAATTTGGAAATCTTTAAGCCCAAAATTATAATTTTCATAAAAAGGAACACAAGTTATTATTAACTTGTAATACTTTAAAACAAACAATTTGAAATTTTAAAATCGGGGTTTGACAATAGACATTGAATGTACAAACAACTTGAAAAGGCGATCAAATTTATCCTTGTTCTTTTCCATTATTAAAACTTATCATCATTGTTATAAGTTATAACTACCAATGATTGAAAAAACATATCGACGACAACCAAAAGATAAACATTTTTTTTTTTTTTTTTTAATTTCAGAAAAATCACAACCTATCGAGAAGAAGCCAAAAGCGAGGAAGAACAAGTACAGAGGGATCAGGCAGCGGCCATGGGGAAAATGGGCGGCGGAGATCCGAGACCCACAGCAGGGTGTCCGAGTCTGGCTCGGTACGTTCAACACCGCTGAAGAAGCTGCTCAAGCCTACGATGAAGCAGCCAAACGTATCAGAGGTGGTAAGGCCAAGCTCAACTTTCCGTTACCACCGGCGAAAAAGCTGCGAACTGAGTCGACTCAGTCAACCGTCCATATACCATCATCCTACTACTCGAACACTGATGAGTACGAATTCAAGGAACAGATCTCGAACCTTGAGACGTTCCTGGGTCTTGATCATGAGTCGACTCAGTTTGGTGGACTCGGTGGTGAGTCAGCAGGTGATGTTTGGACGTTGGATGACTTCCCGGTTATCATCTGAGTTGTTTCCGTATAAACCGAGTTGAGCGAGTAAGAACCCAGTGAGTTGAGTTTAATTAGTTCCTATATAAAACGTAAGATTCGTGTTAATGGGGTGGTTGTGCTAAGGTTGACGAATTTGACAATAAGCTGTGTCGCCGGCGGTCTACGCTTGCGGCACACACCATATCCATATATGTGTGATTTTCTGTCTATTTATGTGTTTTTTAATGTCTACTTGTTTTAGAATGAATGTTTATAAAGCGTGTGGTATATAAATCAGTAGCCTTTAAGTCAAATCATTTGTGTTTTGGAATTAATTGAACATATATGTGTGATTTTCTGTCTATTTATGGGTTTTTTTAATGTCTACTTGTTTTAGAATGAATGTTTATAAAGCGTGTGGTATATAAATCAAGTAGCCTTTAAGTCAAATCATTTGTGTTTTGGAATTAATTGAACATATTTATCATTTGTTTCAAGAATGATGGACAACGTATAATAATCTTTTGTATTAAATTGCATTGTTGACTATTTCCTCAAAAATAATGTCATTCATGACAAGTTTGTCAATAGAAATCTTTACTAACATTTTTTTATGTTTTGGAATCTCGGATCAAGATTAGAATATCCTATCAAATGAACTTGTATATAAATTTGGATCAAATGAACTTGTATTTAAATTTGTTCCCAAGACCTTAGTGTGTATCATACATTATAACTTGATGTTGATAAGACGTTTAATGTAATCATGAACCGAAATTTTTTTTTTTTTTTTTGTTGAAAACTAATTGGAATCCAAAAATCTCAGTATATCTTGCTTCATGTAGATTATAGAGTAAATTACCAAAATGATTCCTATGGTTTGGTCAAAATTACACGTTTGATCCCTAATTATTTTTTGCACTCGCATCGTCTCTATGGTTTGATTTTGTTGTTTTTTTCGTCCCTTACATACATAAAGTTAGAGATCAAGCGTGCAATTTTGACCAAACCATAAGGACAAAACACGCAATAAAATCAAACCACAGGGACAATCCGAGTGCAAAAAAAAAAATTATGGGCTAAACGTGAAATTTTGACCAAACCATAGGGACGATTTCAATAATTTACTCTAGATTATATTATAGCGTAATCATGATTGTTTTCATTTCTATGATCTTAGAATCATAAGAACTTAATATCAATACTTATATTTTAACAACTAGCATCCATAGTCTAAAAAACATAAACAACTCAAGAACTTTCCAACATCATCATTTCATTCACTATGAAACAGATGATTTACATCAACAAAATACATCAAAAATCTCACTACATATTACACTCATGCTCACTATAACAACCGTAAAAATCACAAAAAAAATTTAACTTTTAAAATCAACCCAATTCATAAATTTCTTACAAACCATAGTTTTCAAAACACTTTCCAAACATCAGAATCTCCCAAAATCATAAGTCGTAAACAAGAGGATGTGTACGGTCACACCTTCGCCTTTCCTCGATCATCCGAAGTATCTAAAACCACAACTAAAAACTGTAAGCCAAAGTTTAGTGAGTTCCCCCAAAGTACCAACACATAAGCAGATAACATATATAATAATAACATGTACTGGGTCCACAGCTAAAAGACTGGATTACCCTTTAACCCACATCATAAGTTTGGCTTGCTCTCAGGGCCCACAACTTATGTATGGCTAGCTCCCGACCAAATAGTCATCAAACTGAAATACCTTTAAGTCATCAGTACGAGTCTGGCATACCATCCGGTCCTCAGCTCGTATCTGGAATGCTTATGAGCCCTTAGTATGAGTTTGGCATGCCCTACCCGACCCTAAGCTCATATATGGAATGCTCCAGGGTTTGTTGTCTACCGCACAAAGCAGTACAACCTCAACCCAACACAATATGTCGACATATAACAGATAACAATATATACATATAATCATGCTGACAGAATCACGGGAAGTTCTACAGATCTACTAGACTAGCATATCGACAACTAACATAATCATGACTATCTATTTCATACTGAGCATATCAGAGAATAACAGGATATCAAACTAATGAGCTTGCCTTGTGTAACGCCCAAAAAATCATGACATAAAATTTTTTGTTTTTTAGATTAATAAATTGCTAATACATATTATACCCATAAACTCAAAGTAACCAAAATTTAGCAAAACATCATCGAATCAGAGTAATTGAAAACCGTAAGCACAAAGCTTAGTGAGTTCCCCAAAATACCACAAAACATACAACCACATAATATCATGCAACGTACATATAGTTGTCATGGGCTCCCCCATGGTCTTTATCTTATATGACATGGGCTCCCCCATTGTCTTTACTTGGAATGCCATGGGCTCCCCCATGGTCTGATATCCAAATGCCACGGGCTCCCCCGGGGTCTTCCATGCAAGTATCAAAGAGATAACTTGCATACCACATAACACGTAATGGGCCGATATTGGTGCCTTCGACATGTGGATATAGTGAGAAGACTCACCTTGCACTGCAGAAACTCACTGAAAGAATCTTTAGTTGCTGCCCTGATGGCTTCCCAAACTATCAATACCAACAATACACCCAATTAGCAATTGGGCTCCAATCCAACCACAACTCCATACCTGGGGTAAAATGACCATTTTACCTCTAACCTAACCTTGTCCAAATCTATGGCCCAAACAACAATCTGAAATGCCCAAATGCCCACTAATCAACCAATGAACCAATTTTCCAAATTGGACCCAAACTCCTTACATGGCCTTCCCTAAAGGCCCAACCAATCCTTCTAGTCCAAACACTTTGTATCTAGATGGCCCATTATAACTCAAGCCCAAAATATCAGAAACTACTAGATCCATAAAAGCCCACTAATGACCTAATTTTCCAAATTAGGCCCTACCCCATATGGACCTTATTCTAAGCTCATAATTCCCTTAATTACAATTCAGATTACACCAAGTACCCCTTGGGGAAAACTTGTTCAAAGACATAAGTCAAAAGTCAAAGTCAACAACCCGAGTTGACCCAACTTGCCGAGTTGCCCTTCAACTCATCGAGTTTCTCCATTAATTGCACAGATCGGGAAAAATCCTATCAACTTGCCGAGTTCACTAATGAACTCACCGAGTTAACCAGAAATCCAACAGATTAATGCATTAAGTTGTTTCCATGAATCTAGGAATTCCAAATCTCGGATCTTCTTCAAAATGATGTCTAGAAGGATAAAGTTTCCAACTTTACCCTTAGGAACCACCAAAATGAGTCAAACCCAAACCCTAGACTCATTAGAGTGAGGCTTGACCAATTAAGCCCTTAATCTTCAAGGACATAACCCCAAAATGCAGATCTGGCATTCAAAGGCTTGGCAATCATGCAAAGTTTCCAACTTTATGTCTATACATGCTGAAAAGAAACCCTAAGGCTCGAGAAGGGCTTAACAAGGGACTTATTTAATGAATGGGACCTAGAATCTAGTAAAGTTTGCAACTTTAAGCCAAATGAGGCCATACAAGGGCCATATGTAACATGATAACCCTTGGAACACTCAGCTTCTTGACAACCCAACCATGAGCCCAAAATCAATATAAAATCCCAAAACAAAGAGATATAAACAATAACAAAGCAAGGTTTAAACTTGATATCTCCGAAGGGCTTCGATAAGTAGGGAAATTTTGGATCGAAGTCTTCCCTTCAAGCTTTACACCTCCAACTTTAAATCTTCTTCAAAAGAGCACAAAATATCAACACTCAAGACCCTATACAAGCTCGCACACACACACTCACAAGAGAAGGTGATATACACCATTAGGGTTTTCTGGACAGGGGAGGATAGTAAAGATGCCAACCAAGGGACTTAAGGCCTTTAAATAGGGTGCAACACCCTAAAAATTAGTGTTTCTCAATCAACCTCCAACTCGTCAAGTTCCCTTCACTAACTCGCTGAGTTGGTCCATAAAAATGTGCATCCCAAAAGCCTCCAACACGTCGAGTTTCCCTTCATCAACTCGATGTGTTGGTCCCCAGGAAAGAGAATTTATTTCCATAGTTATTCTTTTAGATTCTGGTTGTTACAACTCTCCCCCACTTAAATTAGATTTCATCCTTGAAATCTTTCCCTACAATCTTGCTACTGAACTGACAATCTTGACTGAACTCCCTGAACCCCAAAAAGACTAAGGAAGTCACCCCGCTCGGATAACCACCCACCCATACCGATGTCAAATCCAATATATAAGATACCCAACCACTATACCTGAACCTGAAAACCCTACACAATACCAAACTCCATGATAGATAACACCAACCAAAACTGTCTCCATAAGGACTCATCTTCACAACCCGAGAATACTACAACCTTCTCAAGGCAGTTGAAGTCAACCCTAGCCGAAGGAACCTTAAAATCTTGCAGAAAAACACCTTTACCTTTCCTGATACCCAAAATCTCAAAATGATATGACTTCCTGACAGCTCACCCCTATGAACCACTATCAACCAATTCCATAACAAGACCAGACTAGACAAAATACTTCCAACCCAAATTTTCTTGATGCTTTTAAAGGGACAAAATCACCAGTCATATACAGCTACAAAACACTATACTCGATAAAAGGCTCAAATAATCCTGTGACTAGGAGATTCATCCCTGCAATGGTTAGACTCATACGAGAGTTGCACAACAGAGTCAAATCAACCACCCTGAGATTATTTAATCCCCTGCAAGCGGCTTATCATATACCCCGAAATACAACGACTCCACAAACAAATCCCAAATCTTGAAACCACTTCGTCTCACCTTGTTGCCACTTAGCTTCTTTCAAAAAGCAACCGAGACCTACCTGGTCCCAACTTGTCTGCCAACTACCCGAAACACCGGACGCCTACCCAATTACAGACTCAAAAGACACCCATACACAATAGCCCCATGCGACTCCCGAAAGAGAATCTTAACTGATAAAACTTGCCCACAAACACATCGTCACCAAATCCTCTACTAAAAGAATGAATGATACAAGACCCACTGCAGTCTCATATCTTACCCGGTCTCCAATACCTTACCTTCTCCCGATTTCGAATATGCTGTGGGTCCTCCATAGACAAGACTAACCCAAGGCACAACACAATGGCTCGATTTGCCATCAAAACTAAACCCATTCATTATCTTTGAACCCTACGATTGATTCCCTTGGCATATAGATGCCCCAAATTCTTACTCCACTGCAACGAGAAACCCGACACAGAACACGCGCGATACCCGACTCGAGATCTTACCCAAAACCAATTCGGTACTTCACTCATAACCCAAGATTCACGAATCTGCACTTGCATTATACTCAAAACCTTATGATTCTTGACAACCCATTACTAGATCGAGATATAAATAATATTCCCAAACCCTCTCTGAGACTACCAGTCTCACACCTGGTCCAACCACCAGGTTTCCAAAAGACCTCCCACAAGGCTACCCAGCCTATAAACCCTCTGTGCCACATACTAACCTCCCACTTGATCCTGCAACTCAGAATCAAAACCATGACCTAATGGTCTCTCCGAGGCCCCACTTGAATTACCATAAACAAACGGGCACCACATACGAGCCCCGACCATCAAGGGCCACTCAGACCTGGCCCCACCTTGGACCCCAATGATCCTCAACCTAGAACATAGAATAATTCCTTGACAACCCTAACCGCCATGCGCAGGGCACGAACTGATTCCTCTTCTATGTTCGTGACCAAACCTAATAATAGTCTACCTCGAGCTGATGAATGCTACGATCTCATTGGAGTCCTACAAAATTTCCAACTAGCCATGATTTTGACCTGGAATATCGTGGGCTCCCCCACATGGTCTGATATCTAAGTGTCATGCATACTGAGCTGAATCCTATAACCAACTAGAAGTTCGGTTACACATTTAAATCCCACGACTTACTATGATAACAATGGAGATGCCGACCCGCGGCTGGGAGTTTCCTGAACTCCTAACAACACAAACCTCAATCTGAACAACCACTTACTTCTCCCCTACTTGGACTCAACGAAGATTACTCACCTCTTAATCCTTATGGATCTCCAATCCATCTCCCTCAAATAACATGAATCGCCTATTCCTTGTGTTGAACCAAACCAACATTCCACTGATATCCAAACTCATTGGTCGCCTGATTCCTAAAACCATGAAGAATATTCTTGGAACATTAACCAATTTGATATTCCAAATCACCTCCCATGATACCAATTCCTGAATTCTTATGCTTGCGACTAAACCCATAACCTTTGCCCTGAACCGAAAAATCTTCATCCCCACTCCCATTCTTGAAGAATCCCTGAATCCTAATCGACTGTAACATAATCAAATATGAAACTCCCCTGTCATTCCAATGACCAAACAACTCATGCAACTGATACCACCATCTTCCTGCTACCACTACTCTCTTAACAGCGGTAGCATTTGGACCCAACTGTTCTTTCATAGGCAACTGCCACTCCTAATGGAACAAAATACAAAAACTGTTGAACCATACCGATTACAGAAAAACCAACCCACAAAATCCTGACCAAAGACCTTCCACACAATAACCCTGAACCGATCTCGACCAAAAACACAATAAAAACCGAACACCTTAGGACCCGCTACATGAGATACAACGCCTCAATAACACATGGATAATAGTGAATTAAACCAAATATAACGCTTACCCAAAATAATTTCCAGGCACATAAATACTGATAACAACTGAAGAAAACACAAAAGATAACAGACCCGCATAATCACCTGTTGGAGCACGAGCCTACCCTGGCTGACACTAAAATGATCGTCCCCTCTCTGCTGGGGCTCCTGCCTTATCCTTACAACCATCAGATACCCACAAATGGAAGAGGTTTGTTTCAGGTATCTGAAGATGTTTTTGACTGCCCCCACGTGAGGTTCGCATGGATTTGCCTGGAACCTGGCACAATAACAAACGAAAAACATAATGTCCTGTTTACTAACTATTAAATACATCACTGAACCTATCATCTGGCGATACATAGTTATATCAGCATCCGGTTTATCCAGAGATGGTGTTAGTTTCGTTCCGAATGCCATTGGAACTTTCACTCTTGAGTCTCCCATCATGCCAAACTTTGCCAGTAAGGTTTTGGTGTAAGCCTCCTGATTTATAAAATTGCCTTTTGGTCCCTGTCTAATATTCAGTCCAAGGAAAAAGTTAATTGGGCCTATTGAACTCATCTCAAATTTAGTCTCCATCAACTTGCGAAACTCAACTGTTAATTTAGGATTCGTAGAACCAAATATGATGTCATCGACATAAATTTGGACGATCATTAGGTGGTCACCCTCTTTCTTATGAATGAAGGTTTGAATTTTTACATTTTAAGAAAGCAAGTTAGATTTTCATACTAGGCTCTTGGCGCTTGCTTTACACCATAAACAACTTTATCTAAAATGTAGCACTGATTGGGAAATTTCTCGTTCACAAAACCCGGTGGTTGCTCGACATATACAGTCTCTTCCACTTCTCTATTCAAGAAAGCACATTTGACGTCCATTTGAAACACCTCAAAATTCTTGTGTGCTGCATATGCTAGAAAGATGCGGACAGATTCTAACCTTGCTATAGGAGCGAAAGTTTCTTTATAGTCGATTCCTTCTTCCTGACAATATCTTGTGACTACTAGTCTCGCTTTATCTCTTATCACATTTCCTACTTTATCCACCTTATTGCGAAATACCCATTTAAAACCAACAACTAATGCATCTGGTGGAGTTGCAATTAGTCTCCAAACCTTGTTTCGCTTAAACTCATTGAGTTCGTCTTGCATTGCTTGCACCCAATCAGAGTGATCATGAGCTGTGTCGACAATTTTGGGTTCGACCTTAGAAACGAATGAGTTTAACATACAAAATTCCACCTTAGAGAATAATACATTTTGCTTCACTTTTAACTGTGATCGTGTGAGGACACCTGCATATGATTCACCTATGACTTGAGCTTTTGGGTGATCTCTGGTCCATTTCGTTAGTGGAGGATAATTTGGATCGTAAGAAGGATCCAGTCTGGCATTTACTTCTTCGAATTTATATTGTACATCCAAATCATCATTCGCTTCTTTATTCTCCCCCTCAAATGATGATGGCTCGTCGCTCTCAGGTTCAGATTGCTCCCCCTCAGCTGGATGTTCATGGGTAGTACTTGTAGATTGATGTTCCCACCTCAAAAGGCACTTTACATGTAGAAGACGAAGATGAACCCTCCCCCTGCAATGGTGTGTGTTGTTGTTGTTTCGCTTGAACTTAGAGGTTCGTTTGAATAAGGAGGTTTGTTTTCCATATTTTTCACAGCATCGTTGATGATTTTCTTGAATTCATTTTCTTTGTTGTCTACTGCTTTATGTTCAGAAGAAATATCTTTTTCTGGTTCATCAAAGAGAAGCATAAACTCATCATGTAGAGTTAAGATAGGAGCCGCTACTGGACTTGGCTTTGGAAAGATCTCCTCCGATAGGCTTCGGTTTGTTGAATCTTCTTCAAATAGTTATCATCAAATGTGACATAGTAGGTCTCCTCTATCTTCATTGAGCGTTTGTTGAGGACCCTAAATGCCTTGGATGTCAGCGAATACCCCAGAAAGATACCTTCATCAGCTTTCGCATCGAGTTTGTTCTGATTTTCCTTGGAATTGAAGATGAAGCACCTGGAAGCAATTAGGTTTGCGATTGTTAATAATTTATATGGAGTAAGAGAGAATCGTTTGTTCAGAAAGGATCTATTTTGTGTAAAGCATGTCGTTGCAATAGCATCAGCCCAGAAATATAATGGTAGCGAAGCGAAGGTAAGCATTGTTCGAGCAACTTCACACAAAGAACGGTTTTGTCTTTCAACTACGCCATTATGTTCTGGAGTGTAAGGAGCAGAGAATTTGTGTGTGACTCCATTATCAGTCAGAAATTCTTGAAATTCTTGATTTTTAAATTCCATCCCATTATTGCTATGAATACTGTAAACCAGCTTTCGCAGCCGAAGCTCAACTTTCTTTATGAAACTCTTGAGTGTAGGAGTTGTCTCAGATTTCTATTTAAGAAAGAAAACCCAAGTGAAACGTGAAAAATCATCAATTATAACAAGAATATACTTACTACCACCGACACTTTTGATTGCAGAAGGTCCACAAAGGTCTATGTGTAGAAGTTCTAAAGGTTCAATGATTTTCGTGTTTACTCGAGTTGGATGGATTTTCCTTCTTTGCTTCCCCATTTTGCATGCTGTAAATAAATGAAACTTATCAAACTTCAATAGAGGAAGCCCTCGCACATGATCACCAAGCACGATCTTGTTGATATCCTTGAAATTTAGATGCGAAAGTCGTCTGTGCGTAGCCAACTATCATTGAAGTGAGCTTTCGTTAGCAAGCAGATAGTAGGTTTTCCTCTTATCGGGTTCAAATTTAGAGGATATATTTTTCCTTTCCTTAGAGACTTCAAAAGAACAACATTCGTTTCATTCTCTACAATCTCCGAACCTTCATCATCAAAGCTTACTTTCAATCCTGTTCCCACAACCAATTGAGAAACACTGATCTGGTTGTGTTGTCGTCCTTCCACATAAGCCACCTTTCATATTAAGAAATCTCCGTTCGTAATCATCCCATAGCCTTTGATTGTTCCAAATGAGTTGTTACGATACTTTACATTTCCACTATTTTTCAGTGCACGAAACTCCCTTAATTCTTCCTTTCTCCCAGTCATGTGACGTGAGCAACCACTGTCTATGTACCATTCATTGGCAAACTGATCGTCACGAATAACCTACAAAGATTAAGCAGATTTAGGAACCCAAAGTTTCTTGGGTCCTGGTGAGCCTTTTATAGAACGAGGAAAAGTAATAGCAAGGTCAAGCAAATAAGTTCTCTTAATTAAAGTTGTTTCATCTTTCCTTTTAATGGTAAAAACTTTAATCTTATTATCTTTGAGTTTCATCTCTTTTAAATCAGATTGTTTGCTTTTAGATTTAATTTGATTTTTGATGAATTCTCTTTCTACTCTCTTAGAATCAGATATCGACTTTTTGGTTGGAACTTTGGGCTCTTCAACTAGCTTTCCCTTTCCCTTGACATCTTTGGGAGAAGATTTTAGGGTTTGATGAATCTTTGGTTTCATGCTTGATTTTGTTGAAGAAGAGGATTTTGGAGCAAAGTTCTTTGATTGCTTTTTCTGATTGCAAGAATGACAGTGCGAACATTGACTAGTATTCGCAAGCGAACTTGCTTTCACCTTTTGAATTGAAGGTTTCTCCTTGTGAACGTAGATAGAATTTTGGGATTGCCAAAATTGCTTCCTTTCGTCAAGATTTTTATGATATCTCCTATTCCTTTGACGTTTTTGCTCAGCAAGTTGCTTTGAGGATTTGTGAATATTTGCCTTTCGCTTTGATTTACTTGTATGAGATTCGCTCTTTCTAGAATGAGCTTCGCTTGGACACTCCTTAGTAACACTTGGATTACCCTTTTCAAAACTTGAGGGTTTATTTATTGGATTAGCTACATAACATCCCTTTTTCCTCCAAGAGGTCCTATCTGACAGACCTACGGTTTTGTCTGCATTGTCAATTGGTGTAGACAAAAGGTAATTGTCACACCCGTCTTTGTTGTCTTCTTCTACGAGCGATGTTAATTCTACTGTTTGAGTTTTTTCCACTCCATTGACTTTGAAGACTTGATTTGGGACAGTCTGGACTTTAGGATAAACCGTAGCTTTTTCTTTCAATTTTTTGGTTTAGTTTGAGAAATATGAGCGAACTCAACTGTGTTTTCAGAAATAAGGACTTTTACCGGTTCAGTTTCGGTTTTCACAAACTCAGAATAGTCAACCTCATCCACAAATATTTCACTCGTGTCATTGTCCTCATCAAATTCAGATGTATTTTCAAGATTGATTTTATTATCTAAACTTAACTTGCAACTCAATGAGTCAAATTTCTGTATGGTTTCGGTCTTGATTTTCAACTTGTCATTTTCATCAAGCAAGTTTCTCAACATGTCCTTGTAGTCTTTGGACTTAATAAAAGATTCAACTTTGTCCATTCCAATTCTATAAGCTTCAGATGTTTCGTCTGATGAGACGATAGATTCACACTTGTAACAATCAACATCAATCTTGTCTTCCTTGAATTCAAGAAAAGGCAAGGTCATTTTGTGAATATTTTTGCCTATTTCACAATCTAAATGCAACTGAGTAATATTTGAATAAAGTCGTTAGCAATTAAACAAAAGATGTTTCTTTGTTTCAAAAGCTTCAAATTATCCCACAACAAATAAATTGATTCATCTCTAGACATAGACAACTCAGACTCTATCTTATCAATCCACATCCTTTGCTCCTCACTCTTGGATGATGTCCTGCTGATTTTATCAGTTAGGTTAGCATTCACTAGAAGAGTTTGTTTAAGACTATTACTTATACTCGAAAACGTGAATTTTAGGTCATTCAGTTTAGATTCATAGTTAGATACAAGTACACTAAGGGATTCAAGAATAGTGTGCCCCTTTTTGATCAGTTAATCACACTCATGGATTTGCTCACAATTTTCACAGCAAAACACCTGTCATCTCCTCTTCCGTTTGCATCCTCGCATCCACTATCAGTTGTCATGCCATTGGTCACCATCAAGCACCTCCCGAAGAACTTTGAGTTTTCTTCCTTCGCAACGAATGCCCTGCCATGTGTGGGCTTGCGAACTTCCTCATCCTCTGAGTCAATTGACCATATCTCCACTCCTCCAAACTCATCTTCAACGTTTTCTTGCACAATTAAAGCAAGCATAGAGTTGTTAGTGGTTTTCTTCTTCTTAATCTCCTCCAACTTACGTAGGTAGTAAGTCTCATCATCCTCGCCATCTTTCTTTTCGTTTAGTCTTCTCAACATGAACTCTTTTGCTAGATGATTTTTACCATGAAAATAATTGTAGTCATAGCCAGAATCACCTACAAGCCTGTTCTTCTCCTTCTCTTCTTCTTTATTAGGAGCGCTTTTCTCCTCATTCACTTTCTCAGCACTATAACTTCCTTGCCAGTTTCTGTTCTTGGTAGATGGAAATTTATTTTTGGTGAACCGTTTGAGATTTGTCATCATTAATGCATAATCTTCACTAGAAATATCACAATCAGAGAGCTCCTTTTTAGATTCTTCCTCTGTAACATTTTTGCCTTTCGCCATGAGAGCTAAAGATCCCATACCCGAAACCACTTTCGCTTCTTTTGTCACCATGCTTTTAGGTGACTTAAGAATACCAATGAGTTTAGCCAATGTATAACTCTTCAATTATTTGTGTGCTTTAACAATAGACACGACAACTATCCACTCCGATCTGAGTCTATTCATGAAGGTAACTTTTTGTTCGATCAGTTCGTGCCCGATACCATGCTTCACCATTCTACTAAGTAGATGGTTGTAGCAATTAAACGACTTAATCGAATTTTCTTCTGGATTTTGTGTAAAGGACCCAACATCCAAAAGCAGAAGGGTTTGGATATCATGCTTGAGATTAGCATCAGTAGAGTACAACTCTTTAAGCCTATCCCAGATCTCTTTCGCTGTAGTATAGGAACTTACTAAGCGAAACGTATCAGACTGCAGAGCGAATCTGATTACCCTCATTGCTTTGATATTGCTGATAAGTTATTCTTTCTCATCCTTAGGGACTTCCTTCACATCAATGAGTAGTTGGTTGTATTCCTTTTGAGGTTTGATGGTTCTTCGAGTTTCAGTATGAACAAATGGGGCTAGAGTAATGGCTTTCCATATCAATTAACCATTATCCTCAGATCCAACGACGTAATCTTCAAAATGGGGTGCCCAGACTTCATACTCCATAGGGAGTAAGATTGGAATCCTTGTCGTCAATCCTATGATGCTTGTGATGTTGATAGAGTTTAGTTATAAATCATCGTGCTGCATGTTGACTTGATATCTATACCTGTCAAGAATTAGACTTATAAACACTTATTAGGTTAATATCGAGATCATAGAGTTACGCCAATAAATCAGTGACGGCTCCAACAGATCCAATATTTGCAAAAACCCTAGTAATTTCTTCAAACAAAAGAGTTGTGTATTGAGTACTCAGCCTCCTGCTTTGATACCAATTGATAAGAATAAAATCCTCTTAGATCGATTAGACTCTAACTAGTATAGTATAAGCACAACATAAAAAAAAAGAACACGAGATGTATCAACTAGTGTCGAATGATTAAAAGGCACAACCTCAGAAGAACTCTTTGAAGAATTGCTACTGTAGAGGCGTGCTAGGGTTACAAAAGTATCAATCAACAGTTACCAACTACGGTGCATGCATGCACTATAAATACTATAACCCTAATAACATATACGGTTGGACATACCCAAACCGTGTATACAAGGGACATATACAAAATAGCCTAATGACGCAATTCAATATACCCAACACAAACCATGAGTTCTAACTTCATCTAGCTAATAGAAGCAGCTAGATTCAGCTACTCATAGATAAAATAAAACAGACAATTTCAACTAATAAATACATATTGAATTGTACCAAATCAAGAGTAAAGTAATGATCTTCTTATCCTTCTTCCAATACCTATGCTTGATTTCTCTCTTAATTCTCCCTGAAATTGTCTTCTGGAACTTCTAATCTCCAGCCAACCTCTCAAACTCGTGAGTACCAAGGATTTATATACTTTTTGAGAGTTCAAACTCCACGTCATAGATTAGGACTCCACGTGGTGGCTTGAGATGAATCCTTATCGGGCAAGGATTTCAACTTTCCGTGTACTCATCTTCCATAATCGCCCACGCCACGTCGTATAACTAAATGCCACGACGTGGCTTCAGCTGTTTATGTGGTTTTCCTTTTCTTTGATTTTCCAAGCCTCCAAAGTTCAATCTCTTGTCTCTTTTAGTCCTTGTTCTTCAAGAATGCTCCTTCTAGCTGCAAAATACAATTTTAATCTTATAAGTACCATTTATCTATGCAAATAACCAAAATAGTAATCAAAATGTATTAAAATATTGCCTAAAAATATGTATAAATATGGCAATATCATAAACCCTTCTGATCTAGGGTCTTGAGGGGATTTCATGACATAAAGGTACTAACTTTATGGCCATGGAAGTCCCATGCAACTTCTAGACCATCTTTTTGGTATTTTAAGCCCGATTAAGTCATGCATACGAATAAAGATGGGAGCTTTACGTGATCAAACTGTCCCTAGAATCCATATCTATGATCTCACGGTCTATCTCAAAGTTTTGATGGCTTTTGATTTCGGATCTAAATAATTTTGGGTTAGGGTTTGAGTTTTTTCCTTGGGGAAAGGTTCCTCCTCACTAAAAAGTGTTGGATTAGGTGTCTAAGCCCATAACTATAATAGGTATGTACTTGTCCCGAGAGTAGCATGGTTCATTTCGGTTTGCATATCACGAGGACAATTTGATAGGATGGATACTTGAGTAAGAGGTTACTTATAATTTATTAATATATTATAAGTTCTAATATATTAATATGAAATCATATTATTTAATTAGTATTGATCAATAATTAATTTTGAATTTATTATGTGATCCAAAGAGACTAATTTAATATATGGGGATTAATTTGATAAATCAATGATTCTTATAGTGTGGGCCAATTCTTATTTAGGATTGAATAAACCAATATGGTAGTCCATGGAAGTTTAACCCATGGAGCCTAGGTAATATGAAAGGTCATGAGCATTAGGGTTTGCATGGATGTAACCCTAGACTTTGCCACACTATAAAAGGACTCCCTTATCACCCAAAATCGGCTATTTTAATTATTGGAGTTCATTAGAGCTGATTTTGGAGCTAGTAACATCTCTCTCAAGTTCTCCTTTGTCGTAGGCGTGTTGTGAATTGTTTGAGGCATCACACTTGGGGTGCTAAGTTCTTAAAGGCCAAATACAACAAGTTCCACGAGCTACATAAATAGGTAAAACCCTAACTAGTAAGTTATGTTGTTTATTTCAATTATATGCTAGTTGTAGACTTAATGCTTTGGAAACAATAATGCATCTATAATTAGAGAAAACATAGATCCAAAGTATTTAGGGTTGTTTGTGAACCATAGGATGTTGTAGTATACTAAAACCCAACAGTGGTATCAAAGACATTGGTTGTTTTCTATTATATTGATGCAAATGTATTATTTTTCAAAGCTAAAAAACTATTATGACAACACCTACTCGACGAGTTCATGCTTGGACTCAACGAATAGGATTTGTTTTGCCTTGAACTCGACGAGTCCATGGATGGGCTCAACGAGTCCATAGATGGGCTCGACGAGTTGCATGATCAGACAACAGTTTTGAATCATAAACTCTGTTTTTTTATATGGTAGTGATCATGCTCATCTAATTATAAGATAGTTGTCAAAATTTCAAGATTTGTCTTAGTTTATATGATAGGCTAATTTCTTGTAAATTTTTTATATAAATTATCTTGACTTATGAGTTTAACCAGATCATAGACAAATTGTCTGATTTTTTGTTAGTTAGAATATTTGATCTAAATGCTTTTAATGAAATCCATAACTTGTCCTCAAGTTATGGAAAATGAAAAAGTCTCATTTTTTAAAAGTCATCTTAAATGGTTTTAAAGTCTTCAATAACTTGTCCTCAAGTTATGGAAAATGAATTATTTTTCATAAAAACCACATTAAACTCATAAGTTATGGAAACCAAAACTTTTGAAGAGTTTCAAAACTTGCCCTCAAGTTTTGAAATTTGTAAAGCCACCCTTATGAATACTTTAATTCCAAACCCTAGAATTTTAAAAGTTAAAATTCTCATATACTATTATAATATTAAAAGTTAATACTTATATATATGTATAAGAATAAGTCAGTCTTACCGTTAGTAGACCTCATTCACGAAGCCAGTCTAGGTGGTATAAAGTTACTGCCTATAAAATGGCAGTTTAATGGGTGTCCATTCTCACCCATCTCTTCCTTGTTTTGATCTAATACATTGTGACATATGGGGTGGTTATAAGGTCCCTTCACTCTCGGGTGCTCATTATTTTCTTACAATAGTTGCCGATTTTAGTAGATCTACATGGGTTTATTTAATCAAACATAAATCTGATGTTGGTGAAAATTTGATTGCTTTTTACAACATGATACAAACAAAATTTGGAAAGAATATTAAGATAATTAGAAGTGATAACGGTGGAGAATTTACTTCCAACTTCATGATGAAATTCTATGAAGAAAATGGATTGGTACTTGAAACATCCTGTGTTCATACCCCGCAACAAAATGGGGTTATTGAACACAAACATAAGCATTTGCTTGAAGTTGCAAGGGCCTTGAGATTGAAGCCAAATTGCCAATAGAGTTTTTGGGAGAATGCGTGTTGACGACGACATACATTATAAACAGACTATTGTCTCTCTTTATCAAAAACAAATATCCATATGAGATCTTATTGGGACAAAATCCTAGTTATGACCATATGAGAGTGTTTGGGTGTCTGGTATACGTTAAAGAAAATAAACAAGGAAGAGACAAGTTTGAAGAAAAGGGAGAGGTCGTGTGTCTTCATTGGGTATCCAAAAAGACAAAAAGGATACAAGGTCTTTGATATCCAAGAAACAAAATTCTTGTGTCTCGAGATGTCAAGTTTATTGAATGCTAGTTTCCATATCATGAACAAACTAACACAAAAAGTCATGATGATAGTCGCAAGGGTTCTACATCCTTTCAATTTGATCATGAAGATGTAGAATCCAATCCTCAAGTTAGGCCAGTTATACCTGCTGGAGAGGAGTCTCGGAGCACTCCAGATGCGCCACATTAGCAGCCTGTCGTCACCTCCATTGGATCCGAGTTTGGTCATTATGAAACCAACAATAGATCCACGAATAGCATTGATCCATCCTCAAATTAGCAGAATAATCAACGACTTGAGAGGATTCGAACAAAACCACAAAAGTTTGGGGAATATCAAGTTGATTTGCCCTCTTCCATAGACCATTCTCTCACTCATGGCAGTTCAGTGACCTCAACCTCAACGGTACACTCTTTATCTAATTATCTGTCCTATGATCATTTTACTAACTCACATAAAGCTTTCTTGATGGCTAGCTCTACACAAAAAGAACCTAAATGTTTTTCCCAAGTTGGCAAGTGTCCGCAATGATAGGAGGCTATGAAGAAAGAAATAGAAGCTCTTGAAAGTAACAATACCTGGACTTTAACACAGCTACCACCAGGTAAGAAGGCCATAGATTCTAAGTGGGTGTACAAAATAAACTACAAACCATCATGAGGAGTTGAAATATACAATGCAGGGTTGGTTGCAAGAAGTTTTACACAAGAAGAAGGCATCGAATTTAATGAAACTTTTGCGCTGGTGGCGAAATTAGTAACTGTGAGAACAATTTTAGCTGTTGCGGTTCAAAAGAAATGGATTATTCACCAGTTGGATGTCAACAATGACTTCTTACATGGTGATCTTGACGAAGAAGTGTATATGAAGGTTCCCCATGGATTTGTAAACCTGGTGACACTCGTGTATGTAAGTTGCGAAAATCCAGGTATGGATTACGATAGGCCTCAAGGAATTGGCATTGAAAATTCACAGAATTTCTCTTGGAGATTAGTTTTCAACACTCAAGGACTGATCACTCTTTTTTGTGTTTAAAACTAACACCATTTATATTGCAACTCTTATTTATGTTGATGACATCATCCTCCTCGACAATAATGGTGATCATATTGCTAAAATAAAGGCGTTTTTGCACAACAAATTTAGCATTAAAGACTTAGGGCTCGTAAAATACTTCCTTGGCATCGAAGCCACTCGTACAAAAGATGGTATGGTTCTAAGTCAACGGAAGTATACCTTAGACATTCTTGTCGATAGTATTCTAGAGGGGTATTGTCCTAGTCATTTTCCAGTGGAAACCAACATTAAACTGGATCATGCTATTGATTCTCCACTTGTTGATGCAGGACATTACCGATGTCTCATTGGGCGGTTGCTTTATTTACAAGTCACTAGATCTAACATAACACTTGCAGTTAACACTCTGAGTCAATTTCTTTTCTTCTCCAAGACAGCCTCATCTCAACGCAGTTCACAGAGATTTACGCTATCTTAAAACCACTCCAGGACAAGGAATCTTCTTGCCTTCTACCATTAATCTCACTCTCAATGCATTTTGTGACTTAGATTGGCTTGGGTGGTCGTTTACCTGGTGCTTTAAAACCGGTTATTTCATTACCTCGGGTAGAGCCCCAATTTCTTGGAAAACAAAAAAAACAATCTATGGTGTCTAGATCATCTGTCGAGGTTGAGTATAAGGCGATGGCTGCTACTATTAGTGAGATCTTATGGCTCCATTGGCTACTCTCTGATATGGACAAGTTGCAATCCGAGCCGACTATTGTTTACTGTGACAATGAAGCTTCCCGTCATATTGCCAATAATCCTGTATTTCGCGAACAAACAAAACATGTGGAGATGGCTTGCTACTTTGTCCGAGAGTCTGTGGAATCTGGTCAAATTAAGCCCCTTTACATCCACACCAGGAATCAAGTTGCTGACATTTTTACTAAATCTTTGGGAATGGATCATTTTCAGTTCTTACGTGGCAAGCTTGGTGTTCAAGACCTACACGCTTCAGCTTGAGGGGGAGTGTCGGAATTATCCGGTTGTCATCATTTAGATTAGGATTAGGATTATATTTATTGTTTCTTAGTTTCTAGTATTTTAGTCATTATCTTTTATTTGCTTGTTTACCAAGCATATATTCCTATATTTAAACCTTTGCCATTGTGTGTAATTTGTGATGAGAACCTGGAAGAGTATTTCTCGAGTTTAGCATAAATTCAGTTTTCTATAGAAATAGAGGGGTAGGTGCAACGTTCAAGATGTTTAAATTGAAAAAAAAAACACTACGTTTTAGTTTTTTATTTTTGACGATGAGACTAAATTGTGTAAAAGTCACTATATTTGGATAATTATTACAAATTTTACTATATTTTATCTCATTTTACACCAAAAATGTGATATCACCGGATACTGATAGTGACATGTCATGATGAAATGTTTATATTATATTTAGATGACTCGTTAGCTAGAATTTATGTAATCTGAAACTTGACATAAAAAAAATCATCAAATCATATTTAAATTCAAAAAATAATAGATTGTTAAAATCGAAAAAATAAAATAAAAAACTTGATGTCTTTTTATACCCTTGTATATATCAATCCAACTTTTAGTAATACTTTTACACCAAAACTTCAAATACATTGATCGTGATTCTATTTTTGTAGTATATATCAAACTATTTTCATATTTTTAGTGATTTTTTTGATCCAAATTTACAAAATACATTGATTGAGGTTTTATGTTGTTCTAAATTAGTTGTTGTATATATCAAATAATATTCAGTGAATCTTTTAAGCTAAAGCTATAAATACATTAATCCACACAAGGAACACTCACTCCAAACGTGTTGCTTTTAAAATCTGATAAATATTATAACAAATTTGCAACAAAAGCATGATTAAGATAAATATTATAACAAATTTGCAACAAAAGCATGATTAAGATGGGTTTAAAGACTAGAATCCATTCACCATGTTGCAAGTAAAGAAAAATATAAAAGGGATAACACTTGGCCATTTGCAAGAAAGTTTGATCAAGACTTGCCATAAGATTTGTTGTGTAGTTGCGATATCATACATTGGATGTAATCACTAATCACAATCAATGATCAAATCTAAGAATATCATTAGACAAATGTTTTACATATAATATATTATAAATCAACCCCACCAATTTGCTTCGAGAGATTTTGATGGATGCTTCATTCATGCACCTTCTCTTTTATTTTTCTTTCTTTTATGTACGACTACGAGGCCGTCCATATGTTTTATTCTTTATAGTTTATATCGTTTTCTCCTCTCCAATCACTTGCTTGATTATCCAATTTGTTCTTGTACTATGATCATTATTTTTTAATCTTCCAACTAAAGGAGATTTTTTTTTTCTTTTTATCAATATTTAATTCTTAACAAGGGTGGTATGTTTGAAACTATGAGTGTTTTTGTTAACATAAAATTGTATCGGTGAAGATTGGACGGATTTTGTAGGACTTTTTTTTTTTTTTTTTTTATATCTTAGGCATTCATGTCTTCCGCAAAACAGGAGATTGATAGCGAGTCTCAAACCGTCTTTTTTTTAAGTGTCCGATACACTATAGTTTCAATCGACACATGAAATGCAGTAGAATCTTGAATTAATTGGTATCTTGAAGTTGTGAATTTGATTTAGACAAAAGTGTTTTGACAAAAATAACTTTTAACTTTTAAATGCGAAAAAACTATTTGAAATAGTTTATGGATTCAAAAAAAATTTTGTTTAAAGTAAAAACTAAAAATTTCTTGTTTTTTTTTTTTTTCTTTCTTAAAAGCATATAAAAACTAAGAAAAATACCCAACAAGCACATAAAGTCAACAAGGGAACCTTAACTCGTTATTGAAACGCAATGAAAAATAATGAGAAAGTTAATGAAATAACCAAAACTTAGGGAGTGTTTTTAACAAATAACCATGAAATTTTGAGTTTTTTGAAAATGACTACGAGATCCACAGAGATGGTTCTGCAAATCCCTTTAATCATCTGAGAAACGACGCACAATACTGTGGAAAAGACGTGGCACCACTAAAAGACAATTTTTTTTATTCTAATGGTTCCGTAGAGGTGTCTCTGCGGATCTTGTGAACACCTCTGCGGACCGCTAAATGTCTTTGAAGAATGGGTAAATACTTAAAAATCCTTTAAAAATTCTCTTAAAAAATTGTTCATACTAATTCTTCAGAAACGTTAAGCGATCAACAGAGGTGTTCATAAGATCCGCAGAGACACCTCCGCGGAACCTTAGTAACCCAATAAAAAATTGTCTTTTAGTGTTGCAACCTCATTTCCGTAGAAATGTGCTAAGTTCTTCAGAGACATTAAGTGATCCGCAGAGCCCCCTCTGCGGATCTGATGGTCAATTTACGAAACTCGAAATTTCATGGTTATTTGCTGAAAACACCCCTAACTTTTGGTTAAAAATAGATATAAATAAGTAAAAAAAATATGTAAATATATACTTAAAAAATACATAAAAAAATATGTAAATTGGTTAAAAATACATATAAATAAGTAAAAAAATACGTTTATACATTTAAAATACATAAAAATACTTAAATATATACTTATAAAAATATAAAAAAATATAAAAATACGTAAAAATAGATAGAGATATGTAAAAAATATGTTTATACATTATATAAAAATTTAGACGAAATCTGCAAAAAAATCCTTTTATTTTCAAAAAATTAACAATTTGGTCTCATGACCTGCTGAACAGGTCAAAAACGATTAAAGTGAATAAATTAGCCGGTTTTTTGGGCTTTTCTATTCAAAATGTGAAAAAGTCGGGACTTTTTTATTCAAAAAATAAAATTTAGGACTTTATTAAAAATTTGTCCAAAATATTGAGATTTTTCTGGAGATATACCTATTTAATGAAGTTTCTCAAAAATAATTCATCAATTTACGTAATGACCCAACTCTATTTAAATGAAAAATCCATCAAGCCTACTAATGTTTTAGAAAAATTTGGTAATGAAAAATATAGAAAACAATAATTATCATTTTTCTAAAATTTTAATCTTTAATTTTAAAAAGTGGAAAATTTAAAAAGAAAATAAAATTGATGCACTAAACGCGTTTTTAAAATTCTTATTTTTCATTACAAAAAATTTCAAAAAAAAGCGAATCATTTTTTCCATAACTAAAAGTACCCTTTTAAAGTGTTGTATTTTCTTTCTTTTTCTACCCCGACAAAAATAGAAATTTAAATAAATAAATCTATTAAACAAGAAATTATTATTATTATTATTATTATTATTATTATTATTATTATTTTGTAAAAGTTCTTTTTAATTTTAGCTTTTGAGGAGGTAAAAGTCAAAAGTTGTTTTTAAAAAGTATTTGGGTTATATATCTTGATTTTTTTAGTGTAATTTGCTTTTAAAAAACTAAAAGTCACACTTTCCCGACTTTTGAAAACTCATATTTTTCTTCTTTACAAAAAAAAATTGAAAAAAATTTGTATTTCCCAAACATCTTTTGGTATTTTTTGATTATTTTGGAAAAGTTAAAAATTAAAAATCTAAAATCTAAAACTTAAATAATGAACCAAGCCTTTTAGAAAACACATTTAAGGGTTGTTTGATACCTTGCTGGTCCCATGAACAGTCTCATCAACAGTTTTTGGCTGACTTGGTCCAAAAAAGACTGACTCGGTTCTAAGGTTATATGGAGTGGTCACTACAAACCCATTGGAAAAGTGGCGCCACCTCTGCGCCACGTCACCTTCACCACCAATCAACTCCACTATGGAAATGGTCACCACTAACAACATTCACTTTTATATTATTTTTTTTTTAATTTTTTTTACCATTTTGTTAAATAAATAAAATATTAAATAAATAACATATTTTATAAATAACATATTTTATATTAACTAAAACCACATTACATAATTTAAAACATAGAAAATTAAAACTAAAATACTAAAAAAACATAATCCATACTTAGAAAATTAAACCTAAATTATAAAAAAACATCAAATCAAGTTGCGATATTGGTCGAGAACTTCTTGTTGAATTTTCATAAAGACCCTTAAATTTTCCGGGTCGAGATTGGATTGCGGCACTGTGTTTACGATTTGAAGATTGGTGAGTGCCAATTGTCGTAGGCGTTGCTCGTCCGTTGAATCAAAAAAAAATTTCTAAAAAATGTAGAGTTTTTTCGATTTTCTCCGCTAATACGTCCTCGTTGGTTGATTTCCCGCTAGACGAAGCCCCCTTTCTCGCTTTGTCCCTACCCAGTGGTCGACGTAGATGGACGTCCGATGGACCCTCCCCCTCGGTGGCGTCGAACTCATCATTGAGGTCGATGTTAGCACCGATCTCCGACTCGGACGTTCTCGACCTTTTGTTGGAACCGGTGGTAGATCCCGAATGCGTCGTTTCCGGATAAAGGACCCATTTTGGGCCATTGCGACAAACTTCCCACGCTTTTTGGTATTGGTGCAATGCCGTTGACAAAATGTTGAAATCGTTGCTACCACTTCGATGCATATTTTTTAAATTATCAAATACGCCGTTAAATTTGGTACACGTCGCTCTAAGATCGCGCCATTTAGCATTGACTGAATCATATGTCCGGCTCGTTTTCCTTCCCAATAACGCGTGGAAGTGGTCTAAAATACGATTCCAAAAGCTTTGTTCCGATTGCGCGTTGGCGACATCCCCGTCTTGTGATATGGCAATCCAAGCTTTAGCTAAAGTCGCCTCCTCCTCGGTCCATTGGGTGTTTTTCTTCTTTGTTGAATCTTTTGATTTTTTTTGCCTTCTACGACTTGGTTGTGTTTCTTGAACCCGTTCGTCGTCGTCTTCATCGTCGAGGTTGGGTTGAGATTGCGATAATGGAACTTGAGATGGTTGTGAACTTGGTTGTGGCTGTTGGAAAGTTTGGGGCTGAAATCGCGGAGAAGGTTGTTGTTGAAAGGGTTGAAATTGGGTTTGAACAAATTGTGGTTGTGGTTGTTGTTGGTAGTAGTGTGGGTGGTATGAAAGATTGGTAAATAAAGGTTGTTGTTGAACGGGAGATGATAACAATTGCATATAGTCAATGTTTGCTAACGGATCATTTGGAGTATTTGGGGTGTTCGGGATGGGTGGGTTATTTTGGTTTGGATCCATGGAGGAAAGTGTATTTTTTGAATGAGAGTATATGTGTTTGTGTTCAAAGTTTGGTGTGTGTTTAAAAGGTAAAATATATGTTGATATATATAGAGAATTGTTAGTAATTAATTAATTAATTAATTTTTTTTACAAACGGTCAATAAAGCAACGGTCAGAAATTACCACTCAATCAAATCTATTGTCTTCACCCGTCTTCAGCTCCACGGAACAAGATACCCACCAGAAGGTGGGGTGGTGTTCACGCGTGAAGGGGGCTGACACGTCAGCTCTCACGCGTCTTTTCCCCTAGCACTCCTGATAGCCTAAAGAAAAAAGAGACTGATCAAACCATTTTATGGAATCTGACATTTGTGCTCTGATTAAATATAATGTCTCCTCCTTTCGCCCACACAACTATTCCTCCTTCAGACATTCTTTCTCCTCATTGTCTTCAAGCAGAGCGCCTGAAGCAACCTACCTTTACATTGGCGATGCTCCTCTTTTCCTTCTCCTTGCCCCGAATTCTGACATTGCTCCTCCCTTCTCCACCGCAACATCTGCGCCACTCCTCCTACCTCCGACCTACACCTACGCCGCCACCGTCCAACGCCGCTCCTCTATCTTAATCGAAAAAGCCCACTGGCTGCTTCACCTTCGGCATACTTCCATCTTGTCGATAATTAGTGAGTTTTTTTTTTTTCCAGTAAATTGGGTTTGAATTGGAAATTTCAAGATATGATTAGCTCTAATCTGACGTGTTCCTCTTGATGTGGGCATTCTAATCTGGTAAATTTCAAAAAAAAAATTATTACGTGATGGCAGAAGATGATGGAGGTGATGATTGAGTTCAATGATGGAAGAAAAGAATGGAGAGGCAGAAGATGATCACGTGATGGCTGCAAGAAAAGGTGTGGTGATTTTCAAAAATAATCAATTTAAAGTCTACCCATCTTCAAATGGTGTGCTATTCGAAAGATATATTGTTTACCATTAATGGTAAATGCATGTGTGTATTGGTTTCCATCGACGAACTTCCTTATCATGGTTGTTACTTTATGATTTGTAACAGAGCATATTCATGTTAATATAATGACGTATGAGGTTTTTATGCTTTTTCTTTAGGCTTTCTCTATTGTTTGGTGACATAATCATGGTGAACATTATAAAGTTATCCCTTTTAAATAACCAATATTCTTTATGGTGCTTCTTTATGTTTATGAAAGATTTGTTTACATTTTATCAAACTAATAACAGTGTAATAATAATTCCTATCAAATTTGGGCAAGTGCTCTTTGTTTTTGTTTTAATATTGGATTTTTTTTTTTTTTTTGAATGTTTATGATGCATGTTTAAACTGATAAAAAAACTCACGCTCTGTTTCATTTATGACTCCTTCAGCAACTATCAAACTATCAAATAAATGTATTTTTTTTGGAGTAAATTTGTAGAAGATCCTTATCAAGAACACGAAATGTTAAACATAAACATTTTTCAAAGAAAGAGAAGATAGATAATACAGAAAAGGTTCATTTTTTATTAGATTAGAAGCTAATTTGGGATTGGGGAAAGAACAATAGCATGAAGATAATGCAGCCAACAATGTTCTTACTATATACACTGCCAAAGAAACATTGAGAACATGAATTGCTAAACATAAACAAGCAGATTATATACATGATTTACATCAGAACCAATTTCTAGTAAAAAAGAATGGGTTATTTCATTCAGGAGTGAAATAGATTGCGTAAAGAACCAGATTAGCATAATGGAGTAAACCTCAAAGGAACCTTCTCTCTTTCAGAATCAGCAACTCCATCAGCCAAGATCCTGATGACCTTCTTGAAGGCAAAGTGCAAGCAATTCGAAAAAACGATCCAGCAAAGCAATTCATATACAAAATCAAAGGCCGGATCTGATGGCGATGCCGGCAACGATTCGTCCCAGTTAAACCCATCGAAATTACCACCACTGCCTCCACCGCCGCCGCCACCAAACGGACCATCGCCACCATCAAAGAACCCTCCTCCGTCTTCATCGACGTAGGGACCACCCCCGTCGATTTTCGAGCTTCTTTTCACGCGGCAACGTTTTCTAGCCAGTTTCTTAGGCGCTGATCTAGGTTTAACAGACGGTGGAGCTATGGCATCGATCGCGACCATTAGGGCGTAGGTTTGGAGTTGTTGATCGTATGAAGAACAGTTGCGATCCGTGATGAAATTGGAAAACCCTAGTCCATGACCATATTTGGTGGCGATTGCGGTCAGGGTATCAGAAATTAACGATATCTCCATTGGTTTTGAGAGATTTTGGTGGTGTCTCGAGATTATTATAATTGACCGATGAGTGGAAGGCTATAAGGGAAATCGCCAGGATATTCCAATCGGTGGCGTGATCGTCTCAACTTGCGAGTCAAGTTTGTTAACGAGGAGTTCTGACCATTCGAATCAGATCCAAACGGAGATGTTTGACTTTCTTAACCTTCATCGTTTTATTAGTAATGTGTTAAAAGAAAACCAACTAAAGACATTACGTTAAAGATCGTGTCATAGTTTATAAGTCGTTCGTTATGGAAGTAGGATGTTATAGTTGGTTGATTATGAAAGTATGATTGTAACACCCGGTTCCCGGTATATATTTTAATTTAAGTATTTACATGTTTTACACTGAGACTCGACGAATTGGAGACCCAACTCGTCGAATAGACTGGATTTTGGACACGAGTTTTAAGTAACCTACTCAATGAGTCGGGAGCCCGACTCGACGAGTATGATTGCATGAATGAAACCCTAATATTTAGGGTTTGCACCCTATTTAAACGTCTTAACTCGTCACATTTCAGCCTCCATTGTCTCTCACAGTCCAGAAAAGCCCTAACTCGAAACCCTAAAGCATTTGGAGTGTCCTTGAGCCATTTTTGTGTGTTTTTGGTTGTGTGAAGCTTGAAGAAAAGAGTGGAAGCTTGGGGGTTCCAGAAGAAGCAAGTATATTCAGAGGTTTTGCTTCATTTCCAGTTCATTCAAAGTAAAAAACTTCAACCTTGACCATTTATCTCTTAGATCTCTAGTTAGGGCAAGTTTCTACATTTTCTAAGCTTTAGTAAAGCCATTTTCGGGATTTTGTGGTTCTAAGGGGATATGATAGCCTGAATAGGATATGCTTGGTTTGGGTTACTAAATGCCTATGCTGCTTACTTTATGCTAATAGGAGTTTTAGCTATCTTTAGCTAACTAGTAAACGAATACATTACATTACATATTGTGAGGACTGGATAATTTCAGAAGGTTAGGTCTAGCCCTATTTCGCAGCTCTTGTTTGAGTCCAACCGTTGTAGGGTAGGACCTTTCATTCGAATAATTATCTGGTGTTAGTGATATGTAATCGTATTCGAGATAGTTAGGTGAAGGTGGCAGGAACTTCTTACGCAGCTGGTGGCGAAGTGTGGGTTGGAGAGTTACCCTAGGGTAAGCCTAGGATGAGGTTAGCAAAGAGTGCAACGGTAGTAAAAGGGACCTGGTGAATTCAAAGAAATCTTTGAGGAAAGTACGGATATATTTGGAAGGTAGTATGGGCCTATACTACTGAAAGCAGAGGATCTGTACTCGAATCAAGGAGGGCCGAGATAAAACCAGGCAACTTGTAGAGTGTGTGAGACCTCTCTAGATTTTGTATGACCCTGATAATTATATGTTTTATTTCAGAATGGTGATGATTACGCATCAAGGAGCAGGAGGATCGGGATCGGGATCAGGATCAGGTTCAGGTTCGGGATCTAAACCAGTTGATGAAAGACTGTGCGAGTTCATCGCGTCAGAGATCACGAGAGGCATCCTTGAGGCGACCCCAGTGATTTTTGGGTCGATCAAGGAGGGGATTATCGATTTGATGAAGGCCCAGTGCTCCCTGCTAGCTGCCAGGCCAGCACCGACTCCAGCACCAGCCACAATGAAGATTACTGATGGGGGTCAAGGTAGAACAGAGCCTCCGAAGGCTTGAGGATGCACCTTCCAGCTTACAGCCGAGGAGGCCAAGGCAACACTAGATGTGGTTGTTGATATGTTCCTACCTCATATCTTACTGTTTATGATTATATTGTAAACTTTCCATTACCTTCCGTATAAGACGTTAGGACATAGGAGGGTCAGGGAAATATAGTATCGAAGGGTCGTAGATGGTTAGGATCCAAGGGTGCATTGAGGATGAGAAGTTAGGATAGAGAATCACCATTCCAGGGTTAGTAGTTGTAAATTGAAGATTCAGAAGTATTCAACTGGGATCCAGGTTTCTCTTGAAGTTCGGTTGCTCCGTGTTGAGAGGGGTTGTTCTGCGAAGGTTATTCATTCCAGGGTTAATCATTCCATGGTTTAGTATGGTAATACCTAGTAGGGACGGTTTAGTTGTGTTTTGGTTTCGCCACCAGTAGGTAGTAGTTAGTGTCCCGAGTGAGGGAGAACTGGGAATTCTCAGATGGAGCATCAACCATTGAGGGTATTGTTTAGCTGCCAGGGCTCGACAGTACATTCAGCACGGGTGTGCAGGTGTAACATCCCGAGACTAGGTATATCTCATTAACCTTTGTTTTATTGTAGTTGTCAAGTTTGGCCCTTTAATTGAGAAAATGTGGTAGTTGAGTACGCAGGGCGTACGCATGTGCACGCTCAGCGTACTCATGTGCGTGTTTTGGATGCGGACGCCACCTAGTATGTTGGGCGTACTAGGCTCAGAATGAAAACCCTTTTTGTGTTGTGTGTCCCTATTTAAGGAACATAATGGCCTCATTTGTAACCACCATTTCCAGTCTTTAACTCCATCAAAACCTTAATTTTCGTTCTCTTAGCTTGAGTGGCCATTTTAAGCTTTTAAGTGTTCTTGTGGGATTCTTTGAGTGAAGAAGGAGCTTTGAAGAGAATAGAGTTGGAGCCCAAGCTTTGGATCTGAGTTTCCCTGTGGTTGGTGCATCATTTGAAGTTATCAAGCTCAAAGCCTTCTCATTGTTTTGATTTATGCATATTATGGTTTATTTTAGGGTTTATGTCCCAAAGCTTGACGCTTTATGAGTTTGTTGAACTCCAGAGCCTAATATATGTCCCTTTAAGTGTCTCTAGTGGAGTAGACCCATAAAAATGGGATATTGGACGTCAAAATCTCCCCATGCATGATACATGAGTACTTTTGTGAGTAAGGAGTGAAAGTTTTTGGGTTTTAGATTATAGCTAAGGTCTTAACGGATTAAGACTATGAGAGTGGGAAAAGTAAGTCTGGGACGTACGCTAAGCTTTAGCGTACTCTCGGATACATGCAGAGTAGTGTCAAAGATTCCCGATGCATGCATGACAAAGTAGTACGCCCAGCGTAAAGGGTTGTACGCCCAACGTACGCACTTGATGTTGACTTTTGTTGACTTTTAGGGTTTGGTCAAACTGTGGACTTTAGAGGCCGTGGAAGGGTAAAATGTTCTTTTATCCTTTTTGAAAATTTGTAGTGGGTATAGCCTAACATCTTTAAGAGTCATTTATTAATTAGAGTAATTACAGTATATGTTAGGCGGAGGCTAGACCGATGATTCGAGTACGAGACATACCTGATTTACTTACGACGTGAGTCTTCTCACTATACTTACCTTAGTGGTAATACTGTGTGACCGAATGGACTTATTGCGTTATCGACTAGAGGGTCATATGTGCTTATACTAAGTTATGTGATATTATGCATTTTTTTTCTTTGTGATATGTGCTATATTATTCTATGTTTTACTGAGATAGGACCGGAGGGTCAAACCAAGTTATGAGATCGGAGGGTCCTCACTCAGACACATGACCGGAGGGTCCACACCGAGTCGTGGGACCGTAGGGTCCTTACCGAGACGCATGAGATCGAAGGTTCCATGCTGAGTTATAGCCATGAGAGGCTTATTATTAGTGTATGTGGTATTTTAAGGAACTCACTAAGATTCGTGCTTACGGTGTTGTGTGTTATGTGTTTTAGGTACTCCTCAAGATCACAGGAAGGCGCCGACTTGATTGTACACACATGTTTGAGACTATGTCGAGGATTCTAGGATATTATCAGTTGTTTTGTTAAATCGTGTTTTGACATTTGATACATTGTGATTTTGAGAAAATGTGATATTGATTTTATGTGATTTAGAAAAAATGGTTTGAAAATTTAGAGTGTTACAAGTTGGTATCAGAGCCTTGGTTTGAGGGATTCAGATGTACTCTCGGGTACGTTCAGAGACTCAAACTGAGGATTTGAGAAATTTTTTCTAAAAGTAAATGGTTTTTCTAAAACGAGTAGGAGTTTTAAGAAAATGAGATGGAGTTGTGTGTACAATCAGCCGGAGCCCGAACGGTGGTTTCCCAAAATACCATTAATTGTTTATACTTATGAGATATTAGAGCTGCATGCTAGACGATAGGCTAGGTACTTCAGAAATTAGGGCTAGAGTTTCCTGATTCATGATGCCTTAGTCTAGGGTATGTTATTGATTGATCTTATCTGCTATTTTCTTTGTATTTGTACTGAGTAGGGAGAAACATTGTAGGAATCTTTAGAGAGTTTTGAGTAATCTAGGAGAGATACCTAGATGAGCATTGAGGAATCTACCGAGAGAGTAGTTAAGATCCGTGAGGGATAGAGTACTATGAATTAGGATCCTAGGAGGAGGACTTGGGACGACTACAGGTTGGTGTGGAAGGTAGTATTGGGTCCGTACTACTGAAAACATCGGATCTGTATGTGGCCCAAGTAAGAATCTTAGGATGCTAAGGAGCGTGTAGGGGTGGGTAATCGAGTGAGTATGTGTATTGAGCTAGTCTCTAGTGATTTTTTGTTTGTGTTTCAGAGACACTATGGTGATTACCCGCAACACCACCGGGGGTAGTGGGACCAATGACGAGGAGATCCGTAGGATCATTCATGAGGAGGTGGTCGCAGCTATCCGAGAGGCCATACCAGAGATGTTCGGGTCTATTAAGACCACATTGATTGAGACATTCGATGAGCGATACACTGCTGTTATGGAGGCTATTGTTGTTGCAGCCACCGCGGCCATAGCTGCAGCCATGCCACAGGGACGTGACTCGTTGTTTCGTGAGTTCAACAACACGAAACCACCAGAGTTTGATGGGACTGGGACGCAGGATCTGATCGCTGCTATGAGATGGATCTCCTACATTGAGGGGTGTTTCTATACGTGTTCATGTTAAGAGCATCTGAAAGTCCGGTTCGCGCTGAACCAGCTTCGTTTGGGAGCGAAGGACTAATGGAAGTTTATGACGAATGATTTTACCCCTACAGATCATGCTGCAATGACTTGGGAGAGGTTCACCAAGTTGTTCAGAGATGAGTATGTTCCCTAGGTGGAGAGGGAACGTTTGGCACATGAGTTCCCGTCTCTCAAGCAGAAGACAGAGTCAGTGACAAAGATTACGAGGATGTTTCATGAGAGGACGTTGTTCTGTACTAAGCACGTATCCACTGAGCAGGCATGTGTGAGTCAGTATTTGAGCATCTTGAGGAGGGACATTCGAGAGTTCGTGGCGAACTCGTCTTACCGGACATTGGCTAAGTGTTGGAATAGTGTCTAAGGCTGCAACTATATTAGGCAAGTATTTGACTCGATTGTGCATGGTCCTTTTGGGTTGCCTTCACCATAACAACTTGATAGGATGATTTATTAAGAGAGAGTAAATATTATTAGTATATTATGAGAATAATATAAAGAATAATATATTGTTATTTGATTAATATAAGTCATAGAATTAATTGGAATTAATTTAGTGACTTAAAGAGATTAATTAAATAAGAGGGTATAAACTGTCAATTGCTTGATAGTTGCACTTTAGACTATAAATCCTTATGGAAGATAGGTTGGACGATTTCTAGGGCTTGGGATAGCCTCAAATTCGTCCAAGGGTTATCCAAAGTAAGGATTAGGATCACTTAAAGTCTAAGTTATCCAATTAGGGTTTAAGTTGTAACCCTTAAGGAGTCTACAAGTATAAATAGACCCTATGGGATAGAGAATTCGGTACCCCATCCAAAGTAAAAATACTCTGGCTGAATTCCTCCCCTCTCCTCTCTCTCAAATCATCCTCCTTGCTATTTGGTGTTTGTAAGCCATTAGAGGAGTGACAATTGTGACTCTAGAAGCTCCAAGACAACAAGATCAACAAGGAATTCAAAGGTATGATTCTAGATCTGTTTCAATATTGTTATTACAACTAAATAGTCATTAGAAGTCTTGGATTCAAAGCATGTTTGATTAGAAAGCCTAGATCCAAGCATTAGGGTTTTGCATGCGCACATAGGAAAGTTCTTATGGCTAAAACCCATCACTAAGTTGCAGACCGATCCCAGGAGGAAGGAGATTGAGTTGGAGATTCAGACCAAGGAGGAAGGAGAGCAGCAAGAGAGAGATAGGAGACCAGTACAGTCGTAGTCGGCAACAAAGTGGGTTAAGCCCACTGATTCGAGAGCTGGAGGCCAGAAGGGCCGCACTTGTAGCAAGTGAGACAAAAGTCACGAGGGGTCTTGCCGAGCAGGGATTCGCTACAAATGTGGCAATGAGGGGCACATGGCGAGGGACTGCCCCAAGGGATTTTCGGTTTGCTTTTACTGCAACCAGATGGGCCATCGGAAGGTCGAGTGTCCCCAGCTCACCCAGGGATCATCCTAGACTGCTACTCCTGCTACTTTATGTGTTACTGATGGCCAACTGGGGAAGGTCGAGCCTCCGAGAGCTTGTGGGAGAGCATTTCAGTTGGCCGCGAAGGCGGTCCACACGGCGCCTGATGCTATTGCTGGTAAGTATCTTCTTATTTATGTTATTTTGAGATTTGTTTATGCTTATGTTGTGTTGTATATAGGTACCTTTCTTGTGAGTTATGTGTATGCTTTGTTGTTATTTGAGTCGGGTGCGAGTCAATCTTTTGTATCTTTATCCTTTAATCGTCAAATTAGTGTCAGGTGTGAGGCGTTGAGTCGACCACTGAGGGTTTCTATAGCCGACGAGCAGGCGGTTTTTGCCACTGACGTATTCCGGGGATGTGTATCGGAGATTTTTGGTGTTGAGTTCCCGATAGATCTGGTACCGTTATCAATGGGTGATGTATGTGTCATAGTGGCCATGAACTGGTTGAGCCGGTTTGGAGCTTTGATTGACTGTGAGCATCAGATGGTGACCATACGAGACCCTAGTGGGGGAGTGCTTACTGTGTATGGCGAGGGGATCAGATCTGGGTCAACTTTCTGTTCTGATGTCAGGGTAAGGCAGAGTTTACAGCAGGGATGTATGGGCTTTTTAGCATATGTGATGGATACAATAGTTGCCACTGAGAGGCCGAGTTCTATCTCCGATGTTCCAGTTGTGTGTGAGTTCTCGGATGTTTTCCCCGAGGAGTTACCGGTTGTGCCTCCCGAGAGGCAGGTAGAGTTCTGGATTGAATTGATTTCGGGTGTGGCGCCTATTGCCAAGGCATCTTATCTCCTTGCGCTGCCCGAGATGCAGGAGTTATCCTCGCAGCTCCAGGAGCTTCTGGGGAAGGGTTTTATTAGACTAAGTACCTCACTGTGGG
Organism: Lactuca saligna; assembly: GCF_052625555.1. Lineage (NCBI taxonomy): Eukaryota > Viridiplantae > Streptophyta > Magnoliopsida > Asterales > Asteraceae > Lactuca > Lactuca saligna. The sequence goes on along the minus strand of NC_136419.1, from coordinate 21,425,547 downwards.
GAGCGTCGATCCTTTTTGTCAAGAAGAAGGATAGTTCACACTGGATGTGTATTGACTACCGAGAGTTGAACAAGCTGACAGTCAAGAACCGTTATCCACTACCAAGGATCGATAATTTATTCGATCAGTTACAGGGGGCGTCTTGGTTTTCGGAGATTGATTTAAGGTGTCGGTATCATCAAATGAGAGTCTACGAGGAGGATATCCGTAAGACGGCCATTAGGATTTGTTATGGGCACTACGAGTTTGTGGTGATGCCTTTCGGACTCACCCGCGCACCGACAATGTTCATGGATCTCATGAACCGGGTGTACATGCCCATGTTGAATCGGTCGGTGATCGTGTTTATCGAACACATTTTGGTATACTCGAGGTCCAAAGAGCAGCACGAGGAGCATCTTCGAGAGATTCTTGGAGTATTGAGGATGGAGAGGCTTTACGCCAAATTCTCCAAGTGTGATTTCTGGTTACAAGAGGTCCAATTCTTAAGACACCTCGTTAATCAGAATGGGATTTTGGGCGAACCAGCTAAGATCAAGGCAACTATGCGATGGGAGGTGTCGAGGTCCCCATCTGAGATCAAGAGTTTTCTTGGCCTGGCAGACTACTACCAAAGATTTATCATGGATTTCTCCAAGATTTTCATTCCTCTTACCAGATTGACCAGGAAGGGTGTTACTTTTGCTTAGGGGCCTAAGCAGCAGGCCTCATTTGAGACTCTTCGCCAGAGGCTGTACGAAGCTCCAGTGTTAGCCCTTCCCGGGGGAGTGCAGGACTTCGTAGTTTACTATGATGCATCTATATTAGGGATGGGTGTTGTGTTGATGTAGAGGGGGCACGTGATAGCATATGTATCGAGGTAGTTGAAGCCTCACGAGACAAGGTATCCCACTCACGATTTGGAGTTGGGGGCGGTGGTATTCGCCCTCAAGATCTGGAGATACTATCTCTATGGTGTCCGGTGCACCATATACACAGACCATAAGAGCCTGAAGTACCTTATGGATTAGCCCAACTTGAATATGAGACAAAGGAGGTGGTTGGATGTGGTGAAAGACTATGACTGTGAGATTTTGTATCACCCTAGCAAGGCTAATGTAGTTGCCGATGCCCTAAGTCATAGACCAGTGAGTGCTCCGATCCAAGACGTGTGCATGAAGATGACGGTGATGACTCCAATCTTAGATATCATCTGAGAGGCCCAGGTGGTGGCCGTGAGACCAGAGAACCGTAAGAGAAAGCGGGTGATCGGGCAGATTTTTGAGTTTGAGATGGATAGTCGGGGGCTTATGACCTTCCGTGGGCGGATATGGGTGCCATATACGGGTGGAACTCGACGTATTTTGATGGAGGAGGCTCATACATTGAGATTCTCGATCCATCCGGGGGCCACCAAGATGTATTTGGATTTGAAGATGGATTATTAGTGGCCCTACATGAAGAGAGATGTGGCATGGGTAGTCGAGAGATGCTTGACCTATCGTCAGGTCAAGGCGGAGCACCAGCGGCCACATGGCCATTGCAGCCTTTAGTGACTCCCCAGTGGAGGTGGGAGCAGATTTCTATGGATTTTATCACCAAGTTATCGAGGACCGCACGAAGTGTCGATGCGATATGGGTGATTATAGACTGGTTGACGAAGAGTGCTCACTTTCTGGCTATCAGTGAGAGCTCTTTTGCGTAGAAATTGGTTGAGGTCTACGTTCGAGAGGTGGTGGAAGAACTAGATGTGCGTTTCACTTCTAGGTTCCAGGAAGAAATTTCATGAGGAGTTGGCTACCCGGTTGCATTTCAGTACCGCATATCACCTATAGACTGATGGGCAGAGCAAGCCGATGATTCAGACGCTCAAGGACATGTTACGTGCATGTGTTATGGACTTCGGTGGGAGTTGGGACACTTATTTTCCCTTAGCTGAGTTTTCATACAACAAGAACCATCATTCCAGTATTGGTATACCTCCTTTTGAGCTCTTATATGGGAGGAGGTGTCGGACTCCCATCTGTTGGGGAGAGGTAGGGTAGAGAGTGATGGGGGGCACTGAGATAATGTACAAGATGACAGAGCAAATCCAACAGGTCAGACAGAGGTTACTGACGGCCTAGAGTCGTCAGAAGAGTTACACCAACCGGAGCCGTTCAGAGCTAGAGTTTCAAGTCAAAGATTTTGTCCTCCTAAAGGTATCCCCATGGAAATGGGTGATCCGATTCAGGAAACGGGGCAAGTTGGGCCCTAGATACATTGGTCCTTTCAGGGTGATCACACAAGTGTGTAATGTAGATTATAGATTGGAGCTGCCTGAAGAGTTGAGCCAGATTCATAACACCTTCCACATGTCCCAGCTGAGGAAGTGTGTAGCCGATGAGACGACAATGGTTCCTTTAGAGGACATTCAGGTTAATGAAAGCCTGAACTACATTGAGAGGTTGATAGTTGTCCTGGATGGGAAGGTGAAGGTCTTAAGGAATAAAGTGGTGCCCCTGGTTTAGGTTCAGTGGCAACATCGGAAGGGATCCGAGTGGACTTGGGAGCCGGAGTCCAAGATGTGCGAGTAGTACCAAGAGTTATTTCCAGAAGATGACTTCGAGGGCGAAGTCTGATTCTAGTGGGGGAGAGTTATAACATCCCGAGATCAGGTATATCTCATTAACCCTTGTTTTATTGTAGTTGTCAAGTATGGCTCTTTAATTGAGAAAAGGTGGTAGCTGAGTACGCAGGGTGTACGCATGTGTACACTCAACGTACTCATGTGCGTGTTTTAGACGCAGAAGCCACCTAGTACGCAAGGCGTACCAGAGGGTACATTGGGCGTACTAGGCTCAGAATGAAAGCCCTAATTGAGTGGTGTGCCCCTATTTAAGGAACATGATTGCCTCATTTTTTGCCACAATTTCCAGTCTTCAACCCCCTCAAAACCCTAATTTTCGTTCTCTTAGCTTGAGTAGCCATTTAAAGCTTTTAAGTGTTCTTGTGGGATTCTTTAAGTGAAGAAGGATCTTTGAAGAGAATAGAGTTGGAGCCCAAACTTTGGATCTGAGTTTCACTGTGGTTGGTGCATCATTTGAAGGTATCAGGCTCAAAGCTTTCTCATTGTTTTGATTTGTACATATTGTGGTCCCATATAGGGTTTATGTCCCAATGCTTGAAGCTTTATAAGTTTGCTGAACTCCAGAGCCTAATACATGTCCCTTTAAGTGTCTCTAGTGGAGTGAACTCATAAAAATGGGATCTTGGACGTCAAAATCTCCCCATGCATGATATATATATGAGCACTTTTGTGAGTAAGGAGTGAAAGTTTTTGGGTTTTAGACTTTCTCAGCCATGTAAAGGCTTAAAATCACAAACTTTATGGAGTATTAGCCCTTAGTGAGTCCAAATCTTAGATTATGGCTATGATCTTAACGGATTAAGACTAGGAGAGTGGGAAAAGTAAGTCCTGGCCTAGATACGTGCAACGTAGTGTCAAAGATTCCTAATGCATGCATGGCGAAGTAGTATGCCCAACGTAAAGGGATGTACGCCCAGCGTACGCGCTTGATGTTGACTTTTGTTGACTTTTTGGGTTTAGTCAAACTGTAGACTTTAGAGGCCATGGAAGAGTAAAATGGTCTTTTATCTTTCTGAGTGAATATTCTCACTATAGTTACCTTTGCTTAAAGGGTTGTACGCCCAACATACATGCTTTGCTTACGAGGTGAGTCTTCTCACTATAGTTACCTGAGTGGTAATACTATGTGACCGGAGGGTCTTATTGCGTTATCAACCGGTGGGTCATATGTGTTTATACTGAGTTATGTGATATTATGCATTTTGTCTTTGTGGTATGTGCTATATTATTTTATGTTTTACTGAGATATGACCGGAGGGTCCAAACCGAGTTATGAGACCGGAAAGTCTTCACTGAGATATAGGACTGGAAGGTCCAAACCGAGCTGTAAGACCGGAGGTTCCTCACTGAGACACATGACCAGAGGGTCTACACCAAGCAGTGAGATCAAAGGGGACTCACCGAGACACATGAGACCGGAGGGTCCATGTCGAGTTATAGCCATGAGAGGCTTATTATTTGTGTATGTGGTATTTTGGGGAACTCACTAAACTTCATGCTTACCGTGTTGTGTGTTATGTGTTTCAGGTACTCCTGAGGATCGCAGGAAGGCACCGGCTTGATCGTACACACATGTTTGAGACTATATCGATGATTCTGGGATATTATCAGTTGTTTTGTTAAATCGTGTTTTGAAATTTAATACATTGTGATTTTGAGAAAACGTGATACTGATTTTATGTGATTTAAAAAAAATGTTTGAAAATTTAGAGTGTAACAACGGGTTATTTAGCGTATATGGTGGATACATGGGTCAGGGATCAGACCCCGGTTTCCCGAGAGGGTAAGCGATCAACATGAGGTCTAGAGTTAGGTCAGGATTATAGTCCATAGATTGGATCATGAGTTCGAAACCCCAAGCGAGGGAAAACTGGCTATATGGGTGAGGGAACCAGGATGGGTCCAGGGTTATGCTCAATAGGCTTAGGGTGGTTCGGATAGATTGAAGGCCAACAGGGCGTACCAGTCAGGCCGAAGGCCCAGAGAACGGTCCAGACAGGCTGATTCTCAGATATTATAAGTTGTTTTGTTAAATCGTGTTTTGACATTTGATACATTGTGATTTTGAGAAAACGTGATACTGATTTTATGTGATTTTAAAAAATGTTTGAAAATTTAGAGTGTTATAGCAGGTTATTTAGCGTATATGGTGGATACATGGGTCAGGGATCAGACCCAGGTTTCCCGAGAGGGTGGGCGATCAACATGAGGTCTAGAGTTAGGTCGGGATTATAGTCTACATATTGGATTAGGAGTTCGAAACCCCAAGCGGGGGAAATTTGGCTATATGGGTGAGGGCACCAGGATGGGTCTAGGGTTATGCTCAACATGCTTAGGGCGGTTCGAATAGACTGAAGGCCAGCGAGGCGTACCAGTCAGGCCGAAGGCCCGGAGAACGGTCCAGACAGGCTAAAGGCCCAGAGAGGTGTTCTAGACATGCTGAAGGTTCTAAGAGTGGTCCGAATAGGCTGAAGGCCCGGTGAGGCGGTCCAGTCATGCTGAAGACTTTGTGTGTGATCTGTTAGATCTACGTTCTGGTATTGAGCATGTTGCTTGTGATAATAAATTGTGGAACCGTACATTATATGTGCTTGTGGGTTATCACTTATAAAGTTCCCTTAGGGACTGTTGGTGGTCATGAAGGAGAGCTTGGAAACTCTTGGGTAGCAACTTGTCCCAAAAGGAAATCGTACATGGTAGAGTTTCAGTATTACGGTGCTTGGTGATGTAAGGAACGTTGATTAGGCCTTTTGGACAACAGAGGAAGGTGGGTACGTTCAGGCCGGAGGATTGGGCAACTGACGAGAAAACGACAATGTCGATACGTTATCAGGAGCATTCCAGTCAGAAGCTGTGAGCCTAAAGATCATAATGATTTATATCACTCCTATAGGAGCGCTTTCGGGATGGATGTATTGTTGAGGTTTGGCGAGTCGTAATCGGTTGCGACGAATTAGAAGATTTTGAGCGAAGTACAAGGGTAGGTCCTTGGACCTAGGCCTGGCAATTGGGTTGGGTTCGGGTTGGCGGGTCACGGGTTGGCGGGTTGGCGGGTTGAAATTCAGAAACTCAACCCAACCCATATAATATATGGGTTGGCGGGTTGTCGGGTCACGGGTTGATGGGTTGGAAACATCAACCCAACCCAACCCATATAACCCGTATAAATATATGGGTTGGCGGGTTCACATGTCAGTGGGTCGAACCCAACACGTATAACCCATTTAATAAGCATCACATTTTAAGATGAAATTGAAAAATTCAAATAAAATGAAGTCTAAAAGTCATAAACATTAAACATAAATTCATAAACATCCAAAATAAACATTAAACATAAAGTCATAAACATCCAAATAAAACTCTAAAAATCAAAACATTCATGAAAAGTGCAATTGTTCAAACATACTGTAGAGTGTAGATTGTTACTTACCGTAAAGAGAAAGGAAGGTGGGTCGAAAACGTCAAAACTGACAAGAGTGAGTACGAACAGCGATGAGCGAATGAGGAGCGGGTGACAATTGGCTCGATGAGTGATTAAATCGTGAGTTCGTGATGTTGCTTCCATCGAAGATCGGTCCTTTAACTCCTTAATCTTTATCCTTCGTTCAATCGTTTGTGAATGTGGAGACTGGAGCGGGTGAGGAACGATTTTTTTTTTATTAAGGCACGCAAATACCTAATGGCTGGCTGCACAAGGACTCAACAGTCAACACTCAAGGAGTCAAGGTCAAAGATGGATGATGGTATCATGAGACACAAGCCCAACAGTAGCCCACAACACAATGTCACATTGCCCAAACATATGGCTGATGATATACGAAATTACGAACGAATACCAAATTAAAATTTAAGGATATGATAAATAGAAACTAATAGTATAATATGATGTTAGATTGTTAAAAAATAAAATAAATAGATAATTAAATATATTAGGCAGGTTGGCGGGTTGACCCACGAACCCAAACAGGTAACCCAACCCAACCCATTAAATAAACGGGTTGGCGAGTTGATGGGTTGACGGGTTGGCGGTCAGAAATCTCAACCCTAACCTGCTTATTTTCGTGTCGGGTTCGTATCGGGTTACGGGTTGGGTCAAGAGTTGCCACCCCTACTTGGACCTCAAGTTATGAGATAGGACCCGAGTTATGTAGGTAGTGGTATTCCAAACTGGGGTATTCCATCCCGAGGATGACCGGACCCTATGATTGATTGGACCTGACATGTTTGGTATTCCAACCCGAGGGTTTATTGGGCCAAACATGTGCGTGATACGAGGGTATTCCATCCTAAGGATGAATGGACCCATCATAGGCATGCCTAGTATTCCAGCCCGAGGCTGATTGGGCCAGGTATGAGTGTTCATGCTTGCTAGCTGGTTGTTCATGTGTGTTGTTTCGAGAGCTGGATGACAATTTATCCAGTCAACACAAAAGGATTCGCTTCAGTAAGGGAAAGGTGGGTCCCCAATACGTTGGGTCATTAGGGTTTTGCCAGGGTTGGCAAGGTAACATAGAGGATAGACCCTCTGTAGGAGTTCGGTTAGATTCACATCACCTATCATGTCTCACAACTGCGAAAAGATGCACATTGGATGGGAAGGCGATGGTATCGCTGAGTGATATTCAGGCCTAGGAGCGTCATACTACGCAAAGAGACCAGTGGTCGTTGTGGAAGGGAAGATGAAGATTCTACGTAAAAAGGAAATACCTTTGGAAAGGGTGTAATGAGAGCATTGAAGGGAATCCGAGTAGATTTGGAAATCGGAGGCTGTGATGCAAGAGCATTATCCGAATTTGTTCTCCGCAACAGGCTTCGAGGACGAAGCTTGGTTTAAGTGGGGGAGAGTTGTAACATCCCGATTTCCAGGAGTGTGATTTTAGGGGTTTTATTGCAAATAAGGAAGCCTACTCGACAAGTTGGAGACCCCCAACTCGTCGTGTAGAAGAGTAGTCAACCCGTGTGATTTATGAGGTCTACTCGACGAGTTAGAGGACCCCAACTCGACAAGTAGGAGCTGAATGAGGAAAACCCTAATTTTTAGGCTTTGCACCCTATTTAAAGAACTTATGGGTCGTTTCTGGCATCCCTCATCGTCATTACAGGTAGAGGAAACCCTAGATCATGTCCTAAACCCCCATTATGTGCGTTGAGAGCTTGAAAGATGTCATTTGTTGATCTTGGAAGGGAAACTTGAAGAGAGAGGAGCTTGGATCGAAAATGAGGAAGTGGATCTATCATCTACTTCATTTTGGCAAACAATCTGAGGTAAAAAGCTAACACTTTGACTCTTTCATGCTTAGATCTTCTTCTATGGACATTTATGGTCATTTTTGGGGCTTAAGGGAGCCACTCTTGGGTTTGAGCTTGTCACAAGGACATGGTCTTAGATCTGGACTCCTCTAGGCCCCAAATTCATAAAGCTATCAAATTTATCTTGTA